>NC_092458.1:57304061-57919130 GCF_047495875.1 Pithys albifrons albifrons
CCTTTAATTTTCTACTTCCTTTCCCTTCCCCTTTCCTTTCTATTTTCTTCTAAGACAGCAATATTATAGACAATTTAAATCAGACATGCCTGTAGCTGAACAACAAAATCACCGAGGACAATGAGAGTAGCAATAAACTCAACATAGTAATTATTTTCCTGTCACACAAGCAATTACAAAAGCAAAGAAAGAACAACTGAGTGCTCTTAATACGATATTGATCATTTAATTTTCTCAAGCCGTGTAATATTAAGCAGGTTAATGCTACTACAAGGAAGCCTGGCAACAATTAAGCGTAGCTATGAAAAAGTCAGACTCGTTGCAGGCTTATCAAAGGGAATAACTCACTATTTGTGCCAATGGTAATAATTATATGCAATGGAAATAGTGAAATTAAAGACAGATTAATACTTTGGCAAAATTTACCATTTTTATGAGGTTTGTATCTGTCCTGGCTCCTACCAGATCTGTGTTAATGTGATACACTCTGCTTACTTGGTGAACTTGCAGGAGCAAGATCAGCCTATTTGTCAATGGCTGCCAGAGGCCAACTGGGGATTGTAGGTTCAGTCTAGAAGGTGAAGGATGAACTTGGTAAAAGGTTAACTTGTGAGCACTATGACTCACACGCTTTTCATTCACACTGTGTGCTGAAACACCATCATAGCTAACACAGGAAGAGCCAGCTTGGCTCTTCCGAACAAGCTGGACATTTTTGCTGTTGGGCTTGTTTTAAACTTGAGTCATCTGTTATTCATTCAACAGAGCATATGCCTCTCTTTAGACCTGGAGATTTGATTGCCAAAACATAGGTGCTAGTAAGGTTGAGTAGCTTACCTTTTGTGTAGATACTAATAATAACAACTCATTATTTTCAAATCATATTGGCCAGACCCATGTGAATACTCAAAATATAAGAGGACAACTCAAAAGAAAATTGGTACCTATGTTTATGCAAGAGCTGCACCTCAGCATTTGCTTCCATGAATAGCTCTTTGGATACTGCTAACCTCACTGACTAGATTTTGGTGGATTACTCTGGGGCCTTAGGCACTTGGCTCATCTGTAGACCCCAAGTGCATGCTACAGTTTCTGAAACACTGCCCACTAGTGCTGTCCTGCCATAGTATGTTGGCATCCAGTTGCCTCTCCAGGTGGACATGTGCCTTTTGTAGGCACAGTACCATATCTGACAGCTCAGCCTGAATACCTCAGCTATCTCACAGCATCTCAAGTGACTCTTGGTACTGTGAGTGAGCAGCTTAAATGACCTTGTGGAATATATATCAACTGTTTCCAAATGAGGTGGCCTTCCAGGGCTGGCCTTGAGGTTTATACCAGGAATGGTGGACAAGCCTGCTTATGAGAACAAACTCAGACCTCTGTTTAATTGCGAGCGCAAATAAAACCTGAAAAGATTCACCATGGGAGGAGAAAGAACAGCAAACAGATACTGTGGGATGAAGTTTTCTCCATGCTTTCATGGTGGGTGCAGTAGCAGTTCCTCAGAAACATTCTTGCTGTAAGAATTCTGTTGGATACAGAGGAAACACTGAATTTGAACCATATGTGGGGGCCCTGCACAATGCAATCCCATTTCAACTCCATTAATTTTAGTTTCTGTTATTTCATGTTGTACCACTTAAGTGTCTCTAGGCGAATTATCATCAAAGTCCTACAAAAATTAGCAAAAGGTTGAGTTTTTCCTTTCCTGATTTATGTCAAGGAAGAGAGTCCTGATTTAGACAGCTTCAGAAACTCCACTTCAAACCTTCTGGTACTTCTGCAAGACTTTAAAGAGAGTTCAAAATGTTTGAATGGGTGTGCTTTTGTTTCCATTTCCTGAGGGAAGCTGGAGTAATTGATGTTTGCAGCATTTCTGACCATTCCCAAATCCTCTAGCCACTGAAAGGAAAGAGGGAGAGAAGTTGAATAATCAGACATTCCCTCCAGGAAAGGATTATTAGTGAAAGAGAAATGGATTCTAATGGTCTTTTGGTGTTGTAGGAAGCAAGCACAAAAATTCCGACACTTTATTTTTCATTACTCTTTTCATTTTTGTTTTATTTTCCTAATTCCCATTTAGATACCATTTTATGGAATTTCATGTTTTCATGATAACCTAAAATCAAAGAAGCCAGAAAATAAAAGTTGCCAGGGGCACAAAACCTGGGCAAATATAGAAAAGCATACCCTCTAGGGATTCCTGCAAATTCAGAATTTGCCTGGGGGTGGGGGGGGTGGAAAGAAAGAAAGACAGAAAAAAACCCACAAGGGTGCAGGGAAGTATTTTTTTCCTTAAAATTGGCTTATTCTTTAAATGAACCTATCTAAAATTGTGATGAACACATGTTAAAACCTGAATCTAGTCATCTAGTCAAGCAACTTGAGTTAGAATGAAAGAATACTTTTTGTATTAAACACTCTAAATTCACTTATCAATTTTGAGGAGAGGTGAAAAACTCTGAATTTGTGAAAGTCATGGACTGATAAGAATGTATGGTTCTGCTCAACAAGCTTTTGAAACAAAAATTTTGCTGTGTTTATTCATCTTAAGTGTCCTCCATATTATCTGTGGCATTGCAATGATGGCGCTTTGGTTCATCATCACCATCATCCTCATCATAATAATGATGATAACAGTAAAGGCTGCTAGCCAGAGCGTGTTCTTCAGAAGAAAGCGTATCCTGGAACATATGGCACCAGACCTTGGAGCAGCTGTGCAGGGAACTAGGCTGGGACCTGCAGAGGTTATTAGCTTAAGCTCACTACTGTGCAAACACAAGTTACATCTCCTGAACCCTCTCTGACCTTAAAATCCTAATGCCGCCTTCACATGACACTGCACCTGAACTGACAAACCACGCTGCACTGAGCCAGCTCAGGTCTCTACACCCACGAGACAGTTAATCTGCAGTCCCAATAAACTGACCATGGATATCTGACAGATGGATGAAGTTCAGTCTGCCATCTTATTCACTTTAGGCTGATAATATATCTAAGAGCTGGAGAACCAGAAACTTTTCCCCACATCTAGACTCTGGGTCAAGAGGATCAGCTATATTCATCTAAAAATTTGAAAAAACATGTGACCAGATCAATTCATTTGCATAATTTCCATAAATGCATCCCTTTAAAAGAAATGTATTTTAGGAATTCTGTACTTTTCATTTAATTCCACTTTCTGTGGGAATAGAATCCAGCATAAATGGTATAAAAGTGAAAAAGATGAGTGGATCACTCACCATTTCCCACTCTAACAAAAATGATAAAAGTTATGTTTCCAAATAAATATGTGACTTTAAATCAGGGGGCTCCCATGCTGTGTATGCTCTAGGACTTCTTATGCTTATGGCTAGCTTTAATAAAAAGAACAGAATGCAGTTTAAAGCAGAATGCTAAACAAGATTAAAATAGCTACTATAGGCCAAGGTTCTTTGCCTGATGGTTTAAAACATGTTTACGTTTATACACCTATTCATTCTGAAAGCAATCCACATAGGTTCAGTCACAGGATTTCTTCATTACACTTTCTGCCTTATTCTGAGCTTCATTACACTTTCTGCCTTATTCTTGTCAGTCTTGAACACTTGTATTACCTGTTATTGTGAGCC
This sequence comes from Pithys albifrons albifrons, assembly GCF_047495875.1. Classification (NCBI taxonomy): domain Eukaryota; kingdom Metazoa; phylum Chordata; class Aves; order Passeriformes; family Thamnophilidae; genus Pithys; species Pithys albifrons. The sequence continues at coordinate 57,307,676 of NC_092458.1, forward strand.
TGGATTGTTTTAGAAAACTGACTCCATCCAATGTGACATTTCAGGAAATAAGGCTCCATACAGGGTTCTTATTGACCAGCAAGTCAATACTCTGCCTTCCAGTTCAACTCCCTGTACACAACAGTCATAGAGGAGAGTCTCAAACAAGGCTTTCCATTGCTGTTCACCCTTCTATTTTGTCCAGGGGGAAAAAAAGCCAATGCAACTTCACATGAGATCATTCATGCTTTCTTCCAGATGAGACTTTTAGCCTCCCCCTAAAGCTTATCCTTATTATTTAAGCATTACTTTATGCAAGCAAATTATCTCAATATAACCCAATATCTGATCTTGCTCTACCTTGAACATGATAAAAGCCCTTGAGAAGGTCCTATCTCCATCTCAATCCTGCAAAGATCCTGGACTTCTTCCAGTTGAACAGCTAGATGGCATGTGAAACAGAAACAGTGCCTAGTGACAGTGATGAATGGTCTGCTCTTGGCTGTTGCCTGCATTCACAGTGCTGGATATCTCTACAGTATTTGACTGCATAAATCCTGAAATCCTTTTGTCCACATTAAGGATGTTTTGTCAGCATTACAAGATCTAAATAATAAACTCTACAGTGGAAACTGGCAAATTTCTGCCCAGTGTAAGCAGACAGTATGCGGATAAAGTTCACCTGTTGAATGAACTCATTACTCTCTCATGACTATGGAAATCACATAATTATGGAATTATTTGAAGTCAATGATTACAAAATAAATAAAATGAACAGACACTTTTGGAAGTTACTGTACAGACTACTTGCTATTTAATTGAAATTATAAAAGCAATTAAAGGGCAATTATAATCAGCAAGAGAGAGTTTTGGAAAAATCAGATGTGGGCTGTGAATAATTCATTCTGTCTTAAATAATTGCATGTCTAGGTAGGTTCCTTCAGCCAGAGATAAGTTGAACTGCAATGCAGCCCTTGATAGAAGAGAAACCACCAGCTTTCCAATCCAGGTGAGTTTCAAGGATGTGGACACCTGGGAGACCTCCAGATGCAGAAGGCAAGAATGGTCAGAGTTACATAATGAGGACCATCCCTTCCCAGTGGTGGCTACAGCATCCTCAAACCCCATTTTCTCCCAGTCTAAACCCAGTTGATCCCAACCTACTCTTCCCCCATTTCTATAGAGTTGTCCCTTTCCAACCCCCTCCCACCATGCCATGGGGCAAGGAGAGTTCTTAAACCAGAGCTCTCCCTCAGAGGTTGTGCTGAATTGCAAACCCATCTGATGTCTATTGTAATGCCAGTAACACACCCTAATCACTGCCTGAAGCCTGGGGAGATATTTTTCAGGAAAGGAGAATAAAGAAAAAACCAGCAAGAAACCCTTCCCTTTCAGCTTGCAATACTTTTTTATCTGCTTACCATCAATGTATTTTGTAGCCTCAAAAAGCAGCATGAAATAGATGGATCATTTCTGTATGTCAGGCCTGCCTCTCTGCAGCACAAGCTGCGTGTTTGCTCTCACACTCAGCCACATGTCAGTTGCCTTGGCAGAGGGGGCTGTGCCCAAATGAGGCCTAATGCAAGGACATCATCTCCCCTGAAGGGTCTGAAAAAATAATTGTGACCTTGAAAACCAGGGCAGTGGCAGGAAAAAAATGGTGAAAATAAGAGCAGGAAAAGGAATCTGAGCTTGACTTGAAGTTGGTGGGGTTTTTTCACACCTGGAACACCTCCTGTTATTTTTTCAGTAGCTTGAGGCAGCCTTTTTAATAAAAAGCTAGAAAAGTTTAGGGAAGACATAGAGAAAGAGGTGCATGTGTGTGCATGCTTTTGCCAGTGCCATTATTCACAAACTGAGTTTTGATAAAGTACACTTCTTGCTTGGGGGGGAACGTAACAGTATACCTTTTGTCACTGCAGAAAGACAACGTAAGTCTACAAAGCCACAATAAAAACATGCTAATGGGTTAGGGGGCCTATTCAGTCGCTTCAGAGTCTGAGAATCTGCCTGCAAACCTCTTCAGTAACTTTTGTATTGAAGATTCCCAGATGAGTTACCCCAGTTAACATCGGAAAGGATTAAGGATGAAAAAGTCCCAGCTCCAATCCCAGCTTAGACATGCCTGTATAATTTGGTCCTGGAAGCCTATAAAGGTGTGTCAGGTAATTTTTTTTGTGTTTCTGGGCTTGGACCAGCCAAACACCTCTATTCTAGAAGGTGTGCGCTTGCCTTTCTCACCCGCTCCTCCACTGCACTGGTTTCTTTTCTAAGTATTTCTCTAGCTCATCTTTTCAAGGTGTTCTCGGTAGAGAGAGGGAACATCTGATCCCTAGTCGTTGGACCTTTTTTTCCAGTAGAAAATCAGGAAGACTATGTGGAGCAAAACAGTTTGCTGTTATTAGAAACAGGCAACAAAACAAGAGACAGAGGCTTTCTGGGCCAAGTTTCTCCAGGGAGTTGCTGTAAGCCACAGACCCATTATGAAGTTGCTTTTCATATAGAATCATAGAATCATTTAGATGGGAAAGGACCTTTAAGATCATTGAGTCTAACTTGATGTACCAAATCCACCACTAAAACTATGTCCCCAAGAGCCACATCTACAGTTTCTTCAGGAACCAATGTGCATGCATCTGCTCTTGATATAGTAAACAACAATCACGCTGTATTTTACTCCAGCCACAACCTATTTTAAGGCTTTAGTTGTCATTACCCAGTGGCAGAAGTGCAGGGAGTGTGTACTCATAGCAGCAATGTACAGGAACAGTGCCTCCAGCACCCCGGTTCTGGAGCTGTCTGCAGGCAGGAAATAGTCATCAGCACCAGAAATTCTAAATTTTCTTTCCCATAGTAGAAACAGAAACATTGACCCACTGACATACTGTCTTCTTCTGCCATTGCAGGCAACATAAGGCTGGGACTGGTAACTGCAGCCTGCATGGGACAAAGTGTCTTGATGGGTGATGCAGCTGGCATGACTCTTAAAATCTGCAAAAAAAGAGACTTTGGCTTACTTTGGCTCTTTACTTCTGTTTTAGCATTTGATAAAACACATGACATTATAGTCAGGAGAGCCCTCTGAGATTCTGCCCAAGAAGCAGACAGTAACAAGTAGCATTGATTTATTGCTGCAGAGGAGGTAGAGAAAGAGGAATGTAATAAATGCTGAGGAGACAAGAAATGCGCCCATTCCCTCACCCCCTACACACTCACACACACTCACAGACACTCTGGAGAAGGAGAGGAGGTTATCTGCCATGAACCAGCACATTGCTGAAATTCTAATGAAACAAGAGTCAAAGCAGGTATGAGGTGGTGGAAATGCTGAGCTTGATGCCCATTTATCATCTTCAAATGCTAAACCCAAGTTGGTGAGGAATGTCAAGAGAAGGGCATTCTACCAGTTGCAAAAATATTTGTAAGAAAGATAGAACTGGTTATTTATTATGCATAATTAGAATAAATAAGCTCTAGTCTAAAACAAATTAAACGCCTCCTTTGAAGGAATACTCATAAGCTTGGCAGAACAAGCACACAAATGTTAGAAAATGCTAATTTAAAATTACCTTTGATACCTTAATTGAGTTTCCATACATACATGTATTATGCAGACACAGTTTGGATTGCCTGATCAGACAGTATTTTCCCACACAGCTCCTTCCTTCAGCACACAAATTAGACCCACTTTGTGGCTATGGCAGCATCTCTACTTCATGTTATTCCAAAAACTAGGAGTGAATGAGGAACAGGACTGTGGAGCAAAGAAAGTACAAAATTATATCCTTGGGTATAACCCTTTGTTTCAGAGACCTGAGAAATACTGTTCAGCCAAGCTTTTCATAGAAGAGTTCTAATTGTGCCCTTTTAGTTTCTAGATGCCTGAGTTGCCCAGTGGTTTGGTTTGCAGAATTGCTGAACTCCCGGTCTCAGCTGAGACAGGCAGAACGATGCTTTCAGTGACTCACAGCATCATGTCATATAGTAAGTACCCTGAAAAATCAAGACCTGGTGGGCTCAAGCTTGGCAGCTGCAGTGCTGATTTAGATGTCCCTTTACCAAATGACAATATCATGATACCTCATCACAAAGAAATTCTGCTAAAATGAACCAGCTAATGTCTGGGAAGCTTTTGTTCTGCAGTAGCAAGAACTACAGAAAATGCCATGAAGAAAGTATTTCAGGATACAAAGCGCATGGTATAAAACATGAATATACTGGAAAAATAATAGGTTGCATAGGTGCTTGTCAGCTGAGACATGTTCTTCTATGGCACAGTATGAGATTGAAGAACTCTGAATACATGAAGGAACCCCAAGTGCATGTGTACAATTAAAGACAAAATTAAAGAGAGTTAAGTACTGTTGCATGACATCCGCATGACTTACCAGCAGGGTAAACATCAAGATGTCGAGATTTGCCAAGGCAACTAAAAGACCACATCTATGAGGTGAGAGCCAGCTCTAGCAGTGCATGGGAGATAAAACATGCTGTCATCAGTGGTTTCACACATAAAGAGGGATAGCAGTGGACTAGTGAAATTTAGGAACAGACACAGTCCAGACCATGGACTAGTGCCTTCTCTTGAGTGCAAAATTTTAAATTGTTACCCTTGTCTTAACTCCCTTCTGCCTCACCCCTTGGATTTCGCCCACTGTAAACTTTCCCCAGTCTCAACAATTCACTCCCATTCTGTAAAGCCTGTGTTATTTTGGGCCTGTTCTCCCATTTTTAATCATGATAAACTGCCTGCACCAGTTGACTCCATGCAGGCCCTCCATCCCTTTCCCCACAGTAGTTATCAATTTGAGTTGTTCCCTTAGTGTTCCATTCCTTGTCTGCCCTATTTTCCTTTCCTCATACAACTACCTTTTCATTCACAGAGCACTGGACAGTTTCAAAGGGTAAGTCGTATAATTCTTTTACACATAAGTCTTTCCCCACAGCCTAAATCTTGGCCATGAGGAACAGCTCTACATGGTTTTCCTCCCTACTCTATCCAAAATAATTCAGCCAGAGGCAAACACCTGGATTGGAAAACTTTACTCCAAATGGTCAAATTTTGGCAACAATGTAAATAACTGGTAAATGAGAACTCTTAATAAAATGCAAAGCTGCCAGAACCATCAGTGAAAAACTAGAATTCTAGATAGTGCTGACCCGCCCTAGTGTTCCCAGTCTCAAACATATGTCCTGGCCATGTATTGCGTATTTTCAGCTCAGAGCTGGGTATACACCAACGACCCATATAGTTCTGTCACCCTTGTTTCCACCAAAAGGAAAACTATCTGTAAGCTGCAGTGTGACCTGGGTGACTGTGGGACCAGGACCTCCTCGGCTCTATTCCCTAAGTTGAGTAGACATGGCTTTCAAAAGGTCCTCCTGGACCCTTGAGAGACCTATTGATGTATCCCAGCAAGGAGAGTGGTGGATCCATGAACTTGTCATCCCCACAGGCAGGCAGAAGTCGGTCCCGAGCCCCAGTAGAGACTTGCTGCCAGCAGGTCCCCAGGGATACGTGGTGGTGACCAACATGCTCATCATGGTCTTGCTTGTGCCGTAGGTGTGTTGTACACTGGGATTTGAAACTAGTGCCTCAGTACACTGTGTTAAATGTTAATGGCATAAGTGAGAGTCTCCAGCATAATTCTCCAGCTCTTTCTCCTTGCTGTGGACCTACTCTCTGGCCTTGAGCAAGATGCTAAATCTTTCTGGGAACCAATTTCCTCAGTTAATAAACTCTGTGGTGGGATGCAGTGAAGATCAATTTATTAATGTTTGTATAGCATGGGAAAGTCCTTGAGGGGAACCATAATGGGAGAACAGCATTGTTACTCTTATCTCCTTGAAGTTAGTATCTAACACATCTGCTCAGGGTGACTCAGTCCCATGTCTGGACCTTTGCTTACTAGAAAGTATAGCAGAGTTTCTGTGGCACAATAAAGCATTGGAAAACTTAGAGAGTTATAGCTGCACTTTCTTACACTGTATTATAATAGGGAGCATTATTTAATCATAGAAACATGATCTGGCCACAGCTAACTAGCTTTCCTCAGGTGTGCTTGTAAATTTAATTTGAGTTCTACCTCATGCAGAAGTTGAATGCAGGCTAATGTGTATGCTGGAAAAATAACAAATCATATTATGGTATAGAACAGGAAACCTTCCAGTTGCACAATAATAAAACAGTACAGTTCAATGTTTGCAGTATTTATATAGCACCATTTAAGAAATATATTTTAAAGCTTTGTACAAACAACTTGCATGCTACACTACAGCCAGCACGCCAAATCCTATTAAAGAGAAGAAAGCCATTGTAAAACAAGTTTTCAATATACATTTAAGCAAGCATTCACTGGAAGAGGAGCCCACTAACAATTAGACCTAAATAGGTGTATTAATATAGGTCCTGATAGAAAACTGAGTCCATGGCATAAAATATTTACCTATAATATTCTCTATATAAACACTGATATAGTGGATTTTATTTTAAAAATAGTGTCCTAAAAACCAGAATGGATGGGTCTGAATGTTCTTTTCTGCTCGCATTATCCCAGCAACTGTAAAATGAAAAAAAGGAATGAAGAGAAGGTGGGATAGGTGAAATGTGTGACAAACTTAAACCCTCTGCTTCACTCCACTCCTTGTATTTTCTCCCATGGTATCCAGAATCTACAATGCTTGCTGCTTACTCCATTATGTTCTCTCACCCACCTACTGAAACTTTTTCAATGATCGCACACGTAGCTTCAAGCATTTCTACTTCCTGGGCACTGACATCTTTTGCAGTGCAGCAGAGGTACCAACTACTGTAATAGGTCATGTGGTGGAAGGAAGCATGTTTTGGGCCATGCATCAACTCTTCATGGGTTGGAGCAGAGGTACCTGCCCATGGCGACAGAGGGGCAATGGCTGTTGTGGGGCTTTGGCTGAGAGAGACATAGGCTGACTGCTGCATGATATAAGTTCTACACTTCTGCCTTGGAAACTCAGCTGTGGTAGGAAACATAAGGAAAGGGCCAGAAAGAAACCACTGTAGTGTACTGTCTGGTAGTACTATCAGCTGCAAGGAGAAGAGAGGACAAAGCACTGTCCTTGAAATCTCATCCTGACTTGGTTGTAGGAAGCCTTGCTGCTGCCTTCAGAAATATTTTTCCAGACCAAAATGACTAGAGCATATATGTGTTGGATTTATTATAAAAACATAACAGAGTGTGACAAAATAGTATGTCTATCCCTGGTAACAGAAATGATCTAGCTTCTCATCAACTATAAAGCTGGGGAATAGTATACAAATATTAAGTATTACTGATTTTTTACAGAGGAACCTTATGAATAAAACCCTGGATGCTGGTTCATTTGGGTTCCTGGCAAACCTGCTTATCTCTGAATTATAATGTCAAACAAATACATTCAGGAAATTTATAACTTGTGCTTCTCAGTGGTTGTGTAACAGCTTGATAGTTTGCCAGCAATACTTTGCCATTCACTGCTTCCCACTGGCATTATTTTAAAACTCATACCAACAGCTAGTTTTTCCAGAGAGCTGAACTGAAATGTGCAATACTGGGAGCCACAGCCAGCACACCAGTTCCTGCTTCCTGTGCATTTATAATTACGCAAGAAGTGGCACTTATTGTGCAGAAGGCCATACAGTCAGCTCTGGTGCTCTCTGAGATGACTCACTTACTGTCACTCTGCTACGCAGTACTAACTTTTACATATATCCTCTATCTACATGAATATCCAGACTCATCCTCCCTAACTTTGAGCTTTTTGACTAGGATCCCTAAATTACAGGCTGTCTTTGCCTTAGGCTCTTCCAATAGTCAGAGCAGGGTAATATGCACCTCATGAAAACGCCTCTGCTCTTTGGTGGGCTGAGTCATTGCTGGTAGGCTGCACCCCCTTCCCATCACTCCATTGACCGGGGAAGGAGCCCCAGGCAGGGCTGGCAAGCCTGGTGTGTTCATGCCCCAACCAGCCCTCCCTGCTGCTGCTAGTGGGCTGAGAGGAGACCTTGCAAGGTGAGAAAGCCTTATGAACGCTTGTCAGGGATGACTCAACTTCTGGATTGGACAACTTAGTTAAATAAGTAAATTTACACAGTCAAGTCCATGAGGACTTAGGTGGCAAACCCACTCTGAGCTGGAGAAGTGTCCCACCATGAACCAGAGGTTGCAGTCAGGCTTTCCCAGCCAGCAATGGCTGCTGTGGCTGCAGTGGCTGAACCACTCTCACAGTGCAAGTCAAAGAGCCCTCCTTCCTATGCAGGTCTGTCCCCAGGCCATTTCCACAAACAACCCTCCTTTCACCTTCTCTTCCATCACTGTGCTTTGCCTTTGCTTGTTTCCAGGGTTTGTTCCCAAGTGCTTGCCACCTCCCTGCTGCCTGTTTCCGCAGCCGCTGCCTCACACATGTTTCCTCTCTGTTCTCTGGGTACACCCTCTCCCTCGAGCATTTCTCTCCCACATTGCTGCTGCTCTTTCCCACCAAGCCCAATTTCACCCCTGAGTTTCAGACAGCACTGCAGACATTCACCAGACTCCAATTCTTCGGGGTCATGTCCTGCAGAAAGCATCCACTGCCCCCAGGGACCTCATCAGTAATGGGGAAGATGACAATTAATCATAGAGCTGCAGCACTGGCTTTTGGCTCCAGCCCCAAACTAGACTTTGGTAGAGGAAAGAGACTGGAGCAGCCCAAGGGTGTTACAGATATTTTCATGGATTAATGGCTCCCTAGTGGCTTGATACATGGAGTTACCTTTTCTAAGCCTGCTAAACATCCAATCTGCCCTGTTCCCCCATAATCTGTCTCTTCAATGTGAGGTAGAAATCATCTTCTTTAACTTCAAATGTCTCTAAAATGAGTAGCTTGTAGGCTGAAAGTGTCTGCTTGTCACCCTAGAGTTACAGACTGGGACTAAGGGGATGATTTCTCATGTAGGTGTTCTTGGAAAGGAGGCATATGATCCCAAAATGCCAACTAGTTGTGGGGTGACATGGCAAGTGTGCTATCCCACAGGGTATAGGATACTGCAGATGTGTAACAGACTGGTCCCCAGGACCTGGGATGCAACACAGCCTTTTCTACATCAACAGGAAACCAAACTATGCACTTTCCACCTTATGCTTTGCCCCTCATTTCTGCCATCAAGCCTAGAACAAGTCAGATGCTCTACAGGCAATCTCCTGTCCACATTAGGGCTAACTTTATAGTCTTAGCATTATTTCTCTCTTCTAGCCTGGGCAAAAAATGAAGAGTAGGATTTTTGACTTCTAGTCTGAAGGGACTAGAGTCAGACTTTTGAACTTTTCTGAAGCATGGGCTACTGTAGCCAAACACCACAAGGGAGTTACTGAAGTTAAGGAGGAGGAACTCTAGGCTCAAAAGGTTGAGGAGCATTGCTCTTGTGACTAAAAAGAACTCTGCCTGGCCTATTAATAGATTTGGTCATGGTCCAGTGCAGCTGTACGCCCACTGTGCAGGACACTATGTCCTAATGGCATTTAGTTGGCTGATTACTCTCTCAACTCTTACTTTTTCCCTCTGTGTTACTCCTTCAGTTCCCTCCTGCTGTTTCAAGCTGCTGATTGATCCAGAGCTGTGGGTAGACGAAAGAAATATATTTATATTACAGCATAACTTGTCTATATTGCCAAGTTAAACGTGTGTAATTGAGCAGGGCTGCAGAAGACAGGCGGGTGTATTTCACAGCTGCTTCATCTCAGTTTCTCTGCTCCAATGAGGAGCAAAGCAGTGTATGTGGGTGGGTTGGGGAGTGGGAAGAAGCAGGTCAAAGCAACTATCTGTGTGGCATGTCAATGAAGGACAGCCAGGTCTGGCACCTGCATGTCAACTTCAGTCTGTCAGAAGAACCAGACCCTGATTAAAAAAAACCCAACACATAAAAAGTTTCTCTCTGATTACTGATGAAACCAGACCAGTATGGTTACTAGTCCAAAATATGGCACAATATGGAAGAACTTCATTATCCCCATTTTCAGAAATATACATGTTGTCCTCCCTCACCTCCAAACTAGTTTTCCAGGCTTGGAAGATCTCTTTATGCCCTCAAAGGCCAGTCTCACCTAGCCCATACAAAGTGCATTGAAAATCCCAGTGTCACCACTGCAGAGTTGTGGAGCTCAGACTAGAGTCGCTTGGCTGTTGGTGGTAAAACAGAGGGTAAATCTAGTCTTGCAGGCTGTCTCAGGCACACAATACACAGACAAGGTACGTGAATGGTTTGTACTTTTTTGGATCTAGTTCCTGTACAGGCAGAGCCAAGTAATGAGAATATCTCCCAGTTCAGAGAAGCAGCCAGGGTCATGCACCATGATGGTCTGTAAGCTGTGTCTGGCTCATCTTTCAGTGCTGCAGGTTCTGTAATTTTCCTTGGTGTGTTAGAACCCTTTTTCAAGAACCTCTGACTCAGGTAACACCCTTATTGACAGAAGTTACCTTCTACAGTTACCTTCTTAACCACTTCTTACATGTGCTGAGTAGCATCACAGCATCAAGTGAAGGTGAAATTTTGAAGAGCAGCTCCAAACTCCTCTTGCCTCTTCTGAGCTGAAGGAATAGGTAGAACAAGAGAGTCATGGAAGCCGCAGCAGCAACAGAAATCCATAGTACTGCTGAGATCTTACAGAAGCAGAAGCACCAAAGTGCACAGCAAGTATCTGGCTCTGGCACACCGCTATTAACAAAGCAAGAAAGCACAGAGTAGAGCTCCATGACAAGTTACTGGCAGGGGAGCCAGGACATGGCAACATCATGAGTTATCCTCGCTGTGATTAACTCCATAGGTGCATGCCACTGCACATGGAATAAGCTGCCTCACATTTTCCATGGAGTAAGAGTTAGGAGACCTAGCAGTCATGCTGGGAGCTGTTGCTGTTTTATAAGGTCACACCCAAGTTTGCCACAAGGTCACTTTTTCACATTGCCAAGCCCACACAGGGCAGAGGAGCCAAGCCAAACTAACTAAAGAATACAAATAGAGTGTCTCAGCCTGGGCCTCCTCACAGTCACCTTGGCATAACCCTGTGGGTGAAGAGTGGATGAGAAATGGAAAGGGAAAGGCAGAGAAAGCCTCCTGTGAAGTAGGAAGGGGAAAATATTTGGGCTTTTTTTTGGTTGTTGTGTGGGGCTTTTTTTTTAAGACAACTATTTTTAAAATACAGCTCTGCAGAATGAGATAAATGTGCTGTTGTTCCTGTGGGATATTTACAAGTGACTTGTTAAATATTTCAATAGCAATGTATTGTTCTTGAGATGGAAGGCTTGACAGTGAAAGAGAGACATTGCTAAAAATTAGGAGCGGGCGGCAGTGTGTCTGAAAATTCTGCTCTGAAGCCCAGTAGGCATCTGCAAATTTAGCTGTATGTTTTTAAAAGTTTGGCTTTATTTACTGGTATAATTTGACAGTGGCCTCTTGATTTCCACTGAAGTAGACTGGCTGATACTGGAAGAAAGAATGAATTTCATTACATGTGAAAAGAAAAAATCAGTTTTGATGTGGAAAATGTCTTCTAAAGTACTTTAAGAAATACTGTAACACTGTCCCTCCCTGTAATTCCTGTACTGAGACCACACTGCGTATTTCAGGTACAGCATAAGGTTTGAAAAGACAAAGTTTGGAGACTTCAAGAAGTGGCAAATTCATCATATTCCCTCAGGACTTATTTTGGTGCTTGATTAGACACTGTTAAGATGTGCACGTTATTGCTAGCTGAAACAAAGCTAGTTGCAGCCTCCAGCCATGGAATCTTACATGTTGCCTGGCAGAGAGTCTCAACGATAAAAATCTAGTACAAAAATTGGCTTGTTAAAAAATAAATATTAGGTGAGACATATCAAATTGCAGGTTTATAGGTCAAGAAGGTTTTTGGATAATTTTATGCTGGTTGCTTGTAACAAATGCTGACACCACATTTAGAAAAGAATGATGGTTCTTCTTCTCAGTAATTAGGGAAGCCTGAAGGGCCTGAATATGATTACAGTTTCAGACGGACTGTAAGCCTTAAATTTGGAGCACAGTTTCCAGCACTATATTTTTGTTGAGTGATTCTTCTGAGTTTCTTATCTTCTTTGCCAGGTGAGTCACTTCCGGTGAAAAGTACAATTGTTACAAAGAGCTCAAGAAGAATAAACAAAAGGCATAGGCTTGTTCTCCTCTCCCTGAAGTGAGCTAAAATCACAGCCTTTGCCTGGTCAGGGTTAGGGCACATTTGGAAGATATTCACTCCTCACACTCTGCATTCTTCTTGCAAATAATACATAATTACAGAGAGATAGCCCCAAGTGGAAAAGGCTGTATACACAAGCTATCTACATACAGACAACAATATTTTTACATGCCTGCTTTAAAGATATTTAACAAGTTAATTTCTTTTTATTTCACTTGAGATCTGTCCCAGCATGTTAATGCTGGGCTCTAAGTTGCTGCCTTACAGATGTTTCCAAGAGCATTGTGTTTTTTATTATTATTGTTTTCTGAATCTCTTCCAGTTTACAGATGTCTCTTTTGTACTGAGGCACCCCTTTGTCAAACTGCCACATAAGGGAAACCAGGAACAACGTAGTTGCCATGTGACATGACTGCTTAAAATTCCTGATGCAGGCAAGGAGAAAGCCAAAGAATAGGATATGTGACACTGAGCACTGTAAAGCTTCCAATATTCAGAAAGAATCATAGAATGATTAAGTTTGGAAGGGACCTTAAAGACCATCTAGTTCCAACCCCTCTGCCATGGGCAGGGACACCTTCCATTAGACCAGCTTTCCCAGGGCCCCATCCAACCTGGCCTAGAATACTTCTAGGGGTGGGACAACCACAGATTCTCTGGGCAACCTGTGCCACTGCCTCACCACTCTCAAGGAAGAATTTCTTCCTACTATCTAATTTAAACCTGCTTGTTCAATTTAAAGCCATTACACCTTGTCCTATCACTACATGCCCCAGTAAAAAGTCCCTCTCCAGCTCTCCTGTAGCCCCTTTTAGGTACTGGAAGGCTGCTAGGTCTCCCTGGATTCTTCCCCAACCCCAGTTGCCTCAGCTTGTCTTCACAGGAGCAGTGCTCCAGCATACTGATTATATTCATGGCCCTCTTCTGGACTCATGTCATCAGATCCACACCCTTGTTATGTTGGGGCCTAGATACAGCACTCCAAGTGGGATTTCAGGAAAACAGAGTTGAGGCACAGATTAACCTCTCTTGACCCACTGACCATACTCCTTTTGATGCAGCCCAGGACATGGTTGGCTCTCTGGTCTGCAAGCACACATTGTCAGCTCATGTCCAGCTTTTCATCAACCAACACCCCCAAGTCTTTCTCTTTTGGCTTCTCTCAAAGAAGAGATACCTCATAATCTACCTATCTCCTTCAAATGCGACATGGGATGAATTCTGCACCCCATGGGGAGGAAACTGTGTTCTGGTCTCCCACCACCTCAGGAGCATCTCTCCAGTCCTCAGAGCAGTCCTAAGCATCATAGTCTGAATTTGGAACTGATGCCTTCCTGACCTCTGGGTGAGAAGGCAAGGCTCACAGAGCTGCCAAGAGACAGCAGCCAAGCCAGGAAGTCGCTGTGCAATAGCAGGGGAGTCCCTGCCCTGGGAAAGGAGGAGTGCCAGGGACAACTCATATATATTGCATCATTAGACAAAACAAATAAATCCTGTGTAAAGCAAGGAGGGGTGTTGGTTAGGCTTAAGTTTTGGCATGCTGCCCAAGGTTTTGTGGATGCACTACAGTGCATTTTTGAATCTGAGACTCTTCTTACCCCTGAAATCAGGACAAGGTACATTCCTCCCACACAGCAAAACAAGGCTCAAGTTGGAATACTTACACTAAGTGCATACAGCCCAGGAAGTGCCTACAAGACATTCTCAGGGCAAGAAATTGAGCAAAAGGGGCAGGAGACCTCCATGGATAAACAAGGAGCTCCTGTCAAAATCCAGACTTAAGCAGGAGATACATGAGGTGGAAGCAGGGGTAGGCCACCTGGGATGAATATAGGGATATTGTCAGAGTACACAGAAATGCAACGAGGAAGGCCAAGGTCCATTTGGAATGAACCTGGTCTTCTTCAAATACCTCAATTAACATGAGGAATACTAAGGACAATGTGGGCCCACTGCTGAAAGGAACAGGGACCCTTGCAACAGAGGTTGCAGAGAAGTCCGAGATGCTGCATGTCTTCTTGCTTCAGCCTTCACAGCCAAGGCCAGCCCTCAGGAATCCCTGACCCAGGAGACCAGGGAGCTCTGGTCTCTTCCAACCTTACCTGTTCTGTGATTCTGCTGCACTTCTGGTGTTTGCTCAGGCAGGATGAGCTATTCTGACCAGAAAGGTCATTCCAGGTGATCACTATAAGATGTGCTTCATAGCTGGTACATAGCCAGGTGTCAATTCTGGTAGTCATGTCCTCAGGTACCTTATAGGTGATATCATCTTGAAAAGAAAGTCTAATTAAATGTTAAAAATACCTGCTGGGTCTTTTGGCCTAGTAAAATTACCAACTTGGCTGCATACTGATCTACTGGAAGACACAAGAGCAAGGAAAAGAGAAGGCAATCCTGTGGGGGTCACTCTGAGAAGAAGCTGATGCATGGAGTAGTCTTCAGTGACTACCTCTGAAAAAACACCATGATTTACATGGGATGTATCTGTACTATGGACACCATATTTAAGGACCGTATCGTATACAATGCTCTGAAGATACTGCACTTGTCTGCTCTCAATATTTTATTCTCTTATAATTAATCTGTTAGTATGTGTTAGATTTCTGGGATTGTATCCCTCAACACAAAGAGGACATGGTAACACATATATTAAATTGAGTGCTATTGTTAAAGAGATTTGTGAAACTTGCACTGGTTATGAAGAGCCTTCTCCAGTGGGGTTACTTAGAGTAGCTCAGGTTAGCCCTCACCTGTCTTTAAATACAGTTAGTAGGCTCTGAACCCTCTGGATTTCCAAAGTCAAGGCTGAAAATCCCAGAAGAATGGGCCTTCATGCAGGACTGAACACCCCTAGTTTCCAAAGCAGCGGAGACTGCACAGAAGATGCAGCCTCCTGCGGAAGAGGTTAAACACACATTCATCAGGGCCTTTGAAAGCACTCACTGATAATGGCAAGAAATTGCCAATGTGATCTTGTGAGCTTCTCCGGGGACACCCCCTAAAAACTCCATTGCCTCCAAACTTGAAAATCTGCCGATAGGTCATTCCAATCACATTATGTCCTTACGCCTCCCTCTACACAACAAGCAACATGTTCTTTTTAGCATATATGCCCCAACTCTCCAAGCTGACCCAGCGGAAAAAGACAAATTCTACACAGACCTGCGCCGCCTCACCCAAAATGTTCCCGCAGATGATAAGATCATAATCCTTGGTGACTTCAACGCCAGAGTAGGTAAGAATTCTGAAGCCTGGAAAGGAGTCCTGGGCAAGCATGGCGTTGGAAACTGCAACGACAACGGACGCCTCCTGCTAGAGTTTTGTGCAGAACGGCAGCTCACCATCACCAACACTATCTTTCAACAGAAAGACAGCCTGAAGACAACCTGGATGCATCCTCGATTCAAGCACTGGCACTTCATTGACTATGTCTTAGTGCAACAGAGAAATGTCAGTGATGTCCGTCATACTCGAGTGATGACGAGTGCAGAATGTCAAACAGACCACCGCTTTGTACTCTACAAACTTCACCTCCACTTCAAGCCCAAACCTAAGAGAGGCGGCATTCCAAGGAGGAGTCTCCAAGTCAGCCATGGTGAGAGACAGCTTCCACGGAAACCTTCAAACTAGACTTAAAGATAATCCCATAGATCCCTCTCCTGAAGCGCTTTGGCAACATATTAAAAGGTGCATCCTGCAGTCCTCTGAAGAGTCCCTAGGGGTCTCCTCCAAGAAAAACAAAGACTGGTTTGAGGAGAACAATCAAGAGATCCAGGAATTGCTGAAGAAGAAGAGAACTGCTCACCAAGCACACCTTGCTCAGCCATCTTGCCATATAAAAAAAGCCACCTTTCATCTTGCATGCAGCAAGCTCCAACAGAAACTTCGAGACATCCAGAACAAATGGTGTCTCAACCTAGCAGAAAGGACACAACTATGCGCAGATTTGGGTGACCAAAGAGGATTCTATGAGGCCTTGAAAGCAGTGTACGGACCCACATACCAGGTTCAAAGCCCCCTACTCAGTGCAGATGGTCAACTGCTTCTAACAGATAAAACCTCCATCCTGAAGCGACGGTCTGAGCACTTTCAGACTCTCTTCAGTGCCAACCGTGTAGTCCAAGGCTCAGCAATTCAGCACATTACACAACAACCGGTGAAACATGAATTGGATGCAGCCCCTACTATGGGAGAGATACTCAAGGCCATACAACAGGTGAAAACTGGCAAGGCAGCTGGGGTTGATGGAATTCCACCTGAAATCTGGAAGCATTGAGGTCAAGCACTCCATGCCAAATTCCACGAGCTTGTTGTGCGTTGCTGGGAACAAGGGGAACTACCACCAGATCTCCGTGATGCAGTCATTATCACCCTGTACAAGAAGAAAGGAGAAAAATCAGACTGCTCAAATTACCGAGGTATTACTTTGCTCTCCATTGCTGGTAAAATCCTTGCAAGAATACTTCTGAACAGATTAGTACCCACTATTGCAGAAGATCTTTTACCTGAAAGCCAGTGTGGTTTCAGAGCCAGTAGGAGCACCACAGACATGGTGTTTGTTCTCAGACAACTGCAAGAGAAGTGTAGGGAACAGAACAAAGGTCTCTATGTAACCTCTGTTGACCTCACCAAAGCTTTCGACACTGTGAGCAGAAACGGCCTGTGGCAGATCTTGGAATGTTTAGGATATCCCCCCAAGTTCCTCAAAATGATCATCCTGCTACATGAGGATCAGCGTGGACAAGTCAAACATGGCCATACACTCTCTGAGTCCTTTCCAATAACCAATGGTGTGAAACAAGGTTGCGTTCTTGCACCAACTCTATTCACAATCTTCTTCAGCATGATGCTCCAAAGAGCCACAGCAGACCTCGATGAAGAAAACGGCATCTACATCTGATATTGTACCAATGGAAGCCTATTCAACCTAAGGTGACTGAAGGCCCACACCAAGACCCTGAATCACCTTGTCTGTGAGCTGCTTTTTGCTGATGATGCCGCCCTCGTTGCTCACACAGAAGCAGCTCTGCAGCGCTTAACATCCTGCTTTGCAGAGGCTGCTGAGCTTTTTGGGCTGGAAGTCAGCCTGAAGAAGACGGAAGTTCTCTACCAACCTGCACCTCAAGAAGTCTTCCATCATCCTCACATCACCATAGGCAATTCAGAGCTTAAGTCAGTCCAGCAGTTCACCTATCTGGGAAGTATCATTTCCTCAGATGGTAAGATCGACAAAGAGATAGACAACAGGCTAGCAAAGGCATACAGAGCCTTCGGAAAACTCCATAAAAGAGTCTGGTCCAATAAACACCTGAAGAAAAGTACAAAGATTAGTGTCTACAGAGCCATTGTACTGTCTACTCTTTTATATGGGTCTGAATCCTGGGTCATCTACCGCCACCACCTGCGGCTTCTCGAACACTTCCATCAGCGCTGCCTCTGTTCGATCCTAAACATCCACTGCTCTGATTACGTGACCAATGTGTCTGTTCTTGAACAGGCAGGGGTCAGCAGTATCAAGGCCATGCTGATGAGAACACAGCTATGCTGGGCAGGGCACGTCTCCAGGATGGAGGATCACCGCCTTCTGAAGATTGTGCTCTATGGTGAACTCGCCACCGGCTGCCGCAAGAGAGGAGCCCCGAAGAAGAGGTACAAGGACTCCCTGAAACAACACCTCAGCCTTGGCCATATTGACTGCCACCACTGGTCCACTCTGGCCTCCAATCGGGATTCATGGAGACACACCATTCACGACACTGCTGCTTCCTTTGAGAATGCACGGAGAGTCAGTCTTGAGGAGAAAAGACAATGCAGAAAGAACCGTTCCTTGCCAATGTCACCTAAATAGATGTCCCGCTGTGCCTTTTGTGACCGGACCTGCCTATTCCGTATCGGCCTTTTTAGCCACCAGCACGCTTGCAGCAAGCGTGGGTAGTGCCCTTCTCAAATCTTCGTTCACGAAGCCTAGCCATGATGATGATGATCTTGTGAGGTGATAGAAACCCTCTCTTCATCTCTACTACCCATACAGTATACACATGATTTTATTTGAATCTGAGAAGACAGCATATATGTGAGAAGGAGAATTAGTCTTTTCTAAATATCACCACAAGCATGATCACCTGTCAGCATTTTATATGAAGAAAAATCTTGGCCAGAATGGGAAACCATCCCACGTAAAATGGCATCCTTAAGCATGAAATTTTTAATGAAGTCACCGAGACTGATATTATGTGCTGATAAGAAGAAAACAGAAAGCGTGCTATTATCTGAGTCCTTTGCAGCTAGCCAGGTGTGGGAGGAAGAATGTATCAGCACAGCAGGGACTCTGCAATAGTGCCATGCCCATTCTGTTGGGTGGTCCCGTGATACCCACACTTAACCAGGTAGAGTTCTCATTTGGGCAGCAGACATGCAAGGGAGGCAGTGTTAATTAGCCCTATTATTCTGTCCCATATGCAGAGATGTCTATTAGCTCTGTCTCTATTTAAAGAGAGGAGGCTCAATAAATGCAGAAATAGACAAATTTCTTCTGAAGAAAACCAGGAGAGACACCAGCAAGGGGCATATAAAACATCTGAAGAATTACTCCCTTGGGAGAAGAAAACTTATGATGACGCACTACTGAAGGCTCCCGTCCAGGCTGGTTTTTTAAGGCTTTTGAATTCTTTGCTCTCTTCCTGACCTTCTAGGAACAGATCAGGGTCTTCTTTGAAAGCACCATGGGAGGATGCAGATATCCTCCCTATCTTTCTGCTTGCAACTTTTAACAGCAGGCTTCTCACACTTCTGCTAAGTGGGATTTAATGGTATGTCAGCAACTGCATCAAATTAAAGCAGGAGATAACCCATTAAGTGGTGTTGTTTCAGAACAGCTAACCTGCAACTTGGAAGCAATATGCTGTTTTAAAAACAGGGTATATTTGTTTACAAGTCATGTCACGTAAAGAAAGTTCATGTCTCCTAGAGGACCTGGATATCAACAACAGATCTTACCTGACTTACCTAATTTCTTTGCTATTGTGTCTGCATAATTAGGTGAGAAACAACCATGCCAAGGGAAAACATCCTGACCCATCAAATATCACATATCCCCTTATTTATTTCTCCCTTAGAGTCTGAAGGACTCTGAAAGACAGCAGCACTGGAGTCACTGAAATTTGTTTTCAGTGTCCAAGTCAGCTCATGATCTCCATCAGAAACTCCTGATGGATGGGATTACATACTCTTGTGTTTGTTTTCCAGAGAAAAAGGGCAATAGGGGACTATGACATACTACTTCTCATGTGTGAGAGACTAAGTTCATGTTTTCTAGCAGTGAATAAGGGCCACTCATATATTTTCAGAGGATCTGGGCAGCCCTGTTTGTTCCCTTCTTGCACAGAGTTGATCATCCTATATCAAGTCCTGTCAGATGACAAAGGTATAACCTGAAGGGAATGCTGATGGCATTTCTGTAGGTATGCAATAACCCAAGGTTACTAGCAAGCTTAAGATATCTGCGGTTCAAACCCTATTCTGGTGAAGTACTAAGAAAAGCTTACTCATGGCTTACTGTGGAAAGTGTAAGCATAACTTCTCCCTTAACAGTCACAATATTAGAATCACTGTCAGCAGAATGAAAATTTACTGTTTAGGGTAATGTATTATACCACTAAAGGAAGGGGACAAATCAGGTGCAGGCAGAGGTTGAACCACCCTGTGACACCCTTCTTCTGTCCTTATTCATCTAGGTGTGCACTCACGTAGATGCAGGGAAGTGTGGGTGTGGACACGGAGGGGAGAGTGGACACCCTGTTCATTGGATGTTTTCTTAGGTCAGTAACATAAATACTGCTCGGCTCCCTATGACGTTTCTACCAACCCAGACATCACTGCTTCTACCACATCCCTTGGGAGCTGCCCTTGCAGCATGCTAGTGTTATGAAGGGGATTCAGTTTATGCTTTGCTTTGTTCATTTTAATCTAATCGCTCTTAGCCATAAAAGTTCTTTCACCACACTAAACAATTCCTCTTTCTCACTGGAGTTTACACCCATCAAATTCTTGTAGATAGTTATCATGCTTCCTTTAGTCATTGTTTAGCCAAGAATTACAAGTCTAATCGAACTTCTGCTGGTGTAATGCTGAACATGGGAGGAATAAAGTCTGCCTAATGGAGAACATAAGGCAGGCTACTTCAGCATAAAGCTTTTTAAGAACTTCCCTCTGGCAGATAATTCACAGCTGGCCTCAAAAGAGGCATTACTAGCCAGGAGGAGGGCAAGTCAAGAGGAGCTAAAGGATGATCTGATTTAAGGCTTTGTCGGTCAGGTTTTAGTGGCTGGGATGATACAGGACAGATTCAAGTATTCCTCAAAGCTGAGCTCTCTCCAGACCACTGTTGGGAGTGGGTTAACCATCTGCTAACTGGTGATGCACTGCCTGGAAGAGTGCAACCTGGACTGTCCGTAATTTGTAGTATGAATGAATGTGAGACACTCTTCAGGGTTAAACCCTATCATTTTCAGTTTACTAGTACACACACAGCCTCTATCTGGTTTAAGAATGCCCTGTCCAAGCGGAGGGCTCACAGAAGACCTGTGGTGTACACAAAACTTGATCCATGCTCTTGTGGGGTTCCCTCTTTGGGCACACTTCACCCTGTGGGCTCCAGGGACTGAAGTTTGGAGCATCAGTCTGAAGGACATGGTCTGCCATCTGTCACTGAATTCATGTATCCATAGGACATCCTGTAATTTTAATTTCTTTTCCATGTTCTCACCCCACTGTCTTTTTTTTTTTAATTAACTTCCAGCCCCTGCATTGCTCTTAATGCATTTAAAATGATCAGTCTCTCAATATTTGGGTTTAATTTTTGGCATAGTAGAAAGGAACAGCACAAAACTTCAGAAACAGGAGACACGAGAGATGAGATTAACTGGTTCTAGGACAGTCTCGAGCAATGCAGGAGAATCCCTGTTCACCAGGTTGCATCAAACTTTTGGCCGTGTGCATCAGCGCTCTGGCATTTCTTGCTAGGAAAAATTAAGTCTAACTGAACTTGCCATATTTGAGCTTTCCCATTCACTGAGGTACACGGTCATCAGCACACTCAAAGTAAATACCTGCCCCCTTCCTTCACAGCATTCCTACCTTCCTCTGCCAGGATACAACTGGGACCAACTTGGTCCTACTTTGCGCAGTACACTTTCTGGATGGGTGCAGCAGTTCACTCTGAACCTCTCCTGGGCCATCTGTCCTGCTGGCAGCAACCTGGACCTATAGGACTACTGCAATTCCCAGCAGGAACAGATTTCTTCTCTGGTCTTCAGTACAGCACCATGAAAATCAATCCTTTCAGCAGCAAACTAGAGAGCGTGAATCTTTCCTGAAGTCTCTCTCAGCCATAGTTGAGCATGGCTCGTGGACACAATGCCATATTTCAAGATGTACAGGGAGCTGGTTTAGTGCTGAAGGGCTTTGCAGGGCAGACAGCTTTGGTCTATCATCCTACTGGGAGCAAAACCTACTGCAGTATCTATTGGGAGCAAAGCCTGGAGTGAGCAAGCGCATAGTTGTACGTGAATTTTATTCCAGAGGAAACTAGGTTGCTCCTTCCAAAGAGAGCCCCAGGTGAACTGTTAGCAAAGTGAATGACTGGCGGGCCCCTGACTAAGGGTGATGCTGAAGACTCACCTTTTCCAAAGCCATAACATGTTGCCCTTGAAAGACACCTGAAAACAAGGAAGTATTCAAATGCTGAGTTCCATGGCACAGCTCTGTGCATCTCAGCCCATTTTCAGATAGCACTTCAATATCCAAGCAAAGCACGGTGAGCTTCTCCAAGTAAAAAGAAGTTCACTGTGCCTGGGACAGCTGTTCACCCAGGTTCTAACCTTTATTTGTTCTAAAGAGGTCAGTCATCAATATCTGTACCTTGTGGTGAGTCTTCAGACATCCTTCTTAGACTCCTGCACAAAGAGATCCTAACCCCAACCAACCTCAAGGAAGGATCCCCTGGTCACAGAGTAGTCCTTTCTCATATATCTCCTGTATGCCCAAGGAGGAAGATATTTGGATAGAAATGAAGTGAACTGACCAAGTTTCCCCTGTGCCCCACTCCTCACAAGCCACATCACTACTGGTTTAGGCCACATCAATTACATTTGGAAAAGCACAGGTATGGCTCTAGATTTGTGACAAGTGGTCTTCGTGTCTCCTGTTCACCTGGCCTTTTATATCCACCACATTCTTTCCTTGGTTGGTTTGGCCAGTTCTGTCTCAAAAAGCCATCACTTGTGTTTGGCTTGCTTTAGTCCCTATAAATTCAAGCTGTTTATTACACAGGACTTCATATTTTTCTCAAATGGCTCCATATTTGTCTGCATAACCTTTTCCCTTCATGCTCCTTAATAGTTTCCCCAAACCTTTTCCTGACTTGTGTTTTTTTGGGCATGACTGTGTTAGGAATAGAACCAAAGAGGAATAGTTTGTTCTGACTACAGATGTACTGGCTTATCCAGAACTAATTTTGGTACAAGACTGCCAACACAAGATGTCTGAGCCAGCACTTTTCATGCCGTCTGCTGATTTTTCTCCAGAGTGTCATTTTTCTAGGCAGTGTGGTGAATATGTTTCCCCTATCCAGAGGGCATACATGGGTTTGCAGTACAAAGGGGAGAGAGAAAGTGCCTTCACTGCACCAGTCCTCCTTCTGCAGAACCAGGGAAGACTAATTTTTTGCTTGTTTTTATTCAGACAAAAGTTCCTAGAAACTTTTGAGGCATTTGTCTTGTTCGCAACCACATTGTGCACACTGGAGAGCTCCTAATAATGTAAATCCATTAGGCTTAAATGACAAAAGCAGAAAATAACATGTAAGACAGAAATGAAAAAGAGGCTGGCTATTATGGGTTAGAGCTATATTTAGCATCTTGGACTCAAAAGCACTGCAGAATCATGGAAATTAAAAACAGACTGGTGCATGCACTCCATACAAAAGCAAGAGGTAATGCAGAAGGCAGAACAAACTGTTTTTCCTTTTTCCAGAATCCCTTCAACAGAGAAGTAACCGGGGTGGGTGCAAAGGGAATAGTAAGCAGTCAGCAAACTGAAGAGGGACCTTGGGAGGCAAAGAGAGATCAAAGACGATCCATTTAGCTGTGTGTGCAGGGAGGAACACCTAGGACATAGCAGCCTTGTTTACTGATCTGGCTTCCAGGCATATGATGAGTAAATAGCATATTATTAATAACTCAAAATAGCCAGTCTATCATCATCTATTCATATCAAACAATGCTGAGGAAAGAAATATTAAAATTAAAAGCACAATATTCTTTAATTACAATAATGATGTGAGGACACTCTGCCTTCCTTGCATAATATAACAGCTAAGGTAATATAAGAAACTCATAATCTAATCGAGTCCTTGCGTGTCATAATCTCCAGATGCCTCTACATACATGTCAAAAAACTGTATCTTTTTGCAGCATGGTAACACTCACAGAGTCCCAGCCTTGTGCTGGGGACAGACCCAGGGGCTCTGCCAAGCCCACCTCTGAACCCTCAGGAGAGAACTGTGTGGCATGTAGGTGGGGCTTTGGGGCCCCCCTGTTGTTCTTGCCCACAGTGACAAGCTTTCCCTCTGTACCTGTTCAGCAACTGCCGAGCTGGAGAAATGAGATTCTGCCAATGACTTGGAGGTTTCTCTAGTGCATGAGTCCTTGGTGCATCTCCAGAAGGTTTATCTCTCCACTCAGCTCAAAGGGCAGTAAGTGGAGGCTATTGCACAGGATGCTGTTCCCTCACTTGCTGCAGTTGTCTTAGCTCTCCACTGACCAGAACCAGTGCAGCAATATCTATGTATATGAATGATGTCAAGGATAATCAGAGCAGATAAAGTCACTTAAAAATTAGCATTTTTAAAGAGTTTGAAATCACCAAAGAGCCATAAATGACTAAATCAGACTTGGACAAAATGCAGAAAAGAATCCAAGGCTGAGATAAAGCCCAGAGCTGTATTTTCACTAGTTTCTCTAGTATGATAAATTCCTCCTGTTAATTATGAGCCTTCTATTTCACCGTCTAATGATGCTCTCTTTGCCTAGGACAAGAACAGTCCCCTCTCTCCTCACTCCCCTTCTAGATGTTTATCCCAATAACTACCATCACAATGCAATAGTTATGCCTGCATAAAGGAAACATCTGATATGTACAAGAAATCTTACCAAAAGTGCTTGAAGCCTGTACAAATGAAGAAAAGGAAGACAAAAATCTTGTGAGTGGCAATGTTGGATATCTACATTCCCCTGTTTAAACTCAAGGATGAACATTGAATTTAACTGTACATTGTATTTGCAAAGTGCTTCCATTGTTTCCCACAGTTTAATTAGAAAATTTTAAGTCTGAAGCAATTTGAGCTGCTCTGTATTTAAGTCCAAAAATGACAAGGAAGAAAACATAGTTCTGGGATGACCTATTACTATTTAAAACAGGGGTGGGAATGGAAAGCAAAGTTTAAATACCCTTGGGATGCAGACAAACATCTAGGGCAATAACAATGGCATCAGCAGATGGTTTGGGGTCATGGGCTGTGAATTGCTTGCCTGTACAAAAAGAGTTTCTAGAGACAATGCTTCATGTGCCCCTTAGGGTGGATTTCTTGGCAGGGAGCATGTGAAAAGGTTGGCTGTAGCCATATGCGGCTTATCTCATATTAATACATATACATAAAACTACAGTGTATTGAAGAAAGTAAAAAAAACAACCTAAGTTTTCTTCCCATCAACTGATGCATCTGTGACACTGTGCCTGACAGTATAAGTACATTGATCATCCTTTCCTGAATGGCATGCAATTTCTTCAGTGCGCAGGTGCATACACTAAAAAGACAGCTGTTCAGACTGTTCCCACTTTTTTCTCCGGTAAAGTAACATTTCTTCCAAAACCTCCTTCATTCCTTCCATAGCACTCACCACATCCTCCCTTCTGCTGCCTGACATCCCTCCAGGAGCCACGGCCTGATGAAGATTCCCCTGAGATCACTTCTGCTGAAGCAAAGACAATAAAGTTGAAAGATTTGGAGTGACCTTTCTCAGAGTGGTGCCTGATGCTACACAGCTCAGTCTATGGGGTCTCATGAGACAGAGTCCACAGCAATAGGATGAGATGAAGATGTTTCTTACTCTCTCACCTTTTCACCCCTCATTTTCCAGGTTTTTTCTTCTCCGTCGGCTTTATTAACACCAGGGCCAGAGTGGAGAATTGATCCAGATTAAAAAAGAAGGAGGAGCAGGAAGGGTTTTGGCAGATGTTCTTTAAGCCAGATCAGTTCCTCAGTTCATTTTATAGTGTTGTGCAAATTGTGCCAGAGAGCTGCATGGGGACAGGGACAAGGACATGTATTATATCTCAAGAACACCTTGGGTCAGCATGGATACTGAAGACTTTATCTCATGAAGTGACATTATGGATTTAGGCACCAGAGGAAGAGATGACAGTGACTGCTTGGATGTGCCTTCAGCTTCCCTAACTTAGAGTTAAGCAATGTGGTTTTAAATAGCTAATTTAAAGACCACCTTGAAGAACAGCTAAAACATTTTATATTCTGCTTCTTTAGAATACACTACATCACCTTCTGATGTAGACAGTCAGCGTAAATGGGGTTGATTTGTTTTTCATAGCAAGTGTTAGTGATTAACAAAAATTACAAGTTTATCACTTGTTACAAAAAGTATTGGAAGAGATTTGAGAAATGCCACCTGCATTACATATATGCTGAGGTAGCAGGTTGCAGTCACACTTCTTCAGTCTTGTTCCCTTGTGTACAAAATTCTTGCAACAGTACATCTAAGGAAAATAACCTGTAGAAGGTCTGTGCTGATTTTGGCTGAGATAGAGTTAATTTCACAGTAGCTGGTATGGGGCTATGGTTTGGATTTGTGACCAAAACAATGTTGATAATACAGGGATGTTTTTGTTACTGCTGAGTAGTGCTGACACAGAGTCACGGCCTTTTCTGCCTCTCACCCCATTCCACAAGAGAGGAGATTGGGGGTGGGCAAGGAGCTGAGAGGGATCACAGACCCCAGCTGATCACAGGGATATTCCATACCATATGGCATCATGCTCAGCATGTAAAGCTGGGAGAAGAAGAAGGTTAGGGGGTGTGGGAGGTGTGTGTACATTTGGATTAATGGTGTTTGTCCTCTCAATTCACTGTTACGCATGATGAAGTTTTGCTTTATGGAGATGGCTAAACACCTGCCTGCTCATGGTGAATGGATGCCTGGTTCTGCTTTGTTTGTGTGTGCAGCTTTTTCTTTACCTGTTAAACTATCTTTATCTCAATCCATGATATTTTTTACATTTACTCTTCTGATTCTCTCCCTTATCCCAATGGAGAGAGAGTGCGTGAGTGGCCGTGTGGTGCTTCCTTGCTCACTAGGGTTGAATCACAACAAGGACCTAGCAAGAATCTAGTGAGAAAAGGTAAAGAGAAGAAAGTTTGGTTTGTATTATCAGCTACCTCTGATCCCACTGTTTCAGCTGGTTTCCTCCACCTGGACAAGTGGTTTAAGCTGCATCCCATCAGCTGGCCTGCTTGTGTACCATTAAAAAGGTACAGGCCTACTCATTAAATCTGTGGTTCCAAACCAAATGATTTTTCAGATCCATGCATCACACTGAAGAACACCTTATGCCAGGAGCTTTCTGGTTTTCATTATGCAGGGTGTAATTTTTTTCATATTGTGCAAACAAGAAGGCAAAATCTAAAACCTGGAGGCAAGAAAAGGTCACATTTTCATGGCAAAGGAAGGATGATATATGTCTTTTATGCAGTTTTTTAGTACCTGAGATCTGAAGAAACTGTTGAGCTTAAAAAGATTCAATATATATGAATAAACAACAGTGATGATTTAGAAATTCTCCCATTGTAGTCTTTATGTCCCACTGTTGCCATTGAACCATTCAGGGCTTTACTTGCATGGGGGAGATCCCAGCTAAGTTGGCTTTTCTGGAACCTTAATGAAGAGCTCTCCACACAAAGCTGAATCACAGCTTTTCATTATAAACCTGAAAGCAAAGGATAAAAACTCATCCAGTTTTCAAGGCAGCTAGTTGATAACAGAGTGGGTTCTGCTCTGATGCAAACAGGGCTCAGCAGCCCTGCTGAAGGCACTGGTCAACAGCACTGTCCCTCACTAAGTCTTACTAATAGTATTAGCTGCCTCTCAGCTGTTGCATGGGCAGTAGCCAGGAAAGGGATAGTGACATAAGTGATTCTCGAAGAGAACTCTCTAAATGGACTGACAAATGTAATCCTGCCTTGCCAAGAGGAACAGATCAAGTAGCCTTTGGGGTAGTTTTCTCCCTAGGTTAGACTACCTTAGCTAACTAATGGAGATTGCAACAGAAGTTGCTGCAAATTCCAGATGGCAAAGGACACCTTGCTGAGCTGTCATGAAGCCTGCCTGTGCAGAGCTGGAGACAGGGCACACAGCTGCCATTGGAGCACTTGGCACACATATCCCAAGGGATACCCAGAGCATCAGTCTCCTTAGCACCATTGTAAGCCACAGGTCTCTTTGCATCTGACCTGCTTGGGGTTTGCTGGCAAGGCTGGGGCCCAGGCAGGAATGCAGAGTGATGATGATGTGGTTATTTTGAAGCCTGCCTGATAATGCAGGATGCACTGTACAACAACACAGGCCAGATGACCAGCGCTGCTTCCGGGCCAGCAGCAACCCTGGCTCTCCAGGGAACCAATGAGTGCCAGCTCAGTTACCCCAGCATGCGACCAGTCAGAGCCCTGGTGTGATCCTCTGCCTCCTTCTTACCAGCATGTGGTGTTGGGCTGGAGCAAATTAAGTTAATGGTAGGAGAGAGAAAAAGAGCCCCACATCACAGGCATCCCAAGAACACAGGTACTGGAACCTTAACCCAGGATGTGGCACCAAGTGAAATGCCTGAGGCCATTGTTCCTCCAGGGAGATCTGCACAGGGAACCCATCAGCACATGGACCCACCAACAGACATTTGATACTCCTTGTGCTGCTGTCCTGAACCAGCCAGGCAAAAGCCACATCCACAACAGCCGTATCACCACCTCATTTTGGCACTGCCACTGTTCCCAGGTAAGCAAAGCCTGCTGGAGCTAATGACATGCCTGCATAAAGTTCAGGGTGCCCTTGAGTGACAGGGCAGAGTGGTGAGGAAGGAGTGTCCATGTCAAAGAGGCTGGGACCTGAAGTGTGCCAAGTTACCTGGTGCATTTGTCTCCCACTTCCCAGACATGGAAAAGCAGAGCTCACGTGGACACTGACAGACTTACAGTGCCCCTGAAAAAGGGCCACGTCTGTGAGACAACTCAGTGGAGCCACAGGCACAGGTGCCCCTTGGCACATCTATCAACCCTTCCAGAAACTCAGGAACATCTTGGATGGCATTAAATGCTTGTATTTGCACAGCTGAATGAAGGCCCAAGTCCCCATTAGCAACAATGGGAGCTCGGACACTTGTAAATACCCAAATGAATGCAAAGCCCTTGCTCCCTGAGAGTCCATGCTCTAGTCAGGATGCCTGTCTTGAGGAGAAGGCTCTCCTAACCATGTTTTTCTTGTTTGAACATGAGTAACTGCACCCAAACTGCTTCTGGCTATTACTTGGCAGGGATGAAGGTGCAGAAGTGATGTGCCATGCTCACAGCATAGCAGTGAAGGTCTGGAAGGGTTTTACTTGACAGAGGGCATGGTCCAGCCTGGTTCTGTGACAGATAACAGCACCATTAGACTGTAATGCAGCAGCAAAGTCAAAAACACATGCCCAAATTCACAGCACTGTTGCAGCAGAGGTGACATCAGCCTCTACACATTTTGATGCTTAAAAGGAAAAGCAAAAATGGAAGGAAGTCAAGATGACAACTTTTTTTCCAGCAGTTAATCATTGTTTTCTTGTTACATGGGACCAGCAAGTGTCACCTTATCAAGTGATTTCATGACTCCAGCAGGGATGCAACCACTCATCTTTGCTCTCCCTCATCAACACAGCATGTCTGTCCCATGCAAGGTTCTGGTGCTGGTACAGATCTGACGATCCTTAGCCACAGGGCTGTTTGGGTGGTGCTCTGGATCTCACAGCTGTTTTTTTCAGGGGGTTAATAGTTAAGTCCAATGGATAACTAGCATGAGTGGGTATCAAATCCTTTTGCTTGCTCATAGGCTTCCAGCCAGGCTGACTTCTTGTAGGTCTTGCACAGGGAAGACAGTCAGTTACAGCCATGGGTTAGCAGAGGCAGCAGTTGTTGTGTAGAGGTCCTTGTGTGGCCTCACAGACAGTTCTTGGTGGGATAAATTCCTCCCAGGGGGAATTTCTGCATGAGCTCAACCTGCTTCTGAAATCCAAGCAATGGACAAGTGCACTAGGTGAGGTTTTAACCCGCAGATAATGCTGCAAATGATAAGTCAGAAGGCTTGATTTGCTCTTGGCATTTCTACAGCACTCAGGACCCTCAGGAGTATGTGGGGATGTAGCACAAGATATGTGTGAGCTATGCTGCCTAAAGGACATAGTGTCAGGCAGAAGGAGATAGGCAGGGACAAAGACCTGAAAAAACAGCCCTGATGGTTACAGGAAAGTAAGTGAGGTTTGGGGGCAGGAGGGAAGAAGCTCTGAGCTGTCCCTGAGAGGTGACACATAAGCATCTGAGCCAGGAGGGGCTGCATGCCCAGTGCTGCTCCCAGTCACTCCCCTGCTCTCTCCAGACCTCAGCCTCTGCTCTGGAAATAGTGCCTTGACCCAGGATTAGCTTCACTCCCAGACTTCCCAAAACTCAACACGTGCTTTAGCTCTGATCTGCCTTGTGCACTCAATACTCTAATGAAGTTGTACATTAAAATATATGAGCCAAAATGTTAGTATTTTATGAACAGTCGTTCTCTGGCTTTCTTGCAGGATTGTGCTGATTCTGGGAGAGATGGAAAAGGGCAGAAACATTCCAAACCACCTCTGTACCACAACACTGATTTATTAGAAACAAAGAAAGAGAATAAATACAATCATAATGTTAAAAAAATTCAATTGAAAATGTTTCCAGTTCACAAAGTGAGGAGCTTACCAAATGTTTAATGAAAAAGTTCTAATTTTGAACAAGTGAGAAAATTTGAACTAGAAATAGATTTTATTTTTTAATCAAATTTCAGATTTGTTTTTCAAATTCTCCTTTCAAAGCTAAAGTTTATTTCTTCCCCACGTTGCCTGTGTAAGTTGCACACAAAAAGGAAAAAGGACACATACCTAAGGAGGAGGTAGAGCAGAATTTCTTCACATTTTTTTTTGAAACTGAAGTAAAATATGGGAAAAAGAGGGGACAAAATCCTGGACAATATTTATTCCTTTGAACCTAGCAACATAAGTAGGAAAAGAAAGGATGAAGAAAAGCCCAGGTAAAAAGAGGCTTGTGTTTTCAGTCACATTATTTCAACTACAGTCAAAAATAGCTTTTTTGAATTTTATACACAGAGGAATGTCACATCAGAACTTACTTTTAAGATATGTTTCATCATACTGTAATGACAAGGATGATGCAGAGAGGTTCTTCCAGAGTTTATAGTCCCATAGCAAGAAGATAATGTGGAAAACTTTGCTAGGATTTTGCAATTGTATGAAACTGTTTCAAAGTAGAGCATAAACTGGTAATATAGATCAATTCCCTGATACAATTGAGGGCTATTAACCTCAATATATTTCTCTTATGTTAAAATACAATACAGCAATCCCTTCTTGCTGAATGAATAACTAACATCAATTTCCTGCATTTCGCATCAGAAAAGGAATGAAAGAGCAAAGGGAACTGGAAGAGGAAGACTGGGATTCTGCACGCTTTCACATCACACAGACATGTGTGCCAGACTGGCAGGAAGGAAAGTTTGTATATTAGCTCCATCAGGCATTTATAGACACTGATGAGCTCCCCTCAAGCCTTTTCTTCTCAAATAAGGAGCACTCCCAGCTCTCCCAGCTCTTGCTCCAAGATGCTCCAATCCCCTACCATCTTTATGGCCCTTTGCTGCACTCACTCCAGTATCTTCATGTCTGTCCTGAACTGCAGAGCCCAGCACTGGATTCAATGCTCCAGATGTGTCTCACTGGTGGGGAGAAGAAGGGCAACATCACTTGCCCTGATGTGCTGGTGACTCTACTTGTCACAGCACTGCTGCCCACATTGCCCACCTGGACTCCTGGGGCTATTTCACAGAGGTTCAGCATCATAATGGCTCACTTGATGTACCAGGGCCATAATAGGCACCCCAAGCCCAGCACTGATTTGAGAATCAGTAATCCCAAAACTCTCCATGTGTGACTAGTGGAGGCCAGAATGAGTCTTCATTCCCACCCCATGAAGGAACCTTTTTCTTTCAAGCCTACTCATGAAGGAAGGCATGTCCACAATTTCTTCATAGAACATCATGTCTCCCTTTTCCCTCCCAAAGGCTGGAGGTGAGGTGGGGGAGGAGTTATCCAGCCTGTCACAA
Source organism: Pithys albifrons albifrons (assembly GCF_047495875.1). Lineage (NCBI taxonomy): Eukaryota > Metazoa > Chordata > Aves > Passeriformes > Thamnophilidae > Pithys > Pithys albifrons. The sequence goes on from NC_092458.1 coordinate 57,339,366, forward strand.
AAGCTGCTCTCCCCATTTACAACCCCCTTCCATTTCTTCACTTTGTAGGTCTTCCTCCTGCTGCTTCTGCCAACCCTTCCCACCTTCAGTCAGAAGTCAACTTTAATTTCTCCTGTCCTCATAGGTCAGAGAAACCAGCCTGGGCAAATGTCCCCATATGAATACCCCACAGAGGCTGGGGTTTGTTTCCTCACTCTAGGGGAATCAACCAAGAGCGGACATGGCTGGGAATAAAACTTCTCCCTCCTCCACCCAAAGGAGTTCTCATGTTTCCCTGCTGCAGTGGGGCAGGCTTTCCAAGGAAACATGAGATTATGAGGGGCTTGTTTTAGGGAATAGTTCCTCTGTCTTCTCCAAAGAGCCAGCAAAATTCCCCCTAGAGCATGGCCTCTGGCACCTCAGCTCAACATTAGGGCAGGGAGAAATTTATTGGTGCACAGAAGAGGACTAACTACTACACTAATTGAAAATGACTTTAGGGAAATATAGGTCAACAGAGCATAATCTGACCCACAGTTTGGCCGGGATACAAAAGTTGGTACCTTGGCCACGAACATTGCCACAAGAGGTTCACAGATTGTGCATAGTTAAAACAGAGAATTGTGTTGCATCCTGAAAAGACAGGAGCAGTGCCAGAAGCCAGAGTTAATAGTCAAAGCCAGATGCTCGCCCACCTCTCATGCCTTTTCCCCAGAAAACAGGATGCCTTTCTTGTCTGCCACTCGCTGTTCCCGGCACCAGCTGATGAGGCATCTCCTCCCCCAGTTGGTATAAAATAGGCGGCCATCTTTCAGGAAAGGCACAAATCTTCTTTGACAAGCAGTGATATTAACAGGGATTAGGGAATGCAAGAGCCGGTGCCAGAATTGAACAAAGGATGCAGCCCAGGCTGCCTGGCCCTGGAAGCTTTTTAATCAAGATTAAAGGTTACATTGAGGACAGGGCTGTATTTTCAACCCACCGTGAAACCACCCGTTCACCCATTCAGAATAGGGATTTCTGAGCAACTGGCAGCCTGTGATATGTGCAGGCTCACACCAGCACCGATCCTCCCTAAGCTCAGGAATGGTATTCAGCAATGGAAAGGGAGTACTGTGGCTGACAAGGCAGCTAGTGAAGGCATCACCCCTGATGACTTGCACTGCTTCCCAAGATTAGATGGGATCCCAGTACAAGATATTCTGTCAGACCTCTCTTGGTGTGTGGATGGCAGGCAGAGCCTTGTCTTTAAACCCTATGGAAACCACTTTGTCAGGCAAAGGTTTCCCATTCTTCCACAAGCAATGAATTTGGTAACTTGTAAATAACATCCATACCTACCTCCGCAGCTCCACCCACGTCCTCTTGTAGCAAGTTATCATCACATACCCAAGTTTAGGTCTAGACCTGCACAGGCAGTGAACAAAAACGCCTGCAGATAATAAAATCTGATGTCAGTGGAATTAGTGGTTTCCAGCATTTTACCAAGATTATTTTCTAGATGCATTCAAAATATCTTTTTTTCTTATATTTGATCTCTTATTTTTAAAAGGCCATCAGCAAATTTGACAGCAATTTGTTTGTAGGATGAGAAGTTATAGATTGAACTCCTAGTAACAGCTGCTGTCTGAGTACCGTGATCACATTTGGCCCTGAACATACATTTGTGACACTTGATGCTGAAGTTTTAATCTCTTGAAGTCATGCGTGCATTAACATAGCCACTAGATCATATTCAAAGGACTGGAAATAGAAAAATCTTTAGCTTTTGCAAGTAGTATAGTAATTGCTCTGACTGCCACCTAATGCGGAAAAAACAGGCAGGTCAGATACTATTTCAGCTGTGGCAAAGTGGGTCTCGGCACAAGGGGGTAAAATTCTTATGGGCAGCTGAGGTAACATTCAGGCTGAGCTTTTTGCACCACAGCTGGGCTGCTGCTGGCACCACGGCCAAACTGGCTGCAGTGTGACCTGTGTGTACAGTGATGGGTGTGCATGTGGGTGCATGCATTACCACACGTATGCCAGCAATCCTCTGTGTGTTTTAAAATGCCACCCCATCCATGTGATATGCTGAATGGCGAAAACAGTAACACACGAAGTTACACACTGGCTCTTGTCTGGATTTGAAGCTGATTACAGCCAGTCTTCGGTTTCATGCAGTTTCAAATGAAGGTTTTCTTCCTCACCCTTAGAAGCACCTCTAGCAAAACAGAAAGGAGGACAGGGAAGGAAAACAAAGACAAAAAGAGGGATCATTCAAGGTACCCACTATACTCAGTCATATCTGGTTACTAGGTGTCTGTTACCCTGTATCAGTCACACATGGACAGCCATTAAATTACATGTGTAAATAATCACAGCTGCTGAGTCCCTCATGGGTTTGAGCAAGAAAAATTGCCTGTGTGAAATTGCCACAGGATATGCCTTATTCTCTGGTCTGTGTTCATTATTCTCTTGTATAAAAATTTCATTTACATAGTCAGAAACAATGCTATGAGATCTAGGCCAGCAACCACACACCCTAACTAACCAGGAAGAAAAGTCAAAGCAAATATTCCTGGGTTCTGCAATACACAGTACGCACTGAATAATTACCCACCCAAAGTATTCAGAGAATAACAAATACAGTACTAAAAAAAAATAATGTCAGGATTGGCCCATGAGCCATTCAGCAGCCAAATGTTGAACTAACAAATTAGGATATTGAATGAGTTGTTTGCAGGGGTCTATTCAGTGCTGTGGGGGTCTGTGAGTCCCTCCCCATTGCTGATGCCTGCCAGAGAGGCAGTGGGTGCCAGAGCAGAGTACCTTTCCCACCGGTGTTTAATAACCACCCTGCCTATTTCAGCACAGACTGCAATGCAAAGAGCTCTAAAACCCCAGCACTGAGGACAGCAGCTGCACTGAGAACCCCAAACTGTCACCCTGCAAAGCAGCACCTGGTCTTGTGCCAGCCACGTAGTGCTGGCTCTGCTCCCATATGTGTGCGGACTCACTTCCTCCAGTGCAGTACATTTGGTCCCTCCTCAGCATGCTGAAATAAATAAGGTCACTTGCACAAACACACCATGTTTATCTTCCTTGCTGCCATCAGCTCTCGCCCTCTCCAAATATGATTGTTATGTTCTCGCTCACGTAACCTGTCCTGACATCTTCATTCTGGTCTTCCTCCTGGGCTAAGCAATGCTGTCTTTGCATTGCAATCAATATGAATCCCAAGAAGTGGTCTTGCAGCTGATAAGAAATGAAATGCTGTGATGACTTGAAGGCTTAGGAGAGGGCAAGGGTCAAGTGGATTAGCCTCCTCATATAGCTCACAGGTTTTCTCTTCGGAAAATCCCCCTCTAGTTGTCAAGAAGGCAAGTAACACAGATCACAAAGACAGTTTCCTCTCAAGCCAGCACCTCCCACCTCCTTCCTCTGTCCCTACCTTCCAGTGTCCTCCACCAAAAAAACCCTGTGTGTCTTACTTCAAAGCAGGTTGCAGTTTCTAATACCAGTGTACTTTAAATAGGGGAGGTGCTCTTCCAGGGTCTTAGGGTGCCTCATAAGTAATGTGGTCTAAATGAATATAACATGTAAGCAGACAGGGTTGTCTCTGGATTACTTTGGAGAAAAGAGAGGTGCAAAGGCATTTCCTCAAGATATGCGCTGGGGTAAAAGGAAAAGACAGGATCTAGACTGTCTTTCAGACACTTTAACTAACACATTAGTGTACTAACAGATTAACTGTTCTAAAAAACAAAACAAAACCAAATAAAACCCCACAAAACCAACAAACAAACAAACCCCCACAAACACAAACAAAAAACCCCAACAACCCAAAACCTAGACGTCATTATTTCAATACATCTCAGCATTGAGCTCTCAGCATCCCAATACAAAATTTTCATTGCCTATTCTTCCATTTTCAAATCACATTCCTGTACAGTAATTATTTTATACTATCATTACTGTAGAGGAAAATCTATCCCCTACAGTAAAAAAGCGGGGTGGGGGGTGGGGGGAATGTTTTTAAAAGTGAAATTAAATTTTTCTAGCAGTTTCCTCACTAAAGTCTACTATGAAATCCTAGATAGCTGTGCCAAAGCCGCAGCCATTGACACAAATGGAAGCTGCCACTAGATAGACATGAGCTGATTTGGTCTCTGAAGCACATGATCTCTTCAGTGTAGAGAAGTTTATCTAATAGAGCACTGTGATGATTTGTATTTAACACTAGAATAGCCCATCAAGCATCCTGTAGCAAAGAGAAGGAAGAATAAAAACTGACACAACAGCAGAAGATACTTTTTTTTCCTGAAGCAAGCATGAATCTAATATCATACATCAATCAAGGGCTACTAACTGACCAGATCTGCACTCAGAATATTTACTTTGATATTATCTAAAAATCTTTCAGCTCAGCTTAGTATTTTAACAAACCTGGGATGCACAGCTTTTGTTTACCTACAAACTTTCTGGTGAGAAATATGTTGCAAGAGGCTCTGTCTGTTGTGTTTTGCTTTTATAATGCTCTGCTGATCTCTGTTTTGGTAGTATACAGAGCAAAACTTCCTTACAATCTGGCATGATTCCATTACTCAATTTTCTTCTTCCACCAGAAATTTCAAACTCCAATGGTACATGGTTATTCCTGATATTCCCAATTTACCTTGTTTTTACTCATGACTGCAGCTTGGCCCTAATCTCTGAAAAAAACTCATGCCTTGAATCAGGAGTGTGGACTAGGATTCATCCTGCCCATAGAGGAGGCTATCTGGAGAAAAAAAGCAGCAGAACTAAACTATAAGATCTTACCCAGAACAACCTTCTTGAGATAGTTTCACTGTAGATGAAACACATCTGAAATGGGTGGAGCTGCACATGTTCAAAATTAGAATAATGCAGCTGAGTATCTGTCTCCCAGTAATAGAGTGCTGTCCTAGAACACACAGACCTTTGAATATCCACACAGAGAATGACAGATCACAGTACTGCAACTTACAGTAATAGGAGAAAGCAACAGATCAAAGGTAGCCTCTTGATTTGTTTTGATCTGTGCTCCCCTGTCTCAGTTCACAGGACGTACTTACGTGCATTGCTGGAGGGGACTATCCAATAATTGGGCTTTTATTGTCTAGAAGACTTAGTGTCCAGCCTATGTTTAGTTCAACACACATTTTGCCATCTGCTCTGTTTCCTATATGCCTATGAGATCATTTTTCTACGCATAAAATTATAACATGAAGATTCACATATGCTTACACAGCTTATTTCTATTACTATTTGTTAAACATTGAGAATTCCCTTGGCACAATACAGGGCCCAGCATGAAGACATATCAAGCCCTGAAGCCATGCTTCATATGAAATACACCCAAAATGGCTATTCTGGCTGAAAGAGCAGTGCTAGGAATTTTAAACCACTTCCCCTCCTTGGATTTCTGAGCAGATTCATGACATTTCTGGCAATGTAGCTTAAAGAACCATTCACAGAAATTTGTGCTGCAGTCATCACAAAATCTTTTTCAGTACAAAACATACATTTCAGCAAGTTTTAGATAGTCCATAAAGATTTTGGAATGCAATTTCAGAACAAAATGGTAATAATAAAGTGTCACTCTTCTTTTTTTAGCTGATAGTTATAATAATGTTGGTTGTTCATGAAGAAGCCCACTTCATAGCAAAACTTGTAAAACTCATTTTTCCATTTCTAATTCATTGTGTTATTGTCCTCAGCCTACATCTCCAATATTGTTTGCAGCAGCTCTTAGTGAGACCTAAAACACAGCATAGCTGAAATAGAGATCCCTGTTCTCTTTCCTCTCTCTTCCATTCTGGGTTTCCATCCTCTGTCGTTCTAGTTCCTTGTCACTTCTGGAGACAAGGGCAGAAGGTGACTGGATGCTTTCCCAGATTCACAGGATGCCATGTGGCCATCCATGTCCTCTCTCACAGTCCCACTCTATGTGCAGAGGAGGATTTGTCTCACCTTCTTGACGTGTCTAAAATACAGATGTCTGTATCTATGCTATGTGCCTGAAGCTCCTCTCAGTATCAGTAGGAATGAACAGACACATATGAAGTGTAATTCACCTCATCCTAGAGAGACTAGTGCCCAAAAGAGGTCAGATGAATAATGGCTTCAAAGTGCAGTGTTCTGCTGACTACTAAGACAGCCTAGATTACTAAATATTTAGTGTTAGCTGAGACAAAATCTGTCTTTAAGCATCTTTCCTTTATGTCATTATTCTGCCTATTTCTCTGTTTCTCCCAGCACATCTTATTCTCCTGAATGATCTTTCATTTAGCTTTCCTTCTCGTGAGTGGCAATGCCCAAAGAAATGGTAACTTTTCCTCCAGCTGCTGCTCTGAAGCAATTTCCCAGCCTGGGCTTTCTTCTAAGGTTTATCACTGAGGTGGGATTTCATGAAGTGCCTTCCAAAAATCACTTGTGAAAACTCCTAGCTTAGATTTCACATCTCTTCTCAAAACTCACCTCTAGCAGGATGCATGCACCATAGCTTGCCTGTTGCTAATAGGTAAGTAGGTTGTCTGAGAGTCATTAAAATTCTTCCTCTAGTATATTAACACCACCTCCCCCCGCTCCCACCCCCACCCCCCCAACAAAAACACAAAAACCCAAAACACTTCTGGGAGTGAAACCTGCTATTATCCAATCACCAATATGCTAGCGCTGGCAGAACTGTGGACTCAAGCCCTTCAAGTCTACAGGGTGGGTTTACATAAGGCTTTACAATAGCTTTCTGACACTGTGTGAATGGCAGCATAAATTACAATGCAGAAAGAAATCAACAAGATAAAGTGGCTTTACGTCTTTAAATAGCCCTTACAGGCACCAGTGCTTCTCTACGGATTTAAAGGAGTCTTTTCTTCTTACTCCTTCACCTTCCTCATTTTAAGCAGGCAACAGTGAATGGAAAACACTTTGTGAAACACCATTGCGTCTTCATCAGGTTACAGAACTAGAGAAAAGAAAAGTTGAAAATCCACATGAAAATCATTCCTGCTTCCAGTCTCACTCTACCTTGGAGTTCCCTCTAATAGCTGACAGGGATTAAGATCTTAAATAACTTGCTGACAAACCCAGACTACAATAGGGCCAGTTGTTAACATTGGTAGGAGATGTTCAGCTATTTTTTGGGCTTAGAGGGTCTGACTAAAATACAACTATTCTCCTCACCCATAAATAAATGCAAAGCCTGATCCAGTTGCAGGAACTCCCAGAACAGGGTTGAGGCTTCTAAGAGGCTGATTTCTGAAAGCAGCTTTTCCCAGTTGGGTACAGTGGATGCTGGCAAATATCTGCTTTGGCAGAAGGAGAGCTTGTTAATCTGAAGGGTCAAGTGCCCACACATCTCATGAAAATCCATGAGATCTAAAAATCTAAGAAAATGAGAGCTGGGAAAGATCTTTGCTTTTGGGAGTCAGCCCACCCTGAAGATGTTGAGAGTTCACAGAGAAGTTGCTGAGAAGTTGTTTTCGTCTCCCACAAAATCTCAAAAGTAGAGGTCCACTACTGAGTGTCATCCTATTGCTGCAGGACCTGCACATCCCAGCTGGTAATAGAACATGTCTCTAGCAGCTGATAGGAGTCCCACATCAGAGTGAGCATGCAGGGGCAAGCCTGAAGCTGAAATAGTGCTGACATTAACAGGAAAAGAGGCAGGACAGCAAAAGCACAGAGACCTGTACTACTGCCCTTGTATTCTAACATTGTGCAGACTAGGGAGAGAACACACTCAAAGAGAAGCAAGCCAACTCAATTTATTATACAAGAAGAGGAAGCAAGTAATTATAGGCGAGGGATTAAATTTCTGCCAACCAGTCTTCAAGAGTGAAAAATATCTGTAGAAAGTACCCAGAATACCCCTTAACATCAGAAGTTTTTGCTTATTACCCTCTGATGCAAAGTAATAAAGAAAAATCACTGCAGTTGTTGCCAGTTGCACTACTGCAATTTGGAAAACCAAGGCCAGCTCCATGGCAGGATTAACAGTATAAGCCAAGGACCAGCATCCATTGCTCCTAGCTGTAGCTCACACTGCAGGTCTCCTTTCTACATGGGTGGTAAGAACCATCTGGTCTCACTCAGACATTTATAGAAAACATGTCCAGGTCAGAGCAAGTTCTTTCCAGGATATTTTTCTAATTGAGAAAGAGGACCCTCCAGAGGAAAAGCCATCACATTCTGAGATAAGCTCTGCCAAATGAACCTTGCTTTCCATGGAGTAAGGGGAACCTCAGACTTTGCCATCCAGTGAGTGACAGGATGACCCCTATGCACAGTATCTAAGTCTTCCACACCTTTGCAACACCACTGTTGAACCTTTTAACTGTAGTTATTATTGTGTTTTGGGAACTATAACCCTGAAGATGAGATTACCAACATCAGCATCTTCCCTATATTACCAGCCACCCGTGATTATGCTTAGATCTATTTCAGGACCAAAACCTTATTTCTGCCTCACCTTTGGAGGTCTGACAGCTCTGTATGGCTATCCTGGTGCCTGTGATGTCCTAGATGAAGAGGCCCAATCATGTCATTAAAGAAGAATGGTGTCCACATGAGGCATTGCCCTCGGCTGGTCCTTTCCTCTCTTCTCCAGTCAGATGATCTGGTGGCTCCTACAGAGATGCCAATTGCAGGGAACACATTTCAGTTTCACCTGGAGCAGTTAGTGCATGTTGTCAACCCTTACCCAGAGCTCAAGATGTGGCTTTAAAAATGCATTACAAACATACACATCACCTGAGACTTCAAGTTGCTTTTGCTTGTGTCTCATTAAGCTACAAGGTGATAACTGTCAGTGATAACAATTGTGAAATCCATAGTGAAACACATCTGGAGTCAATGGGTATTTGTGAGATGCTTTTGCCTGTGCCCTTATTCTACCTGTATAGAAATATTAGGTTAGAACAACAGAAGAGCAAGAAAGCATTTATACCAAGCACACACTGAGAGGAGAGTGCCTTTTCTCTGGGGTAATTTACTCTACAGTTTTCAGGTTTGTTAGCTGGTTTGGGGTCACTTTGTTTCAATGTCTTTCCCCTCAGAATAAATACAGTATGAAAAGTGTTCTAATGGACTCCTGTAGACAGAGTCGAACTCTGGGTCATAGAGGCAGCTGGCAAACATACTCACAAGCTATATAATGAAAACCTCAATATTCACTCATGTCCCATTAGCTCCACCATCAGCAGTCACCCTGTGCTTCCAACAGCAGGGGTGAGGGACCCTAGGGAGCCAGGTGGAGATGTCCAAACCATATGCCTGAGTACACCGGGCAGTGGGGACCGGGCTGAGTGGCAGCATGCAAATGGTGTTACTTCCCAATTCTGTGCAGAGACTAAATCCAGCATTGGACATTTAGAATCATAGAATCATTTAGGTTGGAAAGTACCTTTTAGATCATTAAGTTCAACCACTGCTAAGGCCACCACTAAACCACATCCCTAAGTGCCACATCTACATGTCCTTTAAATACCTCCAGGGATGGTTACTCCACCACTACCCTTCATGGCTTTTTTCAATGCTTGATAATACTTTCAGTGAAGAATTTTTTCCTAATGTCCTATCTGAACTTACTCTGATGGAACTTGAGGCTGCTTCATCTTCTTCTATCACTTGTTACTTGAGAGAAGAGATCAACCTCCCCTCACTACAACCTCAAGTAGTCGTGGAAAGTGAGAAGGTCTCCCTTGAGCCTTCTTTTCTCCAAGTTAAACAACCCCAGCTTCTTCAGCTGCTCCTCCTAAGATTGTGCTCCAGACCCTTGCCCAGATTCATTGCCCTTCTCTGGACTCGCTCCAGCACCTCAATGTCTTTCTTTAGTGAAGGGCCCAAAACTGAACACAGGATTTGAGATGAAGCCTTACCAGTGCCCAGTACAGGGGGGAAAATAACTTCCCTACTGGCCACACTATTCCTGATACAGGCCAGGATGCCACTGGCCTTCTTGGTCACCTGGGCACACTCCTGGCTCATGTTCAGCCAGCCATTGACCAGCACTCCCAGGTCCTTTTCTGCCAGGCAGCTTTCTAGCTCTTCTTCTTCCAACCTGTAGTGATGCCTGGGCTTCTTGTTACGCAAGTGCAGGACCCAGCATCTTGTCTTATTTAAACTCATACAACTGGCCTTGGGCCATTGATCCAGACTGTTCAGATCCTCCTGCAGAGCATTCCTGCTCTCCAGCAGAGCAACATTCACACAATTCGGCGTCCTCTGCAAACTGATGGAGGGTGTACTCGATCCCATCATACAGATTGTTGACAAATATATTAAACAGGGATGGCCCCAAAACACAGCACTGGGTTGTGAGTACTTGTGACTGGCTGCCAACTGGATTAAACTCCATCCACCACCAATTCCTGGGCCCAGTCATCCAACTAGTTTTCTACACAGCAACAGTACATCCGTCCAAGCCATGAGCCATCCTCCAAGAGGATGGATATTGTCCTTAGTCCTCCTTGTGTTGCTGATGTATTTATAGAAATATTTTTTATTGTCTTTATGGCAGCAGCCAGATTAAGTTCTAGTTTGGCTTTAGCCCTTCTAATTGCCTCTCTGCATAACATCCTTGTAGTTCTCCTGAGTTGCCTGCCCCTTCTTCCAAAGGTTAGAAGCTCCCCTTTTTCACCCTGAGTTTCAGCTGAAGTTCTTTGTTCATCCAGGCTTCTTATCTTCTCCCCCACTGACTTGTCCTTCAGCACATAGGGACAATCAGCTCCCGCACTTTTAAGATTTCCTTCTTGAAAAATGTCCAACCTTCCTGGACCCCTTTAACCTTCAGGACTGCCTCCCAAGAGACTCTCTCAAGCAGTGTCCTAAACAGGCCAAAGTCTGCCCTCTGGAAATCCAGGGTTGCAGTTCTGACGACACCCCTCCTTTACTTCCCCAAGAACCAAAACCTGTTATTTCATGGTCATGGTACCCAAGACTGCCTCTGACCATCACATCACCCACCAGTCTTTTCACAAACATCAGGTCTAGTGGGGCACATCTTTTTGGCTCCCTCACCAGCTCTGTCAGCAAGTTATCTTCCACATACTTCGGGAGCCTCCTGGACTGTTTTCTGTATGCTGTGTTGTATTTCCAGCAGACTTCTGACAGGCTGAAGTCTCCCACAAGAACAAGGGCCAGCAATTGTGAGATTTCTCCCAGCTGCTTACAGAATATTTCACCTACCTCTTTCCCTTGGTTGTGTGGTCTGTAACAGACTCCCATCAGAATACTTGCCTTGTTGGCATTACTTCCTGATTCTTACACATAAACACGCAACTCTCTCATCACCCTCTTTAACCTCTAGGCAGAGAGAAGAGACAAGCAGAGCCCAGGACTGATGCCAGTACAGTAAACTGCATGAATAGGTCAAGCTGTCAGCTGCTATTAACCTTAGCAAAACCTGTATCTTCCAGTTCAGCTTCAATTAATTCAGATGATGTTTGAGAGCTTTCTTATTACACTGTGGAATTAGTGGCCCTATCTCTAGCCCAGCTAACCTGCCTATCTTTCCTGCTGCATTATTTAAACCTCATTTATATTTTTGTGGTTGACTGGTTAGTGAAAGGATGAATGAATAAGTGTTTGTGCTAACTGATCTATACGAATATGCCTCATTAAATAGAAATGGACATGAGATGATATGATATTGATGTGGTCTTGACTGACTGTTGGAAATTTATTTTCTGCTAGAGAAGCAGCAAGAAATGTAAGATGTTAAGTTTCATCCTATACTCTTCATTTTGAGCCCCTTATTTAAAGTGTACCAAAAAAAGAAGCACTTCCAGAAATCAGACTTGTGGTACAGTTAAAACAAAAACAAAAGGTTGGATGCCTTTATTTATGGTGACCAGCATGGTGCAAGAAAGTTTTTCCAGCTCATTACTGAATGGCATTATATTTCTGATACAAAATCTATCCTCTTGATTCTTCAAGGACAAGAGGACCTCCAGAAGACAGATGTGTTTGAGTCTAGTATTAGCTAACATGATATCAAGGCCAGGGAATGGATCCTCAAGTCTTCTCTAGCATTTGCAATGCTCTGCTCCTCCTCATCTCACTGCTGCCTAGCGAATTCTCAGTCGTCAGCCAAGAAATCAGGTTCCTTCCATACAAGGCCTTAGGGGATCTGGGGAACCCAGGTACATTCCTAGTCCTTCCAAGGACTTGTAAAGAACAGAGGTCCTGGAACTCAGCAATACTTCTCAATTCCCAGCTCTGCTTTGGTCAGTCCAACCAGATCTCTCTAAGCCAAAACTACCACCCTGGAGAATAGCACTGAGCAACAGGAACTCAAACTAATCCATTGCCTGGGAGGACAGGTTCAGGTTCTGACTCAGAAATATAGACACATCAAACCCAGCCAAAATGCAGTTGGTAGGACTGAAACCAGAAGACAAGACCAAGAGAAGATCTCCTTTTGCCTGAGACCCTAAAACATGGGTGTGGGAGAAGTCCAGGCTCAAACTTTTTAGTCATTACACAGCTGTGTGCTATGACTGTGAAGAATGGTTCCAAAACTCTCATTTTGGAGCTGTTTGACGTTATATACATGACTAAATATTCATTGGACCAAAGAGGAAGATTAATCAATGGATCAAATATTAAAGAAAACCATAATGAGAGATAGGCCTGGTTTAAACTGGAGAAATACAGATCCAGATGTGCATTTAGGCCATATCCCAGTCCCATATAGTGAAAATTTCTAGCAATAACCTGCCCTTTTTCCTGCCAACCTCAAAAGGAAAACCTGGAACTGCAAGCCAGACAACTGTCACTGAAGACTGACCAGAGGCCTACTGATGACAAATAGATTATCAGAATTTGGATGGACAATCATTTAGATCCGCAGGTCAGCATAGCAATTTGAGAAACAACTACCTCAATAGCAACTCAGTCCCAATAGGCACTGAGAGAACTCCTTTCTCTTCTCTCATTGTTGTGGGATGTCTGTCCCAAGCCTTTTCTGAAAACAGGCCCAAACAGAGGACTTTTGCAACCCACACAAGTGACCACATTTCAATCCTTTCAGGATAAGAAATGGAGAAATTTTACATGGTCTGGAACCTTCTTACAAATGGAAAATAAGATATCTCCAGTAGTTCTGAAAAAAGAAATACCCACTTCCATCCAGGCAAAGCAAGCATTGACTTGCATAAAAAGGAATGAGAAAAGCCTTCAGGAAATAGCTAACAGTTTCCAAGTCTTTCCCTTGTTCATTTTCACAGACTCTGTCTTTCTTCAGGGGAAAAAATGTCCCTTTTAAATGTGCCTGACCTTGGGCTCTGTTCCTACAAACATTGATTCAGGGAGGTACTTTGTTGTTATTTATTCTGAACTAGCGACTAAACTGGCACAGCTCTGAAGAAAGGGTATATCAAAAGCTCAGTATCCGCAGGCTTGTTCCTGTTCCATGCCCATATTCTTCCTGCCCTTGGCTAACTGTGAACTGCCACAGAACCTCCATTTTGGCTTAGCTGGGGTAAAAGCAGACCCAAAACTCTGCAGCCCCAAACATCTCTTCTTATATCTATCGAAATCCACAAATTTGTAAGACATTAGCTAGCTGTATTTTTCTGGCAAGCATGGCTGCCTGCGTTTATGTATGTATACACATATTTGAGTATACCTATGGCTTCCCACTACACTGAACATGCCTCTGCATGTTGTCTGACACCAAGCCATGCTGCACAGAAGAGTCTGTAGCACCCTCTTAAATGCTTGCAACCCCATGTCTAGGCACTCTTTGGGAGGGCAATAATTCATGCAGACTCCACCACTCCCTTGACCACTCCAAGAGTTTTGCAGAATAGACAGTCACGCTCCAATGTCCAAAACAGTCTGAGGCTTTGTTTCATTTACCAGTCTAGGGACAGTCTGGGAGATCCAAGTCACAACCAACTCCTAACTGAATTGAATCCAAAGCTCAATATAGCTGAAGGGGCCAAGAACACTTTTCTCAAGAGACTGGTGCCATTTTCTAGAGTGGAAAATGTGGGTCCTCAGCTTTTTGGATGCTTGGGCTCAGTGCAGCCCACAGCAGAGACTTAAGAGTTGATGCAGTTTTCACACTTGCAGCTCAAGATGTGACTGCACATGTTTGTGACTAAAAATGTACTTTCTTCATAATGAAACTGGAATCAATAACCAATCAAGGCAGAATGTGCTTTGTGGAGCAGCTTAAAATAGGGTTGCTTTCTTTCTTTCTTAGCAACTGCTTGCAGTGATCTCAACCTTTCATTTCTTCCACTGAGCTGAAAAGAGCTCTGCAATCATATCATTGCAGCACAAGGCAGTCACAAATATTCCACATCTTTTAAAGACAGAGGAGTATAGGGAACTGAAAGGCAGCAAAGTGCTCTATACAATAGAAAAAACCCACTCTTTTGCTCATAAAACAGTAGCAGAATTAACAAGCACTCCAGAAGTAAGGATTGTGTAAATTAAGATTGCTTGTGTAATATTACTTCACACCTCCACCTCCCTCTGTACATATGCATCCTGAAACAGCCTTTCATTTTAAGAACTGCATGCTACTTTTTAACCACTGTACTCCTCTCATTTTGTTCCCAGCACTTGACTAATGAGCAGCTATTCAGTATCTTGTTTTCTTCTCCAGCACGTGGTCTTGTGCTTCATTACTTCTCAAACCCTGCTCTGGAGTCAGAAGTCTCCATGGATCATGTAGGAATGGATTTTTTATAGACCTTTATCACTAGGCCGAATTTGGGTAGCTTTTCCAAAGAAGGTGAAGAGGTCAGACATCCAACACAAGCTCACTGATTCCAGTTCCCTGTTCCAGATTGTAATGGCACAAGCAGTTCTCAGGAAAAGGCAGCAATGGTTTTTCATGATGACAATACGACTTATTTTTCTTCTAATATATGTGTGAGATCATCCAAAGGGAGGCTCCTGGGAGAGTCTGACCATGATGGGTCAGGTAGTAATGCTGTATCTGAAATAGTTCTCTGTGGCTCGCTCCCTGCTACGGCTGAATGTGCCATCAGCTGGTAAGAACACATTCAGCTCCCATTGAGGAAGGTGATACAGGTGTGCTCATGACAGTTCTTGGAAAACTGCTTCACTGTCCTGCCTGCAGATGCATATTGTAACAATCTCAGTAGAGGAAGCAGCAACATTTCAAAGAGCAGGAAAAATATGCATTGAAATACAAATATATTTAATTGCACTGGTTATTTTTAAAACTACTAAAAAAGAAATTGTTTTCATTCTGCTTAGGAACTAGGGCCTATTTACAACTAGTTCCCTTCATTAAGCCTTTGCTTCATAATGTATGACTCGGTCAAACATCAACATTTAATAACACTATTTGTGAAAAGAGATAAAAAAAATAAAACCAGTCTCACTGATTGGATAGATCATCAAATAACAACTTGATGGATGAAAACGAGAAATAGAAGTGCCATCTGCATTTCCAGTATTCCCCAACTGATCATCCTATTGGGAAATAACAAGGGAGGAGGATTTAATATTCTCCCTATGTCTGCAAATCACTATTACACACCAAATTTTGCAGAAGATCAATATCCCTCTAACAATTCTGCCACAGACGCCAGAGCTTATTAGTAGGGCGTGAATAACTATGAAGGTTGGAAATCCTATTTTACTTGTCTGTCTGAAGGATTTTGGTTTCTTACCAGCTTAGCTGAGGATTTCATGACCAGTTTTTACAGTCTATGTTGAGCTCTTACTCAGGTAAAATTTCCTAATCTAAAAGGGGAGTTTTGCCTCATCTGAATCAGTAGGAACCTCACTTCATTAGTTATCACCATTCTACTTAAATGAAATGCACAGGAGGGTGCACCAATCTGACCAGAACTGTTCGTGTCACCATTCTGATCTGAGCACTGCTTATTTTGATCATCAAGAATTCCTTCTTATCCTTAAAAGGCCAACCCTACTGAGAAAACAAACAATCGAACAAACCCATGTAGTCACTTTGAAAAATGAAAGTTAAGGAGTGAAAGCAAATCCTACTTCTGCATTCTTGCCTTGGTATCTGAACAAGAATTTTGTTGTTGTTGTTGTTATACAGATTTCTCCCTTCTGCCTCTTGCAAATGGAGATTCTACAGAAGTTGTGTCATTCTGACTTGCGTCCTTTGTTCAGCTCTCAAGGCAAAATATGTTCCAGAAGCCATTATCCCAGAAGGGCTATAAATAGGATTTTCTCAAATCTGGTAGTAAAACATGATACCTCCTCCCTCATTACAGTACTCATCTGCCCTTTAGCTCTGGGTTTTGAAGGAGCTTTGAGAGAAATGCATAGGGCATTCAAGTTGACTAGACTAATGAGTCAGTGCTAATCCATTCACTGCTGCAGCCAGGCTTCTTGGACAGGACCCTGCAGGATGCTGGGCTTACTGCTGCACATCCTAAGTCAGAGAGAGACCCAGGACTTCAACAAAGCCACGCAGGTCCACAAATTTTCATTTGTGCTGAAATGCTTGTGCTAAGCATCACACACCCAGGGAGCAAAGTCTGGCTGGCAAGAGCCACTGCTGCTACACACCCGTGGTGCACAGAGGTCAGAAAATACCTACTGCCATCAACCCAGCCAAGGGACCTGCACAGGGCTGCAGCCATGCCTTTGTAATCCTTTCCAGAGCATTGTTTGATGCTGCTGCAGCATTCCCAATGCGACAGCTTGCAACAGGGATGACTGGAGGATATTACTGCAACCTACCCTAATTTTGCAATGGCTGGGAGCATTCCCTTTTGCAGTGTGACTGCCTGTGCCACTCCCAGAGGAAGGGCCTTTCCCCAACTGTGGGGGGTGACAATGAGTGTATCCCTTAAGGAAAGCTGTTTGGAGTGCAACCTTAAAGAGAAGAGAGCTACTTGTGGTGTGTGTGTGGCTTGTAGCCAATAAGAGGCTGTGGTGTATGTAAGGTGAATTGGTTAACCAATAATGTAAAGGCATGTTGGATGTGAGAGAGTATAAGAAGTGTGGATGTTACTGAGAGAGAGAGATGATGTAATAGGAACTTTTAGGAACTATCTACTACTACTATGAGCTATGAGGATCTGTCTGTTATCTATCTTGAATAAGCTCTCTAAGTTGTGAGCCTTCTGATGTCTGCTGTGGTTGAGTTCTTCTGACCGTCAATCCACGCTGCGCCCCTGCTCGGGATTAAGGGGCTTACCCCTAGACCTGGTGACCCCAATGCCCAACATTGGTTTTTGGAGTCTTTATGCATTTATAAGAGTTTTGCACAATGGAGCAGGGCTTCATTTTTCATGTTTTTCTGTCCCTGTAAATAATTCACCTTTCCACACTCTTCCCTGAAAAACAAAGTGTCCTAGTTACAGCAGCCATTACCAGTTCATCACTGTTTGGATGTAATTAAAACTGTATTCTACACCCTCTCTGTCATGTCTGTTGAACTGTTAATAATGGATCATTTGCAGCAGCTGCCCAGGGCACACCTGACACCTCAGGCTACAAATTGGGTATTAAAGAACTCTGCAAGGCCCAGGAATGTTTCTGTCTTCACATCAATGACTTGGCTGTGATAACTCTCCTCCAGGGAGGGATCAACATCTTCAACACACAGCCTGAGGGGTCTTGTCTGCTAATGGGCCATTAGGGACTGGCACAACAGGCAGTTACAATGTCATAGACCATCAAAGATTCCAAAAATACCCCTTGACTTACAGAGGTAAATCACCCATTGTGAAAATTCCTACTCTGGGGGAAGTACAGGGCATTCTCACCTGAACATGAGTGTATATAATCTTTGGGGCTTGGGACTTCTGGTACCACTTGTCAGATCCAGAGGATGATCAGAACCTCAACAGGACGGCGACTGCCACTCTCGACCAGACTGCGATCATCATCCTCACCAACAGGTTTTCCTTTCCTTTTACTTTGTACTCAGGGGGCCCACATGGTGCTTGGCACAGGGGCTAATGAAAACCATTCTGTTCATGCCCCAGCGTGCTGGGTGATACATCTGTTCTTTGTGGGTTAAAATCAGTTTTTCTCTGTATCATTGTATTTATTGGAGTCTTTTTAGTAAATTGTAACTCTGACTTGTAATCTCTCTTGATCTGGTGTCATTTCTCCTGCCAGTCTACCTTTAAACCAGCACACAGAGTACACAGGCCATTGAAAAATCTCATGGTAAAATTGCCCATCATTAGTTTCTCCAGAAATTCACCCTATTCATGCGCATGCATTTCTGGTCTGCAAACACATTTAATATGAATGCAAAACGTCTTCATGAGAAAATCAGACTGATCTAGTTTCACACTTACTAGTAAGGTAATCAAATAAAAGAATAAAATAAAATAAAGTGGTGATTTAATTGAGAAACATCTGATAAATCCATCCATACACATAACCAGAATGATCTAAAACATACATTTTAGACAGTAAGCTATGCAAACCCTTCACTCAAACAAAAGCATTTGCTTTATGGTAGTGGGTGTTTTACTCACACAGGCCTTCAGACAATCTGAAATTACTCAGTTTTTTGCTGCTTTGTGTTAAAGGGAATTAGAAAGGGTGAAAATTGAGGGATAGATTTTCAAAGACATATTGGCATTTTTTGTGTAATTATTTGGAAATTTTAATCTAGATGCATTTTAAAATACTTCTGAATCCTGGGATAGACTGTAAGTCTCACGACTTGAATTTTCTTCAGAATCCAAATTTCATTTTCCTAGTTTTAAAAATCCAATACTATTTTTTAATTTGGTTAGGATGTTTACAAATGCTTCTGGAAGACTTAAGAGCACAAATTCTAGGGAAAATCCGGAGGATGTATTAACCTAAAAGTCTTACATTTTTAAAAGCTTTTCTCCAGCTAACCTATTGCTCATGCTAGGGTGTTTTGTCCACACCAGTATGACTCTGCTCTTCCTCTACTTCAAAACCCTCAAGATGGTTTCATTCCATAACAGACTTTTCCAATTTGGTATAAACTTGTCTAAAGTCTTGAAGAAGCATGCTTTTACAAGTCTTGCATGTGAAGGAGTGTTTTGGCACAAGTACTCCTGTTTCTGAGGCTGCAATTCATTTAATTTAATGAAGCTGATTAGGTTGGCAGGCTCAGCTTATCACCAGGGCTCCCTTGTCTGGCTTTGCTGACGAGAAATAGGCACCTAGGGAGATGTCATCTACTGCAGATGTGGGATTGATTCCTTTCAGATATTCTCACCTGTCTCTTTTTCTGACCTTACTAATAGGAAGAGTCCAACTAACTAACTTAACAGGATGCTTATATTTCAAGCGGCCAGTGTCAAGGTAGATGCAGTTTATCCCAACATATGCTATGTTATTTGTAAGGCATTAAGCACTGTGCTGTGACTGGACATCACTGAGTTTTCCAAATATACAGGTAGTTCCCAAAAGTGCCTCCCATGAGCAAAACTTTAAGTCAATGCCCACAACCTGAATTTGTTTTCCACTCTGCAAAGGTGATATCACCATCATCTTCTCAAGAACATTGTGTCTATAGCTCTCAACTCACAAGGACTCTTTTGTTTGGCATATAAACTGGTTTTGGGAGAAACCTGTCTGAACCAAAATCTGAGGCTCCACACAACATCAGCAGAGAAGCCAAGCTCAGGTAGTGATTCTGGAACAAATTTTTGCTCCATCAGCAATTGTGCTCATTTGAACAGCAAATGTGCAGTTAAAAATCTGAGAAACAGGCAGGTTATGCATTAACAAATGTGTATTTGAGGGTCTAATACATTTAGTCTGATTCATCCAGGAGTAAATTTTGTCATTGTTGGGGCAGGACCAAATTTACTATAGGAGTTTTATCATATGTTCACCATGTCTTTTATTATCATCAGCTGCAGTTTGGCTTGACACAAATTAATATGCATTAGGTCATGTTTTTCTATTCAGACTATTTTAGCACTGTTCAAAAAACAAGGGTAAAAGTGATTTTGAGAAAGAGAAAATCAGTTTAAAATCTGCATTTATATTTGCGCTGGTGTAGCACATTAAAATCTCTCAGAAAAATCTTAAGCTCCTAAAACTGCAAAGGAAGATGTGTGACCTTCTGCTACATTTCCCATGTCTTTTATCATAATTAAACTTGCCATGAGTCATATTTACAACACCCAACTTACTGCAGCTCTATAACAAACAAAGGCATTCAGTCCCTGAAGTGCGTGTCCAGATTCACCAGGGATTACTGCTGCCATTTTCATCACTTCCTGTACGCGCAAAATGCAAAGGCCAAATTTAGAAATGGATCACAAGTCTCTGGACAGGTTGTTTCCAAGAAGGCCGATGAAATCTGCTTTCTTATTTAGCTTAAACCTGTCTTCCCAAGTATTATCTTCCTGGAGACTTTCAGACATGTTTCCATCCCCTAAGTTGTTAACTCTTGCAGTATTAGGACAAACCTTTCCCAGGAGCTGAAAGACTGATGTGGAATCCTACTTGCCATTTTTTAGCTCAGAACCTATGTGTGTGAAACCCAACAGAGCTTCTTTTGTGTACCAAAATCTAGGAAAAAATATAAAGCAAGATATGTTTATTATCATAGTAATATTGGGCTAGAAAATTCCCTATCCCTCACAGCGTGCTTTAATTTGTGCATTTTCCCTGCCTAGTAGCTTAAAAATTAAAATCATTAACATGATTAAACTGGGTTCAACAGCAATAATTTTTTTAATATTTGGTCTAAAGGTCTTTCAGCTGCTTTTGAGTTAGCAAAGAGTCAACACATGCTTTAGATTACAAGGTCAAGTATTTTTGAAAGACAGGCTTAACATCAGTCTATGTGAAGAAAAGAAATGAGGTAAAGTGCAAAAGGAATGGTCAAAATATGTCAGGTATTATAGAGAAGCAAGAATAGTCATTAGCTTGGGTATCCCTGTGATTAGCAAAGCCTGGGGATGGTCTTTCAGGGCACAAGACAGAAGTTAAAACCAACCACTGCCATGAAGAACATCAATCCCTGTGTGAAGAAAAGAAGGAATAAAATCTCTGGGGAGGCACAAGGAGAGGAGGTTAATTCTTATTACTTTACTTGTATTTTTAAATCCTACTTTTAACTTTTCCTTATTTTAATGGTTATTTAAATAACTTCTTGTTTTTTAATTAATGTATCTCCATCTTATTTTTAACTTCAGGTGTTGCTATCCTTCTGGCAGTGGGTTTGGTGTCAGGCATTGCCATGCCTAACCAAGCCCAGGACCTGGTCAGCTTAAAGGAGGGCAGGACGAGGTGCGGGTGGGGAGCAGAGAACCCCTGCACAACCCTGCTTTGGTTTTGATTTACCAGCTGCAGCTTGCAGGGATGCGTGTGAGCTGCAGGGCTTGGAGCCAGCCAGAGCCATACCCCGAGGATCCCCTGGGCATCTCCAGGCCATATCCACAGGCAACATAGGAAATACTGTCGAGACTGGACCCTCCCTCACTTCCTCTGGAGGCCTGGCACTGGTCTCCAGCAAATCCTCTCACTTCCCAAGATCTTTATGTCAGGCTGCAGCTCCTATTTTTGAGCTGATGTTCTCTGGGTTTAATCCACTTAGCCTGTGACCACCTTCATCAACTTCCCACAAGCACAGTGTGAGGCTGCAAGATCCTCCCTGCCGCACTCACTATGCTCCCCCGCTACCCTACCACCTCTCTCGGGAACGTGTATTTATAAAGAGGTGGATTAGGAACATTACCAGGCAGGTCACAGGGTGTCAAGCTGCTCTTTCAGGGCTTAAAATTGGAGGCTTACTCAAGAGAGCCTCTGTGACAGCCACTGGGGTGACTGCTGCAATGTACTTGCAATTTACTCTATTAGCAGTACCGGTACTTCAGGCTGGAGCATTTAAAGTCACCATTCCCACTAACAAAGCAGTCAGGAGGTGTAGAAATTGTTTCCTTTCATTTTCCTTTTTTCACATGGGGAAAATAAAAAGGAGTCTACTTTAGTGCCATGAACAAAATTTGTAGATGGTACAGATCCACCTTGTTCCACTGCTGCCAGTGAGCAGTGGGTGATTTACACTTGCTAGGGACAACAGCCCATCATCCCTTCTGAGCTGGCCAGTCCCAGGAGGAGTCATGTCAGTTATCATCTGATCAGTGGAGAGAAGAGAGGTGCCCATAGCACTGTTGTCTGGCAGGTCACCTCATGGGAAGCAGAGCCAAACACCCACTGACTCCACAGAGCCTGAGACCACACACAAGGTATTGGGGACAGGCAAAAAATGTCAGGCCAAGCTCTGGCTACAGACTGTGAGATGTGTTTGAGTTGGACCCATGTCTTGAAGAAAACACTCCACTTCAATGTAAGGTTCTTGCAGCAGCCGTTCCCCCTTTGGTTTGTTACAGGGATCTGTACAAAGGCAAATCCCAAGTGCTTCGTCATCGTGCTGAGCTCTAATCCCATCAGCATCTCTGGCCACTCCATCAATCGGATTAGAACAGGGCTGAAAGTCATAATACAAGCTGGTCCACCCACGGGGAGCAAGCCCTGCGTGGGCAGATGCAGCCACCACCACTCAGCCAAGCACCACACTGCTTATAAGCCCCCAGGGCTTTCACCACTGCAGCATTTTGGGGGTGGCCAGAGCTGCAGACAGGGTAGCCCATGCTCAGCATCACCTCAAAGATGTAAGGACTGTGTCTCTAGCCCCTCCAGCCCCTCCAGAGCCTCTGTGCTCTTAATGGATGAAGTAACTGTAGCACTCCTGTCAGAGCCTTTTATGTTCATGTCGAAAGTTAGCCAAAAATGTTACAACAGAAAATATTTTCCATGAGAAAATGCTGCTTTAACAGAACCTACCCCTTCCGGTGGAAACCTGTCAACTCTGCTGTATCTTGTGGTGGAAACCAGATGGGTATATATAAGGATCCTGCCTTCATCCTGGGACCACTGGCAACAAAAATGAAGCTTCAATCAAAGTCTCACTCTTTCTCTGCCTTTTTCCAACTACAAAAATAATTCCATTTTCTTTAATTTCTGTGCCATTTTTGAAGGTTTTTTAATTCCTTATGCCACCCTAAGAAAAGTACAGCATATGTGGGAATGTGATTCTGCCTCCCTCCAGCAGCTCTTTTCATGGCCCAGAGTTGACCTTCACAGTCTTCCCATGGGACAGTCCTTGCTTTTGCACAAAAACACGTACAGACAAGATTAGGTGAGCCAAACTACCACCTCCTCATTATGTACAGAGACCTCAGTCTTTCTATTTATAAAAGCACACTGTCTTGGCAATAGGAAAGGAATAGTTGGCATCATTTTTATATTTTCTAGATCTGTCTAAATTCAGCCTGTCTTTTCTACTGTACTTTTCTCCAGAAGTCAGCCCACACTTCCCACTCACGTATGGATTTTTCTTTCATTTATTCCCGCAATAAGCAATTGATTATTAATTTATTTGAAATATAAGGATATGAGGCTTCTCAAGATGCCATATAAACCATAGCTTTCTTCAAAAATGCCCAAACTCTACCAATCTACGTACACTCATCACTTCCTTACAAAGATAGCAGTAGTCTAGTGCTTTGAGGACTGGGTTGTCTGCACAGTGTGTAGGTGACACCCTGGACAGTCTGGAAAAATCACACATCCCTCTTTTCCTATTTTTTTAAATGGCAATATATAGAATTAAAGACTGTAACCAAAAGAAGAGTTTTCCATAGATGTATGAACATATCTGGAAAATTCACTTGCAAGGAAATAAATTCTGTATGAATATATTTCACAAGTTGATTCAAAAGTTTTATTAAGTAGGTGATCAAAGTGTGATACAGATTATAAATCATTCTAACCATATTCCAGATGTCATATTCTCTATTATTTCTAATTTGTCCAAAGTTATCCCATCCCTTCCCGTCCCATTTAAGATACCTTTCACTATGTCAAACACTCTTTTACAGCTCTGCCCCGTAGGTAGAGAAGGTGATCCCGAACGTGTAAAGGCAGGCTTTGAAGTCGACCTGGCAAGCTCCTTGGTTAAGGTCTGACACTGACGTCCAGTGCAGCAGCCAATCCAGTGTCTTGTGCATCAGTGAAAACCAGCTCAAATGTGTTTGATTTGTAACTTTACAAGGACTTTCACACTGAGGTTTAAGTTTCTTTTATTAGTAGACCTAAGAGAAGGGCACCATTAACACATAACAAAGGAGGCAGCACTAAACTATTATCATAACAGCAGTGTTTTAAAAAGCCCACTACTTAAAGGTTTATAAGGTTCTTAGGAAAGATTATTGCAGAAGCCTCAAAATGGAAACAGAGAAAAGAGTTCCTTACTACATTATACTTTTCCACATGTTTTCAGCCCTATAGAGAGAGACATGCCTGGTAAAACACAACTGTAGCCTCTGCTAAGTAACCTGCTCATCCTGGGAACACCCAGGGGCTTCCCTGCACTGGGAGGATGCCCTATCAGTATTTAAGACCCCATTGTACCACTGGTCAGGAAAGCCTTAGCAGAAAACCTGAAGGAATAGTTCAGCAGCTGAGATAATAAGTTTTTCTCTCCCAACAGCCTTGTATGAAACAAGACCCTCTGTTCAACCTGATTTTTTCTATTATACGTTTTCATGCTTTACTATCTAAGTATTTGAAATGAAAGGTACGCTGGCTCTGAAAGTTCTCCAAACAAAACAACACATAGTTTCAACACAAGGTGTCTAAATTAAGTGCTGTGTCATTTCCAACACTTTCATATTTGCTCATTACTCTCCATCAGAAAAAGTGTTCCCAGCTCTGTTTATCCAGTTCACGGTCCACACACTTAGACTGTCATAAAAGAAAGACATCAACAAAAGTATATATTATTTCAAGACATTTCCTTACAAAGAAATGACACTGTTTATTAGCAGCCTTTATTCTCTGCAAATCCCTGTCTCAGCCACAGAGGAAGGAAAGGGCTGGCTGGTCCCCGAAAAAAGACTTGGCTGAGTCTCTGCTAATTCGTGCCAAATCGTATCCCATCCCTGCACAGCCAGCCTAGTGCCATCCTCATAGGAGCTTTCCTCTCTCTCCTCCGCTAGCCAGGCAGATCTGGTAGACTCCTTGAGGGCAATGAGCAAAGGACCCCTTCCTTGTTGGCCCAGCTGTGCTGGAGATTGGGGGGAACTGGAGATTGGAGAGGATGAACAACCATCCATCAGGCATCAGCTGCTTTTCTTCCCAAGGAGAATTATTGCTCTGAGGAGGCATCCCTGCAAGTAAGCCAGATTTCCAGTCTGTTAAACTGATTTCTTCCTTCATCACCTGTATTTTCCCTTTTTCATTTTCTTAGGAGTTGCCTTAGCCTTAGTGCAGGATGACTTAATCCACCACTTCTGATGGTCTAATAGATTCCACTCCTCAGACCTCTGTGCATGACCTCATGGCTCTGCTGTCTCTCTTTACTGGATCTCCATCTGGCATGGAAAACATCTCTTTCTCAACCTTTTGTCACCCTTGCATTGTCTCTCTGCCACCCCACATCCCCAGAAAGTTTCAACAGAAATGTTCCTTTCATACATGGGGCATTACTCCCGCAGTCTCCCAGAACCCACATCTCCTGGCTGGAGAGAAAGCTGTCTGGAACATGAGCTCATGTTTTCCTAAAATAAGCAGGAACTGTGCACTCAAACTCAACACCTGCGGCAAAGTGGGAGTGGCTGCTAACACTGGCAGCATCCAAAGCAATCCTCACATGTGGTATGGCATGGCATGACATGGTGTGAGCCAGAAGCACAGAACAGCGAGCAGCCTTCCAAGGGTGACTAATGCCTTGCTGCTAAAAACAGCTTCTAGGGGTTTTCCATGACCAAGTCTCACTACAGCTCGAGTATTGGCTGGCTTTTCACCTGCTAAATACAAGAACTTCACTGTAATGTCCACACTGATGGATTTTTTTTACTAGTGCGTACTACAAATGTTAAAGGAAATCTAGCTCTTTCATAAGTGATGGCAGCATCTGATCCGTGTTAACACTGGTCTTAAAAGCCAAAAAAGTCACTCTTATAATAGATTATGTGGGAAGGTGGAAACAAGAATGTGTGGCAGACATACAAGACTGGAACATAAAGTACATTGCATGTATGGACACAAATGTATAAAGGTCCAAGGAAAGGTATAGAAAATAACATGCTGGTGTGGCTTCTCAGGGAAGCACAGTGTTACATCAGATATGTTGTCCTGTCAAAAACACGTAATGCTCAGCTACTACACCAAAAGACTAAGCAAAATTCTTCAGAGCCTTGTTTCAGAAAGCAACTGATAAGAAAGAACTGCCATCAGACTTTCAGGTTTACTGGGGTCTGTGTCCCTTTGGACCTGCAAGGTTTTGCTGCTCCTCTCTCAGGCCACTGGGTTCTTTCAAGCACTTCTGTGTGAATCACAGCCACATATCCAAGAAAACGGAATAAACACATGGCTCTGCTCATTGTGTGGACAAATGTATATACAGTGTCACTTTCTGAAACTTTGTCAATTAATATCTTATCTAAACAGTCTTCAGCACTATGTTTTCCTGCGTATTTGAGGTTTGCAGTCAAGCAGCTGAACTGTGTAATCCACTGTCTCAGACATGACATATTACTTGCCGGTCCTGACTGTCCCTGACAAATTGATTCATCTTATAAAGCATTTGGGCTTCCAAATGAGATATAGATTGATGTTATTTTGCTTACTTTATTTTAGGAGCAAGCAACCCACAAGTGCATGTGTTGAAGTGCCTTTGCAATGCTGCTCCTAGGAACAATATGGTCCTTGCACAAACATCAACGGAAAGTGAAAAGAAAGTTGTGCAATTGCAATTGAAATGAGACTACCTTGAGAACTTGCCAAAATATCTATGAATAAATTTCCCTATTAGTGTTATACCAGCTGCTGAATTTTGTGGGAAACACATATACATATCTCCTTCTAGTTCAGAGGACCCACCCTTCCACCTTAGAACTTCCTATCATAACTTTTTTTCAATACCTAAACACCATCCTGGCCAATGTGAGCACTATGGCAAGGACCAGGGATCTTCTCCTAGGAGCCCTCATTTACTTCATGCTGCTGTTAAGGCAATGAAGAAGCGGTACAAGATGTGGCCTTTGACAGTGCAAGGGGAATGGATTGTCATGGGACAGCTCACTGTGGCCCAGGCCCTTGAGAAGAGGGCCAAGCTTTGAAAACATTATCTTCATTCTGAGGGCTCAACAACAGCCCAGTGTGAAAAAAGATGCATGCCATGGAATGGCCCTGTCCTGGTCTGAGAAGAGGGATAATATAAATCTTCTAACATGGTTTTTACTTCAGAGGAGGGTCAAACAGCCCAGTGTGGCAGAGACAAGGTTTCAACACCTTGAAACAATTAATTCTAGCATTCCCAAAAGGCAAGAGACTGCCTTCAACTTACTTCTAATTAATTTACAAATTAGCCTGCTGGCCCATAAAGAGCATCATGCACTAATTAAGCCCAGCTGCTTTATGGGAAGAGCTACAACGAAATCTGTAGATTTCTGGTACCAAAATGAAATGTCCTATCTGCACTTTATTCGACTAGCATTTTTTGCTCCTGGAGGTTGTTGAAGCTAAGAACATGCTCGGTCACAAAGAATCAAGCATTTATATTAGATCCTGAGGAAATCCAAAGTTATAATCAGAAGGAGAAAGCGATAGCACCAGTAGTGCTAGTTATTACCTAGGATTTGCATCTCATGTTGACAGAGAGCCATTGTTGAAGCTTTTCACAAAACTGGAGCATAAGATGCTCTCCCATGTGGTTTCTCTTATTTCTAATGAGGTGTGAGCTCACCTTGAGCTGGCACAATTACCTGTATCTCCTCACTGAGGAGCAGCTTATATTCATGAAACCTGTAGGAAATTAACTATTTTTGAGACCTCCTCTCCTCTGCTCCATGTGGCAGAGGAGATCTAATGTGTTCAGGGGTTGCTGAAGACAGAGAGGGAGGGAATCAGAGATTTGCGCAGCCGGGCAGGCACACTGGTTGCATAAGCCCTGTGTCTGGGGGAAATCAGTCTAAAACCTTTTGAGAAGCAATACAAACATGTAGCCTAAATGACTAAAGTCATTTATGCAGAAATTTCCCCTATGGTCAGACTATTTCATAATTCTCCACACTGGGATGTCTTGCGTTTTGCTGTGAAGCATCTGTTTCTTGATGTGTCACCATTAGTCTGATCTAGCAGTTCCTACCCTTATATAATAATAAACTGCTTCATGGCTATTTCACACAAAATGGCTCTCTTTTTGCCCACTAAGTGACCTGGAACTAGAACACAAACATTCTGTTTGCACAGTTTTACATAACATTTGCCATAGTTTTCACACAACACTATTAAATACTAATTTGTTTCTGTTCCCAGGCTGATGGAAAGCAGTTTTTTTGGTAGCTCAATTGCGTCAGTGTTCTTTGAACATGTAAATAAAGATACTGAGATAAGACCTGTCCAACTACAGAGCCCTTTTTCTCTTTATGTTTACCAGATACTTCAAGCTAAATAAAATTACTCTTTGCACTTGGTCTGCCTAAGAACATGCTTAACAAATTGATAATCAAATTTTCTTGGATATCATAACCCCTCCCCAACCAATTTTGGTCACAAGCAGCATCTAAGATGACATATTTGAAAAAGGCATTGTGAAAAATGACTTAGGGTCCCAAATGCCATTTTGAAAAGCAACTTAACTCCCAAGGAATGAGATTTTCAGGGAGATTTGGATTCTTGAGTATTTAATGGCCAGCTTAGAAAAAAGAGCTTCTACTTAGCAGAATCTGAAAAGTGTTGCCTTTCCAATTCCCATTCATCACAGAAATGCATTACTGGTTGGCATCTGACAATATCACTGAGCACCCACCCTCATCTTCATTGGTACAAAACACCTTTGCAAGGTGATTGAAAGATGCTTCTCCAAACTGTCTTCAAATCTGTTTTGCTAGGCAAACTGCTTAAATGTTTTCTCTGCCCAGTTCCTTTTGGGGTAGTGACTTGGAGGTTCATTTTCTTGGCAAGATTTCCTGAGTTGCCTGAATTTTCAATAAAGAGATTATTTCGGAAAAACATATTGCAAAACTGGCCTTAATCTATTTTTTAAAAATGGCAACATGTCCCAAGCAACATGTGAACCACTCTCTAGAGGTGCCTAATTTTGAAAGACTAGGGAAATGAGTCAGCTGCATGTTTACTTCTGATGCTACAGATATAGAATGAATCCAGACCTAGACTTTGGACAAGTAACCTCAAAATATGTAAATGAGTCTAACAGTACAGATTCATCAAATCAGCTCATCAAAAGTTGAAGCCATTGAACAGGTGTGGTGGTAGAAGGTGTCAACTGTTAAAAGACACTGACTGTTTCTGTCTTTTTTGCCAGCTTCTTTCCTCGTGGGCTTTAATTCACCAGATGCTACATGCAGATCTTCTGGTTTCTGAAGCAAGAAAACTACCTCCTATTAGAGTAATATGATGATGTTACATTAATTTTGCTGTAGTTAATATTTAAACAACTACTAGAGTTGTTAAAGTCTCTTATGTAACATCCCCCCAAAAATGCAATGCCAAGAATTTCTAAGGGCAAAAATAAGTGAGAAGCAAAGCAAGAAATGCAGGAGGCAGAAAATGATTCAGATTACACTTTTTTTTTTTAATAAAAGCTGAACACAAGGCATGTAACACAGAGTTACAAGAGTGAATTAGCCTTCAGCAAGACACATGAGTTATCTGTTCTTTATGGTATTATATGAAACTGCAAACCCACACTGTAAAGGGAACATTACACAGAGCAACAGAACTTTACTTGCTGAGACAATTCTTCTTCTGACATTTTTTGGGATTGTTTTTTGTCTGTGTATTTTGATATGTCTAAAGAAATGTTGTTTATTTGCAATTGCTACCTGACACCAAATCCCAAGTATTACTATTTTTTAAAAAATAATAATTCCATCAGCTGCTGATGGAAATGTGTGTAGAGCAGCTGAGAGTCCACCAAAGCTTCCCCAGAGTACTGCCACTTCAGTGTACAAAAAACCCAAGTGCTTAAAAATTTTTTGATGCAAAACTGCTTCTAAAATCAGTGGCCTTTATGAGGAGCTCAACACTGCTCAAGGCTATCTGAGCGTTGCTTTGCCCTCGTCCTGCACAGGGATGCTGCATGGGAGAGGGAAAACCCACATGTTCCATAAAGGCATGTATGGCTCAAGGACAAAATAAAGGCTGTTTCCTTTCCACCTCTTTCCCTCCTGAGACAACCAGGAAACCACACTAAGGGTTCAGCTGCAGAAGTTATGCATTACCTTAGAAATCCCCACACCTTTTCCTCTTCTTTTCCTTGGAGGCAGGAGAAGGGAGCAGAGTTGGGACATTCCCACCACACTCTGGGTCTCAGTCATCCCTTCCCAATCACTTCTGCAGATATCATGCCTCTTGTTAGGGAGAAAAGCACAGTGTCCAAGGTCTGAAGCATCTCCTACTGGCACAGTGCCCCAGGCAGGCTATGACAGTCCTCACCATGCCAGCTCAGCTTTATCTCCATATTTAACAAACAATAAAACATCTGCTTTATGATACCATCTGAAACAAAAGCACTGAGCATTTTGAATGCAATTTAACAATATCTGTGACCTCAAACAGTTTGGGTTTTCTTTAGTGTGTGCAGAGCCTGATCCCACTCACATCCTCTAAATCCTTTTGCTGTCTTCTTTTCCTGTCCTCAAAGAGGGCACAGGATGTAAACAAAAGAAAAAAAAATCCAACAGGAACTAGTATTACATTGTAAGTAACAACAACCAGTATGAACACAGTACCCATAAATCTTTATCACCAACAATTCTTTTGCATCTGGAGTCCACAATCCTGCAAATTGGTTTGATTTGTCCACTCAGTGCTAATGCCATTAAAATCTACCTTATTTGTCAAAGCACATGAGTCCAGAAATCCCTGGACTTGTTAATTTTTCAATTTGAAAGCACAATCTTGATTCCTAAACTAAATTTTATGGAAAGAAATCTCATTGTAATTGGAAACTACACCCTTGCCACTCCAAGGAAAATTCAGCACAGACCACTCT
The DNA here is from genome assembly GCF_047495875.1 of Pithys albifrons albifrons. Taxonomy (NCBI): domain Eukaryota; kingdom Metazoa; phylum Chordata; class Aves; order Passeriformes; family Thamnophilidae; genus Pithys; species Pithys albifrons. The sequence goes on from NC_092458.1 coordinate 57,370,363, forward strand.
TTGTTTGGGTTGGCACTGGAGGGCACTTTAACACCTGTGTTATTTTCTTATACGCCAAGAGCAGTCACTCATTCTTTTCCATTCCAACCCAGTATTTTTCACCTCTGCCTCCACCTGCGGTTGCCACGGAAATTTCAGCATAGTAAAGGTGACAGAAGTTATGATTTCTCATTGTTTCCCAGAGACTCTTCTGAAAAAGGGGATCTTTTTCTTTTTCACAGAAGAGTAACTTTGAGTATGGCCAAAATATGCTGAAAACTTAGCAATGATTGCAAAAAAAACCCAAACAAAGAAAAACAAAAACAAAAGCACACACACAAACACACACCCCCTCATTATTTTCTTTCCAGTTTTTTTACCAATCCCACCACCTCTTAATGCTGTGCAACTATACTTTCCTAATTAAATCTAACTTCTAATTTCACTTTTGATTTCTGAAGTAGCTTCATAAAAATTGGTCTTAGATGACTAACTGCTAAAAAGTTCAGCACTTTTGCAGTGGGTTGCTACAGGAAGAGATGACTACAAGTTTTACTTTGGCATGAAAGTGAGCAGGTATTGGTGGTAAAGGTTGTTGTACTGCATAAGTGAAGGTGTATGTTTTTGAAACAGGGAAAACAAAAATACAGAATCATAGAATTACTGAGGTTGGAAAAGACCTACAAGATCATCAAGTCCAACCATTAACCCAGCACTGCCAAGTCCACCACTAAACCATGTCCCTAAGCACCACACCTACATGTTTTTTGGGTATACAATTTGCCATCTACCCTGCTTCCTGTTTAGTGAAGAAAATTCTGCAGTGTCATGCAAGAAGCCTTAAAATGGGTACTGATGACAGACATGGTGCAGCCAAAAGACAGAGCTTTCATAACAGAGTATTTCACAGCCTGCTGCTGCATTTAAGAGGGCATGCAGCCATCACAGATTGCTGAGGATACAGTTGGGTGGGAGAGATTCATACAGTGCATGAGAATAGGCAATGATAGTGCAGGCAAGAAAACAACTCTTGAAAAATGAGCTCTCTTTCCTAGGGACTTTGGCAAGACCCATCAGAAAGGGTTAAGACACCCCACTGTCCTCGGTGAACCTGCATCTCTGAATCACAAATTTTGGTTTACATGGAAACCAGCACTGTCCTGATGAAGGTTCTTTCTGTAAACTGCACTATCCTCATGCAACTGCAAGCCAAGCAGCCTCTGTATGTCAGTACAAATATTTGGCATCCCACTGAAGTGCATTTTGCCTTAATCAGAAATAGATTTTGGCCTGATACTCAGCAACTACCAGGTGCTGTGGAACAAGGTAGGAAGACCCAAAGGGCCATAACTCACAAACACCACTCTGAAAACTTGGCCTCCAATGCTGCATCACCCGTTCCTGACATGGGCAGCCCAACGTGCCACTGAATTCCGAGCCTCAGCATCGTTCCCTGTTCTGCCCCCCTACCCACGATGCTTTTGTGGGCAACCACAGCAGGAAGGGCAGCTGATAGGCAGACGGAGGGCTTCAAAGGAGCTGCCAGCCACTTCCTGGGTACAGCAGGAGAGCTTCAGCCCACCACAGGCATCAAAATTGATGGGTTTCCCAGGCCCTGCTGACATGTCACCCTCCAGGTCTTGGCTGCCACTTCTCCTCCTGCTCTCTGCCAGGTCCGATGGGAAGAGGAGCTTGCACCAGGGCTAGTCCCTCTGACGGTGTCATGAAAAATACAGGACAACAAGAGGACCAGCTGGTTCCAGAGTGGGACACGGTGGTGAGATGCAGCAGGCATGTACAATTGCTTTTTGATGCACACAGACTGGTGAGCCTGGAAGTGAGGCCAGGACTGTGGGAATGTAAAAGGGAGAGGGCCAGGTCCCAGGTGAAAGCAGCCTGTTGGAGCTGGAGGGGTGACCCCACTAACATCCAGGTGAGGTGGAGGAAAGCTGCCCATCTGGGGAGGCATGGAAGGATGGGTGGAGGTTCAGCATGGTCCTATCCTCTGAGGTGTTATCCAAGGCAGCCTGAACTATGCACCATTGCTGCTTTTTCACATAAAAACCCCAGCTCATCTACTGTTCAGCCCACCTACAAGCAGCTGCCCATGCTGCTGATGCCCTGCCAGCCAGGCCAGCAGGGCTAGGTGTCTCTGGGACAGCTTGACCCGGCTGCTGCGCTCAGCCCCTGCACCTGGCACTCTGAAGCCGCCTGCTTCATGACACGTTTCCCTACTGTGCTCCAAGGGCCATGTCTTTGGGAAGTATTTTTGCAGCAATAAAGCAGCATTTTCTCTGGGTAAAGCTGCATTTTAATAGTAAGCAGAGAGGACTGTTAAAAGCTGCAACAGGCCCTGTTTGGCGCCAGTCATTCCTTTTTTTTTCTCCTCCATATGTACCCCATATGCAAGTACAGCTGAGAAGCTGACACAGAAATTTTTTTAAAAGGAGAGAAATATCTGAAATTGCCCTGAGAAGGAGGTTCTGGGTTTTTTAACTCTGCTTTTTTAAGAGCTATGGAAATCCCAGAGATCTCTTACCTCTGCACTTTTGAATTCTCTCCCTGCAGGTAATTAATAACAGGGATGTCTGTGGTGGGGGTGTAAGGGCTAGAAATTTCCACTGTTTATGTCCCCTCCACAGCACAGCTGTTATTCAGTGTTTTGGTCCTGTGCTGTGAGAACACACCCACATCTAACATGGCATAGACGGGTTGTCTCAATAATACTAGTCCACCACTTTGCACACATTTGGATAGCTGTGATGGGTCTGAGATAGAAGAGACAGCTTTGCAATAGGTGTCCTATCCCAGCATCTCCTACTGGCCCTCCACTGTTATGAGCCTAGAGCATCCAACACCACCTTATGCAACAACTTACTCTCACCTCAAGAGTTCCTTCTAGCACAGATCAGAGGGTCACCCAAAACAAAACCCCCCTCCAGGCTGGGTTTTATGGCCCAAATTTAGCTGCAGAAGAGAAGTGGCAGTCCCCTGCTCTGTCAACAAAGATGTCATGCTCGCAAGCTCCTTCAGCCTCAGCTGAACATTAAATAGCTTCCTTTCTTCATATATATATGTGAAATGAAAAAGACATGACCTAATCTCTACACAAAAACAAGCATTCCTTGGACTCCTTCCTTTCAGATACTGAAGAACCTTCCCTGTTCCCAGGATTCACTTTGTTTTCTAAACCAAAACATGTTCTTTAATCACGCAGCACAAGAAACACATAGATCGGGGGGAAGGGGGGGCACAACACAAAAACCCAACGTAATTTCATTTCTTTGTTTTAGTTTTCTCATCATCCTGAACAATTCTTTGGGATTAGAGGAGAGTCCCTGCAGGTATCCAAAACTGTCCTTTTAAAACCTCTGGCTTGTTCATCAACTCTCCAAATCCATCTGCTCTGACTTAGATAAAGACAGCATCATACTTGCTGTCAAAGGGTTTCCTCTCCTCCTACCTCCTCTCACCATTTCCTAAATGGCATTCTGAATCCTGCACCAAGCATTGCCTTGGTGGCCCAGACACATCATCGTCATGTCTTGAACTCTGGGCCCTTCTGCTCCCCAAAAGGTGCCCCATCTAGAGGCCTCTGAACAGGCGTTCTTCCATGGGAGAAAGTGAAGGGATTGGTTTTTGCATGCATCTGAAGAACTGGAGGTTTTGTTCCCAAAACTAAATATGTCAACCTTGTCAGAAGTGTTTTACACATGGACAGGCCTTATGATGTCACCTCATTTTTTTTTAATATTTGTCAAATATATGTTGCCATAGAGAAGTCTGCAGCTTTTACTCATGAAGTCAGTCTTTCCCTGCCCCAGTTCCTAGACTCAGAATTCCACTTCTCTTTGCTGTATCCTTGAGTTTCTACAACTCTTCTGTCGTGGTCTTGCAAGCAATTTGGTATTTACTTGTATTTCAATGGTGTCCAGCACTTTCACTGTGCCAGATACTGCAAGAACAGATGTATTATTTCCACTCCCATTTTGCAGTTACGCCAAGAGAAATTAAGGGGAGATCTTAGCATGCCACTTAAAAGGACCCAAACTGCAGAATGAAATGTTCTTTGTAAGCTGCTCAGGCTCCTGGGTGGCCACAGTGCCTGTGTTTCCCTCAGGAAACACTCACTTTTTTGAAGTTCTGGTCCTTGTTCCCACATGGACCGCAGGGTCTGTGACCCTTTCAACACCATGCATCAGTGCTTGAGGAAGTAGGCTCCCCCAAACTCCCCACCACCACTCTCAGCTGGTCCCTAACCACAAAGGATGCCTGCTTCCCCAGGCAAAACCCCAGACTCCCATTTCCAAATGCTCCACGGTGGCAGCACCCAGCACCCAGCAATATGTCCTTGATGGGACCACCTGAGAACCAGTCGCTGCAGTCCTATCTCTCCTCACAAAAAACATGAAAAGCAAAAAGTAGCTGCTAGGTGCTCTCTTCTACAGTGGATTTTAAAACATTGCTTCGCTTTTCATGGTCCATCAGATCTCTCCTTGCTTTTTAAAATGTAGCAGGATGTTGGAGATGAAGATGTGAGTACTCTTGGCTTGCTCCCCAGCTAAGAGAAACTGAGGGCTGCATCCCTTCTCATGGGAAGAGGAGAAGGGCTACCAAGCACAGACAGGACCTCCTCTGAGAGCAGCTCATTGGGGACCAGCTCTGTGGCAGCATTACCCTCTCTCAGCAGTAAGATGGAGAACAGAAGCAGACAGGGAGTAGAAATGAGGAATGATGGATACAGGAAGTATCTAGGAAGATACAGGAAGTGGATTGTGTTTGGGAAAGATTATTTTTTACATGTTTCTGAATTACTCTCTGTAATATTACCTACTGAAAAAGATAATTTCTATTTTAACCAGTTTTTGCACTTCAGTAGAGCAGACGATGCAGTGTATGATTCTCTCACAAAGAGCAAGTTTTCTGTGTTGTAATTAACACTGTGTTGATGGTACTTAACTCACTTTTCTGTGGAGAAAATGAGGCAAAATATTCAAAAACCTACGGCAATATCTTCTCTGTAGGTTTGAGGAGTCAGCCTTGAGCAGAGACAGAATTCACTGGAATATACTATAGGGTAGAAAATTTAAGAATTGTTATTTTCCATTAAAACCCTTAGGACATTTTGTGTAAAAACTCTTTAAAATTATTAGTCCTTGGGAGATCTGAATTATTCTGTGTTCTACCACTTGAAGTGTTGTTTTAGAATTACTTCAGCCCTTCAAATGTGTGTCTGCTAGACAATACAACTGATAAGAATCTGCCATTAATTGGAGAGTAGGGCATGTACCAGACTAAGTAATTTACTTTCAAAGTGCTGTTATTATGGTTGTAGACTGCATTTGGTTGCTTAGAAACCGTCCTTATCGAAGATTCAAGTTTTCTCCTGATAGCACAGTGAAGAAATAGCATCTTTCTTTTTCACACAGCAGTTTTCAGGAGGAACTTTATAAAAACTACTTCAAAGGGCAGTATCCCTCCATCAACGGGCAATAATATAGTTGGTGTGTTCATTTAGGCTGCAGAGGCACATTATTGCAAAGCAGCAAAAAAGATTTTAGAAAACAGCATTTGGCAGCACAATGCTTAGAGACCTATTGTTCAGCTGGGGGAAGAGGAAGAAAAAACTTGTTCTTCAAATGGGAAGACTTATCTGACAAACAGCCTATCTAAAAAGCAACAAATGCTGAGAAGAAGGTCTCTGCAATGTTTCATTAAAACCACAAACACATTACCAATGTGGACTTTCGGCTGCAACTCATTAGTAAATGAATTATATCTGTGACAGGCTTGTCAAACCCAAGCTTTACTGATTACATTTGGCTTTTAGGCAGTAATCCCCAGGGAAAGTGATTTATTTCAGCACTTGATGAGTTACTCCATTGATGGCAGTGATAATGACATTATCTTGACTTAGGTTAGCATTTATAGGCCTCTTGGAAGGACTGAGTGTTCAAGGGGGATTTAAATGAAGACAGGAGGTGTCATCGTTTAGGAATGGTATTCCCAAATGTAGTGTTCCTCCTGAAGCACTCCAAACAGTGCACCGCTCACTCACTCTGCCCTTTCCCTCCTCTTGTGTGAGGATGGAGAGGAGATTTGGAGGCACAAAGGATAAAGATCACAGGTTGAGATAAGAACAATTTGCTAAAAACTATCATGGAATAAAAAGGTGAACTGTAATAGCAACCATATCAATAACAGAGGGAAGCGGCCCTACCTGTCAGCTCATTCTGCCGTATTTACTCACCAGAAAGCATCCTTTCCCTCTCCCTGAAAAATGGGGTGAGGTGGTATAGAATAACTTCTGTGTCCTAGCCATGCCCCTTCCTGGCTACTGCAAGTATTAACCCTGTCCTAGATGGAACCAGGACAGGAAGGAAGTCAAGCATGATGGTGCACGAATAGTTAGAAATATTTGGAAAGTGCAGCCCATCTGTAATAGAGAAGGGTTTCACAAAACTTAGCTGAAGTAGATAGTACTGAGAGGAAATGATCCCCAGGTTAGACAGCAAGGCTGCAGCAAAGAGGGACCACAGGCTGCCTGACACCCTCCCTCCTCTCCCAGCCCAGTGCCCTGTTGTCATACATGGGCTGAGCAATGCTGGCTTTGACTCCCCTCATCTCACAGCCAAACCAGGATCTGCAGCAGAGAATGAAACACCTCTCATGCTCTTTTTCTGACAGGGAAGGTTTCCCTGGTGTAATGAGGAAATTAAGTTGAACGTGTAAGTTCAAACTTAACGTGTAGGATCATTACCAGCAGGTAATGATGTGCAAAGCAGAGAGAGGTACAGACCCAGGCGGAGAGCTGAGTTAGGGTACCGTGAGCAGTAGAAACAGGATGTTGATGGCTCAGACTAATACCAAGATGCTTCCTCAGCAAACAAAGGCGAGAAAGAGTAAGGGAGAAGTACAGATAATATTAACAGCTCTGACTGCCCTTTAGATAATCCTTTTTCCTTCCACTGTCCTTGGATCAAGAGAAACACTGGGATCTTTAAGACCAAGGGAATACCTCCTTGAACTCCAGACATTAACCCTAGCAAAGGAATTAATGTTTCATTTTCACACATCTGCCATAGTAACTCATACAATAGATAACCAGTGGACCAAAATATCCATCTTAACTGGCAAGAAATGGAACAGGAACTCCAGGAGAAATCAGAGCTGCCTTTGAGATATGGCTGATATAGGTACGAGAGGTGCGATTGCTCCACAGGATCCTAAACTCTGTCAGTTTGGGCTATGAAGATGTTTTCTGCAATGCAAGGGATGAAACTTGAGCCCAGCCAAAGCCGGGAACCAGGGCTGTGCCAGCAACAGCTGTTTGGAAACCCACAAGCTTTGGAAGTCTTTTCCAGTTTAGGAGAAATCAAACAGGAATCAGCAGACACTTGAAAATTCTTCAGCATATCCAAAGTGGGCCTTTTAAGGTTTTTGTTGTCATCCAGTTGTCTTACCAAGGCTCCTTCTCTATGAGGAAAGCCACAGTGAACCACCCTGGATGTGCAATGGACATGAATTTGAAGCTATAACACATTTTAGAACTGATACATGAATAATCTCTAAGGCAACATTACAACCACAATTCTCCTGATTTGTCTGTATGGAAAATACCACAAAAACTTACTCTGTGGCAGTAGCACCTGCAGGCCTTGTCAAAATTTAGGAGAAGGTTTTATGTCTGCTGAAATCAATCTGTCAGTTTTCACCAGAGAATATGTCTCTCAAAGTGAAATGAACATGTACCATGTCCCAATGATCCAGTATAACCCCAGCTATAACAATGAAAGAAAGAGCAGCTTATCTTTGCCAATAATTAACTCTAATCTGAGAAGACAAAGGTGAGTAATTGCAAGAATAAAGGCTATTACACCTCAGAAAAAAATAAAATTTTACCTGCTTTGTTTTCAGCTCCAGTCTTCAGTTTTACCACAAAGTTATTTCTGTTGCAAATCATAAGTGTGATATGATTAAACAGCAAATCTACTATTACTGGTTTTAAGGTAATAATACCATTTAGTATTCTAAGCAAATAAGTTAGAGATAAAACCTGCAAAATTCAATTACAGTTTCTAGGATAGAGTCTAAGCCATAGGCAGAAAACAGATTGATTTTAGAAAAACCTGTTTTCCTATTTAGGGGAAAAGGGGTAGGATGTCAGGCTTGTACATAGATGCTGCTTCAAAACAAAAAAATCTACATATAAAGGCTTTCACTCGGTGTCGTACACACTGTAAAAGGAAAGCAGTCAACTTCAGTTTGCCAGAAGACCATTATCATCATAAATTGCAATGAAATCTATTCTTGGAGAGTTTGTTAGTAAAGAGGAATTATGGAGAAACTGCAGGAGGAGATGAAGAGCTGAAGAGATGTTTCCTCTGGCACACTTGGTTCTAGCATTGTGGGCAGTCTATGAGCAAACCCTGTGGGGCACCAGCTCCTAAATTCCCAGGAATATGGCCTAGAGAACAGCTGAGCTTTTAGAGCACTCAGAAGTGCTGTGTGCAAATTAAAATAAAAACTATAAGGCTAAATGAAGTGAATTGTTCAGCCATAAAGCTAAACTAACAAATAATGCAGAGGATAATACTTTTCGCCATGTAGCCGTATTAATTTCTACACACAACAGTGTGTTTTGAAAGCAACGTGGTCAGAGTCACTAGCAATACATGCCTGTCTATGCTGAGGACAATGCAAAATATGATTTTATTAATCTTTCATTCTAATTTCATGGCACTCAGCAGTGGTTGTGACTGTGCACAATAGCAGGCACCAATCCAGAGCCTGTACTGGCACAGGATGGGTTTGTTCCATTGACCCCAGCAGAGCCATGCTGATTTACACCAGCTGAAATCTGGCCGATAGTTTCTGCCTCAGAAGGATTAAAATTAATTACTTCTTTATGTTCTACCCACAATGCAGGGATATCCCAGAATCACAGACCCGAGGGTGTCCATCTCTCCCCTCAGCCATAGTAAACATCCCCATTCAAGCCAATCTCATGACAGCTGCCTGGAAGGAAGCAGAAACTGTGCTGTGGCACTGGACTCATTGACTGTTTAGTTTGGCCATGAGGGGTCACACGACAGGGTTCTCAGAGCTGTGGGGGCTCCAGAGGAGTCCCAGTGCCTGCCCTGGCAGAGGCCGCTTTCAAGACTAGCCCTACAGGACAGCAGCTTCAAAAACCAGCTCCTGAGACCTTCTGTACAAGGAAGAGGGGTTTGACCCATCCAAGGGATCCCCCTCATGCTTGGTCTGGAGATGCCCTTGAGGTACCCTCTGTCTGTCAGTGCTGGAGAAGGGTGAATGTGGGATCCTTGCCTGCCTCTCAACCCTGCACATGTGTTTTGCTGCTCCATCACGTCACCCTCCTGCTGGCTGTCTCTGCCTCCTTGTTTTTCTACCGCTAAATTAGCCTGCTTGAAAGCTAATATGGAATGGGCAGACTCTCATAAAACTGCAAAATCTGCAATATGCTCTGAAAGTTTCCAGTTCTCTGAACAACCGGGAAGCAGAGAGCACTTTCCAGGGGATGATTAAACACCCATGTCCTGCCACCCACACAGTGTTCCAGCTTTTGATGGCCCATGGACCAAGACATGTGATGCAGGCCCTCTGGGAGTGTCAGAAGCCAAATAATTTGGGAATTTAGAGGTTAAAACACAAGTACCTTAGATCGCCTCCTTGTGACAGAAATCAGCAGTGATCTGCACATTTCCCAGCATGATCCATTGCCCATAGGAAGAACTGCTGAATGAGGACACATTGCCACACTGTCTTGCGTTCATTGCAGTTTGACAAATGCTTATAAACAGTAACTTACATAGAACCCATTGTAGTGATCATGCCTTGAGGCTGTGTGCTTTCTTTCCAATCAGAAGGGGTTGAAACCATAGATGGAAACTATTTCTCACTGGGCACACTGGTGCAGAGAAATCCAACAGTCTTTTTCCCTCCATGCTCCTCAGCCTGACCACTGTCCCTCACTCTTCTGAGACTGCTGGTTTGTAGAATCATAGAATCATTAAGGTTGGAGACAACATCTGAGATCATCAAGTCCAATCATTAATGCCTAACCACAGTGCTCTACTATGCAACTATTATGCATAGGACAGTTTACAGCACCTGCTGCTGAGCACTTTGAAATAGAGGGATTATTTTCCAGTCCTCAGTGAAACAGGTTCCCTGGTGATGAGGCTACAGAGTGAACAGGAAGAAAATGAAACACAAAATTCATGCTGTTCCTTCTGTGCAATCCAAGGCAAGGCAGAATGCTAGTGAAATCCTAGCTTTGATAAAGTCAGTAGTCACCTGCTCCAATACTTGGAGGATTTTGCCTCAATTTTCACTTTTTTCTGTATGGAACTGAGCAATCTCTTATGTCAGGAAAAGTGGCTAAGTTTGTCTTGCAAAACATAGCTAAAAATGTCACAATGCCTGCCTTCTATTTAGGCACAAACCAGCAGCTTCAGTATAATCATGTAAAAATCTCCTGTTGCTAAGCTGTACATTTATGGAGTTGATTTAACTGTGTCCCTTGACTTGAAAACTTGCTGAAATGCTGCTGCTAACCCTAAGGTGTATCTTCTTACAGCTCTGAAGAGTATACACTGGTTCATTAACTTTGTCATTTCATCTGGGAAAGATCAAGTCTGGAAATTTTTTCTTTTTTTAAAATTTTTTTTCTCTGTTCTTTTTAACTTGGTAATTACATCGTCTGTGAGAAAACAGAGCAGAAAGGAAATTGCTTCTAAAGGACATGGTAATAAATGTGTCACGTATATCACTTGGCTGGGTTGTGTTTATTATTAACTCAGAATGGAAGAAGACTCGAGCCGTGGCGCAGCAGCATGACAGACTGGTTCTCCCAGGAGTGCAATTCCAGGCCACACTGATTATCCCACATTTGCACCAAGAGGACCCAGCCCGTGCAGTGCACCTCATTAGCTGAGCAAGGGACTTGGGAATCCTATTGCTGCATATATTTCTCCACCGTTCAGCAGCAAGGAATTCCCTGACATTTCCCTCTTTGCTAATTTCCACTAACTGAGGATACAACTAATTTTAATTAAACCAGTATGTACTGAGAATAACTCCTCTGACTTCACACTAATGCCAGCCAACAGAGACGAAAATCCGCCTTGTAGGGACTACTCCTGGGGAGTTGTCAACTTGATGAACTTCAGCTGTGAAATCATCTGTACAGATGAACCTAAAGATGTTGGCTTGATGGTGAATCTCAGACAGGACTCACAGGGTAGTGAACAAAAACCTGGGAAAATACTCATAAATTTCACTGTAACCAAGGTTTCCCCTTTATCTTAAAAGTGTATGTATTCAGGATAAATACACTATCCTACTGCTTTAGATCAATCTCAAGCTGTAAAATGTAGTTCAATCTGTTAAACATGTAGCTACTTTACCTGGGTTTCCTGCTGCTTTGCATAAGTGAAATGGCAAAAGCAGCTCAGACATACAGCTGAATGTGGCCAAAGGTTGCCCAGTTTTTTCTGTTGGAATTGTTTCCTATAGAAAGAGACCATGGATAGGCAACCAAGTAGCTTGTTATAGGTTGTCTTTTGGTTAATGCTGGAGCGAGAGAAATGGTTTGAGCACTCAGTTGTGCTGTGGACCTCCTAAGTTTTTACCAAACAAGGAGTAGTTCTGCTTGAAGGCGTGAAAGTTGGGCAGCTGCACCAGGCTCCCCAGGGCAGAGACTCCTGGGCATTGAACATGGAGGGAGCCATCCCAAGACACTGAAATAGTATTCAGATTTAGAGAGAACTTTCAGATCATCTGAGTTTGAGTCACTTCATGCAGGTGAGTGGAAGACCAGTGCTTGGGAAGGAAACAGGTGCTCTGATGGGGACTGGATCACAGTGACAACCAGGTCAAACAGGGCCAGTTTAGTTCTCTGTGGCCAGTCCTGGATCAAATACTAGACACTATCAAAAAAAAAAAAAAAGGCACACACATATCTACAGCTCCTTCCTTGTCACACAAAGCACATTTGTCAGAGCACCTATTTTGAAAGATGTACATTGGCCTATTTTTTTCCCCCAGAAATTACAAAGGTGGCATCGACCTCAAACACCATTTCAGCCTGATTTAAGTTAATAATCTCCACCAAGACAGCAATTATTGTCCTGTTTATCTGCTGCCTCTGTTCATTATGTGTGTGTTTACTATTCTTATTCATCAGCAATCTCCTTGGAACTATACAGCGACACAGAATTATGACATTCGCTGCTCCCAGAGCATGCTATATCAATTACAAACAAATGGTAACAACAACCAAAACTACTTGGCCTCTGATCCAAATGAGCCAAACTCTGAGCTTTGGTAGGGGATTGAAAGAATCAAACTGTGGTTTGTCAGATTATCAGGATCTTGATTTTTCATATAATCCATCAGAAAAAACAAGATCTTTGGCTAGAGCACAGTTGATGCACATTCCTTTTGAGGATGTTAGACTTTTTTCTTGGTTTGGAGTTCTTTTCCCCCACACATGGAATCGGTTTTTAAAGCATTTAAATGGCGATTATCCCTAATTTTCCTGCTTCATTGGCAACAGTGAATTGTGTAGATAAATTGAATATAGGCAATGGTGAAAAAAAATCTCTGAGTTAAGAAAATGAACTGTGGAGTAAAGACCACAGCGCAATTACACAAGTTTATTCACTGATAGAAATAAGTGCTGTGGCAGGCAATTATATCCAGATTCTACCAAGCAAGAAAGGCAAACTGTTTGCTGGAGAGCATTCACGAGGGTCAGATGATGGAGGGAAAGGCCAGGAAGACAAGAAGGAAAGCTTTCACATCCCTTTTTCAAGCTGTCACATGAAAGAAATGCCTGTAGTAACACTCAGTGAATGTGAACAGGGGAGTTGTTTACAAACTGCCAAAATGTCCCTCAGCGGGGCAGAGAGAGGAGGGAGAAGAAAATTATCATGAAATAAAACAGTAAGAGAACTGTCACCATTTTGTGTTATTTTTGTCATTCAGAGCTATGGGAAGAGAAACAAGCTGTGCCCATCCAGTGTGTGCTACCATGATGCTACTGTAGGTATGCATAGACTTCTCAGGTACTGCTAGTGAGGGTCAACTCAACGTGATTCCAGGTGATACACTTTGAGTGTTTAACGGCAACAAGGAGAAACAGAAAAAGCAGAGTTCAGGTCTTAAACCTGACTCACTACCACATGAGAAAAACAGTGGTGTTAAAAACATGTGCTCTGAGCCCCATCTCAGCTCCAAAAATCACCTGGCCTTGTTCAGAAACCATATTGGTCCTGGTAGCACATGTGAATACACTGAATTAGCGAGGTGCTGGGCAGAGACTATTAGCATTTTCTGTTCAGCCCTGAGTCAGCAGCTCAGTGCCTGCAGGACCCTTAGATGATGGGAATCCATCCTAGATAATTGGCAGACACTGTTCAGGGTTCCTGTTCTCCCTCCATCTTGACTATAGGGACGACCCAAAGCACAAATGCTTCTACCAAAGGCACCAGGGGTGGCGCTGGACACATGTGGCACACATGCCACCATGCCAAGACTCAGGCAAGTGGGGACCAGTGCACCCGTTCCTGTGGGCACAACAGCTCCATTAGCCCAGGAAGCTGCTCAAGATGAAGAGGTGCTGCACAGAAAGCTCCTCAGGAAGCAGAGCCATTCAGGCATAAGAAAGTAGGTCCTGCTATCTATAGATAACAGGCTGAAAAACAGGAAACAGGGGATCAGAAGTAGACAGCCAGTTCTCATATGGCAGCGTGATAGCAGTGACCTTCCATCGGGGTCTGCACAGTGACCTCGGCTGCTCAGTACCTTTGTACATGGCCTGGAAAAGGAGTGAGGAGTGAGGTGAGAGAGTCTCCCGCTGATAAGAAGCTATCTGAGGACAAGGACACACTGTGAGAACTGCAGACAGGGTGAGTGGTCAAAGGGCAGATGAAATTCAACATGTGCAACTGCAAAAGTAGATATTTTGATGGGGGGAAAAGAGTCCTAGATTCACACAGGCGCTGCAGAAACTGCTGCTAGTTAAGAGCCAGGTCTAGTGTTTAGTGTCCACCAAAGCATGAGCTCAGCCCTCAGCAGCAGTCAAGAAAACAAAACAAGCACGGAGAATCTGCAGGAAGTGAACAAAGATCTCAGAGGCTGACAAGGGAAGCATCTCAACTCTTGTCCTTCTTCCTGGTCATATCTGGAGTTGGGCACTGGGCTGGATGTGAAATCTGTCTAACCCACACAACCAAGCCTTCTCCATGAGCCATGGTGACACCTCAGCATGCAGTCAGGTTGCGAGGTCTCTGCACCACACAGTGTCATGGACGCAGCCTTCCTCTCTCCATGCCCAGTAAAATGAGAAGGTATACAAATAATGTGAAAATTAGGTCCCTCTGCTTTTGTACAAACAGCTCTGTCCCAAACAATAACTGAATTCTTTCCCAACCCTTAACAATGGAGTATAAAATGTCAATACCCAAAGCAAACACTAGAATACCAACCTTGGGAAGGTCCATCACATTCCTTGTTTGTCAGCCAAAAGTTGGCTTAAAAAGCATGTAGCAATAGGTTTATTGCTTTTAGGTTGTCAATAACAACGCACATTGCTTACAGCAGAATTCATCTGGCCATGCAGCTATACCCTCTCTCTTCTGCCATGTTTAGCCATACGTTCACAATACAGACCTTGTTGCAGGGCTACTGCAAGGAGCAGGACAGTTTGCCATGTGTTTTCTTGCTACAGCTTGAAATAATTTCTGGGGACGTGTTATATCCTGAAAGCCGAGACAGCCCCAGACCAAAGCAGCCAGAGAGCTGCCTGCATTCTCATTTCAGGAACCGGGTGGTGTGTCACAAGCAGGCAATTTAGACCAAAACACTCAAGACTATATTCATATGGGCTTGAAATAAGCAGTGCCTGTCACAAGAAGAAAGGGTTTTTTGCTTTCATCTTAGATGGTAATGTTGTTGCTTCTCCCAAAATCAGAAAGTGACACCTCAGAGTTTGACAACACATTGTACGAAGGGGTCAGCATCCTCCACTGCCAGGCACAGTAAGGAATGGAGCAGCAGGGAGAGGTGATGGGGCACACAAAAGGAGGGTGCAATGGACAGGTGCGAAGGCATAGTGGGACAAGTGTTGGGGATCACTAGGGACATGCAGGGGAGCTGGTGGGATGTTTAAAGAGTGTGGGGAGCAGGCACAGAACATGGGGACACTCAAGAAGGTGTAGTGGGACATGTGGGACTCATGGGAGGTGCATGTCGGGGCATGGGAGACAATGAGGGTAAAGAGGGGCACATGGGGTGTGGTGGGGCACATGGGCACATGGGCCCATGGCAGTGTGGCAGGACATGTAGGAAAACATGGAAAGACTGGTGTGGGAGAACAGCAGGACACATATGGTGAGGTAGTGAGACATGGGGACATGGTGTTACACATGAGCATATGGGAGAGTATGTGGAAGCATGGGGGAGACGTAGGGGTTTGGGGGCCCAGCGTGGCATGACACAGGTGGCAGGATGCATGGGAGGGTCACACATTGGGAATTGAGAGAAGACACACAAGGCTTCTCTAGGCAAGGGTCCTCACCTCCCACGTGGCCCCACATATGTCCCAGTGCCACAGCCTGTGGTGTGCAAGGTGACTCAGGGAGATGTGTAAACTGTGAAGACCAGAGCAACAAGCACCAGCAGCTCCTTCTGCACCACCCCTCCATAAAAAAGGGTATATATGACAGAATTATACTCAACAAGACTTATATAATAAATACATACATAATTATTTGTGTATATACACTTACAATTTATATATATACATACACACACACACAAACATACATATATATATATACACTTGACATAAGAGAGCAATGATAGTCAAACAGTGGATCTGGATGGAAAGTGTAAAGCATGGTGCACTCACCAGAGACAAAAGGTAAGCCAGCCCTGTAAGGCAATGGTGGGGTGGTGGAGGGGGTGGTGGGGTCATTAATGGGGCTCTGTGAGGGACACTCAGGTATGGAGAAGGCAGGGTTTCTTTTTCTCTGGTATCTTCTTCAAAACTGCAAAATGTGCCTTTGACCCAGTGAAACCAGCAGAGGAAGCATCAAACCACACCCTGCAAATAAAAGCCTGTGTGAGTGTGTACATCATTATCTGTGTACAGATGGCTCAGGGGAGTGGTGGCTTTGTGGCTGAAAGGAGACGAGATCTCCCCTCTGTGGCTGCGGTGGCTGTGCCTGGGCTCTGACTATGGCACCACTCCACAGGCAGAGGGTCCACCCAGCCACAAACACCCACCAGCTCACCAGCACTTGGGTTGCTGAAGCTGGTGATAGCCAAATGCTGGCTTATGAAGGACAGCTTTTAATTCAAGCCTAGTGTGCCTTTGCTTAAAACTCATTTATAGTTCTTCCTTGGTCTAAACCCACCGAGAAAAAGAGGTAGGTGGAAAAGCAAAGCACAGCTATACTCCTTTTCCTTTCCTCCATCCCAACAGTGAAGCTTACCCCGAGGAAAAGAGGGAAGGGGATTTTCTAGAGTCCCAAGGACAGAGACCTGTAGCTGGAATTTCTGTGTGGCCAGGCAGAGTGACCTGCTAGACCTTGGAAGTGGGATCCCTCATCATCTATGTTTGGAAACAATACAGCTTTACTGTTGAATCGTTCTCACATTTTGAAGATTAACTTTAAAAGTAGTATGCTACAGCTCCTGGTTTTTCCAGTCTTTGGGAAAAACTAGTTGATTTCTTCCAAAAAAATGCAACTCAAAGTCAACTAATACAAACCAATTTAAGACACAGCGTTCCTACAGCTCAGTGCCTTTCTGATAACCAGAAGTGAGGGTTTGGGTGGATTTGTTTTTCTCGTGTTTACTTTAAATCAAGTCAGTCTGTTTTTCTCTTTCACTTCTGCCACTTGTTGATGTGTGAGCACTTCTCAAAGCACCCGTGACTAACAGCAGGAGCTACTCCTTAGAGCATAAACAGCCTGGCATTTTCGGTTGCTGCTCCTGTGCCTTCTCTGCCCGCAGCCCCACGAAGCTCCAGGTCTCACACATCGAGGTCAAGGGGATGTTCCTGCCGAGCTGCGTTATTCGAGCTAGTGGGATTTTGCACTCTATGCCCCATAATTGCGTTTGCAGTTCAGCTGTCACACTCGGTGCCAGAGCGACACATTGCCACAGTGGGGGCTAATGTGGATGGCACCCCTCAGGTGCTCTGAACCTCCTTCCCTGCTCAGTGGCTGCCTTGGGGATGGGGCGCTGCCAAAGTCAGCCCTGGTGCCAGCAGGGACCTGCCCCAGGACCTGCACCCATGGGGTGAGTACTCAGGGCCAGGGGAAAGGAAACAGAGTCTGTTGGAAGACACTAATGATGCTGAAATTTAAAAAGGCAAGGAAAAGGAAGAACAAAAGGGAGACAAAGTAGAAATTCAGTTACACTCCAGAGCCAGGGGGAAGGAGTCTGTCTGTTACTCAGCTTTTACTCCACTGCTGTTAAGCTTTACCCGTTAAATGAATCCAATAAGTAATTATCAGTATATGCCAGCTGTTATTTTGGTTCTGGCAACATCTGCATTTAGAGAACATCTGTTTTATCTGTGAAGCTGTAAGTGCTATGGTTAACATATTGGTATTTAATGTTTGGGGTTTGGTTTGGTTTTTTTTCTAAATATTCAACCTGTTCTGTAGTACCATGCTAGCAGTACACATGAAAATGAAACTCCGCAGTCCAAAATTACTATAAATTAATGAACTTCTCCTTTCCATGTTTGTTCCCAGCCATAGAGCCCTCTTCCCCCTGCTTCATTGTACTGACTTAAAATAAACTGAATAGAAGTTGCAACATCTTAGCACATTTCACATAAGGACATTCCTGGCACATGCTGAAAAACATCTCTTCTAATGGTTTTGGAGGGGGAGGGTAAACAATTTAGCTGGTGGCTGGGAGGAGATTCCTATATCAATAGCAACTGAAGCACCTCAACAAGAGAAAAAGAGGAAACTTTCTGAGACAGAGATGTTATTGAGTTGTTGAGGCTTTCAGGTCTCAGGGCATCTACTATTTTATTTACAGATCCTCTGTGACTAAATATTATTTTTCAGTTACTATATTGTGTTTTACAGTTGGGCTTCTTATCCTCCCTTCGAAGCAACATGACCACATATGAGGAGCATTTGTTGTTTGAGGTTAGAAGATGAAACCAACAGAGTTCCTTATCTTGTCTTTCTGTGTCTGTTTTTACATGAGCTAGTAGACCAAAAGAGCAAAGCTCTAACAACCAAAAACTCCTTTTTCCCCTCTCCGCACCCATATTTTTGAGATCACAGTTGGAGAAGCCCCTTGTAGGATACAGCTGCTTTCTCTGTTTGGTTTTGTTGTCTGCAAACCAGGTATGAACATTCTTCTGAAGGGTGGGCAGCAAGGGGAAGCGGTGGGCTGAGTTGGAAGGTGGAAAGCAGTCATCAACCTGGCATGGTTCCTTCTGAAACTTGTGTTTGTGGCTTAGGAAAAAGCTCTGGAATATTCAATAAAGTTAATTTTGCTGCCTTTCCTCCTCAGACTTTCAGCATTCAATATTTAATTGCTGCTAAGTCTTGCTAGAAAACATGCATGGACATGAAAGCTGGTCAGAGTCTTGCTTGGTACCTGGGATACTGGTGGTTATCAGGTGCTGTTCTCATGGACTATTCTTATGCATGTTGGCATCTGGTGTGGGAGGGTATTGACTGTCACTGCTGTTTTCTGGATTATCTTTAATCACCCTCAAGGGAAGACTTCTGGGTGAGCCTGGGTGACAACATTTGCTCTTGTGTTTCTTGTTTTAGGTTACAAGCTTATTAGAGACTTCTAACTGGGATGAATTGGGCCACTTTCTCAGACAGGGATGGGGGGCCCTGGGGGGCTGTGAGCATCTGGTCCCTGAGCTCCACTGTGCTCTGTTTGTACCCAGAGGCCTTTCAAACCCACTCAAGCTTTCACAAGGCTCGAAGTGCTTTCAAAAGCATTTGCTTTTCCCATGTTCCAGGAATCACACTGAATACATCCAAACATGACGTTTCTATACGCGCATGCTGGTACAAATCATTGTGTAAGGTTATCTCCTTACACACGTTCAGCAATGTCTGGCCAAGCTGGGGTTGGTTTTTAGTCCTGAGCTTTAAGAACTGGGGCTGCTGTGGCTTTTTGACTCCGTGACGTTTTAATAAGAGGGAAAATATATAAAAAAAGAATATTACCAGCTTTTTAGGCATATCTGATAAGCTGTCATTATCTTCAAACTGTTGTTCCTTGCCAGAACAAAGTGCCCAGCCGTTTCAAGCATCCTTGGGCAGACAGCACAAATGCTGCTTCCTGTTCTTCCTCCCTGCATGTTCGTCACCCTAATCCAGTCCTGTAGGAACAAAGGATACAAACTCTGCCCCAGAGCACCTGGAGCACCAGGATGCCAAGAAAGAGGAGGAGAAGAAGCAGTGAGCACAGGGGCTGAAGTGTGTTCCAACTGAGACCAAGTCAACAGCACACAGCTGCATAGGTCACCTTATCTCCTGAAGCTCATAGATAGATTTGGGAGAAAACATGATTTTTTTCTACCTGTAAATGATCATCCCAATTGACAGATGGATTTCTGAGCAAAAACATGTGTAGTGTTGAACCCTGAAGGGGGTTCATTATTTGCACACAGTCATCAGCAAATCACACAGAAATTTCGACTGAGAAACAGAATTAGTTTCATTACCTGGAGGCCCATCTGAAAAAAAAACACAGAACTGATAATGACATAGGTTTAGTGCTGGCTCTCAGAAACTCCAACTTTTTTCTTTAAAAAGTTGGCCAGGGGAGCTGTGTTTAGAAAAACATTTCCTGATGGTAGAATCCATTTCTGAATCACTTCGTGAGCTCCATGCAAATCCAGGTGGCTGCACCCCAGTAGGTGACTTCTCCCCAGTGCTCATCACTTATCTCAAAGTCTAACCTGAACTCTGTTCCTACTTCAGCTTTGGGCCATTGCTCTTAGTCTGTCACCTCAGAGTAGAGCAACAGCCTTCCTACATTTCTGTTGGTACCTGTCACTAAAGCTGTTCCCATCCTCTCACTTCTTCCCAGGGATGACTCCGAATGACCCCAGAAGTTACATGCACAGGCCTGTATCTTATGTGTATCAGAGCTAGTTCTTGTAATCCTTTTCTAAAGCCCGAAGGTGAAAACCACAAATTGGCTCTCAGGTTGGTTTCTACACCTTCATTAACCTCATAGCTTTTACCCTTAAACTGACTTTCATAGAATCATAGAATGGTTTGGGTTAGAAGGGACCTTTGAAGATGTAGTTTCACTCTGCCCTGGCATGGGCAAGGACACCTTCTGCTAAAATAGGTTGCCAGCCTGGCCTTGAACACTTACAGGGATAGGGCATCCACAACTTCTCTGGGCAACCTGTTCCAGTGTGTCACCGCCCTCACAATAAAGAATTTCTTTCTAATGGCCGATCTAAAGCTACTCTCCTTCAGAATGAACCCACTACCTCTTGTCCTATCATTGTATGCCCATGTAAAAAGTCCCTTTCCAGCTTTCTTGTAGCATTTTTTTCCTATTGCACCACTCATCATGTCACTTCCCAATGTTTCTTTTCTGCAACACCATGGCATTTAACCTAACATTTACCTTGCTGATGACTTCTCCCCATTCCATCCTGCAGGAATTGGCAGGGATTTAGGTTCACATCTCCTGAGCCCCACCCAGGGAAGCTGATTGCAGGAGATGATGGCGTGACCTTCCCACCATGCCTGACTGGGACTTTCCCCAGTGGAGACTCCTGACACACCAAGTCACATCTGAAAGGCATCTTCTCAATAGCCACTTCATCTCCTAGACTGAGCAAAGCCTAATGTCTCTTGCACATGAGGATGCAATAGCAGTCTTCCTCTCTTTCTTCATTAATTTGCTTCTACTGCCAGTAAAAGCCACCAGCACCCAGGGCAAGTGTTACTTGGCTGTAGCTGCAGAGGAGATGAGGGACCAAATGGCACTGCATGGTGATGGTGTGAGTGAAGCGGAGATGTCCTTCCTCTGAGGCATCCTGACAGGCAGCATCACTTCCAGAGCACTAGCCTGGGTTCTGCTGTGGGTCAGTATGAGGGCAAGGTGTCCCATCCAGCACCAATGTCATCCCAATCTGTGGGAAGGTGTCTCCTCCTTCCCACTGGCTATTGAGGAAGTGGAGTGACTCAGGTCTAGCTAATTGATAAATACTTAGAACTACAACCAGTATATCCCACTCAGATTAAATTAGGGTTTCCAAAGGGCCCAGGAGAGAAAGGCATCCTGTGGATATGCAACGTCACCACTGCTGAAGGTGTTCTCATGTGCCTGCAATGGCAGGAGGCTGAAGCAAATTTGCACACACTGGAACTGATTGCAGAGCCTGGTGACTTCCCTCATTCCTCTTGGCGCCCCCCCCTCCCCCCCCTCTCGGTTCAACTGTTGCACAAAGTCAAGGATTGACAGGTCTTGCAGCAAGTTCTGAATCACGGGTTGAGAGCACCCTTCCTCCAGATGCTTGCAGAAGATGCAAAGCATTTGGGTGCTGCAGGAGGCAGCCAATACCCACTCTTCACCCTGCTTCACCCTTTGTGTTCAGGGCAGATCTGATGCAATTGCTTTTGCCAATCCTCAGGGGACATTTCCCCATCTAACTCCATCCACATCCCCACTGTGTGCTTCTGAGAGCACCCAAAATCCAGTGCTGGTCACAGGCCCACATGCAGAGGGGAGCTCAGGACTCTGGCCCTGCTGACGGAAGAAAGCACTCTTCCATGTGCCCTCCTTGCCTTGGCCCATCTCCTTCTCCGCTTTATTTCTTGTGACAAATTAACTGCGCCGGGTCTGTGGAAAGCAGCTGGAAGAGTTTCATGCAGGCAGTGTTTTTCTCCTTTATACCACTCAGCAGGCTTCAATCTATTCACATCTTCCTTTCTCTTCCTTTTTTTTCCCTCTCTTTTCAGTGAAACTTCCTACAATTTCAGCTTTTTGGCTGACTTGAGGCTTGAAATCTCTCTTTCCGCTTCCCTATGCTTCCTCCTGTGGTAACCCTTCATGTGCCATGGCCTTGTTTGCCAGAGGTGTGCTATGAAGAGCATAGTGGAAAGCTGCTGCGTTTTTGGCGGGAAGGATGCCACCACTCCCAGGTTACCCCCTTAACCTTCTAGAGGAGGCAGGAACATCAACTGTTTCACTCTGCAGATGCACAAGGGAAGAGATCAGGACGCCATGAATCCAGTACCTATACAGCTCCTCAACGTCTCATGGGTTTTCCAGGATACAGTCATTGTAATCCAAGTGTCAAGCTGTCAGGACATATTATCTCTTCTCCCCAGCTGTCCCTGTGGGTTTTGGATTTGTCATGAAGTTACCGACACCTGTTCTGTGTGATTGTATGCCTCTGAAGCCACCAGTGAAGAAAAAAGCTTGATGCCCCAGCTGAACATCGTTCCCTTTCAGTACCCCATTGTCCTCATTTCTCTCTTTGGCTTTTTCCTAATATTACAGGCAAAACTCAACAAAAACACATACAAGGAATCTTACAGTGAAAAGTTTTCAGGACACACTACAAGCTGTGCTGGCTCCATCCTGCAGACAGGTCAGGCAGGTAGATGCCCAGCATCTTGGAACACAAGAGGGCTGCAGGTTCAGGCCCTCAGGGACAGGCAGGAAGTGCAGCCACTCTGTGTCACAGCTGCCTCAGAGCAGCTGTGCCTCAGGCTTGGACATCCCTAGTTTTGATGGCATAATTACAAACACATTTCTGGCCATCTCATGCATTTTGAGGACTTGCCACAGCCTGATCCAGGAAAGGCAACAGTCAGCTGCTTTTCCATTTGGCAGATGCCTGTGCAGCTGGAAACCTATGCGAGGACACCAGTGTGATGTCCCACCACCAGCCAGCCTTGCTGCCAGCAGCAGCCTACACACGTCCAGCACTTTTGGGACATGGGTAGCCACAAACCCAGCTGTTGCTGTATGGTTGGACTAGATGATCTTTGAGGTCTTTTTCAACCTCAGTGTTTCTATGGTCAGCAGTGAGAGGTTCACATTATTGGATAACAGCTAAAACAGGGCAGGATGAGTTATCAGAGGTGAATGGAATTCCTTACTGGGCTTTTACCAATCTACATAACAACAAAGACCTGCAACTGAAAGGACTTTTTTACTTCATATAGATTTTGACCATATTGGGAAACCAGACTGGAGCTGCTCTTATTTCCTTCCATTCATCACTACCTTGTGTGATGACTATGTATGTCTGTTTCTGGATGGTGTTCACTGTGTGTACACTATCATATGAAACCGTTTGATGCTGAAATTAATATTAAAATAATAATGTTAATTATAGTAATGTTAATAAAACCAATAACAATATTATTAATAATGATATGCTTACACATATGGTGTGACATTGGTACCCACTTCCCAAATAGCTAGAGTCAGGCTTGAGTCAGACCTGGAGCTTAGCATGCTGATTCCTGGAACAGATCCTCAAGTACTACAGACAACTGTCTCAAGTTTATGCTCCAGATCGAGCACCTCTTTCAGGTTTTATTTTTGTTTAAGAAATGTATTTGCCAAAAATAGACTCTTGCTGATCTGGAATGTTTTTGGACATTAAACAAGGCAATGGCTACAACGCAAGAGTCATCTTTGTCACAATGATCAACTTCATCTCTCTTTTTAAACAAGCCAAGTATTTCCAGCCTCGCAGCCCTGCCAGCTCCACGCACCCCCATACTGGCAGCAAAGTGTGGGGCAAGTTCAGCACCTGGCAAACTTGGTCTGGTCAAAAGCAAATGCCAAAGGAAAAGCCCTCACCAAAAGTTGCTCTTAGGAAATGCTCTTTCCTGCTTTTTATCTGTGGTTGAGAGTTCTTTTCATACAATTTCATGGCATTTCATTAGTGCTGCACATTATATAAGAATATTTTATTTTTTTTTATTCTGTTCCATTTTAAAACTATTAAAACCATCTGCCACTTAGTAAACACTAACATATTTTCTTTTCTAGATCAAAGTGTCTCCTGTCTGTGTTTTAATGGAAGTTTGACATTATTTTTTTTACAAGACAGGCAGGAGACACTTTGATCAGATGCCAAACTGTTTCACTACAACAAACAGGCAACACTCTGAGCTAGAAATGATAAGATGTTATTATG
This sequence comes from Pithys albifrons albifrons, assembly GCF_047495875.1. NCBI lineage: Eukaryota > Metazoa > Chordata > Aves > Passeriformes > Thamnophilidae > Pithys > Pithys albifrons. The sequence goes on from NC_092458.1 coordinate 57,394,559, forward strand.
CGCCATGATGATTTCATGACATGTCAGCCATGATGTTAAAAAAAACCCTAGAGAACATATAACTTTAAAAATAAAACTGTGAAATTCCAGATTTTTTAAAAATGAAAAATTTATGAACTGAAAGCATTCCTTTTATATTTTTCCTCAGATCTCTGACCATTTTGTACCATTTTGGACTATTTTTTTTAACCTTTTCATTTCATCAAATTAGCATCTTCTGTCAAAAACACTACATTGAAAAAATTCTGATGGATTCTACTTCAAAAGCTTTTTTAAAGTCTTTTTTATAGACAGGAGTTTATTGTCCCTGTCAGAGAAGAAAAGAATCACCTGCTGGCTCTTTTGTCATTCCTGAACAAATTAATTGCTTGAGTATTATTTCATCCATGTTTCTCAAATGTCCTGCTCCCCACTGCTTCCACCAACCCCCTGTACACATTTGCCTTTTATCCTGGGATGCAGAATGACTCCACAGAGAGCCCATGGCTTTCCAATAACACAAATACTTCAGTTACACAATGGGAAAACAAAACAAAAAAACCCCACTAAAACCAACAAACCCCATGCACATTGCAATATCTGCTTAATTTGAAGAGAAGAGCTCTTCCATAGTCAACTATGCTAAGCACCTGGACACCACAGAGGGACTGGGCATGAGTGTGCAGCCCCTAAACATGGGAGCTGCAGGTGGAGCAGGTAAAAACAACCAGCCTCTCTTTCTCCTCCTAAAAGCAGGTCTTCTGCTTTGTCAACAAAAGCTATTCTAGCTTTCCATGTTGGGCTGGTTTAAAGGTAAACTGGCAGGAGAAATGAACCCAACTCAAAATTACAAGTCAAAATAACAATACAAAATAACAAGTCAAAGTTACAATTTAAATAAAAAAATTAAAATAAATACAATGATAGAGAGAAAAAATTGGTTTTAACCCACAAAACCTACATGTATAACCCAGCACCCTGGGGCAATATCAGAATGGTGTTCATTTGCCCCTGTGCTGAGCACCACATGGTCCCCTGAATGCAAAGTGAAATGAAAGGAACACCTGCTGGTGCAGATGACGGTCACAGTCTGGTCAAGAGTGGCAGTCGAAGTCCTGTGGAGGTTCTGGTCCTCCTCTGGGGCAGATGAGTGGTACCAGAAGTCCCCAAAACCCCAAGATTATATACCCTCAGGTTTGGGTGGGAATGCCCAGCACCTCCCCCAAGGTGAGGAGTTTCACAATGGGTGATTTACTCTGTGAGTCATGGGATATTTTTGGAATCCTTGATGGCCCATTAGCAGACATGGACCCTCAGGCTGCATGTGAAGGTGCTAACAACTCCACAGAGGGGTTACCACAGCTCCAATCTCACAGGCTTCTTTAACACCCAATCTGTAGCCTGAGGGGTCAGGTATGCCCTGGGCAGCTGCTGCAAATGGTCCATTTTTAACAGTTCATCAGAAATGATACAGAGGATGTAGAATACACAGTTTTGGTTACACTCACACAGTGATAAGCTGGTCTCACCTGCTCTAACTAGGACACATGTGGACAGCCATAGCTGAGGAAAGGTTAATTATCTGCTATGGACATAGTACCTGGAGGGGATGTCCACAACCCAGGATAACTGGTAGTAGAAGGACAGCAGCACACACAAGGGCAGCCTGTCTCACCAGTGGGAAAAGATGGGCACTCTACATCTAAAACTTGCAATTTATTTCATGCTGAAAGAGGTGAGAAGTTTCACAGGCCCCGACAAAAGTTGCATCAAAGAAAAGTCTAATTGGGTATTAGGGAAAAAACAAACAAACAAACAAAAATGAACACTGCAGAAACTGGAGGAGGTTGCCCAGTAGGGCTGCAGATTTTTTGTCCTTGGAGATTTCCAAAACTCAACTGGATGCAGCCCTGAGTGACCTGCTGTAATGCCAAAATGAGCCCTGCTTTGAGTAAGAAGCTGGATCACATGATTTCCACAGGTCCCTTAAAGACTCAGTCATCCTACATCTATGTTTTAATGTCCTTGCAATTACGTGGGATGAACCTCAGGTCAGGAGGTAACAAGTCTTGGGTTTGCCCAAGCCTGGTCTTGTGTACTTAAGTGCAGCAGCAATGGCATTTGCTGTGGTGGTAGTGCAGATAATAATCTCCTACACCACGCACGTGCCATCAGAAGAACAGCACTCAACCCTTCTAGGAGAAAGTCCTTGGCTTCCCAGGTAGCCTCATTTCAAAGCATGCATTTGAATCAGTCTGGGATTGAAGGACTCCTATCACAGCACCAAGGTCAGGAGTAGACCCAAGACAGTACCAATCTGCTGGCATTTTGGCACAAGGAGTTGTCTCTAGCAACTGAACCACATGCTGGTGCAGTGTCAACACATGGAGCCCAAGCACAGCCCAGGTCACCACACACCAGGGTTCTGTGCCAGTATGAGCAATACAAACCAACACCAAGCATGGGCCATCTCACATGTAGGTCTGCTTTCCTTCCCTGATGCTTCAGGTTGGCAGGTGTCACTGCCCCAGAGATGACTTTCCAACATCACTGGAGCAAAGGCTGCTCAAGAAATTATTAAGCCTTAGATCTTCCTCTTCCCTTTTAAATGTATTTCATTTGGAAACAAAAGCTACAGGATTGTTGTGCATTTGTCATTTCAACCCAGCAGTAAGTATCTTAATGTGCAATAAACATTATTGAGAGGAAAGATCAGAAATACAGAGCCTGGCAGAGCAGAGGTTTGAGTTGGGCATGGCAAATCAAGCGAGAGTAATGCTATTATTCTATCATTCTAGTTTTCCAAACAGCTCTCCTGCCTTTTACTATGCTTCTGATGCACTCCTGCAAAGACAATATGTAGGAGACTGGGGATGGGGTCATTGCAGTGGCTGGTTATTTTTGTTCAAAATGTCTGTTGCTATTTTTCAGTCTACTTAACCAAGCCAGTGATTTCTACAAAACAAAAAAGTCAGTGTGTTCTCTTGACCCTCCAAAACACAACCCAAGCTTTAGGAAACCTATTGTCGGAGAGTTCTGGATCCACAGACCGGCCCTCACTGCTGGAGCCACTGTGAGAAAACACCAATGGCTATAGGGGGGCTGTCCTGTTGGGCATGGAAGGGCATTAGCCCTGGCTGCCTGGGCACTTTCTGTAAGAGCTCAAAGGAAGCAATCTTCAACAGAGCAGGTGGTGACACACACTGCCCATTTGTAGATGCTATAATAAAAGCACTCCAGAGTGTCTTTTGGGGTGAACAAATGAATGGTGATTTTAAGAGGCTCACTAGAGTTGTAGCACTCTGCAACCCCAACTTGAATGCTGCTTCTCTTCACCCGTCTGCACAGCTGACAGAGAGGGGCCCTTTGCCTTCCCCATTTTTGTAAACAAGCTTGCAACCTTTATTCCTGCCTTAAGGAACAGATTAAATTGCTTTTGATGATCTAGAATAATGTCATCCTTTATTACCTCTTCAAAAGCAATTAGTATTTCAGCATGATTATTTGCAGATATTATGAGTCACCAGATAAAACACTTCAAATACAAAAATGGTCCTTGAGAGGGAAATAGATAAAAGTTACTTTAAGGTTAAAAATCCAGCATATGTTTAAATATCATGAAACTGTCACACATCAAGAAAAAAGCCTCAGTCCCATTTTGTGAAACAGGAAGACTGACCCTGTGTTTGTTTAATCCCAAAACCTTAATTTTTTGCAGGATCAGGGCACCATAACACCAAAAGCAGTTTGTGTCACTGCCAGGGCACAACAGCAAGTTAGATGCCTCATGATTTCAGAGCTGCCAAACTATCCGGAATGTCAGGCCTAAATATGTTGTTTAATCTGAAGAAATAATTTTGGATTTTTTCCCCTTATTTCTTTTCTGATTTCTAGCTTGATGTATTGCAGCTCATTGATATTTTCAGCTCTTTTACCCAGAAACAGGAGGGTAGAAGCTGACTCATTCTTGATAGAAAGGTACAAGTCTCATAGGAGCAGTATTATTTCAGCAGCTTGTATTTTAATAGGAGCATCAATTCTGTACTGCATTATGGTAAGGTCATCAGAAATTAGCAATACTGAAGGTTTATCTGGGGTTTGCTTCCAACATAGATGAGAGCTGATATATACTATGTCTGTATTGATGTTGCCAAGTAGCCTCATTGGCATCCTTCAGACTTAAGTATAGATAGAAACAGAGGCTTGTGAAAATTTATATAAAAAATAAAGGTTGCTCTTCTTTTCTCTCTTTTTAAAAAGAAAAGAGAAATTAAATGTCTGAGAGTTTTCATCCATAACATCTCAAAAGGGTGTACATGTTTTCATTTAAACCTTCCCCTAGCTTGGTTGGTCTTCTGGGAGCTGGAACAGGGATGAACTGCCAGACTCCTGGAAGGACTCTCTCTTCCCTCAGTGGGCTAGGGTACGATTTTGATTATGTAAACCACCGGAAATTACCAGGTGTTTTTTATTTACATTAGTTTAGGTTGAGGGGTTTTTAGCATTCCTTTTGATTAATTTAAATGCCCATCATAAATATATATCAAGAAAAGGCAAAGGATCTAATCTTCTTTTAAACAACAGAGTGTTGATATGAGAGTTCTTTCCTCTCAAAATTATTAACAACAAATAGCTGTATTTTCACAACCCAGGAAGAAAACTTCTCAGAAGAAACAGGCACTTGCCACTGAAGCAATGTGGTGAAATGCAAAGCTGTAGCATGGGTTGATTTTACCTCCAGGTTGCCTATGAGATGCCATACTGAGAAGAAATAAGAGTGCCATGGAAAATTAAAGTGTTTCCCCTGGGTTACAAGGTGCAGCCCTCTCCCCACCCCGTGTGCCTCAGCACCAGTTGGGGCAGCTGAGCATTGCAGCTTCTCAAGGGAAGAGTGTGTGGGCAATGGCCAACTGAAAGCTCTCATGTCACCCGGTCTTACAGACCTTGTACCTCCTGATCCAATGGATCCATTGGATGGTCTGGGGGGTCTGGACACGTACATCTGCTCTGCCAAAACCCAGATTGTCCAGGAGCAAGTTAAAACACTGCTGGTGTTGAGGATGCTGCAGTAGAAAAGAAGACCCAAACCTTCTCGCTGTCAGCTCTCTAAAACAGATAGAGGCCTGTACCAGACTTCCCCTTCCCTGAAGGTTTCACTTCCTTCACTTATTAAAAATATATTACAAGAACAACATAGTGAGAGAGGAAACAAAAAGAAAAGGTGTGCTGTCCTCAAACCTTTTCAAATTTCCCCTCCTCTGCATGTGGTTCATCATGGTTGCCTGGCCCTGATATTTGCTCCCAGACCTTGCTGGCTACCAATGCCACCAAAGCCGCCCAGACCAGAGTAAAATCAATGCATACCTCTGACATTTTCAATGCAGGTATTGGGATCCAACAGGTCACATCAGAATACAGCCTCTCCCATCAGCTTTCTCTGTCCTACATCTACTTGAGCACCACCAGTTCTGACTTATTTGTGTCCTATTTGGAGCTGCTTCAGTTTTCCTCATGTGCCCTGGCGATAAAAGTACTGCTGCTCCTTAGAAAATCCAAGTGCATTTATGGGACTTAAGTAGTAAAGAGGAGTAATTTACTTCTGAGTAAACAGGCTGACCTGGCTCTTCAGTGATGCCAAATTTTTACTCTCTCCCGCTTTGCAAGGAAGAGGAAATGAACTCCTACCAGCCTGCTGTGAGGAATGGGTCCTCATTTCAAGCATCTGTAAGCAGGGCCAGCAGGGCAGGAGGGAGGCCAAGCTGGCAGCAGAAGTGCAGAACACTGCAGGCTGCAGCACAGGTGAGCCCAGAGAGAGCATTCTGGCAGCAACTGGTTTCAGAGATCTGAGATCGTGAGTTTAAGCACATATCTAATTGAATTGCAGATGTCTTTTCTGATGGCTATCTGGGAGCAAAGCTTCAATTAAAGCAGCAGCAAAGAGGCAGAACAGGTCGGTTCTCAGTAATAAAACTAATGGAAGGAAGAGTGGCCATTTACTGCAGTCTTCACAAGGAACATAATGCAGGTAGGTACTTTTAACAAGATTTTTTGGGGGAGATGAGGGAAATCTGAGAGTTCAAGACGGATACGCAGCTTCCAACTCCTAGAGATCCTAAGTGTATGTTGGACTGGAAAGCAGCTGACAGTAATTTAAATAATCCACAAATAAGCTCATCTCCATCCCTTCCCATGCTCCCTGATGAGCAGCAGATCACTTTTCCATTCTGAAGGCCACAGAGGTTTGTTCTTCTTAACTTTGTTTTTTAAAGGCTGACAAGTTTTATTCACTACCTCTTTGGTTACTTTCAAGATGAAAGTCAATTTGCCCTGAGCTTGCACTTGCCAGATCTCAACTTTCACCATTTTACAATGCCTTTAGAGCTCCAAAAACAGAGAAGTTGAGCAGAGCTCTCAGTCCACCCAAAGTAGAAGACTGTAAATTGGAGAGTTATGACCTTTCCCTTTTTTTTTTTTTGTTTTTGCCTGTAGCTACTTTCTTATCATGACTTGAACCACATCCAATATGTATTACCACATATACACATGACTGAAAAACCTCTCCCACCCACAGCAGCTGAAGAAGTAAAGCTGAGCTTCAAGACAGCCTAAGAATCTAGCTCAACTCAGGAACAAGATTTTTGAGAGCTGTTTTCCCTTTTCTCAGTTGATTGTTACACTGTACCCAAATACCTGCTGTGCAGCAGTTTGGAGGCCTCTTGGCCATATCCTACTGAAACTCTATTGCTTCTTGGCACAACACAACTCTCCTGGGGGGCATCTCAATGGACAATCACCCCCAGGGATTCAGTTTCAAGGAAAATAATCAGAGTTTTGCTCATTTTCCCTTTTGAACAGCTGCCCTTTTCCGACATATTTACAATGTAAGGAAGTCAGTTTATTCATGGTTTGGCTCTTAACTTTGTTGTTGAGTTTGGCTTTGCTCCTGTTGGAAATTGGACCACAATTCAGGAGGGCAGTTGACAGTGTCTGCTGTAAACTCCTTGCCCTGGGATTTTCAAACAGGCCATTTGTTGACCTAGCTCAGCACATAGTAAATAAATGCAGTCATAAGAGTCTGCTTACTCATTGCAGGAAAAGAATCAGGCCAGTGGCAGGTGTTTTTCAAAATATCCACAAACATTTCAAATACTTAGGTTAGTTCCAGATTTCCCAGGAGCTCCCTCCAACAACCATCCTCCATTTAATTTCATACATCTGAAGTACAACTGAATAGCAAAAGTTGGAATTGGGTTCATTTCCTTGAGCTTCTAACTTCTTTCAGGTTTACCCTGGCAGAAAATTCTCCAGGAAGTTAAAAAGCATAACCCTAAAGAGAGTGCAAAAAAGCTAGAAATAGTGCATCACCTGTAAGATGTAAACTGTTCCTAGTGTACTCAAGATGCTTAAATGACACATATAAAGCTAAACAAGTATGCAGTCAGTCAGCAAGCTGAAGTGCTGCTATTTCACCCCACGAGGAATTAATAATAATTAAAATTCTTTGTATTGAGATAAAGAAATTCACTATAGCTACAAAAATCAAGGGTGGTAATTCCCAAATAGTCTTGTAATGTTCTTTATCCGGTTGAAACACAGGAAGCTGCCTCCCAGGCATTGATTATTTTTCCATAAGAATTAGGGAGAGGCATCTCTAAGACGCTGCATTTACTCCATTGCTGCTGGGAGATTTTGTCTGGGTGCTCTCTGGGCAGTTTCCAGACATGTTATTGAAGCATATTTCTCTTTCTTTCCACAACAGTTACTTGCTCGCTCCCCGCCCCGTGGGACTGGGGAGAGAATCAGAGAAGCGAGGAAACTCATGGGCTAAGATAAAGACAGTTTAACAGGTAAAGCAAAAGCTATGCTTGTGTGCAAAGCAAAACCAGGAATTCATCCATCACTTCCTGTGGGCAGGCAGGTGTTCAGCCATCCCCAGGAAAGCAGGACTTCATCACGTGTAACAGTGACTTGGGAAGTCAAATGCCATCATTTCAAACATCCCTCCCTTCCTTCTTCTTTCCCTGAGCTTTATAGGCTGAGCATGATGCCATGTTACAGGATATATCTTTGGTCAATTGGGGTCAGCTGTCCAGGCTGTGTCCTCTCACAACTTCCTGTGCGTCCCTAGTCCACTCTTACTGGTGGAGTGGGGTGAGAGGCAGAAAAAGCTCTTACTCTGCCTCAGCACTGCTCAGCAGTAACAGAAACATCTCTGTGTTATCAACACTGTTCTCAGTACAAATCCAGGCTATAGCCCCACACTAGCTACTATGAGGAATATTAGCTCTATCTCAGCCAAAACTGGCATATTCTCCACTTCTGATTCCTTAACATTTACATATTGCTCAGGTCCAACCCTATCCAATACATCCGTATTACCCACCACCACTCTCACCATCCTTTGATGTAATACACAGGTATCGTTCCCTTAGTCAATGAACCACCCCTGAAATGTCTGTCAAGTGTCCACAAATGTCCACAAAATGTCCATTGAGCTTATTTATTCCATGACTTTGGTCTCCATCTGTTATGATGGTCACTCAGGACAGGAAAGATGGTGTGTTCTGTGGAGCTACTGGGCACCAAAGCCAGCTCGGGTCACATTACTGCTGCACTTTCACTGCTTCTTGTAAGATTTGTCTTCCACGTCTTACAATTCCTGTAACACACAACTCAAATTACAACAATTTCAAGGTGTTTTAATTACAATCTCCCCCTGGTCCTTTGGACCTGACCATGGGGTTTAACATTGAAGTTAACTCTTCCCCTTGCCTCTACTCTGACTTGGACTTTTCCACAGGCTGCAGCCCCTTAGGAGTGTCCCTACAAGTGAAGCCTTATCTATGAGACACAGTCTCTTCAGGGGTGTACCTGCTATGGCATGGACTTACCCACAGCCAGTCGCTTTGAGGTACGCCAGTACAGACCAGCATAGTCTTATCCATGGGCCACAATGCCTTCAGAGATTTACCTGCTCCGGTCAGTCCCTTCAGAAGTAAACCTGCTCCAGCATGGCCTTACCTCTTACTGCAGTCCCTCCCAGGGATGTATCTGCTGGGCTTGTCCACAGCCACACACTTTGAGGTACTCCAACGTGACCTCAAGCACAGCCACTGATGCTTTGAGGTGTACCTTCTCCAGCATGGACTTATTCTTGGGCTACAATCCCTTCATCGGTACACTGCTGTGGCTCAAACATAACCACAAACATGGATGCTGTGAAATGCACCCGCCCTGCTTATCCAGGGCCACAGATGCCTCAGGGTGTCCTGCTCCTATGTGGACTCATCCACAGGTCCCAGTCCCTTCAACTCGAATTCACACTGGACTTCCAGCCTGTCCAGGACAGCAGTAATGCCCTGGCTATCTGCCAGTCCCAGCACATCGCCATGGCTGTTATCAAAATGCTCCCATGCACAGCAGAGGAAGGTGATAAGCAGCACAGCAGCACAGCTAGCAGCCACTGATGAGAATTAGACTCTAATATAGTCAGGCAAGAAAGCCCCATGGCAAAAACACAAGCCTGTCAATTAGTAGCTAAACAGCAGTAACAGCTATAAAAACTGATCTGGCACATTCCGAACAAAACTGATGTTATTTTGAGCTCCATGTTGGTTGATAAAAGGACTGCTGTGGTTTAACCCCAGCTGGTAACTAAGCACAACAGGCTCCCCCAGTGGAAGGGGAGAATCAGAAAAGTGAGAAAACTTGTGAGTCGAGATAAAGGTAGTTTAACAGGTAAAGCAAAACAAGAAATTTATTCACCACTTCCCATGGGCACGCAGGTGTTCAGCCATTTCCAGAAAAGTAGGGTTCCATCATGTGCAACAGTGACTTGGGAAGAAAAACACCATCACTCTGAACATCTCCCCTTCCTTTTTCTTCCCCCCACTCTGTATGCTGAGCACAAGACTATATGTTACAGGATATCCCTTTGGCCAGGCTGGGTCAGCTGTCTGGGCTGTGTCTCCTCCCAGCTCCTTGTGCATCCCTAGTCCACTCACTGGTGGGGTAGGGTGAAAGGCAGAAGAGGCCTTGACTCTGTGTCAACACTGCTCAGTGATAAGAAAAAGGGCTCTACTATCAACACTGTTTTGGTCACAAATACAAACCATAGCCCCCAAACCAGCTACTGTAGAGAAAATTAACTATCCCAGGCAAAGCCAGCACACACAAGTATTTATAGAGCCCCCCCAGAACCTGAAACTGGACTTGCCTGAGAATTATTTGCAAAAAAAATTATTGGGTTAAAAAAAAAAAGCCACAAGAGATAAAAAACAGCAACCTGGTCTCAGTGATAATTTGGTTAGATCAGTTTATCATATTGCTGTTAAAAATGAAGCAAGCATGCAGCTAATGGACAACATGAAGTTAAATGACAAACAGCTTGAATACAGCCTAAGGAGTGACTGAATTGGAGATACACAGAGAATAAAAAGGTTGACATAAAAGAGGTTACATTTAATGACTCGCTGTGGATGAAAACCTGAGCATCTCACAGTTTGTACAAACCACCGATAACATTTGATTTAAAGTTCTTTGGAAAGTTATTTGTTATAGAACAAAAGGAAAAATCAAAACAATTCATTCCAGAAGTATTACAACACAACTGAAAACCATCTAGTCTTTGTTTGGACTTCAAGTGCAATTTTAGTCAATTTGATTCCATTTCATGGAGAGGCTGCAGCTTTGACAGAGCTGTTGCTAAGATCATCTCAGCAACAGAATATTGCTCAGACTAACTTCAGCAATTAATAAACAGCTCCAAGAACTAGCCCCATAGTTTTAAAACTATCCAATACCTTAAACTACCAGATTTGCCATCATCGATTTGCCACTGTTTAACACAGCATACTAAAATTATTAATGTATTGCCTAATAAAAAACCTGAAGAGTTCCAGATCCTTCATTAAAAAAGTTAAATTAATCTTGATTTTAGAATATGCTAAGGCTGCTCTTCAAACAAAGTTGAAGGAATAAACCCAGAGCTCAATTTCATGTATAAACAACAAAATTCTTTGCAAATTTTGGTAAACAAGGCGTGTGAAAAAGTCAATCTGCCTGAGTATATAAAAAAGTCAATCGTCACAATGTTAAGGTCTAGAAGCACTAAAGAAACAGAATCTAAAAGCAACTGGAAACAATTAAGCCCTTTAAAAAGCACTAAAATTAGCATTCCTTTTGTGGGATCCAAATAATTCCAGTGCTGTTCTGCCACAAGGGCCATCATCAATTTCTAATTTTAGCTTAATCCATGAAAAAAAAAAACCCTCGCATTTCTCTCTGGTGCTTCCTCATTAAGAACACTCTTAAATCATACACTGAAATCTCGAGAACACACACTACAAATTCAAATTCACACTCCCACAGAGACACACCCATGTATGCACTTGGATATGGCAATCCCAATAAAGGCAATTCAGCTACTTAAGCTGTGATCCAGCAAAGCAGTGCCTGAACTGCTAAATGATGAGGATCCACCAAAACCAAGAATTCAGCTATAAATTACACAAAAGGGTGACCTGTCCTACACCTTTGAACCCTCAGCCTTCCTGTTTCCTCTGCTACACTTGATTACTCTCAATAACATGAAGCTCTACAAGAACAGTATTTCCTGATTGTCACTACATAGAACAAGTGGTTATATATGACCCTATAAAGAAATGTTTGTAATTAACCCTTACATTTTTAAGTTAAAATAATTTCTTGTATTCACATTGTAAGCAACCATTGTAAAACTACAAATTCCTTTGCTCTACTGGTTGCAACTTATTGATCTGATCACACCTTAACTATCGTCATTCACCTAGACATTTGTAGGCTTTGATTCAATTTAACCATCATTACTATTTTTTCCAGATTTAAGGAAAAGTTTTATCTACACACAGACCTCAAAATTCCTCTCAGCGTTTTTCAGAAGGCAGAATTAATACTCTAATACAGGCTGACCCTCTGGGATGCTGCAGTGCTCAGGGCCTCTTTCACCCTGAACTAAGGGTGCAGGATCTGCTGCCAGCAGGGGATGACCAGTGCCCAGGTGAGGGCCGTTTCCCACTACAAACAACTTACATGTCATGGCTGATCACACACCAGATGTCTGTGCTCCTAGTCCTGACTGCACCAAAACCAGCAGCTTTGCTTAGTCAGGCCTCTTACTCCCCCCTCCTTTGACTTCACAATCTGTGTTTTTAAGAACTCTGGGAAACAGGAGCTGCATTTTCGGCTGAAACTAAAGCTCTGAAGCCAACAGACAGGATCCTGCACCCAAGACTCTGGCTTCCTGACCTCACTGCTCATGTAAAACTGCATTGCAACATCTAGAAAATAACTGCAGTTAACACCAGTACAATATACAAACAGTGATTTATCAACATTGTATGCTTTATTGAAAGTTGACAAGTGCAACAGTTAAATACATTGACGTGTTACAACTGTAGAGAACATGCACAAAAACATATGCATACTACTATACAGATCATATGCAAAAAATCCATCCTGGGAAATCCAATTTTTTTTTAATTCATTGCTAGCAGGGCTTGATAATTTTTGGAGTGGTTTTTCCCATCTCGAACCAAACTACAATGAACAATGATTTACTTCAAGATTATCAGCAGCCAGCGAACTTCAAAAGTTACACAAACAGCATAAATCTGCCAAATTCTGAACAGTTGTATAGGTGCATTCTTATTCATGTAGCATAAAAAAAAACTTTTCAAACTTCTTCAGATCAGCCAATGAAACAACTAAACTTCAATCTGTACAACCTAAATAGTTACAGTTTTCTATTTTACAAAGTAATTACACTAAATACACAATATACAGTAGGCAATTAACCTTCATTGTAATTATCCTATGACCCAACAACTGTATGTCACCTACCTGCTTTCTATATATAATACAGCTTTATGCACCTGTCCGCTGCTTCAGAAAATGGTGCAAATATTTGCACTTAAGGTTTCAGGTGACAGTTAAGTGTTAAACACTGAAATTACCTTTCTCCCTCTTCCTCTTAGATCCTATACACCAGTCCATACTTTGGAACCCCAAAGCACTAGCAAGGGGACTGAGCCATCGCTTTTTACTCCAGTCTATTTCTTCACATTTCCAACCTCGAAAAGCACTTTGTATCAGCTGTATCACTGGATGAGTGGAAGATTTAAAAACAAACCAAAAAATTTCAGGCATGCAGCTTCATTCCTCAGCCATTTGCAGAAGCTGCTCAAGTCCCCAGTGTATTTGTGCTAATTCTCTGGTAGAAGTTTATTTTATTCAACCAACCTAAGAACAAAGACTCCTTCAAGCCAAAGGGATAAGGGAGGAAAGAGGGAGACAGATAAGTGCATAATACAGGGGGAAGAAGTCTCTCCTGATGTGTGCAAGTCATGGAGTCCTCAGTCTGGCTTGTAATGTGCATTGAAATGGATGAAGTGTGGCTGTAGCGGATTCCCGCTAGTCCTTCTTGCTCTGGGCAGTCCAGAGGCCAACAATCACGACAGTAGTGGCATCTTGAGCTATGCTGAAGGCCCTGACCCCTGTGATGCCGGCTGAGCAGGCTGCTGTGTTGTCCCTTGTGACTGGGAAGAGGAAGGTGGAGAACCAGTCTGCAGCTGTGCTTGGAACTGGGCAAGCTGCTCTGGGCTGGCAAGTGTTTTTAGCAGAGTGTTTTCTTGCTCCAGCTGGGAGTTCTTCTCGATCAGCTCTTTGATTTGCTCTTTGAGGACTTCCACCTCCTCCCTTACCGCATACATCAAGTGACTCTTCACCAGATCCTGAAACGCAGAAGGGAACGCGTCCATTAGGAAAGCAGCTCAGCTTTTTAGGAAAGCCAAGCCTTCCCCCTTCCCAGCTCCGGTGTGTCCCCAGCTCTGCATCCCGCGCCGGTGCCGAGCCCCCGCCGTCCCGCCCCGCCCCCTCCCGTCCCGCACGTGGGAGCGGCGCGGGCACAGGCCCCGCCCCCGGTGCAGGCCCCGCCCCCGGCGCGCCGGCCGCGGCCAGTTCTGGGCGCAGGCTGCCGCAGTTCCCTCCCTCCCGCCGGCCGCGCGCGCCCGCGGGTGACGTCAGGGCGCAGCGCGGCCAATGAGCGGCCGAGTTATTTATAGCCGGGAGTTAAAGGCTGGGAGTTTGCCTAGCAACAGCCGGAGAGGCTCCCGGGAGAGCGGCTCCAGGCACCGCTCCAGTAACAAAGGGCGGCCGGGCCCCCGGCACCGCGCTGGGCGGGGGCCGGGACAGCGGCCCCCGAGGGGAAGCCGCCGGCTCCGGGCACCGCGACGCCCGTGCTCGCCCGCCGGGAGAGCGGCACGGCGGCGCAGGATGCCCCGGCTGCAGCCCGCGAGGGATGCTCTCGTTTGGCGTGCGCTCTCCTGCGCTCGGGGCAGAGTTGAAAAATGAAATGGAAAGTAGCGCGGAACGCCCCCTCTTTGCGGGTGTAAAACCCTGCAGGCACACGCCGCTTTCTGCCCCAGCAGCGCCCCTCCGCCGCCGCATGCAGCCGCGATCTATCGCCTGGGGAGGCAGGAGCCAAGCGCAATGCCGTCATTCCTTCCCCGGCATCGATACAGAAACGTGCGCATTCCTCCCCGCGGGAAGCCTTTGATCAATTAAAATAAATTACAGAAACAAAAACCCAAAAAACAAAACAACCTAACAAAATCACACATACTGAAAAAAAAAAGCCCCAGAAACCAAACTCGTCTTCCCCCCTCCCTCCCCGGTCTCGCTACTAAAACGCGTCCTCGCAGGGGTTAACCATCGCCCGCCGCATCCCCATATTGTTTACTGCTTCAAACGCGAACGTTTTATGTCCCCATCGGTACATACCATCGCTTGCTCGATTTTGTTGTCGATAGCTACTACGCTTGCACCAGAGGAGCTGCAAGAGAGAAAGAAAGAAAAAAACCCATACATTAGCAGCGGCTGAATTATTTAAGAGACAAGAGACGCGGGCATTGGTAGCCGGCTGGTTGAGAAAGTCATCCTCCCGGCTGCCCTGCCGCCGCCTCACCGGGATGCTCCAATGCAGCAAAGCAACCTGTGCAGCCCCCGAGCCCCCCGCCCGCAGCCAGACCAGATATCCCGACATCCTGCCCCTCAACAGACCACAAAGATGGAGCTCAATGGCAGGCTGCGGCAGAGGCGCTGGGCGCCGGGGAGGGCAGCAGTCCGGGGGGAGAGGCAGGCGCCGATGCCGCTGCTGCGGCTGCCCCGGACAAAGGAGCCAACCCGGCGCTCACCTGCCCCGCCAGCACAGCCGCTCGGACACAACATTTATTTACCTACTGTCGAGCCTCAGAGACGAGTTGTCTGTGCCCAGCAAGGACGATAAGAACGAAATCGAGAAGTGTCTTAGTTGATAAACTCCTAGATCCATTGCCACCGGTCTACAACATTGGGCATTCATGCGACCGCGGCCAGAAACGCTCCACGGAAAAAAAAAATTAAAACCCAGGTCTCGCTCCTCCCGGCGGCGTGTGTGCGTGCGGGGCCGCTCCGCCGGGCGAGGCGGGGCCGGGACCCTGCGGGGCTGCGCTCGGCCGCTGCGAGCGGGGTCAGCTCCGCCGCTCAGCACAAAACCCGGGCATCCCGGCCCCCCCCATCATTTATGCGCCGGCGCCGCCTCCCATTGGCTGCACCGCCCGCGCCCCGCCCCGCATCTCATTAGCGCGCCCTCGCCGGGCCGGCGGCGCCCCCGCGGGACGGGCTCGCACGCGTGGGAGGGCGCGGGGGGGAACACGGCTCCGTCCTCCGCAGCCGCAAAGCCCGATAAGCGAGGTGGCGGAGCGCGGCTCGCCGTGCCGACCTGCACCCGCCGGAGTGGGGGAGGGGACGTAATTAAAAAGAATTAATAATAAATAATAATAATCGTAATCCTAATGATAATTAGCGGGCCCGGGGAGCGGCGGGGAAGCCCCGCACGGGTCGGCGGGAGCGCGGGACGCACCGAGGGGCAGCCCGTGGCCGCGCCGACACCGCCACCTATCGTCGCGCGGCAGCGCCGCGCCCGGGGACAGTCCAAGAGCGCTGCTCCCGGTGCCCGCACCGCCGCCTCGGCCCCTGACCCGCAACACTCAGTCCCGGAAAACAAAGCCCAGACCCGGCAGCTCAGCCTGTGTCGCCCGTGCAAGGCAGTAAACGCAAAATACACACACACACACACGCATGCACACAGATAAAACTGTTTCAGACTCCTACTATTCCCCTTTATCCCTTACCCACACCTATGAAAAAAAAAATATTCAGCTACCGATCGTCTACAAAAAGCAACACAAACGTGTATTTCCAGCACGCCAGCTGACACTATGCTACAGTAACAGGTAAAATGCCTCTTCACTTATTTTTAGATTGCACCATACGGCACTTACAGTCTTAAAAGTTGCAGCAGTGCATGCATTAATAAAAAGATTCTTCCTCCACTAACTGTGGTGATTTTCTCAACGAATGTTTATGCTCTCGTGTGTCATGGAACACAGCAATTACCACCACTGCCCATTCAAGTGATCCTCTCTACCACTCACGGCTTAGAAAGAGACCCAATTCTGAACTAGAAAAAGACCCAATGCTGAACTAGACCACCACAAAATACTGCCACAAGAAACAGACAACCTCTAAAAACACGGTTTTCTAGAGCTGCACCTTCATCTGTCAGTATATTACTTAAAGACACTAAAAAAAAATAAAGTCAAAAAACTCTGCCATTCTCCATAGCAAACTTCTGCAAGAGCTACAAGTCACATACGTCACAGGTGTTGCTCCCAGAGAAGCAGGAAAGCCAGGAGGCATGGAATAATCATCTTAAAGCTAAATTTAGCATTTGTGTATCTGCATCATCCTTCTTAGTTTATTTATGTTGTCCTAGACTACTATTCTTTCATTCAGTAATGCCAGCAGAGTAGTACAAATTAATCCTATTCACAGGGAGGTCACATTTAAGAATAAGAGTTCCTCATACACACTTTCCCAATATCACATAGTGTTCACATCCCCCAAAGACACAGCTCTCATCTCGCCCTTTGGATATCTGGGGAAGTTGCACAGGGTAGCACCTAGCAGGCTGAAAATTACACAGAAGTGTAACAGCAAGTAAACTGGAAGCAACACATTAGAACACATGCATCAAGCTCCAGCTTCCCACCTCCTGATGGACAAACATGAGTAACCACGTGTGGAACATACACTTCACCTGACCACTTTCTCTGCCAGAGGTTACTTACTACACACGATAGTACTAATCGTATTCAGGGATCAAGTGAGCCGTTTGATAAACAGCTCCAGAAGCACATCATCTGTACTGGAGTCTGCATCAACTTTGGTCCTAGACTTGATCTAAATTAATGTTTTATGATAGGTTGGCCTTGAAAATCCGTAATATATCTGGAATGACTCCTCTCCATGGCAGTTAGTCAGGACAATTAACGAAACTGCAGCTGTACACAGGCTCTGGGGCAATCTCCGTCCCTGGAAGTTCTTAATCAGAAAAGGGGCAGAGTAGGTGTAAAAACAGGTAAGTCCTATCTCTGCTAATCAGGTTCTTATCAAAGAACTTGAACTCACAGACCTGAACAGACATACCCTCGAAACACCTGCTTTGCTGTTGCAGGACAGACAGCAGATATTTGTATGTAGTTTTATTAACAGAAGTAAAAATAAAGTAATAGATGCATTCCAAGATGATTGTTGGTGCTGTCATAATGACTGGTAATTATCAAATGCCATTATTCCACTTAGGGCAGAAAAATGATACAATTCTCAGACTCAATTAACAATAAATAACACTGCCCTCTTTATATTAATCTTCACAAAGAAGAGATAACAGATACGATACTAAATCATATTCCCACTAAACTCATTAACCATGTTCCATTAACTTCAGTGGGCTTTCAGCAAAATCTGTCATTTATTTTTAGATGCCTACAAGCAGAACTGTGATTCAACAGAAAGCTGTCAGCTGCGTAAGTAGGATTGCATATTAATATGCATGTTCTGCTTTGCTCACTCCATAAAAAAACAGACCATAAGTGTCCCTTTAGGGCTGAGAAAGGTCTGAGTGTTCAGATCGTCTAGGAAATAAAAAAACCCCACATTATATTGATTACTTTCATCCCCAAAATGGAGTGAAATTTGGGGAGAAAGAGTGGGGAGAGCACCACTATCTCCCAGTGTTCTCATCTCAACAGCACATTATCTGCCTGAGAAGGACAGAGACTGAATTGTGTCAAAGACACAAGGTTGGGCTTTTGCTGTTGCTTTAAAAAAATGACTCATTTATGAAATAAAACAGATGGAAGGTTTAAGGACAATAGTCCTCCAAACTCCATTTCACACTAGAAGGGCGTCTACTATGTTACTCAAAACCTTCCAACAACCTCTTTTAATACCTATTAACAGATAATACAAGATACTAGACTCCTACAAAAGCTTATATTCCTGGGAGCAGAGGTGAGAAAGGCTGCAGAATTCCTCATTTCTGTAAAGCTACTCTGGGTCTGCACTGGGCGGGACAAATTCATGCCCCTGTTAGCCCTGGATATGCGACGAACGCGAAGGGCATTTTTTGAGTCTCCTCATACAGGATCACATGCTTTGGAAGCCTGCATGTCTACGGAGCACCCGAGGTGTTTGCAATCTGTATAAAGTAATAGATACTCCAGATGAGTGACTGAGAAACCAGCAGGGGAGAGTACAATATAGCAAACAAGTAGCTCACCAGCATCTTTGATCCTCCAATAAATTGACTGCTTCAGTTAAACACATTTTGAGTAGTCAAAGACTTTAGTATGCGTAACCTTTTGTAGTGTTTCAGTTCTTAAACACTGTTTCTCCCACTA
This sequence comes from Pithys albifrons albifrons, assembly GCF_047495875.1. Taxonomy (NCBI): domain Eukaryota; kingdom Metazoa; phylum Chordata; class Aves; order Passeriformes; family Thamnophilidae; genus Pithys; species Pithys albifrons. Next base: position 57,413,359 of record NC_092458.1, read on the forward strand.
AATAATTTCCCCTGGTTTCAATTTATTCATGCAAAGCACTTGAGAAAAAAGTCCTTTTCATCTTAAGCACATAATGAGGGAAGCTGCAGCACAGAATCATTTTGTCTCTGTGCAAGTCTGGTTCGGCATATTTCTTTGCGTGTTAAAATACTCTTTCCCCTAAAAACACCTATCGTTCAAGAACCTTCTCAAAGCATGCTCCCTTTAGATGAAAACATTAAGAGCCCTAGATAAGCATCTCCTGAACTTAAAATAAATCCTGTCTTTTGACTGTGTTGCAAAGGCACCACATCAGAAACCATACTAGAAAGCAACAATTTCTGTCATAGCACACTTTCATCTTATCCTATAGACAGGCTCAGATCATGTGGACTTCCAACTACAGAATAACAAGTACTGAAGAGGTTAAAACCAAAATCTGCTATTTACTCAAGAAAAGGTTACAGCAATTAGATTCTCCCTGACATCTGACTGTGCATTTCACTTGGCATCTAAAAATGGTGAATGGCACAGTATTATTCTCCCTTAAAATTAACAAATTCAAACCTCTGTGTATTGACAGACACCCTCCTTCCCCTCCAATATCCAACTTACACAAAAGTGCTCCAACCTAATAACCAAAAGAGGAAACTCTGGCTGCAGTTGACATCAAAGACTAAATGTTTATTTCAATAGGCCATAATATTTTTTCTTCATCTCAGTAAAGGTACATAACTGGAGAAGCTGTCCAAGGAACTTTTTTCTCACAGTCAGTCATAAATATTTTTTAACAGACTAAGGACCAAAAAAAAACCCCTCAAAATCCAAAATAAAACAAACAAAAAACCCCCCACAATAAAAAAAGAAAAAACACCATAAGCCCTCCACTTATAGTCTAAATAAAGATCAGAGAGTCTCAACCAACTTCCTTTTCCAGTCCCAAACTTTAGCTAGGATCTTGATTTAAAGAAGTCAGACCACTGGGAACTTACTGCTCAGCTCCAAAGGCTATTTATTTCATTTCTGGATTTAATTCTGCAAATTTCAATTTACATGCTTCTGCTAAATTTAAGAAGCTCTTGCTATGAGATATTACTCTGTCAGTGTTCCTAAATGTGTCCTTTTCCTCCCCCATAGTAAAGTTATTTGCATCTATAATTTAGATTATTTGTTGGTGTAGGGTGATGGCCCTGATAAGGCCTGATGGGTTGAGGGAAATGCCTCGGCCCTTCTGGAGAGATGCTCCAGAGGACAAAGGGCTTTCAAACTGGTAAGATTAACAAAAGATGGAGTGTTAAGACATAGCACGGCCTTCTTTTGCCATATCTTCAAGGGCCCACCTCACCTCAGGGCATCACCATCAGCCTGCCAACAGATTGACTTAGCCACACAAACCACATGGAAGAAAAAAAAAAGGTATAAAAAGTGTTTGGAGTTTAAACTCCAGTAGGAGAGGGAAATATGCCAGTATCTCTGTGAGGGTAACTGCTGCAGCTTGTCCGGAACAATGTAGGGGTGAGGAGACCATGTGCTTTCTATTTTTTCTAACTTTACTTTCTTCCTTTGATTCTTACTTTATAAGCATTTCTTTTACTAAATGTGTTTTGCTACCTTAATACTAATAACAGTAAATCGCTTCACACTTTGCTACTTTATATTGGTTATTGCTTTTTGCTATTCTTACTTTGCAACTACAGTAACTGTCTTTACTTTCAAGGTGCAGTTTCTTTTTTTTTCAACATGTATGTTGATAAGAAGCAGCTCTGCTCTTCCCTTTTGTTTTGTGTTACAGAGAGAGTGGTGTGCAAGATATTTTATTGTCCTGTGTTATTGAGTGTCTAGATAGGTGTTTTAGGTGGCTGTGTTTTTAGTTAGTAGTTCTTTGTTGCTAGTTTCTGTCTGTTGTGAAAATGAGATACGTTGCTGTATTGTAACTTGAGTGTGTTTGTAGAATGTGTTTTGTGCTGGTTTCTTTTGGGGTCTTTTATCATCAATTCAATACAATCTTGCAGCTGAACGTTATCACCGGCAAAGCAGAACCCACAATAACTGTCACATATTTGTATTAATAAATGTTATTTCGGGAGCTGTTGTGAGAAAAGTTCTTTTCTCCCTGGCTTAAGTGTGGCTTCAAGTTAGAAATCAGAATCCCTTCCAACCTGTGGGCTGTCCGTTAGTTGACAGACAGTGTTGGGAAACATAAGGCTCTGATTGTCTGGAAGCACTTACGGCTAATAACTTTTAATACAGTTAAGACTAGAAATCTTTGTATTTCTGTCTCCCTCCTTCCTTTCACATGACAGTTGGCTATTTTAGTTCTATAAAAAACAGATAAAAGGGAAAGCTATGCAAGATGCTAGCAAAGTGCTATATTTATAAATTCTTTTTCTTTTTTTTTGCCAGATGTGCAAGCATAACTAAATAAATATTTAGTGGAAAGAATACATACACCCTACTAGGGCTCTGGAAATAACCTGACAGCATCTCTAATCACAGTGCATACACAGAAGTATCATGCTGTGAGCTCTGCACAAGAGACAGGAGGCTGCATTTAAAGCAAGAGGATAACCATGCAAGATCAAAAGACAAACAAAGTGCAGTTCTTACTGGTTCCTCTGAGGATATCTTCTTTCTCTTTGACAGGTAACTAATTGCTAAGTCAACCTCAGTTGTTTTTAATGAGAATTATAATGATTCTACCAATTTTAATGCTGACAAAACAAAACATTAGGTCTATATCAAATACCTAGATATGGACAAACACAGATGATCCACTCTTTACTGGTCAGAGAGAACTCTGCAAGAAAATGAGAGTCATCTTAAAACCATCTGGATGCTTGGGGAGGGATGTATGGCACCCCTTTCCTGAGTTCATCCATAGATAACCATCTAGCAATGCAGCTGAGATGAAGCTGAGATGTTTGAGTATATGCACTGAGTTTCAAAGCCTCCCCACAGAGTCATCTCAGGTCTATCATAACTCAAAACCTGAAATTACATCCAGATGCTACTCCACTTTTTTAAAGTGGTTATACATTTTCAGTAACATGTGACTTGGGAATCACAGGCTTCCCTAATTTCGGATCCAACCTTAAAATGAGTAAGTAAAAAATATGTACCTTCATTTAAAGTGAAAGACCTCTTTAGCATCCCCTAAAGTGCCCTTGACCGACAACAACAAAGGGTCCTTCAATTATGTCAGCATCCTGAAACTTTCAAGTGAGACATCTGAGTCAGGAATTGATTTTCTTTCCTCCAGAAAGCTGCACACAACATCACTCTGCACACTGACACTGTCCCCAGGATGGAAGGGGAAAAGACATTTAGTGTTATAAATCAGCATATATATAGAAAAGTGAAAAAGTGTTACAACCGGTAAGTTTCACTACCCAAAGCATGGAGTTGAAATTAATTTTTTTATTTACGTGAAATTAGGCTTAAATAATTTTAGATTTAACTCATAAAGAGTGTTCAGTTCCCTGGTCTTTTGTGTAGCTTTCACGTGTAATGTTACTCAAAGGCAAAGAGAACACCTCAAAGCAAACCCCACTTACTGTAGCATTTAATCCCATTTTTTTAAACTGTACAACAGATTTTTCAAGCACATACTCCAAAATTAAATGAAGAAGGGAGGAAAGAGTCACTGGAGCATTTCAAGTTACACTTAACAAAAGAACATGGCAAGCATAGGAAGCAATTTGGCACACTGACATGATGAGCATTTGGAAAGATGAAATTTTCTATATTAAAAGGCATCTCTGACCAAAGGGACAAAAAGCCCAGGAGGAACTCCAGGAGAGTGGCTAACACCCACCCACCTCAGGCTACCTGGATAGCACCTAGTGAGATTTAGTAATCAAATTAAAACCCAACCAAATTAACCTGAAACTGCGAAGGGTCATCTACTATTTTTAAAATTCTTAATATCTTCTATTTCCTTAAGGCTGCAGAAAAGTCACACCAAGTCTCATGAAATGGGAATACTATGTTCTACTGAGTGGTGAAAATGGTGGAAGTGGGGGATGGAGGACCTTAAGGCCCTCCATTTCTGCCCTCCTCAGACCTTTGTAAAGCTTTCACCTGGTATGCCTTTTTTTCTGTTTGTTTTAACCACTTAATCCATTCTTTCCTCTTTTCCCACCTCCTCCCCTTTTTCTAATTTTTCCCCTTGAAACTATATTAAAAATCTTGGACTGGCTAATAATTTAGTCATGTGTATTAAAAAAGTATTTATATGGCATTAACAGCTGGCCCACACTTCACACATTTGCCCTTTGATGGCCATTTTTCAGTGCAACACTTGAAATCATGCCTGTATTCCCACACTAGAAGCCTATCATGCTGAAAGCCAACTCTAAGTTGCTAGGAACAAACCCCAAAACTCTGCAATTAACCAGCGCTGTCCTATGGTCTTCAGGAAGTTTGGGAGAAGTTCCCTACTCCAGCTTTTACAGAAATTAGTACAAACAGCCGATGATGAGAAATATGGAAACGAAACATAAGGTAAGACCTCAGTGTGGGAAATGATCACTTGGAATGCAGAATCTGATCAGATGAAGGTTGGCCACCTCCTAGTTTTTTGAGGTGGCAGGTAACTCATCATCACCCTGCTGTGCAGAATAATTTTTTTAAGGCCATTCTGTTAAACAATAATAAACACTGCAACACGTTTACACGTGTAGGACAATGAAGATGATAAGCTGTGAGTTCAACGGCACTTTTCTTCTTTATCCTCTATCCAGCTGATCTTTTACACTCCTGCAACTTTAATGAAGTAGGTGAATGACTTTCACATTAGCTCCCCTGGCTCTAATGCATGCATATTACACAAATTTGTAATGCCATATTTCCTAATCTCTGGGAGATCAAAATACTCCACTCCAGTTATGTCTCAACCCATGGTTTATCATTTAGTGACCTTCTAAAACAATACAGAGAAAATTCAAGACCTGCTGATCCAACCAAGCAAAACAGCACTTTAACAGGCTGAGTTCACTGTAGTGCATTTAAAGGTATTTTTATACCTGGAGATTTTAATTTATAGAAATCAAACCCCATGTATCTCCAACCATTCAGGAAGCATGGGGAGAATTTCCATAAACACACAAAATGTGACCTGATTTACTGCACAGCGCCGTATCCCAAAGTCTTGCTCTCCTTTATCAGCCACCAAATTGGGCATTTGCTGAATAACTTTTTGCCTAACCTGTACCTTCCCCCTACCCCCTTCCCCCTTTCACCCTGCTTCCTGTGAAAACAAGGATATGAGAGGAATTTGATGAATGCCTATGCTCCAACTCTGCACAGCACTGAGAAGCAGGTACAGCTCCACTCTGGAGTGGGAAAGCACTCACAAGCTTCTTAATCCTGGCATAGCTTCAGTGAATTAAGAGACACAAATCTTGCTGACTCACAATCGCAGAAATCCCAATACAGTATCTCTACGTAAATTCCATTTACACTCTCCTTGATGAAGGAACAAATTGTAAAGCAATACTGATTTGAAATAGAATGCAAGATACCTGGGAAAGTATGTAATACCATGAAATGAGGTGAGCTTAAAAATTTAAAGACCAGTATTTTAATTTGACCTGACTGTGCCTTAGGGTTTTAGAGATGTATTACCTACTTTAGCACAACACTTTGTTCTTGCAGACCCGCCACACTGCAAACCACAAAGAACAGAACACAGATGTGCTGGCTCAGCATATTCTGAACATGTCCCTGGAGCACCTCCTAAGCCAGAGACTGCAAATAGCTGGCATTGGTCCAGGTCATCTACAGAGCGTCCATATATCCTGAAGGCCTGATTCTCCTTCAAGTGGGATTGAGACTTCCTCAGTACCCTACTGATCCTCTAAAGGAACCTCAGGCAGTTAGAAGCTCTCATTTTCCACAGGACAGCATCTTCTAGCTTATAAGCAGCAAGTACCTCAAGACATTGGATTCGTGGTGACCACACAGGGCAGACATCACTCACATTTAGCTACCCTTGAGCCAGACATTCTGCAGACAGCAGAAGACATACTCTTAATCTTTTAATACATATTGCGAAGGAAAGATTACAGCATATTACTTCATACCTAATCAGTATCTGGGCAATCGTCTTTATGCAGAGGGGGCTAAATTTATGATTGGCACCTTGTTTATGAAGCAGTCCTGTTTGCTCCCTAAAACTGCTGCTGCCTCTTTTCTGGTGGGTATAGACCTAAAATGTTTCATTAGACCTTCCAAGGGTCTTTCACACAAAACAAGATCCAAGACTCATGTATATAGTATCTCAGGCACGTAACACTTCTGAAAAACAATTACTTCATCCTCCAGAAACCACTGTTACTACAATGATACCCTGAACCTCTCTAGCTTAAAAAATTAAAACAAAACCCAATCCCCACAAAAACAAAACCCAAACAACTCCAGACTCAGAAGTCTGAGATGAGTAACCCACTTAGTAATGCATGGGAGCCCAAAACAGCTCCCAGGTATGTTTCCTCATTCTCAAACAGGCTGTTAGCTAGGGGGCCACTCTTCTACAGGATCAGCCACAAGCTGCCACACTGCTGTCAAGACGGGACAGAGGGAAAATCCCTGCCCCTCTTCCAGCTCTGCCAATGCAGCCAGGGAACCACTGCTATAGTGTCCCATAAAGCACAAGAGGACAAGTCACCTCTTCTAAAACCCACCCTAGGCAACCTCCCTTCCAGAGAGGCATTTCTGCTCCCACACAAGGTACAGAACAGGGAAATTCCTCTTTGACTCTTCCCAGCTACTGCTAATTGCCAAAGCCCTTGGCCAGGTGGACAGTAATATCCATCAGCAGCTCAAGTACAAGCAACGTGACAACTATAAACAAAAATATTATGTTTGACTCACAGGGTAGCACTGCTGCAACTCAGACAGGTCCTGCCTCAAATTAGTTTGCCCAAACCTGTTTTTCAGTCCCATTTCTGAAGAAATCAGCATTTTAAAACAGGCTGTTGATAAACTGAAGCGGGTAGAAAAGAACTACTGAGCTGATTCCGAGACTGGGGTTTGGGATATTTTACTTATACAGATAGACTGAAAGATGTCAAGGTACTCAAAAGGATCTTTGAAGGACCAAGATGCGACTTGAGTGAAAAATTACCTTTAAATAGAGGGTTGCCAGACTTTTGTTGTATTTTTTCATATTAGAGTGCAGCTATTTAATATTTGCTTCTTTTAAAAACTGTAGGAATGACTAGTTCATAAAATATAGTGGGTTTTCTATACCTTGATATTGTCAAATCGTAGGATCATTTAGGTTGGAAAAGACCTTTAAGATCATTTTGCTGAGCTCCTGCACACCCATGTAGCCCCCATTTCCAGCTGCCTAGTGCTTGACAGTTCTCCAATAGCACATGGATCACTTTTCCAAAGCAACCTGATGGAGCTCCAGAGTCTAAAGTCTGGATCTTTGAGACTTCATTCTCGCAGCCAAACTTCAAATGAAAACTATGTATAAAGTATTACATTTTACTAATGGTCCAAGTTCTTAGTATGCTCTTAGCTGCCCTTGACTGCAAGTGGGAAAAGATTAACCAACTGTGTCAGTATCCTCTAAGTTTCAAAGGAAACGCCTGACCCTGGAATTGCTCCTCCTTCCTCCAGAAAGATACATACAACTACATGTTCTCTCTCAAATTCTGCATCTAACCCAGGAAAAGGTAAATGCTTCTTTGTATTTGACCCAGGCATTCAGCAGGGTCAGTCTGGGGAGAAAATATATAACCATATACAATATTAGCCAAGAACAGCTGCCAGAGACGTTAAACCTTCTCCTTCATTTGCAATGGTGACATGACAGGCAGCCAACTCTAACTCGCCAAAAAACAACTAAGAGAAAACCAGCATCTCTGCAAGGGAAATTAAAGGAAACAAAAGCAAATGAGAATTAAACAAAGTAGCTTGCTGAACAAGACTGCAGGAGAAATTGTCCACATTTTCTGTATAATGTTAACAGATGCAAACTTTGGTCTATGACTAGAGGTGCTATATCACCCTTCTACATGTATCAGTAAAAATCAGTTTATAGCAAAACCTCTGAATGCTGCAGAAGAGTTAAGGAAAATCACACATCTACTCCATCACATTTTTTCATTACTCATTTTGAGGAATAGCTTGGTTCACGGTAGGAAACAATCTTCTCAATACTTCTTTCTTATTCAGTAAATTATGATGACACCAGTCATTGCTGTATACATGTTGCTCATACATGACATACTTGTTGCCATTATATATCAATTGCTATTATAGAATATTTCCATTAGACTGGTTCCTTAGGCATTCAGATTAATTTAGTATAATTTTCCATGTTCATTTGAAAGTTCAAGCATTTTTTCAGAAACTGTTGATTATTGAAAAAAATAAAACTGAGCTTTTAAAAAAAGGCTTTTAATGTATAATTTTATATTCTTTGAAAAGGTACCACTCACAGAGGAAAGCTATTCTCCACAGGTGATACCACAAACACAACATGACAGAAACGTCAAGTTAAATATATTAGTATTAGTTGATATATAGGATTAAGGGGCTTGGATTTCAAAGGTGTGGCATAACAAAAGCACCAGTTTAGGAGACCAGAACTTAGGAACAAACTCCATGCTCCCTCACACAGATGAGTATTTGCCTTCTTTACAAAGAAAAACAACTCTGCAACATGAAGAGTCAGGGCATTTTTCCCCCCCACTGTCATGTATTTTTAACTCAGTAAAACAATTCTTCTAATTCACTAAGTTACTTGGTATTTACTTTAAATACTAGAAAGGAACCACATCAAAAATATGTATTTCATATTTCACTATTTATATGGAAAAGGAGGTTAATAAATGAAACTTGTAGAAGACTAAGCTGTATTTTAATGTCTCTCCATATATTTAACAAGACTGATTAACTAAACTTCTCTTTCATCATGTGACAAAACAGAAGATAGTGTATATTATAAATGAAAAGTATTTGAATGAATACAAACTTATTTCGTAAGTTTTAAATCCTGTTAAAATTCTCATTTTTCGTTTAGTATTGTATCACTTAAGATTTGGAATAATTGAAACAACTTTTTTTTTTAAAAGAGGAAAGAGAAATACTGTAATGGCAAACATCTTATGTGGGTTATTTTAATTATTGCAGTAAAAATATTTCAAGACCTGTAGATTTTCACTGAATAAGTAAACAAGTCTGCATGGCAGTACACTCAACCAGTATGATATTTCTAGCTTGAAATAGGTCTAATAAGTGCCAAGCACCTTGATTTAGAAGAAGCAATTTTAAATATTTGCACAACAAAATAGTTAAAGGAACTATTAAAAAAAAGGAAAACCAAATCAAGCATTTACATATTAAAAACTTAATATAAATACCTCTTCAGATGCTGTTCCAGTTCCAAGAATAACACTTTCATGGTTATTTGGTCAGGACCTTGTTTCTGGAGAAGTGTCACTTTCATTGATGTATCTATTTAGTACCTGCTGATAGTTTCCCCGGGACAGAGGGTCGGAACAAATACCTCTCAGTCCTTGGTGGCCACAAGATTAGCATTAGCATTCCACTATTAGCCATGGGTCCTGAACTCTGCAGCACTTGCAAGAATTGCAAAGCCTCGCCCGTTAGAGATTATCCATTTGCTTCAATTCAAACTTTGCTGAGTTTAATAGTGGTTGGTCATGATCAAGAAAAACAAGAAGGGCGAACAGTGACGACACCACAGATCCCAAGATCACATGGTGTTCTGTTACATAAAGCATCAAAAGAGATTAAAATCTTCATGATTATGTTTTCACATCTCAAATATATCTTCTTTCAGCAGTGTCAAATTCGGCAACTCTGAAGCTGACTCAGCTTGCTCCTACTTTTTGTGAAGCACACGTTAACCAATACAGGTAGCTAATTCGGCTTAGAGATAGGAAGTTCAAGTTGTACTGTTTCTCAAAATAAAGTTCTCAGGCTTAATGGCAGTTCTAATTAGACACAAAATTGGCAGTACCCCTTTTGCCAGGAGATACTTTACATTGGCAGATCCTCTCCCTGATTGCTACTTTAAAAAGAACCAGTGATGAGAGTATGAGACATGCATCTAGTTAGAGACTTCTGCAGATCAGAACAAGATAGCAACTCATCATATATCAAGCCAAAAAAATCAATCAACTATTGCATTTTCTTCCTCAGCGAAACACAGATCCCCATAAGGAGGTTTTGGTGCATTGTAGTAACTCTGTACCATGTAACTATAGAATCATAGAATCAATTGGGTTGGAAAAGACCTCCGAGATCATCAAGTCCAACCCTTGGTCCAACTCCAGTCCATTTACCAGATCATGGCACTCAGTGCCATGTCCAATCTGCGTTTAAAAATCTCTAGGGATGGTGAATCCACCACCTCTCTGGGCAGCCCATTCCAATGCCTGATTACTCTCTCTGGAAAGAATTATTTCCTGATGTCCAACTTAAATTTCCCCTGGCAGAGCTTGAGCCCGTTCCCCCTTGTCCTATTGCTGAGTGCCTGGGAGAAGAGACCAGCTCCCACCTGGCTATAACTTCCCTTCAGCCTACATGTGTAAGAACCGTTATCCAACATTGTTTCAACCTAAACATATTCCTTCCTCTACCATGCTGAATGCTTTTCAGTGCCAAGAAAACTGACTCCCCACAGTACATTGTGGTGCAGCAATCAAGATTCATTTTCCTACTCTACAGGCAAGCTGAGGAGCAGGAGATAACCCCTCACCATGGAAATAGCCAGCTACTTGCAGAATGACTGCAGGAATCGCCTCGCCCCCCCCCCGCCAAGACAGCATGGGCATTGACATTACTCTTCCATCAGACCGGAACCACAAAAATGCAGAGGCAAAACCAGAAATTGAACATATCAAGTGTGACTTGGACTTACTGCTGACTGCTAAAGTGATGGCAGATGCGTCTCCTCAAGCAGATTTGCCTTCTAAGACCATATTGGAAAGAAATCAAATGAAAGAGTTGAACAAGATCATAGAATCAAAGAGTGGTTTGGGTTGGAAGGGACCTTAAAGATCATCTACTCCAAGCCCTCTACCACAGCCAGGGGACTCCTTACAACAGCAGGCTGCTCAGGGCCTCTTCTAGTCTGTCCTTGAACACTTTCAGGGACAGGGCATCTTCAGTTTCTCTGGACCTCCTATGCCACTGTCTCACCACTCTCAAAGCAAAGAACTTCTTCCTAATATCTAATCTAAACTTGCCCTCTGCCAGCTGGCTCACAGCATGGCCATAAACTATCTATTTGCATTTCTGTTCTACTTTGCCAAGGCAGTGAAGAAGTGATTGACAGCAAGAGAAGCAGGTATTACTCAATAAAAAAAGAAAGGAGTCTGGCTTGGGGAAGGAAGGGAGGGCTAAAACCAACTCTACTTATTAGAGCCAACAAATCTACCATCACAAACAGGGAATATTTTGTTTAGGTGGTAGTGAGGAAGCAAACAAAAGAAAAAAAATTGTAATTTTTTTTCCTTGGGAATGAGGGATGCAGTGAGATTAGTTCTCTATTCCCAAAGCCTAGAGGCAATTCAGATAATTTGAACAGGCCATCAGATGTACTAACTGTGAAGCAGGGCAGAATATTTTGCCTTGTACGTGCAAGATGTTCCTCTGAAGGCACACCAGGGAGATTGAAGAAGTTACACTTTACAATAAATGTTTCTCTCATTATATCAAGTCTACCTCAGCACAGCAAAGGAATGGGAAACAATCATGGCCATCCTCTTGCTCCCTCTGAAAAGCCATGGAGGTGGGGCTGGCTCAGATGGTGGAGCAGTTGTATTCCTGGATTGTGGTCTTTGGAGAAGAGGCAGGCTATGGCCATAAAAGAGGGATACTTACTCTGAAAGCAGAACTAGTCTTGAAAACTTGAAGTGGAGACTTACATGGTACAATCACATCTAAAAGAGGGAGGTGGGTCAGGCTTCAAGGAAAAATAAGCGAGGAGCAAAGGGATCAACGATTATAGCAATCAACTATGAAGACTGCCACAGAACATTCTGAGTTGGAAGGGACCCAGAAGAATCATCAAGTCCAACTCTTGAGTGAACGGCCCATCAAGGGATCAAACCCACAACCATGCTGTTCTTAGCACCACGCTCGAGCCAACTGAGCCCAGTATCACAAACTTCAAAATTCAAAATGAAATATTACTTATAGCAAGGAGTTTTGCATATTTCAAAGAGCTAAAGCATCAAGCTGACTAGAAGAATGCTCAAAACAAATTACAAAAAGCTGAACTAAGGTAGAAATTTTAATTTCAGTGGAGTCTTTACATATCCTTCCAGAGTCAGAGACTCAGTACAATAGTAATTCCTAATGAATCCTACTGGTTACTGTATCTTACATATCACATATGCTACAGCTTCCCTTGAACATTCTATAAAGTACAGAGCTGACCTTCCCCTAACCTCTGTAACATCCTTCTTGCCCTCTTTATTGCCTGTATTCCCCTCTGCAAAGCTGCACAGTTGACACCAGGTAGGAGAACAACCTTTCTCCACAACTATTGTGCATGCAGTACGTGCACTGGTCGCAGGTGTTTTCCAGGCTGCCTGAAAAAATGAGTACACATCGAAGTATGTTGGAGAGGAAAAGGTATGAAGGCAGCGATGAAGGCAGTGATGTTAACTTTTCCTGCAGACCGTCTTTATTCCTCCATTCCTATTCCAAGATGCCCTCTGAACAGGAGCTCTGTCACACTAGCAGCTGTGTTATGAGAGTTAAAAACAAGGTCCAGGAAGTTATGCACATCTGACCAATATATCACTCATCTCCAATGCTGCTCTGATTCAAATCTGAGTTTCCTGTATAGCCAGAAACATCAATAAGTGTTAGATTACATAGGGGGGAAAGCAATTTCTTAAGGGACACAAATCTAAGCACTGAATAAACTTTATGGAAGATTAATAACTGTACTATCAGCCCACAAATAAAAAAGATACTGTAAACAGCTCTATTTACAACATCCTTCTTATGACTTTATGCTAAAATCCTTGTAACTTGCTCTGCTTATTAAAAGAAACCATGTCAGAGTCAGTTTGAAAGTGAAAAGCAAATACATATATACAGCCACGCATGTATGATGCAGAACTACTGAATATATTCAGCTGCTTCATTCTGCAAAGAATCAAGTTCACTGCCAGACCCACAAACAAAACACATCGGTAGCTCCATCTCTGGTAACACTAATCACCTTTCCTCATGCTTCAGACCCGACTCTGCTGACGACTTTATAGTCAGGCAACTCTGACAGGCTTCATTTGATGCTACTTCTTTAGCTATGTCAAGTAAAAGAGTTTCTATAACCACTGATCTAAAAGCATCTGATTTAAATTCATCACCTTTTCACTTGGGGAAGGGGGCGGATGGGCAGTGTGTGGGTGTGTGTGCAGGTGTGTGTGTGTTGTGCCCCAGAGGAGTCTTATCAGTTCCACTTAACCACCTTGCTGAAAAACAGCAAAGGATTTGCTTTGTCAGTTACCAGACTGAAAACAAATTAAACTTCAAACACAACTGCTTCAGAGGCAGCTATTCCGATAACTACATGATTTTTCTCATAAGCATTTCCCATAAATTTGGTTAAAGCTGGTTACAGTGCATTCAAATAATTAAAGGGATTACTCAGTTATGTGTAAGTCAACAACTTACAGGCAACAGAAACCACAAAGAAATTGTAAGCTTACTGGATTAACTAATCACTTGAGCATTTATACTGCTTTGAAAAATAGCCTCTAGCTGCAACTGAAAAATGCCTGAAGCACAAGGATCTTCATTCTTCTGCATATTCAAGAATTCAGCATCAAGCTATGCTTTCCTTCCTTTGTCCTGAACCATCCCGGCTCTTATATAAAGTGACAGATTGTGCACAGATGAATTATCACTCTGGGTACATTAGAATGTCAGATATGGGTAAATTTTAACATTTAACAAAACAAAAAACACAATTTTATGCATGATAGCATCAGGGTACCTAGGTTCTCCCCCACCCATAGTTCTTATACCCAAAGAGGACAAAGGAGCATATTTTAAGATTCTTAACATGTACTGTAGACAGTTTTGCTTCAAAAGAAACCAAACCAAACCACCGGCCCAAGTTAAAATCTAATCTGTAGAGTGAATGAATCTGGCATTCAGCCAGCAGAATTTACTGTTTATGTCAGTCTGAAGTGTAGCACTTCAGCCCAAATTCCTCAGCTGTCACACATCACTGAGTGAGCTGCCATACCTTCATGGTTAGTTGGTTCATTTTCCATGTTCTACAGAGGACTTCAGAGACAGTTTGAATAATGCAGATGTCATCATAAGAAAAGCAGAAAATAAAGCACAAGCCAACCTTTTTACTACACAGAGAAATTACATTACAGCACCCTATGGTAACCATGTCCATTTTGATGTGATGAAACAAACCAAGAATTTAAAATTCTGATGTGCATATGAGTGCTTGATAAAGCAGAAAATATACCAGATGTTCAAGCTCTTCTAGAAACTTTAAAATTACAAACATGCAACCCTTAACATATTTAAGGGTTAAAAAGAATTACTAAAATAGTTATCCAAAATTCACAGAAGTCACCAGGACTCAGATTTCCTAAGTTTCTTTTGTGATTACAGCACAGTCTCCAAGACTATGATTTACAAATACAGCAAACAAACCTTTATATGAAGTTATGGGAAATGTCCAATATACCATTTGCATCTTAACTTACAGATTTTTTTAATATTTTGTTACCTTCCACCCTCTTATCTTAAATAATTTCTTTTCATTTAAAGAAATTACCAACATCACATAATTCTGAGGACTTTGTAAAACTCTGCTTGTTAAATTCTGAGTTAATTCCCCAGGGAAGAGATATGTTTCAAACTGAACTTCAAGCATTTAATCACAAAGAACAGACATTGTCAAAGCATATTCAAGCTGTGGAACTCTGTTAGTACTGGGACAAAGAGTAAAGTATATTGAGGGGGAGGAGCAAGTAATTGAGGGCATTGGTACTTAATACATATTGGCAATTAGAATAGTTACTGTTTACTGCTTTTTTTATTGTGGAGATGAGTAAAATCAGATTAAGCCCAAAGGAGATAAGTATAGTATCTACTCACTTCTACAGCTAAGGCACCTCTTTACCCTGGCTATGCTATGTTATCCTAGTCTAAAGCAAGTACTTCTTTCCTTCATTGCAGCACCTGTGAAACCCAAAGCAGCAAAATTTCTGATTAAGGGGAGCCTGATAAAAATGAACCAGCAGAGTAACAACAGCTCAGCATTTTTTGATCTAAGGGACTGTCAATTTATTTTGCATGTTAATCAGCAGAATACAAAACTAATAATGAAGGATTTGCAGGTATTCAGCCAGACTGGAGGGGAAGGAATCCTGTCCCTCAAAACCTGTCTTTGGTGGTCTTGGCATTTTTTAAATTAAGCATACAAGAGAAAAGTCGAGAATACTACGAAGTAGCCAGAGAATACTATAAAATTGCCAGTCATATAATCTGTAAATGAAGCCTCCCAGTTGAGGGTAAATTAATTTCAACAGGCAAATGCAGCATGAACCAAGACTCAAAGTTTCCTACTGCAAAGTGAGAAGGGCCATTCAAAACCTTCACAGGACAATTGCAGAAAAAATTGCTGTGCTGTCCAAACCTCCAAACTGAGACTCAGTATCACTAAGTGTTGGCTAACAGAAACCCATTACAGCTCTTACTGGATATTCTTCCTCAGTAATTTTGGAACTTTATGAGACTAAATTACAATAGACATTTCTTGGGTACTTTTGGTGACATCTACATTAAAAGGAGTAAATTAAAGAGTTAGATCAATGTAGTTCTAACCATTATCAAGATAGGAAGAATTTTTAACTCCACAGCTCTCTTCCCCTAGATTTTCCTTTCTTTCAGATTCCAGAGAACAGCCTGTATTCAAACAGCTAAACCCATAACAAGGTCCAAAAAGCTTTGGAAGCCATAAGGCTTATTTCTAACAGGTCAGCCTGTTTCAAAAAGGAGACCAGTAGAACATGGCCTCTGAGACACCACATAAGCACCAATTCATACAGGAGTAACCAACCCCTTCTGGTAACGCAAGCACAGCAGTTATAACATGACCTTCAATGCTCTAAAGCAAACTGCAGAGATGAGAGACACCAGGGTTTTCTGTGCCATGCCAAATAGTTTCCCATGGAAGTAGGAGCAATGCTTTGTCATCCTGTTTCTCTGCTTCAATAAAGCTGACACCCTGCAAGACGAGATCAAGCTAAAAAGTGATTCTCTGATGTGTAAACCAGAGTAATGCCCTCCAGGAACACCTTGCTCCCAAAGAGAAGGCCACCCCACCAGGCCCAAGCATTCAGCTCCTGGACTACTCCAGGACCTCTCACGAGCAGCACAAGGCAAGTGCCATGCATCCAGAAGAAAGAAAGGTGTAACTTGCTGCTGAAAGTGAAAACTTTGGAGTCTGCCAAATGTTCTGTGTTACCTGTTCACATACAAATAACTTCCATGGTGCTGTAAAATCTACTTAAGTGCTTAAAGAGGTTGGCCAGTAAAACATCAACTAAGTGACACTACAGGTGACAAACTAAATACCTTGCCATTGAGACAATGATATCACATAATTTTTTCCTGTAAAGAATCCCATCAGTGGCCCACCAGGAATTATTATGCTACATTAGTTCCATAGTCAACAATACCCTAACATGAAGCATTAGCTCCTTTAGCAGGCATTGGAAGACAGCAGTAGTCCTATACTTCATTATTTTTACTGTGAACATTTACTCTGTATCTATTTTGGTATTCTTCTAAACTGATTTGTGTTATTTCAGAAAAGACTGAAAGTCACTGTCTTCAATTTTCTTATCTGGCTATGTAACAACAGCCAGCAATTCTGAAATCAGCAGCTTCTGACAAAGCATTTTCTTCAGAGACCTTCGGACCGTATTTTTGTTTCTTCCCTTATCAGTCAGGAGCACAGAATGTGACAACATTGCAGATGTGCTAAAATGTCCCTGAAGCCAGAAATTGGGACTTCAGTTCCTTAGCCAGTGATTTTCTTGAATTTAATTGCTCTAATCAGGTGAGTAAAAACCTATGAAGGTCATTTGTGTAGACCTAAATAAGGGTTTGGGAGAGTATGACCACATCTCAGAGGAACAGAGATTATTTTTATATACACTATTATTCATGAGACTGAGAAATGTATATATAATGAAATTAAATATTAAATAACAGAATCATAGGAAAACTATTTGGAACAGATTCGGACACTAGAAAAGCACATCAGTGGAGTAAAGAAAGATATAACAGTAAGAAGCAAAGAATAGAAATAAAAAGCCAAGTGGAAGTAGGGAAGGACTAGGGAGAAAAAGTAGTCAGCCCAAGCCCAGCAGCAAGGAGAGCAAAGCATTAAAGAGAGAAGGGTCAGGAACTGCATGAGAGACTGAAGAGGATAAAGGAATTACAGGCTAAAAATACTCAAAAGAAAGGTAGCAGCAGATGTTATTTTTGTTTTGTACATTTAATACAACATCATAAAACCCCAGAAAAAGCATTTCTGAATATACCATTTTTCTGGTAAAGAAAGCAAAATATAGGAAGGGAAGAATTAAAGAACTAAATCTACAGCAAGCAGCTACCAAAGCCCTGCAGTTTCCCTTGGCAGACCAGCAGTGCCATTGATAAACCAATGCTATGACGTTACTGTCCTATGATGACAGCTTTTGGGAAAGAGAAAGGGGAAAAAATAGAAGTTTCAGACTTTTAATCCTCCTTCTCTGCGTACGTGAGCAAAACCATCCAGCCTATGACGACTCTCTCCTTAATTCATGCTCCAAATACAGTGTACTTGAGAAACGCTTTACTGTGAAGTACCAGAAGTAAATCAGTCACATTTGCCAAGACCTTTATGTGGCTCATCTTACCCCTCTTGAAAGGGCTAAGGTGACAATGCTAGGGTAGCTCACTCCAAAACAACGCATAAAGCCCTGAAATGTGCTGTCCTGTCTTTTGCAGCCATGCACTAAAGCATCACCACCATCCACGTTCTCCTGCCAGGAGCACTGCAGAACCAGCAGCCCTTGGTTTAACCAGCAGGGCAGGTGCCCTTCAGTGCAGGTCAGTTAAACACCATTCAAAGCAAAAACCCAGCCTACACCTACCTTTCCACAAACACAACTGATTTGGTCACTGCAAGCCTGAGGATTTTTTAGGAGTGCAGCATTCCCCTGTGAGCTGCAAACAACACACTGCTATTTTTGCTCCTCTTCAGAGCACAGACATTTTGAGTGAGGAGGACAAATGGATGAACACAAAGCCAGTTTATTGACCTGTATGTATTTCAGCTGTAGTTAATAATGGCTAACACTTCATACTGTTAACTAAGAAATGCACCAGAAGTGGTAAGGATGATGGGTTCTAAATATATTCAAAAGACTCCCTATATTTCAATTTATGAAGTTAAAAGAACTGAGAGTTCTTGTCCCCAAGGCATTTGGGGAGATGATGGATGGATGGATGGATGGATGGATGGATGGATGGATGGATGGATGGATGGATGGATGGATGGATGGATGGATATCAGTTTACTACTTTCTCCTTCAGTGAACAGTTCAATATCCCATTAAACATTTGCAATGATTCTTATTGGTGTATACATACTGATCTAAGTCCACAGACATAAGTAATCTGCTCAGGCATTCAGAGCAACAAGCTTTCCATTGACAAAGGCTGAACTTTCCACATTTTAGTAACAGCTATGAACACAGCTAGCAAGACAAGTTGAATAACATTTTTTCCTCTCACTCCATTACAATCCACTACTGTATTTCACAATGGGCTCCAACTAACTGCCATGAAAGGTTCTCCTGCTTTACCCTTCCCATATGTTCTTGCCTTCTCCTCTACATTGGATCTGATGGAAAACAAAGAATTACCAACTGCTACACCATGTGAACAATATAAAAGTGAAGGCAGAAAAGAGTGGCTGGCAAAGTGGGAAAAGTGAGACTGTATAAACATTTGTCATTCTAGGGTGCTTTCCCCTTCCTTACACACATGTGCCAATTCCACTATCAGAGCATAAAGTCCTCCAGGAAACACCAGGCAGGACATGCTACCACCAAAAAGCAAATAGGAAAATTTGTTAGTATTTTCTACCAGGCTATTTTATTGTTAAAGGAAGAGGAATACTAAGAAAAGCAGATAAGGAAATAAATATCCCTGGCTAATTATCTGTTCTAAAGAAACACATCATGGCAGTGGGATTTCCCTTTTCCAGGCTACAGGTGCGTGGCATGTCTGGCTCAAGATTCATTGTGCACTGCCAAGCAGAGGGCATGCTCCGTAAACACAGATACAAATAGACTGATATTTACCTGTGTCAGAAGTTTATCAGAACAAATGAAGAAAAACATTCCAAAGATGATAAGCAGGTAGGCAGAAAGGACAGCAGAAAAGAGAAGAAATATATCAAAATTATAATCAAAGTTACCATATTAAGAGATACACAAGAGCAAGTAAAATTAATGTTAAATCTGTTACTTCAGGGTTACTCAAGAAGTGACTGAATCAATTGTGCCTAGGAACAAAGAGGTATTGAATCCATAGATACAACATTATGCAATTATTTTATTCAAAAAGTATTGTTAGAGTATTGGATTGGTCACATGTAACTGTGTCTAGTCCATTCAAAGGCACCCTTCAAGATAAGTGAACAGTTAAAAAACAAGTCTGCTTGCAAGCTTACTGAAAATAATTCACACACTGAGTATCATGCAGCGTTTCTCAAGGCTCACTTTAGCACAGACAAGGTTAGGTGTCTTGAGGGTAGTACTGAGGGTCCCTGCCTTGTCTCCACTAATCACAGACACAGCCCAGCAGAATGAATATCCTCAACCAAGGTTAGCCTTTATAAATATCCTTGCCTCTTATAAAGCCGATTTTTCAGTGGCCAACACAAACCAAACCCTAAAAGGAAAGCTCATAAAACAAAGCGCAGGTACGCAACAAACGAAAATCAATTCAGTGGACTAAGAGAATTCTGGTTGCTAAAATCCATTATGCACAGCACCTACTGGTATTCTGACTTCACACAGTTACTCAAACTGAGACCCTTACTGGGGAGGAGTTTAGTAACACCTTTTCTATTCCTGTGCTTCATTCTGGCTTCTGAGCCCATCCATTTCTCCTTTCCCACCTCTCCTGTATTGTTTTCTCTGTTCTTTTAGGTACTTATCCCTTTGGTTTGGTAAACTGGCACACAGTAAACCTTCAGATGTTCTCCCTTCCCTTATTCCCAGAAGACACAGTTGACAATGATATTCCAAGCATGAGGGAAGCATAAGAAGATGGGTAGAGGGTGAAGATGATGGATATCAAGTATGCATAACTCCTCTGAGCTACAGCTGTGTCTGCAGGAATGCAGAAAAAGAGTGTTCTAGGACACCCCACTGTAAAGAAAGCTGATATCCATAACACAAAAAGATCAATCTGGCACCTTTAAGAAAGCTAGAGACAACAATGTTTTTTTCTTTTTTTTTATGCATTATCCTAAACTGCACAGACTAACCTTAAAAACATTTTAGCTTTATTTCTACTCAAAAAGAGTGCTCAATATCTAGCAGCTCCCATTGCTCTAAAAAGAATAGGAATTAAAAATACACAATGCTTCCATAACCAAAAAGTCCCCAGTCTCACTGCAGGAAGGCTCAACATGGTCACCACTCAACTCTACCCCTTGAGGGCTCCTTATATGTGGAATTATCTGTTACAGTCACTCTAAGACAGAAAAGCCTTCCTTGCTTATTAGCTAAGAACTCAAAGTATAAATACAAGTATAGACCACTCATTATTTTTCTTCCAAGCTTCATACACTTTGGGAGTTATTCAATCAAAGCAATAATTAAGGATGCCTTGAGAGTACCGTACCTGAGCAAATTGTATTCCAATATACCCCACTGATGACATTGCAGACTCAGTTGAACATCACTCAGCCCTGGCAGCTTTGAAGCATTTTCTGCTTGTCCTTCTTTTTGATGCATTCCTCCTTTTGTGGTCCATGGGCTCCTCTAGTCCTTACAGAGGTCAGGCAAGCCCGTGGTGACAACTTCTCCCCAAAAGTCTAGCTCTAAACATCTTTTAAGTTGAAAGCTGAATAGCGGTGAAATTTAAATAAGAAATACCAGACCAGGACTCTGCAGAATCAATCTATTAGAAGGTGAAATAATCACCATGATACATAATGCAAAAAGCAACCTTAATGCAATTAGCTACTTCCATTAATCCCGTCTTCCCCAAAAGGAAAGGCCTGCCTAACTTACTGAGTACCATTTCACAACTGTTACACACCATCAGAATCTGCATCCTTGTGGGGCATTGCTATCCCTTCCCATGTCCCACTAAACTTAACTATTGTTAGCTTGGTCAGAAGTGAATTCAACTGCGTTTCCGACTTGCAGACGCGAGTTATGTACGCGGTTTACATTATAATTGGACAACACTCAAAGAAGCAGAGCCAGGCCCCAGTAGGTCCCCGCACCCCTGGCAGCGGTTATTTAAGGACACCGCTCCCGGCGCCAGGCAGGGATGGAGGGATGGATGGCGATGGCTCAGCCGCGCCACCTGCCGCCCGCGGCCGCCGCCGCTCGGCCCCTCCGAGCCGGACGCTGACACACCCGCGGCCGCCGCCGAGCCCTGCGGGGTCGCTCGCCCCCCTACTCCCCCCCACTCCCCGCACAGACACGGGCTTGGCGGGGAGCGGGGGAACATCCCTTCTTCCCTCCCTCCCGGAGGCGCCGGGACAGCCCGCCTCGCCGCCGGAAAGGCGGCAGTGCCCGGTCGCGACCGCCAGGGAGCGCTGTGTGCCCGGCCGAGAGTCCCTCCCTCCCTCGCTCGCTCCCCGAGCGGCACCGCACACCTGCGGCACAGAAATACGGAGACACATCGGGGCATCGCAAGTAACGCGGCGATACGCCATCCCCCCTGGAAACGGAGGCACGACAGGGTGATTTAGCCTGCATTCGCACAGACACAGAACCATCTCCTTTATACACAGAGGCTGGGTATAAGTAAGAGCATCTGAGCAGACAAAACCTGACTGACAGTGGAAAGCAGGTTCTTGGATGAGCGTGGAGCACAGCCCAGATACAGGAAACCAAGACTTGCCAGGCACATCTGTCCCCAGCTGCTGTGCATCCCTGTAAGCCTGGGCCACGCACCTGCAACGAGCTGATATATCCCCACCTAGTAGTTTTCTTTTACTCCTGAGTCACTGCATGAACAACATGCCACAGGGAAGCTCACAGGGACAGAGTCCTGCCAAAAACGTGAGAGAGAGAACCTCTGCCCTGGGACATGTTCCCACCAGCATCTCCTCTCACTGACTGCCCCATGAAATGGGGCCTCCAGGATGCTGTACCAACCCTGCCACCAGCATTTTCCCCAGGGCATCCATCAGTCACTCACTACACTTTCAGGTCTAAAAAGAGCTTAGTGCCAAAACCTCTGTTGGTTTTTTCTTCTGGGTAAATACGTGAGGCTTTGTGCATGCAGGAGAAGCCCAGATAAATCTCCCTGGTGTTTCACATACAGGAAACCAGCATAGCTTTGATTACTGGAGCCTGCTTGTGAATAGAGGCAGAAAGAGACAGTGATCTGAATCAGACTGAGCACACCATGTTTGCCTTGGGAGAGGTAACCTGCAGAACACAGCAGAGAGGCTGCAGTACACCACGCTTGCCAACGCAAGGCAAGCTAAAGCAATGTGCTCCCTTCTCCCCCCTCTGTCCTCTCATCAGCAAAATAGCCAAAGGTAGCAAGATACACTGGTGTTACACCAGAAGATCCACACTTGGTGAGAAAGGAGAAAAACAAACAAACAAAAGGATAATTTAAATTTGGGGAGCAATAATGCGTAAGAAAACTATCTTTTATTCCCTTCAAAACACCGAATTGGCAATATTTAAAAAACCTTCTCTTTTCCCCACTGCAAAACTAATCTAACCTCTCAAACTGAAGTAATCCTTACATTACTTGGATTACTAGATTCCCTCTAGTGCCTTCCTGAAAACTCCCCTAAATTTACTCCTTCCTGTTGGTAGGAGGTCACTACCCAGTCCACAACAAACACATGCCCACAGCACTGCAGCTTTATTGAGAACAGACTCACCCTCTGGGCCAGCCTCACAGCATATGACAGGAAACAAAAACAACCCCAACAGTTGTTTTAGCTGAAGCTGCCAAAGGGTCATCGCACTCTCACCTCCAACTCAGCCCAGCTCTGCTCCTTGGCAGTACCTTTGAGAAAACACTAAATCAGTGAGAGGCTGTGAACTAATGAACACTATTCCTGGGAATCCCTTGCTGAACCCAGCTTAAGAAAGCACACAAGTGTACATACACAGGGCACACAAGGGGGGCGGTATGGCAGAACACAAAGGTTTTAGAGTCTTAATTTCCAAGACTTCTTACTTTTAGAATATACTCTTAAAAACGAGGGTTTATGTTTTGTTGGGTTTTTTAAATGTTTCTTTATGAAAAATGTGACTTTTAATGACTACAACTGTACAACTGCTTTCAGTGCTGGTGAATATGCAACTCGGTGTTTTTCCTTTTTGTGAACACACAAACACTTGAAGGTATTGTTTCTTGTTGCTTTTTTCCCTTCCTTGTTTTTTTAATTTGTTTGTTTTAACAGAGCATCAGCCAACATGGCAAGGACTCCTTCTTCAACTGCCAAAAGCATCACCAGTATAAAAGTGATGTCAGCACTGTTTTGTTAGTAACGTTGGCTTTCCCTCTGAAGAGGCAGAACATACACATTGCCAGGTCAAGCATTAATGGAAACCATTGTTAGTTTTCTTAGCCCAGCGGTGTGAAAGCTTGTAAGACAAGACAACATCATCAAAAAATATCTAGGTTCACCTCAAAATCCATATGCTCAGAAACTCAAGTGACTGAAGAAACAGCAAATGTAATCACAAAAAAGGGATTAAGCCTTGACTTTTTTTGCTCTCCTATACCTCACCTTTCCCCTCACTAACTTACCTACTCATGCACTGGAAAACAGTATTTTGCAGAAAAAGATGTGCCTGCAGAATTGTGAACTCAATGAAAACCAAGTACTTTATGCAACCTACCCTTCCAAATTTAGTATTGAATCAACTGTCATAACAGGATTTGACACAAGAGTCTGAATCTTTTGTTACTGTGCCAACCTGGAGTTTTGTCTACTATGGTGGTTTCAACACTGCACGTAGACTCCATGAGTTATCTGATGAAACCCGTATTTACACTTTTAATTAACAAAGCAATGTTTTATTCAATTATTTCACTGAATCATCTTAGTTTTCCTGAAGTAACTGAGTTCTTTCTACTGTCTACTTCAGACAAAAGTGAAGCAGGCAGTGAGTTTTTCTTCATGAGAAAAATCTCTGCAAACAGACCTTGGACAGGAAGAATACTGAAGGACAAGTGTTCTTAATTGACCAAATATCCAT
Organism: Pithys albifrons albifrons; assembly: GCF_047495875.1. NCBI lineage: Eukaryota > Metazoa > Chordata > Aves > Passeriformes > Thamnophilidae > Pithys > Pithys albifrons. The sequence goes on from NC_092458.1 coordinate 57,437,853, forward strand.
GCTATAGGTTCTACAATTTAGAGAATTGAAAGTTTCTACCTGCAACATATGGGAACAAATAATAACATGGCAGGCCCAATAAAAAGAAAAAAGCAATCAAAAAAAAGTAGCTAAAATGTAAGAGTTCCAAACTAAGTTAAGTATGACAGAGGTGTTACAAAATTATAGAAAAAATTAGACTGAAAAGGCCCTTTGGCTTTTATCTAGTCCACTCTCCTGATTAAGTGAGAGTGGGCTTCAAAATTCCTTCAGGTTGCCTTCTGAAGCAATTGAACAAGAATAGACAGAACTCAAAGCTCATGAGCACTTCTACCCTGCCTGACAGACCACCACAAGTTGGAAGGTGCCATCTAAAAGACTCAACCTTAGGAATGCTGCACCCAAAATGGTCCAAACTTCATGTGGACCTTGCAATTCAGACCAGCAAAGGCGACACATTTGTGATGCCCTACCCTCAAATAAAACAGCACAAGCTAGTTCTTGAAAGAGCAGAAAAAGAAAGAACAGAGCATGGGAAGAACCAGTAATCAGTTTCCAAAATATTACAGCTCTAGGATATGAGAATCAGGAAAACTGCAGTGAGGAAAGTACAGTAGGCAACTCCTCAGAACATACTGTATATTAAGCTATATTTCAAAAATTGCTTCAGCTATTTGACTTCCACACTCCTCACTCCCGGCTGGAGACCAAACCAGAATCTCAGTTCTCCAAAATCAGTAGCCTTGCCTTTAGTATATCATACCCATTCTCTTATGACAGTTTAAGATAAGAGATCACACTAGCCCAAAATATGAGGGTAACTCTCCTCCCTCTTGGATGTTTTTAAGAAGGAAAGTCCCATGCCTGCAGACTTTCACTGGCAAGGGTAATAAGGGCAGCAGCTGAAGACAGCAAGAAACTCAGCACACGAAACCTTGTCATAAATCGTCAACTTACATTTGAACTGGGGAGGGTGAGGGGAAAGGGAGAGAAAGTGAAAAATTATATGAAAACACAACTGAATACATCAGTCACACAGAAAGCAACAGGTTTTATAGTACTGTCCCAGATGAAATCCTGCTGTCTTGCCTTGCAAATCTAAATACTAGTTTCTAGCTCTGTATCACCCCAAAACCTCAAAAACTCACCAAAGTAACTGTATTGCCAGATTATGCAAATTAGATTCAATTAAGTATTTAAAAACAACGGACAGAGATAATTATATTGTAATTAGGTATGATGTCATGATCCAGGGTGCAGACAGCATTGAAAGAAGGCTATATCCAAACTGACATGAGAGATGCTATCTAAAATAGAACCCCAAGAGACTGATCTAAAACATTAATGCCAAGTAGAATCCATTTCAAAACGCTACATCTGCAATACATGTGCAGACACACATACACACACATATATATATGTAATATCACACAAAAAAATAAAAAAAGCCAGGCAAAAATTAGAATACTTTGGTCTCAAATTCAGGTTAAAAACATGCCTGTGAATCTGCCTAAGTTTTATATGCTCTGGTGCTGTTCTGTAATACTCAAATGACCACTTCCAGAAAGTTCATTACCTGCATATCTTGGGATTGTTTCCTTCATAATTTATCACTCTGAACCACTGTTTCTGTCCAAGTGTTTAGATCAATGTTGCCTGAATTAAGCCACCATTAGCAGTTTGTTAAAGTGCAAATGTACGTGTTTAATTAGCAGTTCAGTGGATACCGATCTCTACAGTCACTACTGGAATTCAAAAGCAAAATACAACAGCAAAAGGGGAACAGAAACATTAGGGGTTTAGAAATCAACATTGCCTTCATCTGTATGTGAGAGAAAAGAAAAGCAGGCAGGCTACATGAAGAGTTAAGACTATGTAAGTGAACTGGAGACAAATCTTAACTTTGCATCATCCTATTTCACTTTATTCTCAAAATGTCTGTGTTATGTAACTACACTTTTAAGTGTTTTTGAAGTCTATCAAGAGCCAGTTACTTTTTGAATCCCACGTGCTCTTGTCTGCAATGACTGCCAAGTGTAAACAAACAAAACGTCTTTCTATAGTTTCTAACAGCTGAAGACTGGTATTTCACTGTTTCAATAATCTGATGGTCACAAACTTATAATAGAACTTTCCTCATGTTTTTTTCCAAAAAAAAATAAAGTTATACTCTAAACTGAGCTCTAACAGCAAGGTTAGAGACATGCTGGAAATGTTTGCAATACATGTTTGCTGAGGTTAAGAATAGCCCAAAGATAAGCAGTTGCCTAAACTTGGCAGTTATGAACTGGAACTCTACACAGGCACAAAACATTCTTCTGATGCTCAGACTCATTTGTTCTCAAACACTGACTGTCCTGGCTCCAAAGCCATACACAAGTTTAATGAGGTGACAATCCCATGCTGTCACAAAGTTTTGAGAGATTCAGGTCACAGAAAAAAAAAGAAAAAACAAAACAACAAACCATGGGTAATTTGACACAACAGGAACTCACTGAAGAGAATTAGATAATAGGTGCTGAGACTTGGGTTTTTCCCATCATCAAGATAAAAATCCTATTTTCTTCACAGCATTAAATGAGAAGGCTCACACTTGGTATCAGAAAATGTGTGTATATTTGATCCTTGAATCTTGGAAAGGATTTAAAGAAAACCTCTGATAAAACACATTCTTTTCAGGAGAGTCACAACCATTTCTTTCCCAAAGCTTTCAGAAACTTGAAACATCTTAAGGTATCTTACCTTTTATATGCATCCCTATAAAACTAAACTTGGAGGAGTAGGTTAGTGCAAAAAGGAAAGGTTTAGCAATGCACAGAATGTCATCGATGGCAATTGAGTAACTCTGCCTTTCATCAGCAATAGTGCCATATTGAATCTATCTTCATTAACAGCTTAGAATTTCCCACAGTGTTTGTCAGAAATACCAATCTTGCAAATTTAGCATTATTTGATCTCACATACCATCTATACCATTCTCCTGAAGCCACTGTAATCTTATACTGAAACAATCGTCAGAGCAGCAATAATTCCCCCAGCCCCTAAAACACATCCATCTTGTCTACAGTTAAATGTATTTTATTTTTACCTTACACTTAGAAAAATAAAGAACATGAATGCCTTTTTTGTAGTCATTATTTCTGTTTAAAATTTGATAAACAACATACATAAACACCCTGAATACAGACACACTAACAGTAACTTGGGTAAGAGTAACTGTACCTGCCTACTCTGCATTACATTTATCACCAGTTAGCATAATATGTAAGGGTCCACTAAGTTCAAATGATTCCATATTAGGAAGCTGCACTGCATCATTTTTCAACTGATTGTAACTAAACTGGACTTTTCCCTGGAACTGGTGATCAGTTTCTGAAAGCAGATAATGTACAATTATGTACAGATTCTTCACCGAAATTAGTCAGACATGAAAATTATTCCATCTTCTTTCATTTTTTCATAGATTCTGACTAGGAAGTAAGTACTCAGGTTTCCATTAAAAGCAAAAACAATGGTATTATGGTCTCTTGAGAATATAAGAGGCTTCTATTTTCAGTAAAACAGCGCAGCTTCACATCAGCATGCAGGACCATTGCCATGTCATTGCATTTCCCAATCATTTAGAAAATGGAATTTCCAGATTTAAAAAAGGGCAGGCACAACACTCTGGATATTTGCTCATCAGATGTAATCAACAAAAATTAAATTATGACAATTTAGACTCAAGCTTTACCTCAAAACCTGTCTCCCTGTCTGTGTACAGAAGACAACTTTTCATTCTTCTCTAAAATGGCTGCATCACAGAGCTGACTTTCAATGGGAAGTCCCTCTACCTATTGATGGATACTATCACTAAAAATACTTCCTGGAAATCAAGTATTGAATAAATTTTGAAGCTTAATGGAAGACCTGTTTTATTCCTCGGATTGACTCTCAAACACATTAACAGCATGATCCTCAAATATTGGCTAATAAAAATGCCAACAAAAGACAAAAGAATTACAAAAAAAATACCACTCAGAAAGGCAGAATAATATTCAAAATATACCAAAACACAGGAAAGCATCATCAACACAAAATAATAAAAAATATATATACAGCTTAAAAGAATTTCAAGTTTTTTATTCCTTTCTTACCCTAAAGACCATGGGGAAAAAAGGGAACCTTATTCAGCTTCTCTCTTCTCCATTTCATGGGAAACAAGTTTCATGTTTTCATCTTGATAATTACTACTTTTATCTTTTGTGAATTATAGTCACCCATTTCCAACTGAAACCAATGCATTTATTAACTTAAGTAAGAAGGCTTTGGGCTTCAAGTCATTAAGGATTTCAGAAATATAGGTTAGACTATCTATAATTAGCATTCCTGATGATTTAAACATGGTTTGATGATTACTAAATTCATCATGTTTAAATAAACACTTCTGACTCCGCATCAGCAGAATAGAGACATTTTCATCAACTAATTTAGCTTTAAGACTTTTTGGCAAGCAAGAATAGGAAAGAACCAATAGCTTTGTAAGATCAGTGAAGGCAGGAATAGACATGCAACTATGTTAACAAGTAGAAGGGAAAATATTATCATGAAACTGAATCCAGAACCATCGCAGACAACTGTTCCCATACCCCAGTGCTTTGCATTTTAAAGTGACTAATTGGTAAGCAGACACTACATAGACAAAATAAAAAGTACTTATCTAAGTATTCAGGTAAGGGGATCTATCCTTTTTTATTATGAACAAATACTAGCATGCTTTAGAAAAGTCACATTGTATCTTGTAGAGGCTACAGATCATAAAATGGAAAACATTTGTTTCAGTACAAAGTGGTCAAAGAGGATGAAGCTAAGGATTTTTGAATCAAAGATTTAGTCCTATAATGGAGCCACAATATTCAATTGCCAATGATGAGCAGGAGACATCTCAGGAAGTCACCTGCTGAGTGAACCAGGAAAGAAAACACAAATAAAAAGCTCAGTGTATCCACAGTGGAAGAATGTACAACGACTGAAAGGACATGTGCTCATTACAATCCTCAGCAAAGAAACGAAAACCAAAATCAGACACTGTAATTATTTTATCAGTTCACTATTGTCCAGAACTCAGAACTTCCCACAGCTCTCAAAGATCTGACCCACATTCAACAACCAGATCCAGAACATTACAGATCATCTGAACTGCAAAACCTTGTTTCCAATACACTGGGTACCACACAAGGCTGACTGCCAATCTTCCTAAACCCTCACAGAAGGATTTTTTCAAAGATGAATATAATCCATTAAACTAGTTTATTGATAATATACCTGCCCCTCCTCACCTCCCAGTAATTGCACTAGAACACGAATCATTTTCTGTATCAGGTTCTAAAGTCTGTTTTGTCTACAGACTCCTTGGAAACTTGGTTTGCATGACACATTCTTTCCAAAAGACTCCTCAGCTGAAATTAACATTTGTTGGGGTTGTTTTTTTCTTTACTTATGCTAAAGATGAAGCATTTCTAGTTTCAAAAATTCACTCTAAATTCTTTTATCTCAAGTTCAGCAGAGGACCCCTCCTTACATCTTCATGAGGCAGGCATTCCAACCTACACAGTTTAAATCATTCTTTCCAGAATCAGTAACACACTCAGCTTTTATATATTCCATCAACTTGTTCCACATTAAGATATTGGAGACCTTTAACTCTCTTTTCTACTGTGTTACATCAGTCTTCTGCTACTGGGCTGCATACAGTTCCCCAACACCACAACCCATTGTGATTTTTCAGTATGGACACATGAAGCAAACCATTCCTCATCTTTCCTCTACATCAGTTGCTTTAAAATAGATGAGACCGTAAAATGACATTGAATGCCTAATATGAGCTTCTTCAGAGGTCCTACCTCATATTAAAAATGAAATAAATAAAAACAGTGACAGATGTATCTGTACTGGGGACACAAATATGACTGAATATACTAGCAACCTATTCACACAGTGGCTGTGACACTCTGAAACAGCCTTGCGGTGAAGTATCTGAAGCTCCACAGAGAACAAGAGCATCAAACATTTATTCAAAGGATTGCTTCAAGTAGCTTTCGACTTTTCCTGGGTTTTTTGTTGGTTTTTGTGGGGTTTTTTTGTTTGTTTTTGCATTAGGGTTGTCTTGATTTTTTTGACTGGCAGCTATTTTTTCCAGCCAAACAGGTGGCTGAGAGAATTTAACGAAGCATTTTTTAAAAACTGTCAAATAAGTTTAGACAGTATTACTAAGTAACAGTTTAAGTGAAGGTTTTATGAATGATGGCTTTTATTCAGGTGAAGTCTTTTATGTCATTATAGAGAAATTTATTACAGGTTTGATATGATTTGCAAACTCCACTAAATCAAAATAGAGAACTATGTCAGAGACTTAATTACATGCTGCTTTTGTATGGATTTTGCTTTAGGGACACATGCATGGAAAAGGCTTCAAGGTCAGACCTAGGACACTGAATTTGCCTAAATTGTCTCAAAACAAAGTGCAACAATAATACATAAATGACAATATGCTCCTAAAAATATTTCATTAACAGTGTGAAAATCCACTTAGTAGAAGTCTAGCAGAGGAACTATATGCCAACTTAAAATTTGATATAAAACACAATCTTCTTAGTTATATATGTTCAAAGTTAGCTATAAACGGTGTTATCTAAGACCTCTGACTTTCTGTAAGCCTCAGCATCTGTAAGTCTTTACAATGAAATTATTTTCCACTATATTACAATTTCTTTTATGCATTCCATCAGCACCGTACATATGAAAACTGAAATCAGTATCTCCTGAAGTAAATTATCACAGACATTCAGTTTGAGTTTTAGTAAGGTGAGATTTTTCAAAGAGCCTCGGCATCCCTTTTCAGACCCACATCCCTTTATCAGCAGCTGCCAAGTCCAGCAGCCCAACAGAGGTGATACAGCCCTGAATTCTTGTCCCAAGGTCCAGCCCAGTAGCAAGGCCAAGCACATGTTCCCCTATAGGAACAAACAAAAACACATGCACAGCACACACAGGCACACATCTGGCAACACATGTCAGTGCAAACTCAGCACTTCGGTAAACACAGGCAGCACCAATGTCCTCTTCCTGCTCCTTTCTGGTCAGGGTCCAAGTCCATTAGGAGAACATGTACATATGTGTACACACACGCACAGAATACACCCGGCCCCTGTAACTGGCCTTGGGCTCACTGTTTCCCGAGCAGCTCTGCTCTCACCATCAGCCTGCCCAGCTGCCAGCACAAGGCACACCAGCCCTCAAGGCCCCACTCCAGGTTCTGGTACTCAGACCCGCTCACAAACATTAAGATACTCACTACAGATCCTAGAATTTGGTCTTGGACCATCTACCGAGCAGCTGGTCCTCAGAGCCTTTGGCCTCTGGTTACTTCATGTATAAATACAACACACAAAGGAGAGGCTCAAGCCAGACCCCTGAGTGTTCACAGTGCTTGGCCTGGACTCCCAGTTCCTTCACTTACTGACTTCTCCAGTTGTCTCATGTAGATGCACACTTTTTTTTCTGGACTTCATGGCCACTCCTGGGTCTCCTCTCCTACTCCCTGGCTAGTCCTGCCGCACAGTCCCTAGGGATCACACCCCGCCATGGGTGTGATATGACCCGGCACGTGGGCCCATGGTCAGACTTGAGCTGCTGACACTGAGACCACCCCACAGGCACATGCAGTATAGACCCCCTTACCCAATAAAACAATTAGAGTTTAATGAGACGCTGCTGGTGAGAACAGGGCATGGCCAGACAAGCATACTGACCAGCCACCTGCTTACACACAACCAGCTTACTTGATCCATTTGCTCCTCTGTTTTCCCTGTGGTTATTCATTCCCCACAAAATCACTCTGATCCTTTCTTTCCCTGACCTTGCTCCCTCCTCCAAGCATCCCATTATGAGTCATTTACAATCATGAAGTGCTCTTACCTGTACCTACCCCCTTCCCAATCTGCAAGCTGACCTCTGTTTACTCAAGTGTCTTGTCACCCAGGTCCTTGAGGGCTGATGATCTCCAGTGACAGCCCTGGCAGGAGCCAGGTCAGGGGGCTAATTTCCCTGATGAGGTTATCGGGGTTCCCCGCCTGCTGCTGTGCCTCAGGGCTTTACTGAGCACATGGAGACCAGCCTTTTAATCACATAACCTATCACCCTTAATATTTCCCAGCTGAACATTCAAAGCCATTCTAAGAGTATTTATCAAAGCCATGAAAATAACATTTCAAAGTTCAAAGCTAGTGTGTTTGGAAAATCATCATGCTCACCACTTGGTTTAAGTTGTGGGGTTTTAAATTTAAAAAGGCGTATCATTTATCAGATTTACTGACTCAAGTTGTTGCTCTTAAGTGTCAGGTGCTTATTCATGTGTAAGCAAGCTCTAATAACGTTTTCCAACAGTTATCAGGGCACTTAAGTAATACAAAAAGTACCACATACCTTGTTGACCATATCATATTATATTTGCTTTATAAACACTCATGACTGTTAATGTTATTGCTAAGCAACTGGATGATCTACCATACAGTATTTGCATAGCAGTATTTATCAGAAAACAGATGACTTGCAAATCTTTTAGTTCACAATCCAAAGAATTACTCACCTAACACTTGGAAGATTTTTTTAAACTTCAAATAAATTATCAAATTACTAGATGACAAAAACCTCATTATTATTTAAAAGATTCAAACTGTAAAGAGATTAAAAATATGGGCGCATTTGAGGAATTACAGGAAAGCTAAAGTTTTAACTAGACAGCAGCTCTGCAAGGCAGAAGAAGCAAAACAGGAGACATTATACAGAATTTGTGAAGTCCCATTTCATGCTTAGAAGGTAACAACTCATCTCTCCTTACCTAGCAGTTACAGCAGCTGCAAAGATGCAAATCTGTTCATGTAGAGAGAAAAAACCCCACACAGTCAAAAGAAAAAGCATTAGTCAGAAAATGGAAGAGGAACAGACAAAGAGGAACCAGGGCTGGTTCTTATGTTACAAGTAAAAAGCCACCCTCTTCCACTGCTTCCTCACATCCTGCCTTCTCCAGTAATCCTAATTGTGTCCTCCTCTTCCAGTACATGGGGCACTCTTACAGATCCCTCTTCATTTCCATTTTTGCTGAAAAGCAGAGGTTTGTTTTTATTTTAATCACAATCTTGGTGTTTCCAACTATTTGATCCCAATGACATAATTTACAATTTGGCAAAACAGCTGCTGTTACTGTATTATTGTTCCTGAATTATACTCTTAACACTGCCCTCGAGTCTCACTGTTAAAAGGTTCATTGCCTTGTGCAAAACACTCTACAAAAATTCATATTCTGAGGGAGCAATGAGCTTCGCCAGACAAGCTAAGTGAGGGAGAGTGGCTGGGCAAGCCCACTGAGGGCAAGCAATGCAGGCTCTTGTATAGAAGTAAGATTTTAAGGGCTGAATTTCAACGAGGAGTTTGGAAAATCTGACTTAAATAAAATGTGCTCTCAACACGGCAATGATGAACTGAAACCCTGTCTGCCACTGCTGTGGAAAGGTCAAACATACACTAAGAGTCAGCATAAAACTAAATGCCCCATTCTTCCATGCAGAAGCACCACCTCAGTTGAACGGTGTAAGCAGCCATACACCAGCTGAGCAGCAGCAGGAGGAGCTCATATATTCCTGTTCGTGAGGTCAAAACAGTGGGTAATTTTAGAACTACTCCAGAAGAGACACATTTAAAATAGACAGATGAATGACAGGAATTTGGAGTAGTGGGTGAGACTACAAAAATTCTCATTACCAAGTGTCTGGAACTGAACGATCTACTAGCTAGAGAATCATCCAAATATTAGTTAGGCAGCTTTTCTAAGCATGGAGCTTCAGAAAGTCTGTGGCCACCCACGCTGCCATATGCTTAGGTTATACCAGACATTCCTTACAAATTGTCATTTTTTTGTTTGATTCTTCCCTCATAATTATTGATTTCTCACCTGTACTATAATTGAGGAAGATGCAGCATCAGTGCATTCTAAAGCTCAACATGGATGCAAGCATAAAAAACCATCAAGCGGAAGAGGACAGACAACGGATTTAAGCTACTTCTGCATAAACATTGACCTCTTAGCATAGTTCGTGAAGGTTCTAGGACAGAGAATCACTTTCCTATATTTAACATGAGAGAGGAAGTTTCAGTTTGCTTGCAACACGAACATGACAACAGTTGGGGCAAAGGGGGAAAGAAGTGACAAGAAGGATGTCCTACCCACAAAGTGGAAGTGGGTTTCCAAAATGGAAGAATATTGCTACCCTTATGAAAAGGAAAAAAACTTTCAAGACAACACTTAAATTTTTGGCTAACAGCAAGAATTAGAAGTAGAAAGAAAAGGCTAAAGAGAAAGGGCACAACTCCCTACTTCTCCAGCCCTACAACGTCTATTTAACATGCACTGCATTAGTAAGAACAAATTCCCATAAGAATAATTTAAGTAGTAGCTTCCTCAGGTTAAATAGTTTTATAATACACATTTAATATTTATACAATGACGGTACCTGGCATCATACAGGCCTGAAGTCTCTGTGGATAATGGACTACTCTGTCTCCAGGTTAAAAAGTAAGGTGTTCTAGAGACATCTCTGAATTTATCCAGGGAGACTTAGGGAATACAGAAGGAAGTGGTACAAGACAGAGAGACCCTTTTAAGTATATTATATATAGTTACTCATATTAATCATGGGGTTTTAAACAATATCACAAAATCACATTATTTTTCAATATATTAAAAAAAAAGAACGGAAACAAAGCACCCGCCATTGGTGTCAATGGATAAATACTCGTGTACTGACAGACAAGGATAATTTTAATATTGGGATGTGATAGTGTCAAATAGGCAGTGATTTAATGCCATTACCAAAATAAAAAGTGGGACCAAATTTAACACTAAGTCCTGACACATCCAGTTATGCTAAAACTTGGATGAAATACTCAGAAGAAAATATTGCAAAAGTAAGAGAATACTATCAAATTCTATATTGATGATCAGGGAAAAACAAATTTTAAAATCCTCCAACTGTTAATGTTTCAGCACTCAGGTCACAGAGGAAATGACTAACATGGCCAAGTGTCTGTTATATCAACATTATTTTAACTATTCTTTGTGCAGAGTCTCCTTTCATGTAAAATCATGAGTGGGATACTTAGTTTTCAAAGTGTATGTACAATGGAAGGAAAACAAAGTTTTTACAGCTCAAAGATCATTTCCTATACTTACACTTTCATTGCTATCTTAAAAGGCAGGCAACAAGATTAAAATTAATTACTTCAACAAATCGTGATTCCTTTACTGTAATAATTAATCTGCAAAGAACTTTTAGTAGGTCTATGTAACATCAAAGTAAGCTCTAGGAAAAAGATTGGTAGAAAACAAGAACTCCAGCCTCAGATTTGCATTAGCACAATTAAAAAGTTACAATCAAGCTCTGTAAGATGTTATGTTGTGTAACCATATGAACAAAAAGTACTTTCTGTATGTGAAGCACCATCTGCAAGCAATAAACTTCCCTATCTTATTCTGGCCTCCAGAAATGTGATTAATGGCCTTTCACACAAAAGATACACAACTGGAGGGGGTGCCAAAATAAACCTGGAGTACTTGTGTTTATTGTACCAAGTCCTACACAATCATTAAGAGTTCCCAGGAACTCTGAGCCTCTCCTGAAAGTCTGTATCTCACTTCTCCCTACACATGCCCCACACCACAACATCTATTCTAACATGCTGCAATAAACAGGTTTAATATAATCCAAAAGCTGTTAATATGCCCCAGATCTCCAGGTTAAATGTCAGAACAGACCCTCTAAACAGCACCAGCACAACTGCTTAACACAGCATTTGGGGAAAAAGCAGTGCCCTGTGCACTGTAATCGTTCCAAGCAACAGATCTCAAATAGGCATGTTTAGAGTCAGAAGGTACCCCATAATTTGCAAGACAAATACAACAGATGACTACATCTATCAGAAACACCGGCATGCCCTTCATGGGCACATCAGATCGCAGAAAAAAATGAAAATAAAGATTCCTAAAAGGTTAAGATACCACAAGTTGGCAACAGCGTTAGATAGTGCCTGTCTATCTGTAAGGACCACAACGTCTCCATCAAAATTCAGCAGCCACCTCCCAAGGAAGCTTCACTGCAGTGACAGGCCCACTGTCAATGCCAATGCCACAGAAATCTTAAGCATTGCCCAGAGAGGACTCGATCCTCGTGGGTCCCTCTCAACTCTGGATATTCTACAATTCTGTGAAACAGAGTAGTATTAATGACTCCTCTTGAATTCTTAGATGAATGAAAGGTCTTTTTTATGAAAGATCTTTTTATAGATGGCCTCAGGACTCAAAAGCATCTTATCAAAACAGAAATATTCAATTGATGCCCTTGTAAATACAACACAGAAGTAAGAGAACCACTTCAGCACTTGAATCTACTTATAAAGCAAAAGGATTTCCATTTTTTCCCCCTCCAGTGGAACATTTGGTTTTGATCTTATATACTGTTATGGTTGTCACTAAGAAATAGTCCAAGTCCACCATATCTGAAGTTTCAAAAGTACTGAAAAATTAAGTTGCAGGTCATGTGATTTCAGTACCATTTTTAGAGGACATGATTCCCACCCTCCTCCAGCTGTAGCCCATTTTATTCCAGGTTTCACTGAGCTAGCATTCAGGTACTGAACCATAGGAATGACAAAGCCATGTCTTGCTAAGTAAATCTAGTATTGTTTTGTAAATCAAGGAAATCCCTTCTAAAACCACATTTACAAATACTTATTCTGAACTAGGTTTGCACACTCTTATTCATTTAAAATCTTCATCTTTAAACAAGCTAGTGATATATCTGTTCCTTACTGCAACAGCTACCACAAGCAGACAAATTCAACTTATTTCTTTAAACTCCACAATTTAAGATTCAGAACTAAAACCACCAAACACCACAACTGGTTTGGAAATCCACACTGCTTACATAAGCCATCTCTTTAACTTATAGTGCACATCAGTGACCATCAGAAACATGTTAATACTTTATTTAAAAATGAAAGAATTAACTGACTTAAAGCCTCGTTAATCAGTCTGTGATCAGCATTTAAACCTCACTGCCCTTACAGGGCAAGAGCATTCAGGTCAAGTCAAAAAAGTAGCACACAGGAGTTAACAGATGGCAAAAAAAAAAAAGCTTCCCACAGCCCTATCTAGTGACAGAGGGGGCACCATTGCTGCAGTAACTGATCACTGCTCCTTGAGGGGACAAAGCCACTTCATTACACATTAGTGCTGAATCACCAAAAACTACTTAAATGTAGTATAGTAATATTGTTTTGAAAGGTTGGGGAGAACTTATTTTAAAGCCCTTATCTACTTAAATTATTAGATGCTGGGTTTGATGGTCTTTAAAGTCAAAAGGAAGTAGTTCTGAATTCCCAAAGCTGTTTACAGAAGTGATATTCCTCACCAACATGCTCTTTCTGTAGAAATATTAGATCTGTATCCGTTTATTTACACACAGACACATAATCTCATTTGCAGAGAAAACTAGACCTCATACTCCAATGTACTCTTTCTTACAGGCTGCAGGAGTTTGGAGTTGACAGAAATTCATGCTTAAACTTCCTGAGCACTAAAAAAGCTACCAAAAGTAATAGTTTGGAAGCTGCAGAAAACAGTATCTGTCTCACTGAATCACCTCACTTTAAAAGTAGTCATCTGCATCCTTAACTAAACCTCCTTATAAGCAGTGGAATAACTTCCCCTGGAGTCCATGCAGAACTCATTATCTTAGTCTGTTTTCTCCAGGCAGTCATGTTAGTTGCTTTAGTTTGAGTTTTTCATTTCAGCTTTCATTTTAAAGGTCAGTATGAGTGTGTAGTGCTACAAAGCAGTTCAGACATCTGGATTTAATTCACCACTTCTATATACAAAAGCATAACATTTTACATAAAACATTAAAAATTTATATCTGGTGCCTTTACGTGTAAGACGAGTTTGATTTAGCAAAAGGCTAACACAAACTCACAGTTGAAGCTGTCACTAAGAGCATAGCAAAAACCCACCATATAAACAATTAAATATTTAACACACACACAAAAAATCTTCCTACTGCCTTTAGGGAAGGAAGACACTACGACAAATTTAATAAAAAAATAAGGTCAGTGCACTAAATAAGACAGGAACTAGGAAACAAGGGCAGAAGGCTTATAAGAATTAGGTGGTCCTCACTAACTTTCACACCATTCACAAGTACAAATTATTCCTTTCTAAAACACCTCAAACTGCGGAGGGAAAAAAACCAACAGCGTGCAATCTCCAGCCTCTGAAGATAATTATTTTTGTGCCATGTTAAAAAGAAATGTTGTGTTATATATTATACTGCACTTTAGTCCTAAAACTCTGCCTTAGGATTGGTCATAACAAAATTCTTACATGACAGCCTATGATTAAGTCTGAATTTTGAGGGAACAGTTTCCAACTTCAGGTGCAAATGAGGAAATTCAAGTTCATTTGGGGTGTAGATACAAACCTTTGCCTTATAAACCAAATTAATTATGTTTGTATTGAGACACCATCCATGGGTCTCATTTAATAAGAAAAGTCTCCTTCTTGGCATAGAGAGAAAAAGGAGAAAATTACATCCTGAATATTATACAGACTGAGCTGATGTTTAGATTTGAGGGGGGAGGTAGAAACAGCATTCATAGCACAATACAGTTGCTGTAATTTTAAGTTAAAAGGCCCATTCCTATATTTTGATACAGGTCAAGGCTTTATTAAGCATTGACATTAGTGTACTTTGTAAATTAGGTTATGGATCCTACTGAAAGCAATGAATTTTCCAGGTTTATGTAACATGCAAGGATTCTCCAAATGGTGGAAGGAGTTTGCTAAGTAACTAAAATGTCTTCATTGTACCAGAAATTGAGAAAACACAGGAGTGAACAAGGGAACAACAAATATGGTACTCTTGCAGTTTTATCGTATTTTCTTTTAGCTGGTACAGAAAAAAACCCCAACCAACCAAAAAAGTTCCTGCAGGCAACAGGAACATCTGCCTTGCAGAAAGTCAGTAACTACATGATTTACTCCAGTGAAGTTCACATAAAAACAAAGCTCCAAAAAGGAATGGCCTGAAAATAACTGAATACCACATGTCCATGTCCAATGGGAGTACTCACTGAACCAAGGGCTTACACAATGTGGTTCTCAAACATCTCCAATCTGTAAGTCTGCATTCTGTGCAAAAAGCCAAATACAAACAGTCAAGTCATAGCTCTTGCCTATACTTACTTTAGTATTGACATAAAGGTAGAGAGGAGAGATTCTTTAGCAAGCCAGATTTTGAAACAGTAGGTGCTTGAAGAGAGACACAGGCCAGATGGTAGTTCGGGTGACAAAATGTGGCAATACAAACCATTCACTGCTTAAGTGTAACAGCAAGTGAAGATCTGAGATTTATCTCATCCTTTCATACGTGGCACTGAAGCCCATAAAAAAATGTTTCATTTGCAAAGGAATGGGCAACAAGCACAGAGAGCCTTTTATATCATTATTACATTGTCACCAAGATTACAGTTCTTAAAAAGCCTTTGAGGTAGGCAGAAAATTAATCTGAAACAGTAACTTGAGTTAAACTACAAGCAGGAATTTAGTTGTCAAGGTTACCTGGACTGACAAGCAGAATGCCCTGTAGCTGAAGTACTGCCACACTGGAAGCACTGGTTTGACTGCCAGCCATGGAGATACAGTCATGTCTTCCAAGTAACACGATTTTTGGAGAATGATGTGAGGACTGACATGGGGACAAAAGTTGCCTTGATTTTTCTTAAGCATTTATTTTCTGAACAAATGTACTGTTTATTGTTCATCATTCTCTTGTGCAAAACTGTTTTATTAAAAAAAAAAAAAAAACAAACAAACCCCCAAAAAGCAGTTCTGAGCAAGTTAAAAAGGAAGTATCAGAGAGACCTGACTAGTGTACTCATTCAAAAAGGATAGATGGCGGAAGTCTCCAAAACAGATGCAAGTATAGGGAAGAATAGCTAAAAAAAATTGATAAAGATTAGCACTAATACAAAGGAACAGATTTTTAGAAAATATCACCTGTTTAAGTACAACAGGAACAAAAATAACAATATAGAAATCACTTATTGGAACTTCCTCAGCATAATGCAGAACACAAGAAAGCACTATTTTTCCTTAAACAAACCCCTTTGAGGAATTACTTAGTGTGCTTTGTAAATATTGCTTTACAAAGGTCAGAGATCAATTAAGCAATATATGAAAAATATTAGTTGTATTCTAGGATACTATGAAGGTAAAATGGAGCAATGATTGGTACAGGAAAAGTTAAAATGTTTATTGTAGCACATTCTCGTTTTTACAACTACTCAATTTATGAGGAAAGAAACTAATATAAGTTTTTTCTTTCGATGCCCCTACTCTTATGTTCCTATCAATTTTTTAACCTGGTTCTAATTTCAACCAGTTACAACACAGTGTTGGACCTGCCAAGGATAGACAAGCTCTTAGAAAGTTACATACAAATAAATGGACAAGTCCAGAAGCCCTTTTAACTTGTCCCTACTTTCCCCTTAAAAAAGCTGCAGCATTAACTCAAGTTTTAGACACCATTAGGTGATAAACCAGTGTCCAAAGCACAATAAAGCTTCAAATCAGTACTTGAACACACAAGCTGTAAATCTGTGAATCCAGACTTTTTGCATTGCTTATGGGGGGAAAGGTTTAGCTGCTTTAAGTGATTTTCTGTCAAGTCTACTGTCTGTTAAAGGAGAGTTCCTACATTAACTGGCTGCTTGTTAGCTCAGTTCCTGTGCTGTTCCACTATCCGACCAAGCCTCAATCTCACTGTACTCCTGAAGCCACTCAGGAACACATCTGTACACAAGAACGGTGCTGATGTCAGCTGTTCTTCATTTACTGTTACATATTTCAGTCTGATTTCATCTCTCCATTGCTTGTATACACACTCAGAAGATTTTGTAAATTCATTTTTCATGCTTCCTCATCTAATACAAAGTACTATCAGAGACCAGGAAAACATTTTTTAAAAATATACCAAATTTTACTATTCTGAAAAGTTTTAAACCCATGCCAGCAGCAGGTATGTGAAAATTCCCCTGAAACACTCAAACGGATAAGGATGCTTTAATGTGGACTCTAAAGTAATTCCATCTGGTGAATAAACCTCAGTTCAAGTCAGGACAAAGCTAAATTTTGGGGAAATCTGTATAAATCACATTTTTATCTTCAAAAGTCAATTACAAACACATTAAATCCAATTACAACCATTAAAGTTTTGCTATTTATTCAAAAGCTATTTACTTCAGAATTACAGGTGATATACTTATCTGAATTTGGTAAGAAGAGGTCAGATACTGGTATGGTTGAGATTGCTGAAGTAGTTCCCAAGAAGAAAATCACCCCAAGCCATATGCCCCTCTGTGCAATCTGCTACAACCCTCCATCAGGATAAAAAAAAAATTATTTTGCCCCTGTAAAAGTGATACCCTTTTGTGCAAGGTATGATTTCTTTACTTACTGTTCCATAAATGTAGTCTACCCACATGTTTGCTTGACCTCCATTTCATCAGTACATGAAAAAAGCAAGAAACATCAGTTTTTACCAGGGAGAGAGAGCAAAAGAAAGCCACTCACGTGAGTGCAGATCAAGGAAACAAAGCAACATGATACAGGACAGTGCAGGAGAACAGGACATTTATATTCTTTTAAAAATTAGCAAGTGATCAGGTAGTGTCACTGTCATCAGCAAAAGAATCACAAACTTACGGTTTTTAACACTACTTTTTGAATATTTAGTTCACCACACCATCCATGCAATTTAGACAACCCAACTTAGATAGCAAAACCCAACAATTTCTGAGTCAGCCCACCCCAACTCACCTCATGTTGCTGACATCAACTTAGGGACCTGTCCTAGGAGCCGTGCAGCCAGCAATTCTTCATAAAGGCCAAGCAACAAACAAGACTGGAAGGGTTCAACCATTTGTTACCACTGCTTTCAGAAAATGCCTTTTTCCAGCTTTCAATTAAAAATACTTTTTCTAAACTTACCCCTAAATCACACTCATTCTTTTAAGGATGAGGGATTCTCTCAGGCCTGGTAAACCAAAGTATGAACCTACTTTCCTCAATTAAAAAAAAAATCTGAAAAAAATATTTTTGTCACTGCTACCTGTTCAAATCCCAATGTCCTGCACACAGGACTCAAAGAGTAAAATCTAGCTTAGAAAAATCCATCAGCAAACCTCTGCTAATGGAACCAGTCTGGCTTTCAGAAATTCACAGAAAACTTGATTTTTTGTTACCCATCTCCCTCAGTGTAAAGCAAGGGGATAGAAATATCCCAGAACGTATACTCCTTAGTCTCCTGTTCTTGTTTCTAAAACCAACATAATTTTCTGGTTTACAAAGGAGTACTTTTTGATAAATCTCCCTTCCTGAAACTAAACTTACAAAGGATCTCTCATACAAATGACAAGTTTAGCACTGGCTGAACTTAGCAACATCAGTGAGATTTTCCCCCAAATTTCCTGATCTTTACAGACTACTTCCTGACCCTCAGAGTATCCTGTAACAAAGAAAGAGCTGCAGCATAAGCCACAGAGGGTGGTCAGAAGGTGGAAAGAAGAAAGTAAAACTTTTAGGTTAAACAAGATAGCTCTTCTGGGATAGGAAAAAAAGAGCTGTCAAAAGCCAGGATTTTATTGACTGGCTATGTGGAGGAGCTGGCACCTGGTCAAGAAGATATTAAGGATTATATGAAGTGTGTTAGGTAGCTCAAATGCTCAAGGAAATCTTAAAGAGAATGGGAAGAGGATAAATAGGAAACTACAAGCCTATTTTGCAAAATTCTGTTAGTACTGGGGACTAAAAACCTCTAAAATTGTACAGTGCTTTTCCGTGTTTCCTGGCATCCTGAAGTTTATCAGAAGAGTCACTCAATGCTCATACAATTATGTTAAGTACAATATAAACAAGAAGAAAATTGTTTTAGACATCTTTATTATTTAGTAACACAAAGGCAGGAGTTATTGCTCTAAAGATGTATCAAGAACCCCGGATTCCAGCTGTAAAACTCAGAGCATGACAGTAACATCCTAACACAATGGTGATAAACAAGAAATATCAAAATACTACCTGTAGAATAGCAACAGCCTTTATGGTTTTGTTTTTGCTTTTGTTTTTCTCTAATTGTGATAGGAAGGAGTAAAGTCACTTTAGAAACTGAGACAGTAACAAAGACACAGTTCTCAGTGCCCCTTTTTTACTTTACTGTAAGTGTTCAGCATTCATAAGTATTTGATGGTCCTCAATTTACCTCCTACTCCAGAACAAAATGACCAAAAACTGTGGCTGAGGGAAGTATGCCTATTAAGAACAAATGATATCAGAACTTAAAGGGACTAGAAGTTAGAAAAACAGGCATTTTCAACTAAAAGCACTGCTGGCACAGATCTCTAGCCACAGATGTTAGTATTCATTTCTGAGACTCACAGATGTTCAGCTTTTAACTTCTAGATTACTCCTGTTCAGCAAACAATTCATGTCTATACCTGTAGCAACTACTCAATTTTAATTTCATCACATACATATTTCCACGTATTTTAAGAAAATAGAATTGAATTTGATACATTAATCTGATTTCTTTTTAAACTCCAACGTTCACAAGTGTTACTGTGGTTGCATAGTTTAACACATGCATCAGACTATCTCTTTTCTAAAAATACCAGGTTATAAATTTAGCACTTTACTTGATAACCACAGAAGCAGCAAGACAAAGAAGTTTGATATTCAGAACAAAAAAAGATATTAAAAAGCCAAATTTCAGAAAGTCCAGTGAAAGTGGCTCACTACATAAGTATGTACTTAAACAGCACCATCTGAACAATTATTTTTAGAATGTACTAGAACGGCAATGCATTCCAGCATAGTAAGAAGTCACAACGGCCATGAAGCAGTAGCCTCAGGGCTATATTAAGACTATTCAACAATTTAAATAAGCCAGTGAATATAACAGAAGACCTAGCCATTAGTTGGAAAACTGTTTTGTGGTAACTGATTTAAGAAATTAATTAGATTCAAGCACATGCATCTAAATAGTTTACTCCAACTTCCAGAACCAGAACAGAAAAATAAAAGTGCTCTTTACCTACTGCCAGAGGGTCTGGTCTGGTTCACCCTCCTGCCACACATTCTCACACTCAGCTCCAGAACAAAAGTTTCCCCTTTCCTAATCTGAACATTAAAAGTCAATCCTATTCTTCAAAACTAATTGCCTATAGTGAGAACAACAAAAGTACATGGGCACGCGTGTGTGTTGCTCACTACGGCCAAACATAAGGTTTTTATTTGAGATCTCCCAAGACATTTAATTAAGTTTGGTTGCAGAGTACCTTAGGGAGAAAACAATTAAAAGCTTTTTGCTTTCTAACAAATAACTTCTCACTCTTAAAGCAAAATCTAAAGTTTTTTCCACTTTCATAGTTCTCAGCACTTCCAACATACCTTTTTGCAACACAAAACCACAGGAAACCTCAAAAGGAGCAGCACTTCCCGTATTGCCCATTGTGACATTTTGGCTCAAATATATTTTTAAGTAAATCTGAAGAGGCAGAAGCCTAATTAAATACCATTTTCACAAGAAGCTTTATTAATATTATTTCTAATCATTTTAATGTGAGTAGAAAAGGCTTTACAAATATAACAGTCTGAACCACAGCAGAACCCTGTTTCACTGATTCACATGGCATCTCCTGCAGCAAGATCCAACCACATTATTAGACCTGCAAACTCTTAATCTTGGATTTATTGACTTGATCTTCTGGAAGGAAGATGCCAGACTTTAGGTTTTCTATATGACATTGTAACAAAAGGACTGTGGGAGGCCAAACACATTTCCTAAAGAACGATGCATTAGAAGTAATTTTCTGCCTAGGCCTCCATTTCTAGGGTGGTTCTGTGTGATGGAAAAAGGAGTCATTTCTTTCCCAATCCCATTTTTGTCAGGAGATCCTGCTTAAGGAAGGCCAAGATCCAAACCCAGTCATCTTCCAGCAACATAAATGGCTGTCAAGATCTTCTGCTGAAGGCTTGTGATGCAGTTTAAAGGTTAGAAGGTATCCTGAAGCAATTTGGAGGGAATGAAGAGGGAGAGAAGAGTCACAAGATGCACCAGAGTAATAATGCATGTAACATAGTTCCAAATGACTTCAACTCAGCACGAAAGATGAACTGGTAAAATCTCCTTAAAATTTCATTGCCAGTTTTCAAGTGATTCCTTTTGCTAAAAATCAAAAGGGAATTTAGAATCAACTTCATGTGCCAGCAATGACATAGCTGGAAAAAGAGAGGTCTGACTGTGGGCTACTGATGTTTGCAAGGAAGAGGCTGTCGCTCTGCACAGCATGAAGTGAGAAAGGCAGAATTTACCTGAGTTGATTCCCTTTCTTTGGGCCTGAGGGATTGCTGATCATGTAGGTTAGCAGCACATCCCTTTAATCAGAGTATTCCAGTCTATTGCCTTCACATGGACTTCACAAACCCAGCAGCCACAGGCTGCTCTAAAGGAAGAATGTATTTACACATTTGGAACTCAAGAACTTTTTCGGTGCTGGGAATTCAGTTGGATTTCAAATTGATTGGGCAGCTTCCACCTTACAGCACATTCAAAACCAGCACTAGTGTAAAGAGACAGGGAGGAGATGAAAATGGCGTGGCTGTGGGCCATACACAATCACTGGCCTTATCTTGGCCCCAGCCCCCAGTTTCTACCTGATGTAGTTTCCTGTCTAGAGAAGGGTCACACCAAGAATTTCATTAGTGCTTCGCAGAACTGAAGTACAAATATGACCCATGGACAGGAACCTTACACAGAGGCATAAAGAACATTCTTTCCAAGTGCTCAGAACATTTTTTCTCCTCTCTCTCTCTCCAACACTTTTTCTTTAAACTGCTCACACTCTTTCCCTCTCTCAGCCTAGAGAAGTAGAAGGCAACATCAACAAAAAAAAATGCATAGAGAAACAGCATAAAGTCCATCCTTCACACCTGAGCGGATGGCAGTTCAAAGGGGCCCTACCTACCTGCAACCCTGTTGTTTGCTTCAAGAACTCTGCCCAAGGAAAAAGACGAGCAAATCCTGGAAGCAGATCCTTCCCCAAAGGAAGTTTCTTTCTGAGTCTGCAACCTGGAGCTTTTGCTTGAGACTCAGTCCTCTGAGTGGATTCTTTCTTCAAACTCTCACATTGGTTCTTTACTTTTGTGGGCAGCTGGAAAAAGAATGAAGCCGTAGGCTGAGGCAGGGACTCCATACTTCCAGGATAGGGAGGCAGAAAGACTGGAGGGGAAGGAAAAGTGCTAGTTGGTAACTTCTTGAATAATGACCTGCATTTCCTCATTTTCTGCCACACAGAGACATATACATAGTCACTGTAATAGGGGAGGATGACAAGAGATGAGTACTAGACATGCAGTGTTTTCATGCTCTGATGCCAAAAAAACCCCAAACCCATAGTGTTGAGCTGTGAACTTTCAAGACTTTTAAGACCTCTACCAATAGATGAGATCAATCTTAAGATGTTTTGTCCAGAAAGTTCTCTCAGTTCGTTACAAGTAGATGCAGGTGGGGGTGAAAAAAATTTAAGTGCTCATTTCTTGGAAAAAAATCCAAATCTCTGTTCACTTGCTCTCAAGTGAATTAAAACGGCATTATTGCAATGCAGTGAACATCTCCCCATAATCTCTTCAAGAAAAAATCGTCATACTTACCTGAGTGTTTCCCTCACCAATGCCTTCCTAACACCATTCCCAACTCCTCTGTAAAGGCCTTACTCCAAGTTCAAGTCTTCTACTTTATTTGTAAAATCAGACTGATCAAACATGACAGCAGTTTAAAGCTGTTATGACAAACTCTGATTTAACCCACGTACATTGTGAGTGCTGTGAAAGCTAAGAACCTATTCAAGTTCCTGAATCAGGTTTCTGGATTTCTAAAATATTCTTTTTTCCAAAACTATAATGCAAAAGAGAGACAAAATTTTCTTCACAAATCCTGAAAGCTGCTAAGACTCCAGTGAAATTTTATCAGTAGCATGGAGCCAATAGGCAACAAAACAGAACCAGAAGTCACTGGACTTTGAAAAGTTACATGCACAGTTGCTCATGTATGAATTGACTGGTTGCCATCCAGTACAGTACCTTCTGCACAACAGCACAGTGTATGGCATTTGCATGTGAGGCAGCCACTGAGCTGTTGGCCTCAGATGAGGCACCAGCACTTCATCCACAGTGCTCGTCTTTGCTCTTAAGACATCAAGTAGAGTATGATCCAATAGGTAACCATGAATGTACATTACTCATTATGTTTGATGCAATTTTACTTAATTCATTTTGGGCAATTGGTGGTGTTTCTTCATCCTCTCCTTTAGAGCACAGACCTAAACAAAACAGTTTCACATGGTTAGGTACCTCATGTGTTCTTCAAACACAAGCTTTCCTCTGCTCAAAGAAGCTTTCTTTCATCGTGCTTATAACAATATAAGAAGATGGGGAAAGAAAAGCTAGGGTTTGTCATTAAAACCATAGCAATTTTTGCAGTTAGAGTAGCATACAGAATTTTTTTTTCAAAGTGACAGATGAAGCCATCAAGGACAGACCCTAATATCCTATAGTCATTAGAACAGAAAAATCAGCAAACTGTTTCCCGAGAAAGTGCTTGTGCACGCAGAAGGATGCTCTGCTTCTTGGTTCCTCTGAGGATACTGAATATGGCGATGCTATCTCAATCTAAAGCAAGAGGGTTGAGTCTAAATAGTGTGTTTCACAAAAATAATAGAATTAATTGTCTTTTAGTGGAATTTCATGACTTTCCAACATGAAACCACAAAGTGTTCCTTTCAATTTGACAAAGCATTGCCTTTTTGGTTATTTCAGACCAATTTTTCAAGACTAGAGAGTCAGGTTCAGTCTTTTCATCCCATATGCATGTTCTTGTGAAAGAAGATCTTCCTGCTTGGAAAGAATAATTGACGAACATACACATAAAGGTACTTGGCCAAGAGGTATCTCCAGGCTGATGTTTGTACTCCCCTTTCCCCGTAAAGGACACAAGATAAAAATGAAAGAAGAGGAAATACAATAACTAGAGCACATTTGGTGAAAAGTTTCTACTTCTCTGTATTTGCCGGCTAAGAAATATCATAAAAGGGCAATAGAAGTTAAAGCACATTTCTCCTCAAAGACTCTCTTGTGAATACAATGTTCTTTTTAACCAGATAACTTGAAAAGTCCCTGAGAATCAAGGTATTCCAAGTTGCTAATACTAATTACTTATAATTCATAACTACAATGCCATGGGCAGTTGGCATTTTGCCAGCTCAACCAAGACAACAGCACCACAGGCTCAATTTCAGGTGAGACATTGAAGCCTATGAACACTACTAAGATTTCTGAAGTCAATACTCCTTTCCAGTTCAAAGTATCAAAAGGTATTAGAGCAAATCAGATCAAATAGAATGGTTCCTTTCAAACAGGACTCTGCCTAGGGCCTCTGCGAGAAAACCTCCTTCACAGTGAAGGATACTATTCAATGGAAAAAGGCCCAGATCACCTCCAACATACTAAATTGCATGAGATCATCTATTGTGGTTTCAAAAGTGTAAGAGTGAGGAGTACTTGGTCTTGTTGGAGTCACATCTCTTCATCAGTAGAAGAGAGAAAGATACAATGTAAAATTTAAGAAAAGAAAGAAAGGTATTATGAGGACTTTGTTGATTGGTGTTTTCCTTATGGAAACAACTGAACAGTTTCTAGATCAATCTGAAACATGCTGTTAGGAATGAGCTGGTTTTAAATTCCTCTTCTTACATCATGGTCATGGTATCTCTCCTTTACCAAGAAAGGGAAAACCCTTTAATTTTTATCCTTTTATATATAATTCTTCCTTGAACAGATTTGTCTGAACTGTAAAGAATAAATGAGGCTGGTAACTTCTGTGTTCTAGCTATCAAAACCACTACCTTTATCGATTCCTACATACAGGTATGTATTTCAGGCTGAAACAACTAAATCCTCCAGTGTTTTGAGATGAGAAATGTTAGTAAATACTCCTTTGCTCTAAGACATAAAAGAACAGAAAAAGAGGTCTAGAGAAGAGCATCCAAAGTACTTGAATCCCTCTTATGGGAATCTCAGGAAAAGTTTCTTTGTTGCCTCACCTCAATCACCAGAAGTAATTCATGCTACCAAGAAGATATGTTAAATTAGCTTAAGCACTGAATATCCAACAGCTCTTCTCAGTCACTGTAGTGTAGAGTTTGCTGATTTATGTCAAGGGTAGGCTCTGATGGGATTCTTTTAGATGGAGCAGGAAGAAATTATGGCTGTGATGACACAAGAACATGTTGATGATGACACAAGAAGAACATGCTGATGATCTTCAGATAGAAATGAAGTCAGGAAAGGCACTGGTAGTTCTGTTTGTGAGTATGCACAAGTCAGTAAGGAATCCTATTATCAGTGTTCTCATCTCCTTTGGGCAAAGAAAGGAATCTCTGCAATGTCTTTCCATAGTGACCTGACTGTTGATAAATAGTCTTGGGTAGAAAACTCCCTTTAGTGCTTTCTTCCACCTCCCTTCTATCTCTATAGAGAATGTTTCACTGCCAGTTCTTGAGTCTGTGAAGAGTGATCTCCATTTTTCTGCTTCAGAGAGCAGAAGCTCAATAGCCAAGAAAGAAAAAGTTTAAACAATTGTGAGTAAATTCTACAGAATACCATCTGCAAAATAAGCAAAAAAATTGAATCTCCATATTTGGTAAATGGTACAGAATATAAGCAACAATACTTATTTATTTCTAATACTTCAGCTCCCACAACCACAGGATCAACGTGAAATAACATGGAAACAAAACAAATTGTTATATCCAATTCAAGTTAACTGTAGTCAGATCAAATACTTATCAACCCTCAAACTGAAATTTTAAAGCATCATGCAATTATTTCAGATTTAAGGTGCAACTAGCCATATGGAGTATTTGCAATTCTTAAAATGATACCTAAGTCTGGGTTAAGTGGTTGTTGTCCTGCTGCCATTAATCATACCTCTAGAAATAGGTGCAGGCTGCAAACCCGCCGCAGAATCTATGCACCAGCATCCAGTTGAACTGTTATTCAAAATAAATATTAGAAGAACAGCAAATTTTAGTAAAACATATTTCTCCTGGACACTAACACCAACATGGCATATGTATTAAAGTAGCAACAGGAATGATATAAGGCTGTTTAAATTGCAAGCTACTGACACTATAAAAAAAATGCTAGTTTTCTAAAACTTCCTGTTTTGATTATTTTTTGGGGAGGCGAGAAGGGGAGGACGAGGCTTGATTCAAGGAAGGGTTAGAAGTCATTGAGCATCATGATAATGAGATTGGATTAATGTTATCCAGTCCCAAGACGGAGAAAAGACGGCAAAACCATCAGTCAAAGTGTTGATTTTGAAAGACTGTCATGCAACGTTTCATTAAAACCTAAACATGCCCACAAATAGAATGGTAGGAATCTTGACTTACTAATTTTCAGAATGTGTTTTAAAGCATCTGGCTTCTTTCCAGAAATGTTTCATGCTCAACTTCTTCAAAGGCCCACTAACAGCCAGAGGGCCATAGCATTGTCTAGATTACCAGACAAGGCATCAGACAGTACCTGAGACTGGCACAGGTACCAATCCCTCAAAGGCCCTTCCCACTGCCAGTTCAGGAAAGGCAAAAAGCTATGGCTTGTCTGAGCTCAGCATGACAGAAATTCTGAAATTACACATAGCTATCACAGCAACACATATTTGAGAAGCACAGCCAGTATTTCTTGGCACATATACAACAGCAGAAAAACACTAGAGGTATAAAATTGAATGATTAGTTGATTATAGCAAATACTACCTTGTAAAAATAATTTCCATTAATAGGTGCATCAATTTTATACAATTAAAGAAATGGGTATTTGCTAAACAATGTTATAATTATTTTGTTCTTTTAAAAGCTGTTTACATTCCAAGAATATTCTTAAATATCTTCATTAACATGCTTTTTATTTCTTGTCAGCTTTTGTGCCAAGTACAGTTGAGAGTAAACATTTTTGGCCTAGCTAAGCCACATTTCAAATCAGATTAACACACTTCACTGGCACTAACATATATTTCTGTCATAAAAACAGACCTCCTTTCAGTCTTAGGGAAATTCTATGCTTCTGGGCAGAGTGCATGAGCCAATATTTAAAACAATAAAAACCAACAGTATTTTTTAAAGATGTCATATGATGCCTATTTATTCGCTTCTTTCTGCTTAAGAAAGCTAACTATAGCAATAAAGGTTACAGTATTTACGTGTATATTGAACTTACTAGACAAAATTACATAAAACCTGTAGTTTCTTAATATTAATAATGCCTTTGTACTTTACTTTGTAGTTCTTAATACATGACTTGCTTAATTTACTTTGATTCCACTTACATGCAATTAGGTTACACAAATTTAGGCAATTTTTTCTTAAAGCACCACTTTTCTTACTGAGTTCTCAATCTTTGCACAATTCCTACACTTCTCTGGCCAGAGTGTTTCAGGCTGTCCAGCTGCAGAACCTGGAAGCTGAAATACCACACAAGTAATGTTGAGATGAGTGATTCCAATATTGTTTGACAGCCACACCACACTGAAAGCCTCAATTTTTTTGTTTGGGCGGGGGGGGAGGTAGGATGAGGTCCAATCTGAACTCTCAGATGAGAATAGCTCACGGCTTTTCTCTGCAGGTTTTGACCCTTGATCATCTCCTTCATGTCTTTCCTCTGGTGTCTGGGCTCTCTGGAGAACTCAAATAGAGCAGAAATGCCCCTTTCATGCAATATTTGCTCCATTATATGTATTTGGTAGATTAATGTTAATAAAGGGCGATATGGATGCACCAATTTTAAAAAAAAACAAACCTGCTGTTTTTCAAGTCACCATTTTCACAAAGTTTTATTTTGGAAAGTACTCAAAACTCGCATTTCAAATTTCAGAACTTCCTAGATGACTTTCCATACCCAATCCTAATTTCTACAAAGGGTTTCCTGACCCCAGAGTTTACAAATTTAGCATGCACTCTGACCAACAGGCTTGATCCTTTCCTCATTTTCAGCAGCAAAAAGAACTCTAGAGACAAAATTGGAATGAATTTTCTAGTAACTGTTACTGCTAAAACAGAGTGATGTCAAATGCTATTGTGAGCTGTTAGTTCTTCAGCACTAAGAAGTTTGAGATGCAACTGAGACCTATTTTTGTCTAACATGTTGACAGTGGAGAAAACTGAGTTAGCCATGACTTGCCAATGCTGCGCAAAGCACACCAGAGTATCTCTGCAATATATAGTCTCTTAGGTTCAACATACAAGTTTAAGTCTCATGTGTAGTCAGTGATGTTTTAGATCAGAATCACAGTTTTTTTGTTTTTTCCTAGTATGTGTTAATAGGACATGAAAAAAGCATTCTAGATTATACTGTACATAATCATTTAAAGCCAGCTATCTTTAATGAGCTAATTAAATGTTTACTGAAGATTTGCTGACTTAACTTTCTTTACTGGACTAGTGCCTCAAATTCACCAAGACTTCAGTATTAAATTAAAATTGTGTTATTCCTTCCAATAATTCCATTTGGAGTAAGACCACCACAAGTTTTATTATAAAAATATCAGTCAGCTGAGGTAAAGGCCATTTGACATGTATCATTTTGCTCTGCTTAAGTAAAACTGTTTGCATTGAATTGTCCCTTTATCTTCTCTCCATGCAAGCACCTTCCCACCTACCTGCTTTGATCAGCCAGAACTCCCAGCTTTTGCACTAGACCCAATTAACTTTGGCAGTGCCTCTTCACAGGCATACCAGTGTGCAGTGTTTGACTGTCATTCTGTATCTGTTGAAATATTAGCATTTGGTTTAGGTTGTGTGCAAGAACAAAAAATCAGTATCAAGTCACACATAAAAGAATACATACAAAAACCATAAAAGGATCTATTTCTAGCCTATGCTTACTGTTTTCATAAAATTATTCAGAACAGGGAAGAAGACAGACATCAAACATCCATACCAAAATAGAAACTTACCCCACTGACTGATCTGAGTTCGAGAGTGTTTAACCATACACTGAATCTCACAGGACCCTCTTTCCTTTGAGTCAAGATTTCATTGACAAAAATAATCACAATCCAGGGCAGATAAAAAAGAGTTTCCCACACATTCAGACAAACACGCAAGACACTATCATAGAATTGTGACAGTTGGAAGACTTATGAATGCTCTTGAAAAAGAAAACACCACCACTTGGCTCATTACTGCACATTTCTGTATATGATTGATATCTACAACATGCATAGTTTATTCTGAAGTAAGACAACATACAACAGATAGTCTTGACGTGACACTTATACTGTGAAATTAGTTGCCTGATCTGATTACTGTACCAAATAAATGCAAAGGTCAGCGTTTCCTCAGAAGAGTTGTTACATTTCTGAAACACTTTTGCCTGTAAATTCCTAAGATCAATTCTCCTATCAAAGTCCAAGATGTCCCCTTTATTTCCATTTTCTTTTTAAGGCAAGATTCTAAAATAAGTTTGCTGCAGGACTGAAGAGATCTGTATTTAAAGTTACCAAGTTTTAGCTGTATATTATATGAAAAGTATTGTAGTTTCTAAATAGCTTTTTAGCCACCAAAAAAAAGTTCAAAAAAACATACAAGCATTCTATGCTGCTGTTACCTCTACAGTCTTTCAAGTCATACTCCATACTCCACCTTGTAGTTTACCAAAATGTACAAAAAGGAAACTATAGTGCATATGACAAAGGTTGACACAGCCAACATAAAGAAAACTCCAAAGATGCCTAATAAAGTAAAAGTCTTTAATTGTTGCCACCTGTTAAAAATTTGCTCTCCAGAGGTTGTGGTTAAGCGTTAATTCTACACAATGCAACAAAGAATGAGTCTGTATTTTTTAAATGCAGTTACTCTTCCAAACAGCTATTTCCCCAAGTTTAAAATGATTCTTAATTCATAGTTTAGTACCTGCATAACTGAAATTCCCACACGCATTTTGCAAATTAGACCAGAGTTTAATATTGCATAGCTGCTTTTCTGCTCCTCCTTTCTTTAATGGCCCAGCATTATATTATTACTTCACACACATAATTTTACATGTGAACATCACATAATTTTCTACACTTTTATGTCTCAACTGTTTCTATTGTAGACTTCAGTCCAACAGGAACACAACTGCTATCAAGATGTGCCTTCCTGTAACAGTCTGCTATTCAAAGACTGGACAATCTTTGAATGTCCTTATTCTTAGTCATCAGAGAATTTCCATTTTACCAGTCAAGTTCTTTCAGTCTAGGTTATAAAATAAAGCACACATCTATATCTAAGCAACCTGCATGACAGAAAAATCACATATAGTACCCAAAAATATGCATTCTAATGGTACTGACATAGGCAAATGCACAACTTTGTTGAAGAGAAACTATAGGAAGTATTTGTGTGAGCACACAATGTTACACTTCAATACAGCATTAGGCTCTTTTCCCCACAGATAAATGGAACACAGATTTCAGAAATACAGGATATTCCACCTATGCTAAAAGTCTGCTTTACCATCAATGTATCATGATATGACTCCATCTTTTCATTTTTTTCTCTCTTGTACATGCAAAATACATACACAGAAAAAATGGGTGTCATAGAAAATACAACAGCAGTAACAAGATACCGATTCACTCAGGACCACAATCAAGTGATACTTTGATTTCATACTTACTATGGTTCATTACAATAATGTGCAATGAAACATACATTCTGCATTAGAAAAAATTACTTGGAAGATGCCTCCCAACTCCAAAGTGGGCACAGAGAGCACTTGGCCAGGGGCGGCAGGGGAAGGAGGAGAACATGAGGAAGGGTGGAACTCCACAACTCCAGGGGAATCACTTCACCACCTGTCAGAAGAATGTCCATTGGCAGACTGTTCCCAAAGAGCCAATAATTTAACCATAATAACCTTGGCCTTTAAGGAAATGAATCATTGACTGGATGGTACAGATTTTTGAACTCTACTATAGCTAGAGGATTTAAGTGTAGCAAAACAATACTGAGTAAAGACTGAAAAAAGTATGCAGATATATGGCAGGCATTGGAACTCTGATGATCTTTGAGGTTCCCTGCAATCCAAACCATACTACAGTCCTGTGAATCTAACAGCAACATAATAAACAGTGGTAGAAGACATTATTGAGAAAGCGTAGGTATTTTAAAGGGAAAGTGACAACATGTAAACCTTAACATTCTTCTCACTGCATACTACCAATCCATCTTCCCTTTCCCCACCAATTCCCCAGCGTGCATTAACACTTATTCCTTCCCTCTTTTTCACTTATATCAGAGCAAATAGTTATTCTGAGCAGTGTCCTAGATAATGATGTAAAAAAATTATGCCTGTGTGGCAGCTTCCAATCAGAAGTCAGTATCACCTGAGTACCCTGTTTTCCAATTGCCATAAGGCAGATTTAAACTACCACTACACATTAATTTGCACCATGAATATGTACTGTATATAAAGCTGGTCTGAAGCAAAAACGTGATACTATGGACAAGGATGTCAGTAATCCATCTCCACATGGCCTAGTCATAAAGTACACAATCCAGTGGAAGGATCCAGAGTTACTGGGAGGAAGCCAAATTCACACAAACTTGGCAATCTGTTTCAGAACTGGAATTCGCATTAAACACAAAAAGCTACCAGTTACAGGGAAAGAGGGCTCATAGCTCTTGTAGCAATTAACTTGTCTCTATGTTTGATTAGAATGATTAATTTTGTACAGAAAATGACTGAGTTTATAAAAATCTACTTAGTTAACATAGAGAGTTTGGAACTCCATAAACTTAAACATTTCTAGCTATTACATTGAAATGGTTTGCAATGATAAACCCCTGACACTCAAAAAGATTACTGCCTACTACACATAGCTTAATCTCATTTTTGACTGAGTCCTCAAAAACAAAACAAAAACCAAAATAACACAAGAAACCAAGTATTTCTGCTGCATGGTCCCTACAAAACAATATTTGAAGCCCCTATTCGACTTAAATCCAGACTGACATGTCCAAGAACAGGAGACTGCACCCACAGAGTAGATAAGCATGGCCCTACTTTTGCCTCCACAGCTACAAGGGCAAGGAACAGAGGGATCTCCAACATGACTCATTCTGATGCACACCAGCCATCCAGGTAGCACACCCTAAGTGGAGAGAGCAATAGCCCCATCGGAGTTTTTTCCAGGCAATCAGCAAGCCAAAATACACAAAGCAAAAGGAAATCTTCAATTGGGAACACAGAAGAGATAGATACAAGAAGAAATTAAATTACTGGGGGCAAAGGGAAGAGCAGCAAGGCAAAAAGAAAAGGGTAACTTCAGTGCCATAGTCAAAGAGTCTCCTGATAGAAATCTCTACAAGTCCTACACACACACTCTGCCCTTTTTTTTTTTTTTTATAACTCCAGTACTCATGGAACTTTTTATTTCTGAAATATTAAAAAAAATATCCAGGGGGACAAACACACTTGAAAGTAAAATCTTTTAAGGTTAGTTCCTACATCCTACACTCCTCCTGTAGCAGAACCAGTGACTGGACTGAACTCCACTGACTTCAATACTCTTGAAGCATTAACTTTATTAATTTATGAAGCCACTGGCAGGACTGGAGCCAACATCATGGGTATAACACTTTGGCTTCAACACTAGCCTGACTATTGCATCAGCCATGCTATTTTTAAGTATAATTCAGCTTTGCAAGTCTATATGGTTTTTATTTTGTTTTTACACACTGTTCCAAGGCAATTTTGTTCAATGCCACCTTATTTGCCACATATTTAAGAGCCATTCCAATATCATACAATGTCTGCCACTGACAACATTTATTAACAACAGTGATTGCTACGCTTAACAAAAGAGCTACTAATATTAAAATCTATCCTCCTAAATAATATGTCAAGTTGGCAAAACATTTTTTACTGTTTTTTCAATTTTACTACTTCAGGCCATACGAAGTATAAAAATGTTTGGGATCACTGTGAGAAATACTTAAAAAGCATCACAAGTACTAAACCTTGAAACCAAAACTTTTCACAGAGGCATACAACAAAACAAACAAAAAAAGGCACAAGAATTTACAATGAAAATTTTGAAAAATTAAATTATATCAAGGTTTAAACAATCAAAGCAGGGGCATGCTCAAAAAGAGAGCTTTCAGCCTTGAAAACTTACAACCAGGTCATTTTATTTTATGCTGTATTTCAAAGAGCTTGATCATTTGAATTTATAGTTCATGATTTTAACATAATTTTATCTCTGAATTCGCACGTGCACTCTTCTGGATGACCAATGAACACATTACCACTCAATCAAGCATTTAGAAGAAATTAAGCCCTATCCAGAATATTTTGCAACAGATAAAACTGTTCTTCCCCACAATTGTTTTAATTGCTCATTTTCAGGGAGAAGAACATTAAGTTCCCAGTTTTTAAGTACCCAACATTGTAGATGTCCTTTCCTCTTTCATCAACCACAGCATGAACAAATGTTTTGAGTACGTTTTCCACCTACAAATGGTTTTGAGTGCCCAGTTTGAAGTATCCTTGTCCCAGTTTCAGTAGCATTCTTCCTTTGAGACCACCAGTATGAGTGTGTTTTAGAAAAACATGAAATGAGACTAGTCTGGGCTAGAATAAGGATCATCCAAGAGACAGCATAAAATAAGAATCAACTAAAACCAAAGTGGTTTTATTAGAATATAAACCTTCAAAAGAAAAAATTGAATGTAACAGTTAAGTCAAAAGTAAAACAGAACTACAAAAAACAAAACCAAAACAAAACAAAAAACAAACAAACAAAAAATGTCATCTCAGGGTTGGGGAAAAGCCCTTCACCGCATATTACCTTGGTTTCGATTTGCTTAATACAAACCAAAGTATGAAATATTTTCAGAGAAGCAAAACCACATTTATGAAAAATTTATGAAAGGTAGAGCAACACTCTCTCAGAACTCAACATTACAAAAGCCAAGCTAAGAAGAATTTTGGAATT
This sequence comes from Pithys albifrons albifrons, assembly GCF_047495875.1. Taxonomy (NCBI): domain Eukaryota; kingdom Metazoa; phylum Chordata; class Aves; order Passeriformes; family Thamnophilidae; genus Pithys; species Pithys albifrons. The sequence goes on from NC_092458.1 coordinate 57,472,073, forward strand.
CTCCATCTAAGGCTGCAAGAGAAATGCAATAGAATCCCTGAGGCAGACTTGCTGAGCCTTCCCCAGTTCCTATACTGTTTATCTAAAGAAGTGCCTCCCTACAGTTTTGAGACAGTTTACAACCTCAGAAAACATTTTAGAATTTGATTTGTCAGGTTTGTTTCTCATGCTGACTTGATGCTTAGACTTCCTTTCATTTCCATCAAGGCACACTCAGAATGACATTTGAAATATTGGCAATTTCTCACCCATAACACGAATATATCTTAAAAATGCATCATGGGAAAACAGGTTTATCATTTGTGAGACTTCTGTTGTCATGATTAAACCATTGGTCCCTAAAATACAGAACCTGGCAAAGGGAAGACAGACAGACATACAGATAACTCACTCGCCTGTTTTTTTTGAATTCTTAACATCCAGGATTTTTGAAAAAGTTTCAGAGTTCATGAAAAGGCTCACAAGAGTGTTTGAAGAGGAACATGCAGTTGCCAATTCCTCCACCTTTGTTTTGCCTCAAGTTATCTACCAAAGCCATTTAGCAATTCAACAAGCAGGAAAAAGAATAGTTTGAATAAATCTGAACAATGATGCAAAAGGATATTCCATTTCCTAGGCTCCAATACATCCACTCCAATCTGCTTACCAGCCAAAGTAAAACCACACAAAAACTTAACAAGTTCTGAAATTCCACGAGCATGTTATTTTCACTCCATCATGCACTTACACCACATTCTCTACTAGGTCACGAGACACAAAATGAGGAAAAGAAAGTGATGTACAGAAACTTGTCCATGCTGGAATATCCAGAAACAGCAAGTCTGAAGTACCTCATGAGGCCTAGTGAACCCTTGAGCGTTAGAGGTGAATTCAGCAAGTCCAATGGAAGTACCTCCCCTGTGTGAGGCTCTCACCTCCCCACCTCCTGCTTCCTCTGGAAGGAGCATCAGAGCCTGCACAAGCTGTGACAGCTGTCCAGAAGCTTGTTGGTTGCTGCCCAAAGCAACAGGTTAACTGTGTACCACAAAAGTGGAAAAGTAGACATACAACAGCAGGTTTTCCTGCAATACTCCACCAAACTACAGTTCTTTACTTCAAGTTTGTGCTCCCCTCTGCCAGCACCAAAGAAAAGGAAAAAAATTCAGACTTTTCTTTCCTTAGGGGTCTCCCCAAAAATATGTATAACAAAATTAAAAATTCCTCAGTCTCAAAGGGTTGAACTCATGTCAGCTTTGCTGATAGCATTGTGGGTTTCAGGATTGGAAGGGCCAGAAAAAGGGACATAATGTGGCTATCACACAACAAAGGGTAAAACTGGTAAAGCATTAGTTCTAGATTGCAGAGGGAACAGTAAATTCTTATGGTCCTTCTAGAAACTTTATGAAAAGCTAGACTTGCTCTCTCTCAAACTACAGTATAGTAAATTAAATTCTTTAAAAAAACATTCACCATAGTAAGATTTGAAATATAAAACTATACACAAATTCTACAGCTTCCTAAAACTTGCTACTAAAATTTAAATCATATAATTTATTCAAATAAACTAAATATGGATAATAAAGAGTGCCAAAACTGTGGGCTTAGCAGAGATAAAATACTACAGTGATTTCACACTGCCTTTCCTTTCACCTTTCCAAAACATCCCAACTGAAGCCTTGAAATGAAGCATATCAACTGGTTAGGGAGAAAGGCAAACATGCAGACAGCAAAGAGAGAAAAATAAAGAGACCTTAGGAAGGAAGGAAGCTGTTTGAAACAAGACAGCCACTGGAATTTACAGCAGTACCTACATCAAGCTTCTCGAAAAATGTTCCTAGGGGGAAAAAAGTCTAAATAAAATACAGGTGTATGTCACAAATAAGTTATTAGTGTTCTAGAGAACCAAGAATTAACTGCAAGTTTAAGAAGACTAATAAAACCCAGGCTTGTAGTCTATATATCAACCTAAGATGTTTAAGGGTTTTAGTTTGAGTTCTGTGATTGAAGAACAATGTTATCTGTTTTAGTGAAGCACTATCTTCAGTTCTGGTTTTACAATCATGAGTCCCAACTTCTATGTTAATTTCTTTTAAAAAAGTAAAACAGAATCATCAAACAAATCATCGTGTTTTGTAAGTAATATAGTTTAAAAGAAAAATGTATAGAAGTATATTGAATTATGCACAGAATCACCAACTAGCTGAGTCTGGAAGAGACCTCTGGAGACCCTCTAGTCTAAATCCCACTGCTTACAGCAGGGTCAGCCAGCAGAAAGGAAAAACAAGCTACAAAAGAGCAGCAAGCTGCAAACTGTTCCTGCATGCTGACTGCTGAGACTCAGAAACAAACAAGGCCAGCAATGAATAGGCCACCTTCTTCTCCTCCTGTCCATTTCTTAAAAAGCGGGTAGCAATGGTACTTGTACTTCATTATGGGAAAGAGAAGCTGTCGGGATGGATTCACATGGAGGAAGTCCTGCCAGAAATGGATTTGTGAAGAGAATCAACAAGCCACTGATAATGCTCTGACAACTGATGGTTTTAATGTTGTTTGAATGTACAGAATGTCTGGTAAAGTGTCTTTTTGCAGTCACTGCTTCTTCCCAGAATACCCTGTAATCTCAGGGGTCTGGAGGAAGGTTGTGACATCATGTTACCTGAACCCCTCTCCTACTGAATGCAAATCCCCTTACTCCCATTGGCCCAGAGCCAAACTCCCCTCTTGTCTCTTATTGGTGAGTTTGAATCCCTCCAAAGTCCATATAAACCCCTGACCACAAATAAACACTCTCTTTGTTCTTCTCCCTCTAGGGTGGTCTCTGTGTGTCCTTCTCAATGGGCTCCCAGGGACAGGGAATGTGGGGAGCACATTTTCTCCTAGGTTATGGAACAACCTCAGGGACCAGGAGAATCATCATACCATTGCAGACTGCATCCAGACAACACACAGCACCAATGAGGCAGAAAGAATCCCCAAAACAGCAAGAAGCTGCATTTTAGAGCCCTGTGTACTAGTTTTTGAAAAAGCAGATTTTCCTTTACAGGAACTCTCCTGCATTCAGAGAAGCACAATGTGCCACAAAGCATTAGGTAACTGTATTTAACGTATCATTCTAACACCTGATTATCACATCAGTAAACTTTGTTGTTTACACACGTGCCACAATTTGATATTTCCCAATTTAGGGGAGGTCTTTCTCTTTGTCAAGAGCCTCTTCCAGGCCATATATACCATTCCTTCGCTGACAGGAAATAACTACTATGGATTTGTAACTAAAAACCGATATATAGCAAAATTACGGTATCACATCAAAAGCTTGACATTTTAGAGTTTTATTTTCATGAGACTAAAATGCTTTATGAAGATATCAAATTCTTCTCAAATGATACAGTCCAATAACTGTATTTTTTATGTCTAACTACTTGTTTTCAAACTGAAGAGCCAAGAGACAGTACAGGAAATGTGTGAATTTTCTTCTATCTGCATGACTTAACCCAGGATACACCAAAAGACATGAAAAAACAAAGTGTGAACTGACACAGAAGCTTCAAAGAGCAAGTTCCAATTAAGAGCAAAGACAGCAAGTAACATTCAGGGACATTATTTTAATTGACTTCAAGAGATTTGCATCAGGATGCTTTGGGACACACAGGTTTGAAGAGAGTACATGCCAAGACTACTAAATAAACCGAAAGAGAAGAAAGCAAATAATGTAACCAGTCTTGAAGAATGAGTATTAGCATGAGGGGGTTTAGGTTGGTTGAGCTTGTTTGTTATTATGACATTTAAGTGTCGAGTTATACTAACTCAAATCCATCAGAAGAATTAAGGAGATCAAAATTGCTCATCCCTTGTTGTCAAGTAAACCCTAACAGTCACATGGGACCCATTAAAGACAGTGATTTATTTAAAGTGGATCAAAGACTGAAATTGTCATGGGCATTTCATATTACATTTCTCTATTATGTATTATAAAGTTTTAAACATCAAAGACTTTTTTTAAGTTAAGACATCTCTTCTAGTTTTCATAAACTAATGGCCACATTAATTAAGAAGAAAACACTACACTGCAAACACACTGGAAGAGATGTAACACAACCCATGAATAATGTCAGTGGCTTCAATAAACACTCCTGAATTACATATATGTTTTCAACTAAAGTTACATTAATAAAAACTTTAAGTATACAAAGAAGTCAAAGTTGTGAGAAACCAAAATCCTCAAGAAGTTATGCAGATTCCTGTTTTTGAGTTTCGTTGTTACAAGAGACAGAATTTCAAAGAACTAATATAACCAACTCTACGTCACAACCGCAGCAATTCACATTTCCCTTTTCTCTTGCATTTTTAGTGCACTGACATCAGGAGGCACCAATTTCAAAGCAATTTACATGGTACAAGTTAGACACTCTGCTGTTCTAGATTCCCTTTGGGTTTTTTTTCCCTGAGCTTTGTCTTCATCCTCACCACTTAAGTGATTTTTGGGGGTGTTTTTGTTTTTAACTTCAAAGCACTTCAGTACCATCTTGATAAACAGTTTTTAACACTACTTAAGGCACATCAAATAGCCAAACCAAAGTATCTAAATCCTTGGCAATACCAGAAATTCAGCAATTCTTTTCATCATTTTTTTTCCATTAGTCTCAAAACCCTAATTACAAAAGCATGATTGTTTCTGAAGCACAAACAGCAGTGACAATTCTTTTCAAGGGCAAAACAGAGTCACCACACTTCTTGGTTCTAAGAAATTAAGAAGAGTATCAGGAGCACCTTACCTTCTCCTCCAGCAGAAACAAAATTCCATCCATCCCCGCTGCACATTAATCAGTATTGCTCACTTCGAACACTTATGCTGAAATCCTAACTGATTGCATAATAGAAGGTTTTGCAAAAGGAACCTATTAAAATTTCTGGCACCAAGTTATTAGACTAATTAGATTTACAAACTTAGCTAACTCAGCAACTAGTGTCATACAGAATTACATGGCTAGTTCAAAGTTTAGCCCCTTATGCTTTTGAACTGCTCATCACAGGCATATCCTGTCACATCCAGGAGCAGCACATACACAGACATTTCTTACATGTACACCTGAAAAAAAAAGTATTTTCACAGTATCATAAATACTGAAGGTAGAAAGATAAGATTAAGACTTTTAAGTTCAGCATGAAGCTCTAGTCAGTGAGAGTGTGGAAAATGTTTCTGAAATATGCTAGCCAGTCTAATTAGATATACCTAAACATATTCAGTAAGTATGGCAGCTTAAAATAAAGAGCTAAAACACATACTATTACAGAGTAGTATCTGGAGGAAGAGGATATATTTACAGCCTTGGCTTTATCTTCTGACCTGCCCCTTCTCTCCCACCAGTGTTCATAAGTGTTCCCCACTGGAAGATTTCTTTCATACCAACATAATCCTTCAAAGTAACTGAACAATGAATGCACCACCTTGGTGCTCCCATAAACACAGCATATTGCAGTATCACTCAGATTTGCAAATTTCAGAGACCATCCAGCACAAGGAGGAAAAATTTCCAGAACAGCAAAGATCAGGACATGCCTAATGCTATTTTAGACAATTTAGCATATTCTAGTGTCATATTCAAGATGTTTGACTAAGGGTATGGAAAGATAGTATAGATGAAATTACTACATAAACAGGTTATAGACAAAAAAGTGATTAAGAATAGAAATTAATGCCAAGACACTAACACTAAGCAAAACCACATTTTCTAACTGGTCTCATACACAGATACCTGCCATGCAAAGACATGGAACATATTACACATTCAGTTTTTTGAATTTTGTATTTTCAGAGTAATTCCCTCTAATAGTACCTGATATGGCTGCAAACAAGGAACATTTAAGAGAACATTTCCTATATACCAAAATACAAACTGGGGTAATTTATTGACTTCAGTAACTGCAAATAATTTTTACAAAGAAGCGTAAGTTTTGCCAAGCTTTTTTATATTTAAAATGAGATTTATTACTCATTTTACTATTAACGTGCATAATTGCATTATTTCTACGTAATCCACTGCACACTCACTTTAAAATCTAATCAAACACCCTCTCCAAACACGAAGTACAACCCCTGAAAAGTCTGCAGATTCCTCCAGCTTCTGAACTAAGATTCCTGGGAGAGGTGCTGCATATCAAGTAAATAGTAATATTCAGCCACATGGTAAGGACAGAAATAGGCAGATCCAGTACCTGGGACTTGCCTTAATCTTAACTCAGGTTTCAATCTCAGTCCTTCCCACAATGGTGCTCTTTTGGGGATCATATTCAGGTCTTGTCTAAGCACAAACTCATTCAGCAAAACACTCATTTCCGCACACTGGGCAAGATATAAATGTGATCCTCTGCTGCTGGATGGATTAAAACAAAAAACGACACAATGAAAAGAAAGCTATTTTCAATATACTGCAACCTAGAAGTTCTAAATAAAGTCAGGAAAAAAACCCCTAAGTAGATTACTTGTCTCCTTTAGGGTTTAGTGACCTCTGACGTGCTTGCTGATCTGCAGAGCATCCGATATGCCAGCAACCAGAGAAGTCCTGGAAAATGTGCTCCAGAATTTATTGCTAGCATGAAGTCAAATTCCTCCTCAATGTTACTTACTTAAAACATTTGAAAAAGGAGCACTGTGATGAGAGCATGTTTTGAAAAAGTCATGCCAGATCTCAAAGAGTCCTGGTAACACTCTTTTTAAAAAACAACTCTTAATGCCCTGGTTGCAAACATAACCACACAGGCATGAATCAAACTGAACTGTCCTATTCTCTTTTTTTATTCTGAGGACATTTCAGAGCAACTCTGGTAACAGCATTTACCCGACAGAATTACAAGAGGAAGCACAGGAAGCATTTAACATCTTTTATCCAGAGTCCTTTCCAGGCAGCAGAACCTGTTAATATTAAATGCTGCTTTTTGCCTGTTCATTCATTAGCAACAGCTAACAGAATTATCCAGACGCTGTGATAGGGGGTTTTACAACAGAAGGCATCTTTCCTTCCCTGAGGCAGGATGCAACTACCAAGAATGACTGGGAGGAACAGGGAAGAAGGCAGCTAAAGGCCACCCCTTTCTCTGGTACCAGCAGTGTCCAGCAAAGGACAAACAGCACACACTCCATCATGTAATCACTAAACACAGAAACATGTTTACAAAGAACTACCCTACAAAGCCCTACAGTGTAACCTGACATACAATTAAGAATTTCAAAGATACCCAAGCAGGTAAAACAGAAAAATCCAATTGCTGAAAACAGTTGTTTTCACCTCACTGGTGCAACTACCACTTTACCCTGTACAGCCTGCGGAATTCTTTGCAGTTACATCCCCTACATGCACTCCTACAATCAATTAAATCCTTTTGTGTTGCCAGCAACAATTGTTGCTATCTAGGGAGTTTTTGAAAGATTTTAAGCTTACTCTCAAATATTTTGTTAAGTAGGAATATAATTTTAAAATTTTAGAAAATTTAAACTTAGATTTAATAAAAATTAAACTTTAAATTTAAATTACATGAAGTTTTAAATTTAAATAGAAGCTCTTGGAAGCTTTAAGGCATCTTCTTTTACAGGCCTCCTGGATGTTTGCCAATGAGGCTCTAATGGCAGTGCTATAGCATCCAAAATGCTATTTTAAGCCATTGCTGTGCTGACTATTACATTTTTCAAGCACAAGAACATCTTCCTGAAAAATAACAATTGTGAATAAGTGGCTTTGTTCTTAATGAAACAGTATCTTGCTTCTGATTATATGACATCTTAATTTCTGTCCTATGCTTTGACAGAGCAGGGCAGTTGTTTCACTTTTCCCTACTTTAAATGTGCAACAACCTCTAAACTTTTGCTACTCTATAAATTCAAGAACACCTCATTGCATCATGGGTAGCTTTTAGCAGCGATGGCATCATTCACATTCCTATAATCAACAGTCAAGGGGTGTGTATGGCCTCCTTCAAAGATTTCAGCTCTGTTTTTCCATTTGACTCTGAAGTTCTCTCCTGCCCTCTTTATTGCTATGATACTTTCAATAAAGTTTAAATAAAAAGAGTTTCAAGTTTTAGAAGGTATGGAGCAAGATCCTGTCTTCAATAGTTGCCAGCACCAAGTACTCCAAAGTCACTGAAAAGGTAACAGTAGCAGCTACAGCAGATCTATCTCAGAGGATGTACTTGCTTCCCCTGAATTACCCAGACTTAGTCCTAGAAGCTGAAGCCACAAGTATCTTCATTTCCCCTGTACTATTATAATTCTGTGTAGTTTCCTACATAAGAATACATACACCTGTACACAATTTTTTCCTCCATAGGCTCCTGCGGCAATGAGCTTCACAGACAAAATCTTCCTTAATATTAGCCAAGGCAATTTTACCTGCGGCCTCTTGTTCCCAAATTATTTGAGGGCACATAAGGTCTAAATCCTGATCTAAGCTAGATTTATAATTTAATGTACTAAAAAGTGAGTATGTTATCACAGCTTTAAGGCTCCTTATGAGTCATTGTTTCAGTCAGAAGTCTGATGTAGGTTTATCATTCAGCTTTAGAGATTTATTTCTTGGTTTAGGTATTACTTGGTCGTTTCATTTTGAATTACTTCTAATCCTGTAGATTATATTTTTCATTAAAAAAATTACAACACCACAACTGAATTCTGAGATGTTGTAGGATGGGCTCCAGCAACACAGCAGGCCTTAACTCATCAGCATTTTATTTTCTAAGACTCAAGTACCTTCTTAATTTACAAGATGGTCATTCTGGCTTACATCTGTCTATGCCAAAAACAAATTACTCTTTTGGTACATTTGGCAAGAGATTTGGAACTCTTAAACATATTAATTCACCACAGTAATAGTCGGTTTGGTAAGTGTGAAAAATCCTCAGGAAGGCAAATCTGACCAGAGTTAAGACACCCCACTGTACTTGGAGAATGTATCTGTGACATAAGAAAGAAGGAAAGCCATTGACCCTGACACTGGCTCTACTTCCTACTAAGACCAAATGTTAGGAGCAAGCAAAACTAGTCTACAAGGGCAACACAAGGGGCTTATGCTTCAGCAAGAACTGACTCTCTAGGAAAACAAAGAAGGAAGAGTAATACAAATGGAGGTCTCCCCACAGCCTGACAAGAGGAATCAGCAGTGCATCAACTATAGTTAATCGTTCGCACCATTCTTTTTCTTACTGCCTTTTATTGCGTCTGCTCTTAGGGCTCACCAACAGACAGACTTGCTTTCCCCAGTATTTATCATTCATCAGGAATGGTTCTCAAGCAAAGAACAGCAGATGCTGGACCAAACTGGACAAATGGAAAAAGCACAGCACACACGGCTGAAGCAGAACTGTGAGACACCATTCCAGACTTTGAAACAGGATGCATTAGTTCAAGCAGCATGACATTCATTTTGTGAACATTATCAGGAAAGGAGGAGAACAAAGTTCTGAAGGCTGTACTTAGGTATGTAAGCAGAGCAATAAAGTGAAGCTACAATACAAACAGTTCACACCCAGAAAAGAACATAGACTAGGAAATCTTAAAATGCAATTTGCATACACATAAAACATGCTAACCTGGAATATCTACAATTAGCATTCAACACTTGCTACTATTATGTATAAATCTGGACACTCCTGGCCTCAGGAGTTAATCATCAATTAAAACAGTCACCTCCAAGGACATGTGGCATCTCTACCACACTTGGTCACACCAGCCAGACTCCACAAAACCCATTCTAGCAGGCCAAATGTTTCTCTGCTAGTCATTTCTTCCTATTGGAAAGGGACCTCCCACCATGAATCATTAAGAGAGCAAACTCTTCCACCCCTTCCCAAGAAATTACACTGAAGGAAACAGACACAAATATATTTCTAGACACCTTGCTGGTAAAGGCTCAGGAGGCTCTTGTAGGTAAAGGTTTGAAATCTCTGTTGGGAGGTGCTCCAAAATGTAAACCTCAATTCAGGATTTTCAAGTCGTCCACCTCATCAGGCTCCTGTTGAGCTTCCTCTTCAGCAGCTCTATTACTAATATTAATTACTTAATTAGAAGAATTAACTTGATCTTCCTTCAAGAAAACCAAGGTGCTAAGCCAACAGCAGCCATGCTGGCATTTTAAGTGTTGATTGCCATGTTTCAAACACAACTTGTATTCAATTTTAATTTTCAGAAAAGCCACTACTGAAGAGTCTTAATTTTCATGTTTTCTATCTGTGCAATCTTAATTCAACCCACCACATCAATACTCGAGAGAAAAACTGCTTATTTCACCAGAAAAAAATGCAAATCTCTTCAGACACAGCATTCCAAACCATTTCTTGGCTGTTTGAGATTAAAACCAACCTTTGTTTACCACTTATAAGAACAATTTCACAGAAACGAGTCACATTCACTGACACACACCATAATTAAGTAGGATTTAGACATGGCTGGATCTTCTTCCATGAAGAAAAGAGCCAACTTTTCCCAGCCATTATTTTGGGTACATTTCTCTTGTGGTCACTTTAAGGCAGATGAGACTACCAATGGTAGTTACTTCTTTCAACTCTAATTTCTGAAACAAAATGCAGATCTTTACAGCAACCTCATGATTTCTGAAGGGGCTTTTCTCCTAAATCTTGATTCTTCATTAGAAGCAGACAACATAAATCAATAGCAGAAAACATGCAACTGATGAGCAAAAAGTAAAAAACAAAAACAAACAAAAACCAAACAAGAAACAGTGTTTACCCATCATGCTTGAAGGATTCTGCACTGAAACAGATTCTGTATTGGAACAAAGCATTTTATAACTTATACCTTAGGTTAGAGTATGTAATTCAGGATACAAAATGCTACCGAATGTATTTGTTTCATTTAATATGATTTTTCATATTATTTTTACATTTTTTAAGAATAGCATCCACAAAAGTTTTTAGTAGAAAAGGCATTAAGAAATTCTAGCATATAATTATAGAAGCTCTACATATACACACATATTACAATTTACTACAGACACCCAAAACTTACCACTGACTATTTCTGAGCACAGCCCTCCCAGTGCCAAGTTGCCTGTGCCAAACTGTGCAGTATCATTTGGTGAATGCAATCTGTGTGATTCCAGTGGTCACAGTAGCAAAAGCATGGGCAGATTTGTCTGCATAACAAAAGGCTACAGACCCAATCCAGCAGACATCGACCTTCCTCTTAAGTCACAGAGAGCAGCCCCATTGCTACTATAAAGTGCTTTGTTCCAGAGCCATCCAACAGCAACTTCTAAAGAGTACCTGTAAATTCACTAACTCCTAGAATTTTTAAAGCCAAACTAGAAGGATGGATGCTTGGCATTCAGGATAACTGCATGGATCTCACACTGATCTAACCTGATCTTCCATCTAAAACATAATGAAAACATGTAACAGAAAGGTATCTCAATATTTTGGGGTTTGGGGTCTTTCCTTGTTCTTGCAATTTAAAATGAATACAACATTTTAGATGTTTATAAGATTTACATGTTACTAAAACATTAAGAATGGTTTAGTCTATCACGTTCAGAGGTTGGAATAGAAAATAATTTTTTTAATAAAATTTAAAAAGAAAAAGGTTTCCTTAAATGTTTCCCCAATTAAAAAGCATCAGGAAGGAGGATCACATGCTTAAACACTTAAATATCAGTAAATATCAATAAGTCCTCTATTTGAAAATACCTATAAACATTTCATACAATTTCAATGTCCTTTACAAAATTCTTTGGAGAACTGTGATGCTTTCAGAGAAAACACTTTTACTTCAAACTCACAGGAACTAAAAAAAACCATTCTAAATATTTTAACTATTTGGACAGTAAAGATTACCAGATACTGGATTCTGACAGTCAGACAAATGCAAAAAATGAGGATAAGCACAACTGCCTGCTACAACATGTTAGCATTCCTTTTTCACCTTCCACAGATCACAGTACTCTCTAGAAGCTGAAGATGCCTTCATGGAGGCACATGCACATTCTACACCAATCCCTGAGCATTTATGAGTAGTTTGACATTTCACCCAATTTGGGATATTAGGGGTACTAAAAGAAACACTTGGCAGTGCAATATGCCGATCCATTCTTAACATAATAACCTCATTCAACAGATTAAAGAGGTACTTTTATACCTTGAATTCATTTGAGTGCTACAGTAAATTATTTAACAAGTACTTAAAGTACCTAGTCATTAACTCATGGTTCCTTTTATTTTCACTTGGTCTTATTTTGTGAGACTGCAAGAAATGAAACTAAGAGCAGCAATTGCTCATTTTCTCACCAGCAGGTTTGTTTAAGGCTGTTTTATTAAAAAAAGTCTTATATCTTCTTATATGCATATATACAGATAAACAGCATTAAGGATTTTATACCAAAGGATTTAAAAAAAAAACAACTAATCAATATGTTTAGTAGACATTTCATGTTAAGGACACGTCAAGATTTTCCACTGAATAGTTTATATATAATATAAATCATAATGCTAAATATAAACTATTACCATAAAATCCTTGTCAGATTTTGAAGACACTCAGCATCTGAGTATCCTTCTACTGCAACTGACATAAAGGGACAACGACAATTAATATCATGCACAAGCTGACACACACACCCACACAACAATCATGAAACATCCCAAGTCATTCTGCTTCCCCTTACATGCCTTCCTTTACAGCAGGCATTGCAGCATGAACCCTCATGAAATCCTAAAGGGGAAAAAATAGCATTCCACGTCTGTCAGGCTCAATCTGGAAGTATGAATTAAAATGCTGTTTATAGTCCACAGCCAGACATCCCCAGAAAAATATGGAATCTTTCATATGGTACAAAAACACATTATGATACTTCGACACACATACATCTAGTAAAATTACCAAGCTGAAAATAATATTCCAGGAAATCTACAGAACTCTTTTATTTTTTTTTCCCTTTGCTTATCCCAGCTCAGTGGCAATATGTGCCAAACAAGTCACTCATTATTCAGTCTCTGCCTGAGTTTTTCCTTGCTCTTCTTTAAAAAGAGAAGTATTCCAAAACTGCGATAACAACAGACATCAAAGCAATCATACATGAGTTACTGGGTTAATTTTTAATCACAATCTTCCTTAGTAGCTATAAAGGCACTAATAAATCAAAACAAATTTAGTATGGATACACTGAGTATTGTGTTCAGTTCTGGGCCCCTCAGTTCAGGAAAGATATTGAGGGCCTGGAGCGGGTCCAGAGACGAGCAACAAGGCTGGTGAAGGGACTGGAGCACAAGTCCTATGGGGAGAGGCTGAGGGAGCTGGGGTTGTTTAGCCTGGTGAAGAGGAGGCTCAGAGGTGACCTCATCACTGTCTAGAACTACCCGCAGGGAAGTTCTAGCCAGGTAGGGGCTGGTCTCTTCTCCCAGGCACTCAGCAATAGGACAAGTGGGAACGGGCTCAAGCTCTGCCAGGGGAAATTTAAGTTGGACATCAGGAAATAATTCTTTCCAGAGAGAGTAATCAGGCATTGGAATGGGCTGCCCAGAGAGGTGGTGGATTCACCATCCCTGGAGGTTTTTAAACCGAGATTGGACGTGGCACTGAGTGCCATGATCTGGTAAATGGACTGGAGTTGGATCAAGGGTTGGACTTGATGATCTCGGAGGTCTTTTCCAACTGAAGTGATTCTATGATTCTGGATTTTTTGATTTCAACAGTTTCTTATATTTAAGTTATGACTGCCACTCATCATCTCTCTGTCATCTATACACAACTGTGATGGAATTGGGTGAAATTAAGGTTAGAGGAAGCTCGAAAGGCATTTAAGTTTCCTCTCATCTTGACAGGGATTTCATCCTCTACCTTGCACAGAGTTCAGTTACTGGAAAAACATTGTTACTGCTATAATGTACATTTGTTTACAAAGATTTAAAAGAAAATACCACTTCTACACCAAGCACAAGCAACTCACAACAAATACTAAATTCAGAAACTTCTAACTTTATGCAATTAAAAGGACTGTTGACCAGGTATGTAAACACCAAAGAAGATTAACACCCAGTTACGAGTAACTAGGACTGTTATTGACCCACAACACAGCAGATTACAAATAAAAGACCAATAACATCTGCAAAAGGATTGTATAACTTACGTTTGTTTGCATCTTCTGATCTTACACGAAGAAGTGAAACAAATGTAACACTGAGGATACAGAAATAAGCACACAGTAACAGCAATGCCTGCTGAGATTATGTTACTTGTGAAACTCATCATTAGAGCCACACTGCAGTACAATTGTAAAAAAACCAACACCCCTGTTATTAAATGCATTAAGACACTAAGACTATTGTTGAATGTGAATCCACATTTTCAGCAGCTTTCAGCACTGTCCCTAATACTTAGCACAGTACTTTGACACTGTTGCTTAAACAGCTGCTGGAGAAGTTCAAATCTCAATTACATACCAAAAAATCAGAGCCCCAAAAACCTCCTGTTGATATCCATGCTAATTAAAACAACCAAACACACACAAACAAAAAATCCCCACCCGCAACCAAACCAAACAACAACCAAAAAGGCATGATACATAAACAGAAGGCTAGAAAAATACTTGTATCACACAGAAGCTCAAACAATTTGCCTGGTCTAGTTATTTAAGCAGAAAGTTACAAAACACTCTACAACCAGCTTCCAGTTGCTACCAATCTATATATCTTAATAGAAATACTGCCTGCATTTTTTAACAGACTATGGTCCCATTCATCTAGTAAGTTCAGTTCTAAGTCTAAACTTAGAGAAGATCCTCTGCTGCCTAACAGTTTATAAAATGGTACTTCTCCACTGTATCCAAAAGAATGGATTATTCAAAAGGATGTAAACAGATGATCAAGAAACCTCTTAAGTTTAATTAAAACAAATATAAAGCCTTTTCATGATAATTTCCTTGAGAAAAAGACAAACATCAGTGGTACCTGCATGTGTTGCTCTTCAAGGACGACAGTAAGCTTCAAAAGGTGTGTTAGATTTCTAATCCATAATGATAAATGAAACCTCCAACTACTTTACTTCCTACTCTGTTCTTCTGATGTACTTTCAAAATTCTGTGCCCATTTCAGTTTGCACCTTCAGCAAAGAAGGCTAATTATAATGAGTAACAAGTACTTTGTTTAGGTGGCCATTTTCTCTTGAACAAAGAAAAGTTACTTTTACTGTTCTGGACCATCACTAACCCTGCACTGCAAGAAGAAAGAGAAAACGGCACAAGAACTTCAAGCCTGAATGCATACAATTCTTAAATGTAAGTCCTAATTGCCAAAGGTACTGAATATATGAAGCCTCACCAACACTCAAAATAGTGTAATGAACCATTAAACACAAAGGACAAATATTTAACAAAACCCACATAATACAGAGCAAAGTAGAAAAAAAACTCAGGAGTCATTTCTGGCACCCAATAGTGTCCAAATAATTTGAAGGAAGCATAATCACAAATTAATTACTTGCTCAAATTAAAATGGTGAACGAGTTTACTGTGACTTTTCTACTCTACCAAAACACTTTAAGATCTTACTTTGCAAGTGTAAAACATTTCATAAAACTAACAAATTCTCTTCATAAACCATAATATTGTGTTTGAACTATGATGAGTATCCTTCTTCATCTCTGCACAGCACCCAAGTGAGAAGTCCTCCTTCAGTACAAGCAAGTCATTTAGTCCACAAGGTAACCACAAATCTATCCTAAACTAACCTAAACTATCCCAGGCTCTACCATTTGCATGTATGGGGTCATTATAATCCCTGCCTGCCAAACATTTATAACCTCTAAATCTCTCTCTCTCTCTCAACTTGATTCAGCTTCAGTGGAAGATGAAGACTTCTGCAACCACAAACCAAATCCTGCTTCCGACACTGACAATGCACAATTGGCTTGTGCAAAATGAGCTGATAAGGATTTCTACACCACTGACTGTAGCACAATTACTATCTTTGTTCACAAATTCCAAAGGCAGAACAAGAGTTAAAGTGTTCCCAGATATTACAGCCAAAAGGATGATCAGGTGCTCCAATTTGATAACATAATTATGCCGCACTTCCATCATAAAATTCCTAATTCTGGATGCTTTAAAACAGGCTTAAATAAATCAAGTGGTATCTCCAGTCACTTAAGAGCTCTTTCCATCTTAGCTTAAGGCTATGGTTTCCTGTACAACCATGCTGAGAATAAACTAGTTCCTTATTTACTGTGATGATTACCATGAAATAATTTATTGAATAATCTTACCCTTAGTCCCTCTTAGCTACTGTTGAAGAATGGTTTTGCTTAACAGCACAGTCTTTGTGGTATAAGTGCAGTAAATGAAAGATATAGGTCCACTGTAAGAAGAAGTTTGCAGTCATTCGTTAAAACATAATTTCTATTCCACATAGTACATTTTAGTCTCATAAATTAATCAAAAGAACAGTAAAAGAACCAGTGCATTTAATCAATGAGAACAAAGACACACTATTCTTTTCTAGTAATTTTTATGTTTCATCTACATCAAACTGCAAGCCTGTATCACAAATTATTCTCAAAAAGGTCATACCAAGAATACTCTTGCTATTGTCACAGTGATCTTCAGGTGTCCGTAACTTCTTGTGTAAAAGCCTATATTAACAATAGTACTGCTTACAATTTCATCTACTTCCTATGCTGTTAGAGACAGGTCTGAAAAGCCTTATTTACTTTATTACCCTCTGTAAACTGAGCAGGTTATAGAGGGTGCTTTTGTAGCGCAGGTGTGGTAACCATACACATTTTTACTCATGCTTAAGCAAGACACGTTAACATACCGGGGGTTGCTGGGTTGGGATGTGGGTTTTCTGCTTGCTTGGGGTTTTTTGGAGGGGTAGTGCTGTTTGGTTTTTAATTATTGTCCCCTGCCACTCTCCTAACTTCGCCAGCTTACCACGAACAGTTAGTCATTACTCTGTTGCACATTATTTAGATCACAGTAACTTGTAGAGGCTGAAACACTTCACTACCAATCCATTTGTCAGTGTGTTCAATTTCCAGATTAGCCTGTAAGGAATGCAAATTGTGAGATTGTAACGAAGACTGGTGTTCAGCATTAACTATTTTAAAACCTTGTTTGTTTGTTTTGACATACACATACATGATAGAATACCTATGCACTGCTCCACAGAGCAGCCAAAACTGTAGTGTTAAGAAACATTTTCTGGAAATCACGTTATCAGTTGGAGAGATTAATTTCTCAGCATCTGCCTTATCTTAAGTGCTATATTACTGCTTTTACAACCCTCTGGTATCTTTTGGTTCTTCCTGTCTTGAAAGACAACTCAATACTGCAGCAATCTTTAGTTCAAAGCATATCATGGCATGCAGAAAATGCACCTATAAAAGGCATCAGGAAAAAGTCCATCAAAACAGGTATTGCCACATGCAGCTGGTCAGCAGACATACAAGGTGCAGACACAAATTCCTCACTGTCCTTTACTGAGAGCATAGAGCTAACAAAGTCAATTCCACCAACAATAGGTACTTTATTTCATTAGATGAAATGAGAAACTGGACTTGTCAGCATGACAACAGCTAGCATGTTTTCTTCACCAAAGTGCTCTCTTTTACTCATTCAACTTGCCATTAACAAGGTTAACAATTTTCTCAACTTCCATAAAAGCTAAATTGAAGAGATGAAAAGACTTTCTTAACAGTCAATCTCCTAGAACTCAAATCATGCAGTTTTCAAAATGGTGGCAAGACTACAAATCCAGTCTACAATCTACAAAACAACACTGCCCCTAGGATGCAACTAAAAAAAAATCCACCATAAATCTATGCTAATCCATCATAAATCCTTTGTTGTAAAGTATCTTTTTCCTTTCTCGGCAAATACACAGCAGCAAAACCTTCAGCAAATAAAGAAACCCATAGAAACTCTAAAACCACTTGCAAAATCAAAGTATGCAAAACAGCTATTGCATCAAAAAATTAACTGAAACTTCCAGTTCTACTTTAATATGTTCATTCACTACTACTTACTAAAAATCATTAAAAAGTATTCAATTACATCCGTAAAAACATCTCATTTGCATCTGATCAGCCTTCCCACTGTGTAGCTGCACACACGATGAAAATTAATCCAGTTTCCTGACTCTACTCTTGCTTCACAATCTAGTACTAGTTACTACTACTAGAGAGTCTCAAAGGTTGCTCACAGGTCATTCAATTCTCTCTTCCAACCTCTGCACAAACTCAGAAACAAGCCAAAACATGTCTGACACAGAAAACATGTCTAAAGAGATCTTTTAACATAAAATTTCTCCGAAAAAAAATATGAGATTGTCAGATAATAACCAATACTTTTTATGTGCCTTTTCCTTCTTTCTCTTTTGCTGCGCTGTTGGATGAAATGCACAAACAGATGAACACAAGTTACACCAGCCTAAAGAATGCAAACAACTCTACAGGAAATGCTGCCAAGGACAGGGAGGCAGTTATTAGTTCTCTTATCCTTCATTCACAAAATCTGCTTTGGAGTAATGGTAAACAACATTTCAGATTAAGTTATTTTTGAATTCACTTACAGCAGCCTTTGTAGATGCTGTAAAATATACTGACTTTTTAAGTTTTCACTCAACAGACAATTTAAGAATAACGTAAGTCTACAAAATCTTACTGCAAGCATCTGTAACATAGTAAGGCATTCTCTATGAAGATGTAGGACTAATTTTGCAACAGTAACTTTAAATACACCAAAAAATTCACTGTGATAAAAACACGCCTATTTCTATGCTTAAGTTTCAAAAGCATAAAAATAAAAACACCCCTCTTCTACAGTTCTGGAGATGAAATACTAAACTCAAAAGGCCATGTCTAAAATTGACAGGATTTAATAACCAAACTGAATAAATCAAGGTAACTGTTGCAAATCCAAGAAACTATATGAGAATCATGTACTACAATGAGTGCATACCATGCTTCAAATGAAAAAAAAAAAAAAGAAGATATTTAACAACCAAAAACATGGCCTGAGTTTTTGTAAACTGGAAAATTAAGAGACGACACATCTACCAACACAAAAACACTTCTGGCATACCCAACAGGCTGAAGAAAGACTAACCAAAAGAAGTACCAGTGCTTGGTGGTTTTCGTTTGCTTTTGTTTTTCTTTAAATACAAAAACTACAAGAGTATTATTGGTATCCTCTCTTTAGTAAGAAATGTTTCCAAATTAATTTTCCATACAGCATTCTGCTTAGCAGTTCACTTTTAACATATCTTCTTTCTAGTCTTCACTATGACTTGAAATAAAAGTCATTCACACTGGGGAAATAGAGGTTACAGTTCTCAAAGCAGATGCACTCCACAATGTCTATATTTAAAAGGCCATGCCCTGATAACAGCCACAGAAAGAGCTTCAAATGGTGTTCTAAAAACTGAACAGACTAAAGACTTAAAGATACTGGTGCGTCCCTAAACACAATTATATACAGGTTTAAGAAAAGCTTGGGAGTTAATCTATACAAGGTATTACAGGGGTCAGATGTTTTTCCAAAGGCACACTAAATGGAATTTTACAGCTTCCTTTGCTGGCCCAATTATGTCATCACTCACTTCTTTCTGCTACCTTTTCCCTTGCCAGGTTTAGAGTCACTTGGGATGCACTGATAGAAATCTCCAGTGATAGATGTGTGTGTACAGATGAGACACAGAGAAACTGGGATTTTAAACACAGGTATTTACAATATATCCACTTCTTAAATATTTATGTACTTTTACAACACACTACCCTTTACCCTCCGTAAAAGAGAGTATACTCTAACAAGCAGGTAAAAAGAAACTCTCATTAGAGATATCCAGTGGCCAGAGAAACAAAATAACCCATGTTGCAATACCTTTAGTGAGCAATGAAATCTAAGCTCTGGACCAAAATTACTCATGACAATGTAAGTAACTTGTCCTGAGATCCCCTGGAAATGGGAACAGCAGAGATCTCACGAGGTTTTTAATGTTACATACATAGATATAGGGAGAAGCACTGCTGTAAATGGTCTGATTGTACAAGAAACTGACCAGGCCACTACTGTAATGCAAAAAAAAAAACCACCCCATAATTATTTTTGGTCTCTATTTAACAGAGTCATATCCTGCTCTGTGTAAAGAATCTAAATGATTTTCCAACTGCAGTTAAACAAAAATGTAGTCTACCTGGAGATGACAGATTGAACAAAGACACAACATGCATGGGAGAAGAAAGGATATGATCTTTGGCTAGCCAAATAACAGAGGAAGAAGGTATTTCTGGCTATTGTTACCCTGAGGGATTTAAACATTCTGGAAAAACTACCAATCATGACAAACTGCTAACATATGCTCTTAAAATCAAGGTACAGACACATGCTAGATACCCTTTTGCAAAACGCAGATGATCAATGAGCTTATGATTGCCTTACTCAGCTAGGATCCCCTGAAAGCTAAGGGGGCATTTTTGGCTGTTAAAAAAAAAAAGGGCAAAAACAACCACCAAACAATAAAACCAAATCACACCACCAAAGACAAATGGGACCCATGCACAAGAAGAAGAGAGTCTTGGTTTAGAAAGTTCAAATGAAAGCAAAGCAAGAAACATTTTTGAGAAAACTGAGTGCTAGTAGCACAACAGTGACACTGTCAGCTTTAACACCTCTATCTGTCTTCTACCACCTTCATGTACTTATTGACTTAAAAAAAAACATAATCAGAATGAAACTGTTGGAACTTGTCTTCCAGCACTCCTGGAAGACAAGCTGCTACTCATTATTGTTCTCTGGTATCTTAGACAGACTTAATGAAAGCAACAAAGGCAGTCAACACCTTATGATCAACATAATCAGAGACTGCTGATAGAGTTAGGACCTTCAATACTAAGAAAATAATCCACCTTTCTCAGCAAGCTATTTTATTAATTTTTTTTTAAAGTAAAGACTGGCCATTGATAATACTCCTGATTTAAGTTATGGCACTAAGAAGACATTTAATAAGTACTTCACCTCCCATTGCTATGACATTTTTCCCACCTTGTGTTTAGTGCCTTACTTTGTCTCCCCACCCAAGGCTGGTTTTTTCTAATGTTCTTTTCTGTCTTCCCCCATGTTCCAAAGGCTGCTTACTTATCTTAAAAGTAACTTCTCTCATTACTGTAGATTCTTAGACAAGAAGTTCTCTGGGAGAAGCATCAGTCTTCCTGTCCACTTGCAAACTCATATCACAAGAGGTCCTCAATACATTGAAGACTTTCCACACATGATTAATATCAAGAAATCACACTTCAGAACCGATATTTTGATCATTTCCGACTGTACATGCAATAGCTTTTCACAACTGATGCAACTTCTCTGCACACACTGTTAAAGAAGCGCAAATATTCACATGTATGTACTGTTAAGAGCAGCCAGTGGTCATTTACTTGAAAAGGTGAAAGTGGGAGAACATACATGGTTTAAACAGGTGAAGGTGGGAGAAAATGTGCAGTTTCTTTACTCTGACTGCACAGAATCCGTGTACTAGATTCAAAGGCTCACCATCCCTCCACAGGCCTGAGTGGCTCTCACCACAGACGAATGCTTTGAAACAAAACGATCATGACCAAGAGTGCCCCAGTTCAATTTTAAGAACTGCAACAGTGTTGCTGAAGCTCCCATTTCCCACAGTACCATTTGCCTAAAGCATCTCCCTGCTGTCAAAGAGAAGGCTTTTACATACACCAGACTCATAATTGGTACAACTCTAGTAAAGCTGATACTACAAAGAGAAGCTGAGGCAAAATGAACTCTAGGCTTACAAAAAAAACCAGAAAAATCTACCTAAGAATAAATATGAATTACTTCAGTATAATAAATAATGTAAACTACAATCACCACTAGCATACACACATTCCACAGTATTCTTTTGTCTTCCTCTGTACAATGGGAATATACACACTGTCACAGATTGTTAAACACAATTTACCCACGCAGTACTTTCAAAGTATAATCAATACAACCCACCCCCTCAAGAGAAAAACAAGTTCTTTAATATAATACCTACATGTGCTGCGACCTGAGAAACAATATTTCTAATTAGACAGAAATATCACTCTGCTTCATTTCACTGAATGGCTGTTAACAAGACATCCAGGTTAGTGCAAATCAAACTATCAGAGTCTACCCTTTGATAAAGTTACAGGCATTCTTACCTCTCATCCTCACCATCTACAAGAGGCGTTGTCAATGGCAGCACCTTCAGCGGAAAGAGGGATGCAGAGGATGGCATGTTGCTGCTACCACCATCTGAAACAGTTGATGCTCCAACACCACTCTCGACACCGGCAGCTTGAGGTAAACCCACCAAGGAAGGTTCTGTAGGGCGTCTGCCATCTTCAATTTGGCTTACAACGGGCTGAGCTAGTGATTGTGCGGGGAACTGGGTAGAGCTTAGTGGCATCTGCTGTGGCACACTCTGTGCCACTGGCATACCTATACTTGTTGATATCAAGGGAGGCTGACTAACACTTTGAGCCAAATTGCCATTCTGTGATATATTCTGTGGCTGTCCCAAACCTACAGAAGCAGAAGGTATGCCAGGGACAGCTGAACCAGCTTGACTTGCTGCAGGAACAGTACCAGCAGAGGGTATAGGGCTAACCGCAGACAGCTGCTGGCCAGCCATCCCTGGGACTACAGATTCCACTCCTTGTGCCTGCGGCTGTACAGGTAACAAGGTGTTTTGCTGAGCAATGACCATTTGCTGAGGAAGGCCTGAAGCACTAGCTTGTAATCCCTGCTGCATTATTCCTGTCTGCACAGGCTGCACTACTTGGGAAGATGGAGGAGCAGCTGTTGACGGCATAA
Source organism: Pithys albifrons albifrons (assembly GCF_047495875.1). Taxonomy (NCBI): domain Eukaryota; kingdom Metazoa; phylum Chordata; class Aves; order Passeriformes; family Thamnophilidae; genus Pithys; species Pithys albifrons. Next base: position 57,494,902 of record NC_092458.1, read on the forward strand.
CTGGAGGTGGAATTTGGTTTGCAGCAGACGGTGGTTGCACCACAGCAGCTACGCTTCCCTGCTGCCCAACATTCAGCATCTGACCACTGGCAGCTACACCTGGTATTGCTGCTGGAGCATGTGCAACAGGCTGAGCTGGGGCAGCAGCTGGATGTGCTTGCACTGAAGGCTGCATGCCCTGTGCCTGGGCAACAGGAACTGGTTGCCCAGCTCCTGCTCCAGTAGAACTTGGCTGCATGGCAGGGGCTGGAGTCTGGAGGATCTGCTGATGTTGAATGTAGTCCGGCATAGCCCCCGTGACAGAGTTTTGGTTCACCGACTTAACATGACCTGCAGCCATCTGCGTAGGAACTGGCTGTTGCTGCTGTTGCTGCTGCTGCTGTCCGTACTGCAACTGCTGCTGCTGCACCACTGGCAAAGTCTGCGCCGGCTGCGAATACGGCAGCTGCTGTTGAGCCATACTCTGAATGGCAGGTTGCTGGTGGCCCAGGGATGGGGATACACCTAGTATATTAACTGGGGCTGGCTGAACCCCAGTAACAGTGGTTAGACTGGCCTGTGCAGGGGGTTGGACCCCTGGCTTCTGCTGTGGATAATTTACTTCTTGAGAATGCAGCTGGACTTGTGCAAGCTGTGATTGAGAAACACTCTGTGGTATACTAGATGCTGGAATTGCAGGAGGAGCAGCACTGCTAAAATCCATCTGCTGTGGACCCACACCTTGAAAAGCTTGCTGCTGTACCACAGTAGGTGCTCCCATTTCTCCACTTCCCACACTTTCTGTATAGTGACTCAGTGTGCTTACATTGCTGCTAACAGAACTCCCACTGGTGCTCTCCCTTTCAGAAGTCACTTCAAGCGGGTTTTGTTTTATCGTCTCTACTGCTTTGTTTACTGCTACTCCTTCTGAAACTGCAACAGTGTTTTCTTTATCATAGAATTCAGTGCATGTCCATCTACCTTTTTTGAAAGGTTCAGAACTAGAATCTAATTTTACAACCCTAAACCTTGACGTGCCAGATGCAGGTTGCTGCTGGCTTGATCCCACTGCCGTTCCTGCAGTTGGATTAGTAACATTGTTAATGACACTAGAGGAAGCACTCGTACCATTGCCAACACCACTCAAGATATTCACATTAGCATTGCTGCTAGTTCCAGACAAAGCACTTACATTACCAGTACTCGTGATGTTGCTTAAATTTATAGTACCAAGCACATTGCTTGCCACACTAGAACTACCACCACCCATATTACTTAAGGTACTAGTTCCAGTAGCAGGACTTACACCTAAATTGCCAGGAGTATTTGTAGTGCGCATATTAGACACAGCAGATGCCGGGGAACCAGTGGATGATGCAGCAGAAACTGGTGCAGTTGATATAACATTGTCAGAGCTTCCAGTTGTTGATAGTTTTCTAAATGATGGACTGGGTGGTGGTCCTCCAGAAACTGGGGCACTACCCACCCCAGGATGCGATGGATGATGGTGTCCATGGTGGTGGTGGTGAAGATGGTGGTGATGATGAACATGATGGGGGTGAACACTTCCATTGATCACAACACTCTGCGGTGGGTGATGAGGAAGAGGAACATGCTGCTGAGGAAGATGAGGCTGGTTTGGAGAAACAGCCCCAGGAGTCTCTGCCTCTTGGAAGTTGTTTAGAGTCTCTTCAGAGGAGCTCCTCTCAGGTTCTCCCAAGTCGGTGGCCCTGGATAAAGATACATCCAAGATCTCTGAAGATGACAGGTCTTCAGTGTGAGACTCATCCAGGTCATCATAGCTTTCTGTATCCTCAGCTATGCTGTTATTAGAGCTCATACTAGCTGATATTTGAGCAGGGGTCACACTGGTAATCTGGAAGCCACTTTTCTTTTTCATTTGAGCTCCAGTCTGTGCAAGAGGCTGTGGCTGGAGCTGAGACTGTGAGAGGAGGTTCAGGCTTTGTGGAGGAGGGGGTGTCGGTTGTGGACCCGATGATGAAGCTGCTGCAGGAGATGGAGGCGGCGGCTGGACCAGTAAAGGCGGCTGATAATCCTCAGCGGAGAGGGCAGCGCTCCCAACGCCGGTACCTGGTGCAGTGGGAGCAGTAACGCAGCTGCTGCCGCTGCTACTGCTGCTGCCCCTTCTAGGAAACATCGCCGGGTGCGCCATCTTCCTAGCACTAATGTCTGCGGCTGAGTCAGGCTGGTGCATTGTATCGGGTGTATTTTAAGAGTGCAGTCCCCCGGTATGGAGAGAGACAGACACACACACACATACACACACACACACAGTTAGCTTTGCGCTCAGGGCAGGGCAGAGACACCACCGCGCTCAACCCCCCACCGGCTCCCGCAGCGCTCGGGCTGAGGCACCGCCAACCACCACCCCCTCCCCTCCTCCTCCCTTCCGAGACAGGGAGGGGGCGAGCACCGGTCCTCCGACGCCTCTGAATGTGACACTTTCAACCCTCCGCCATTCACTTTCTTCCTCCCTACCCGCCACCCCCTCCCCACCCCCAGTTTGATTTCCACCACCACCTCCCTCCCCGGCCGCACCCCCGTTCCCCAGCCCCCCGACTGCGCCTCTCCCGGGGGGCACCAGCCGGGCCGCCCCGGGGCGAGCACCTTCCCTTCCTCCTCCCCGCAGAGTCTCCGCGGCTCGCCGGCAGCGCCGCCCGCCCTCCCTGCCTCCCTCCCTCCCAGCTCGCCGGGGCGAGCGCAGCCGACGGGCCCTCAGGGCAGCCCGGCGAGGCGGCCGGCGCCCCTCGCCATCGCCGCTGCTGGAGGAGCAGGAGGAGGGCGCGGATACGTACAGCACTGGCGCACAGCAGGGCGGCAGCGGCAGGCTGAGCCGGGCAGGGACATCCCCGTCAGTGGCAGCCATGGAGCTGAATCATTTTGGGTATTAGAGAGACGGAATAAGGATGGAAGAAAAGCAGCAGCAGCCCGACAAGAGAGTCCATGAAAAGGAAGGAGGGAGGAAGGGGGAGCCAGCCAGGCAGCCTCTCTCTCCTCCCTCTGTGTCTGGCTGTCTCTGGAGGAGGCTCCGCTCCGCACGCTCTTCCTTCCCCCTCCGCCGCCTCCTCCCCCTTTATAACAGGCGGCACCCGCTCGTCCTCCGCAGAACCGCGCCTGGAATCTGCCCTCCTGCCGCCGCGTGCGCGTCCACCCCGTCCTTTCTCCCCTCGGGCTCTACTCGCAGCCTCGCCGCCGCGGGTCTCTCTCTCGCTGCCCGCCCGGCCCCGTCTCCTCCCGGAGCGCTGGAGGAGGCGCCGTGGGGGGAGGAGGAGGCAGCGCTCGCCAAAGGGGAGGGCGGGCGAGAGACAACGCAAGATGGCGGCGGCCGCCGCGCACGCGCGCGCCGCTGGCAGACATAAAGCCCGTCTGGCCGCGCCGCGCCGGCGGAAATGGGACTCGGCCCGTGCGGCGGAAATGGCCGAGCGGCCCCGACTCCGGCCCCGAGAGGGCGGGGGTGTCCCGGTGGGACAGGGGGAGAGGCTGCGGCCGTGGCCGCGCCGGGCAGCCGCCCCCTCCGGGCCACCTCGTGGCGTCCCCCCCAGGTGCCCCCTCTGTGCCTGCAGCATGACTGTGCCTCACATGACCTGCCGCCGCCTCCCTCCCCCTCTCCTAAGGTCCGCTGCAGATGCAAGTTATTCATCACCTTCTCCTTCCTCCCCTCCCTCGGTCCAGAATATTCCTGCCCGCGCCTTCCCCCCGCGCACGGGGAGCACAGCGGGGTGCGAGGGCACCTCCCCCGCTCGGGGCCGCCATCGCCTTTGTGCCTCGGGCCCCGTCCCCCGCCCCGGCGGGGTGGCCGCCCAGGGATCGCCATGGATTCCCCTGGATCCCGGTCGATCCCTCCCCTCACGCTCCGAAATGGCCGGCGCCCACCCCGCAGGGCGCTCGGCGCCGCCGCTGCTGCGGGAGCGATGCCCGAAGGTGTGGGGTCAGGTGGAGTCGTTCACCTGCATCCACAAGGAGCGTGTCAGGGAGTGTGTGTGCCTGTGCGTGTGTCTGTGTCTCTGTGTCTGTGTGTGGAGGAGCTTCTGATGGGAGCCCAAGAGGAACCTCTCCAAACCACTGATCAAAATAAAAAGGTGCTGTTCTACAAAATTTTTAAGTCACTAAATGGGATTGGTGTGAATTCAGCCGACCTGCCCTCGCTGTTTCAGTGCTGGGCAGTGAAGCTCAGCACACACACCACAGTGGGGCTGCTCCCACCCCATCCCATCCCATCCCATCTCACCTCATCCCACATGGAGCTTCTCCTCTTCATGGAGCAACAACCATCTGACCTCTGGAGATGCTTGATGCACACGAAGGTGCCAGGAGACCTCTCTTTGCCTCGTTGTGCCTGTTGGCTTGCAGGGAACTGCCTAGGAGGTTTCTAATGGCCACCTGACAGATGTGCACCACCAGCATCGCTCCACCTCTCCCATCAGCTCTCCAGACCTGCTTTCAGGGCACCATAGCTTGGGTGTCCTGCATCCCTACAGGTTCACACCCTCTCCTCTCTTTCTCCAGCAGCCTGGTGGTCAGGTGTGCACTGTACCTGGAGGGCTGCTCATTTTCACACCTGCTGGCAGCATGGCCTTCTCTCCAGAGGAATCCATGTGCTGGTGGAGGTGTCTCAAATTACTGCTTTGAAATTGCCACGGGTTGCGGGCAGTGTTAAATAGTGTTTGCAGGACTTGGTGGGGCTCAGGGTAATGCTAATGCAGCCTGCCAGTTAGGACACTCAGCAGGGCACAGGGTGCAAACAGGGCTTGGCTTTTGCTGCAGTGAATATTTAAGCACATAAGGAAGAGTAGTAGAGCTTTAACAAGAAAAAAGTTGTGAGAGTCCAAGGTATTATAACACATAGCTGAGTCATTAGAGAGTTCTTGTGGGAGATGTAAATGTTAGTTCCTTCAGGCAGAGAGGAGATTTGAATCTCCCATGTTTAGTGTATTTAATCACCAAGTATCCAAAAAGCTGCTTTTCTTTCTCCGTTTTGTGAAAAGGGTGAGGGTGAGGATTCAAGGTCACACACACAGTGCAAGCTTTTGCTGCCTCTTTCTGAATTTCACCCTTCCATCTTGCCTCTCCCTCCTAACCTGACTTATCTAGCTCTCAGTCGGTGTGGGGATGGGGGTGGTTTTTGAGAAAAGCCTGCCTTTTGCAGCCTAATTCCTTTTATCTGGAATGCAGATAGGCAGCTCAAGTCTCCAGGTACCTGAAAGGTAGTCTTGCAACCCTGGCTTCTTCCATGGCTGTACTGCCTTTATACAGACACTATAGAACAATTCACACATAATTAAATAAGATTCTGCCTTTTCTGAGAACAAGATAATATTATTTTTTTAAAACTGATAATCAGACAGAAGACCATACTTGAAGAACATACTACCTGAACGTGAGCTCCCCTTAGGAAAGAGCCTTCATGTAACCCTCACAGATTTCAGGACAGCATCATCCAGGTGTCCACGATCTGTCTACATCTGATCCTTGGTGCAACACAGGTCTTAGATTGTCTTCAATGAGATACGTACATGTGTAAACATTTTTGAGATGAGAGCTTGATATTGCAAGCCAACTTCTGTTATAAATTCATGTTCTGTCTCCTTATAACTTTCTCAGAACAATTTCCTTGAGGAATTAAGTCTTCTGTGATGAGTTGCAGCTCAAAGATGATTTTTTGAATGTTTGAACAAAATCCAACTACTTTTAAAACACATAGGCTATGAATACAGATGAGTCGGTTTCTCTCCGTAAAAATGTGTGCAAAAACAACTCAAAAAGGATTGAGCAGTAAAGTTTGTGTGACCTAATCGACATCAGCAAGCCTGAAAAAGAATTAGAATAGTAGCATTGTTACTGGTTAAATGTTTGCTTTGCTCACAGTAACTAAACTATATTCATTTTGAATAGCTGATAGTATTTTGGGCTGCATCTTAGTAGAGCATGTGAAACAGGGGTGTTTTTTTTAATTGCTTACAAGAGAAACTGAAGAAAAAATGAAATTCAGATGACAGTGTTAACTTATTTGGTCACTGACTAGTTAACAATTCAAATGATGATCTAGACTAGACAAAGCATGTCTGAAGAGGCATGTTTAACTTATTTTTTTAATGCTGTAAATATGAACATTTTCACGTTACGCCCTTTTTATTTGCTTATCTGTTTTTTTCAGGTATGTGTTTACTTTTCTTTTTTTCATTTTTTGTGAGCCTTAGTCTGTGCATGAAAATGGGATTCTCAGATTAATGGTTTTCATTTTTTTCGTATCCATTAAAGTTTATGACATTAAAAATAAACCACTAAAATTTATAACTGTTATAGATTGTGTTCTTTAGTTTTTCAAAGTGGGAAAAGAAATTTTATCATATACCTGATTTACCAAACACAAAATACTTAAAAATTCAACCACCACACAACTGACCACATGAGGACAGTACGTGAAATTACCCAATAGTTATTCCAAACAGGTCTACCTGCTATTTTTTAATTAAGTGCACTGGTCATCCAGCTGGAACCAGAGGCTCTTGTGTCACCACTGGATGGATTCTGCACCTTGTTGACCATGGTCACTGCTCATGACTACAGGGCAGACGATCCTGCAATCCCATCATTACCTCAGCTGGAGACTGGCGACTGCTGCAGGGTTACCAGGGTGGAGGAATCCCTTTGGATTGCATCTCCTACATACATGCTTCCCAAATGAGCAAGCACAGATGAGCTTGGTGCAGTCCTTGCTGCCAGGCATAGAGAATGTCTGGAATAACTCTTATTTCAACTTTAAAATCTTACAATTTGGGCTAGTGCAAGAGAACAAGATCTTCACAGTGTAAATATTTAGAGATCTGTTTCCCATATATGTAATATTTCTTCAGACAGGAGACAACAAGCCTTGTTACCACCACAGATTCTCCAAGGATACCAAAAGAAGCAGTATTTTAATGTTTTCTTTGTTTGGCTCCTTTACTATTTGACACAGTTGTATGCATTCATATATGCAGTAGTTTATGTCTTTGTACAGAGTAATTAGAAAGTCAACAAACAGGAATACTGTGGGGTTTTCCCTCAAGACAGTCAGAATCATGACAAATCAGTTTGATGTGTGCTTTAAATCCTGTGTGACTGCTTCATAAATATTTTTTTAAACTTTAATGAAAAGATTTTTTTTCCTATGAAGGTGCCATTGTTGGTTTAGACAGAAGGCTTTTCTGTGTTCATTAATATTGCTGACTGTTGTCTCTAAGTTGATTTGCAAATATGTATGCCATTTTTCTTTCTTCTTACAGAATTACTCATAAGAAAATTCCCACCTTTCAGCTCTGAAAAAGTGGTAATTCTGCTTCTGCATTTTCTTAGAAAGTTCAAGTCAAGTCTTGATCTTCCTTTCTTGTTTTGTTTTTGGTTGGCTGGTTGGTTGAGTTGATTGACTTTACTGATTCCAAAACGCCTACTGAGACATTTTTCATCCCTTATTTTAATTCTTATTAAATAATGTTGAACATTTGGGAAAGGGAAGTTTTCTCACAAGTTTTTATTAAATAAATGCTTGCAGAAATCAACAAATCTAACAATCTTTTTAAAAAATCAGCTCTCTTTAGACTTGTCAGGTCTACTCCAATACCAATATACTCAAAATCCTATCTTCCTAGATCATCTGGAAAAGGTGCTTTAAAATATTTGCTTTACCTGCACTTGGGGAATGTGGCCAAGTAGGTAGTCTTTTTTTTTTTTAATGGAGATTGCATTCAAATTCAGTTCTTATGAAAGACTTCTAGAAGCTTTATCACCACTTTATAGACTATAGGTGTGTGGACTATGTGCAGGACTATATAGACTATATTGCAGAGTGAGGGTGAAAAGTAAGACCTCCACCAGCCCATGACTAATGAATTACCAGCCAAAAGACCACCATGACTTTATCACTGTCTTTCTCTCCTCTACTTCTCCATTTTCATTTGTGTTTGTAGTCAACTGATGTACTTGCATCTTACAGATTCACCAAGTTCTGGAAAGTATTTCTCAGATACCTCAATCTACAACTGTAATGAATACAGCAGCAGTGTAGTGTGATAGCATTTATTTAAGTGTTTGTAGAGTACAGGTCTTAGATTGTTAATTATTTGATCTTTGATTAGTCAGCCAAATGTTATATATAATTAAGCTGAAGATTAAATAAAATAGATGGTCAAATCAATGGAAAATGATCCTGCAGTTAAATAGACCCTCCTTTTTTTTTCCCTCTGGAAAAAGTAGCAAGTCAACAATTTTTTAGATTAGTTTTAATTTGTATGAATTAATCATAAACATTTGCATAGAACTGTTTAATAATGTTGGAAATGTGAGCTCTTAGCTTGTAGTTCTCAGTTGCAAAGATTGTGTGGAATTGTTTTTTCTTTTTACTGATCCTAACCCTGATAGAGGAAAGTGTTTAAGAAAGTACTTTGTGTTCCATGACTACACTGGGAATTCTGTGATGTCTAAAAGTTCTGCAATTTATGTGTGAGTTTCTTGAATGATCAAGACTGACTGTGTCTGTTGTGATAAGGCAAAAGTCTTTAAAATCTCAGGCTAAGAATAAATAATTTTCTTCTTTTTTCCACTGAAGAGACAGCCTTCTTCAATGCCGAATCTTTGGAAACGTAGAATGTGTACTTACTTAGTATTTAACACAGCTACACAATTTTTATCATATTATCACGCAGTAATGGGAGGCAGATAGGATGTCCTAATTGCAAAGGGTACAGAGAAATTCTTATTGAACTCGTTTAATTGTTTGACTCTCATGTAACTAATTTTCATCTCCCTTTTGGCTGTGTCAACACTATATCTGCCCATCTAAAACATGTTCTGTACAAGCAGTATTTGTTTGCAGAAATCCAGAATTTTCTATTGGGCAATACTTGAGCAGACTTTAACTTTGTTTTTTATATGCAGTAGTCGTAGTGTAACTGAACTGCTTACTGAAAGCAAGCACAGACTGGTCATGAGCACAGCAGAAGTAATGAATACTCACTTAGTATTTTTCCCCATAACTCCAATGACAAAAAGTCATCTATACTATATTATTTCTCTGCTAAAGAACATACAAACTCATTTACAATTACAGTAAACTTAATTCTTCCATTTCTGTGAGGTCTTTGGTTTGTTTCCCTACTTCATGATTTTCCAGGCACCTTCTATTATCTCTGCATTTTAAATACTATATATGACACTTTGGGTTCTGCACACATACACTGACAAGCCCTGGAAAGTCACATTAAAAATCTCCTTGTGGCAAAAATTCAGTGAGAAGCAGGTTTAGGTTTTCCAGCTCAAGCACAAGAAAATAATTTGCCTTTATCACTCAGTAGAACAAAAGATGTGCAAAGTCCTGACAGTTCAAACACATAGTCAGAGGCTTAACTTCAGTCATGTGAATAGTCCCTTTGACTATTAACTTTTGGTCACTAAGCCCCTTAAAACTTAACATTAAATGTGTAAATATTTGTAGGCTCAGAAGACAAAAAGATAAGGTATGTGCTAAGGTGTGGCCTTATGGAGGTATAGGATTATGTTGACCTTCAGTTGGTAACACTGTTGAGTCTTTACCAAGAAGAAAGTTACTCCATATGCTGCCAATATTTTTTTGAAAGTTGCTGACATTTTGTCTAATAGGAGCTTTGTGTCTTAGTTTAAAGCCAGCCCTGCAATATTTCACTGCCTGAGGATCAAGCTACACTACCTCATTTTCAGTTTTACCTGTTATTAAGGCATTTTGACTGTTAGTAAGAAACTAGAAAATTGCCTGTTTTAAATAGGGCATCAAACAAAAATACATGCTTCTATTGATTAGAAAGTGCCTTATTTCTCTTCAGTCTTAATACCTTTATTAGTAGTTTCGGCATGGAAGCACTGAGGAGAGTTTAAAACTCACTGGGTTCACTTGCCACATCTCACTGTGAAATTAATTCCTAGATAATACACAAGGAAGGGCAGAAATAGTGTGAGAACACATCTTGAAGCGTGTTGATGAAAAAGCCTGTCCTACTTGAGTAAGAGGCAGTATGTCAGTGTGTCTGTCCTGTGAGACAAAATACAGCAACACCATAAGCGAGAGAATTGCTCTCTGCAGCAAACACCCCCTTGCCCAGTGTCTCCCAGTTGTCTCTTTTAAACCATCTATGGGAAGCAAAAGACAAATCATGGTCAACACACACGCTAATTTGAGCTCAGAAACATGCAGAACACTTGCTCTCAAATTGACAGGTGCCTCCTCAGCAGCTAGAGAGGACAGTCAAAGGGGAATCCTTGGTGAGAGGACTTCTGACAACTCCCTGTTGGCATGAGCTGCAGGAGATGGTACTTTTTTACTTGGTGCATAGAGGAGGAAGTTAATAGGATACAAATGAAATTCATAGACATGAAGATAAGAGGTGGTGCATAAACCAGATAGGTCCAGGAAATAACATGCAGACTTAGTATTTCCAAAGTGTATTTGCTTAGTTCACACACTTTAGTAAACACAAAATTAGAGCTGATTTTGAAATATGAAATGGATGCCAAGTAACATTTTTAATGTTTGGTGACTTTTGTAAAGATGGTGTTCCTGGTATACCTTATGATTTGTAATAATTTAAGGACATTATGGCAGTGGAAGTGGAGAACAGGAAACAGCCCAGAGTAATAGAACGAAAGTGATGTTGTAAAAAGCTGGAGTTTCAGTCATGAGATGTGTTTGTTTTGTGAATGTCCACAGGCCGAGGCATTAAATCACAAGATAATAATCTGTGACTATTTAAAGGAGGGGGGTGATATTTCAGACCCAGATTCCGCTCACCCCCAGTGAGGTACCTGAATTAGAAGTGTTGCTGTAACATTGCTTGTTGAGAGCAGGAACTTTCACCTACAACCTCTGTGTCCTCTGGAGCTGTCTCCATTGACTGCTAGGAGAGCCCAGGGTAATTAAATGTCTAGTGTGTGTCTGTCAGTAGGGATGTAGAGTAAGATGGGAGGTACGTGAGCTCATGGCATAAGAAAAAGAATATTTAGACTGAACATCAGAACAAACAGTTTGGAAGGTACATTGGAGACTAACAGTGAAATACAGCCCATGAGAAAGTTATAGAAAATCAATTACAGTGACACTCAAATTTAGCCAGGATAGATTACTAAAGAATTGCCTGTACAGAGTAATTCTGTGCAGATCAAGAGAGGGCTCATCTAATCTGTAAGATTATTCCTGGTATTAATATATACAACACTCTCATCTGGCAAAGGACAATAATCAATAATTGAAGGGTCTTACCTGATACCAGGATTAAAGTGACAGATGGTTATCCATTGCAGGACAGAATGTGATTTTATTCCTCAACATTATGCCAGGGAACAAAATCACATTCTTTACATAGATAAATATATGCACATATATAAACATACACATATGCAGGTAAATATGTATATGTATAATCTTAATATATTTTTCCTAACTGAAGCTTGGTGGTATTCTTATTGTCTGCTAATTGACACTTCTGCATCCTCCTGCTGTCAGATAGTGTTAGTCAAGGGTGTTTTGTGCCTTGTTCAGTATGGTCTGGGCAGCTGAGATCTCTTTCCCATGTTTCTTGTCTTCATTCTCACAAAACTGGGAAGCTCAGTACAGTTCACATATACATAACCTCTCAAACGTAACACTGGTGAGGAGATGAAAACAGATTTGTGGATTTAGCCCTGGCCTCATGTTGCTGGTGTTGCCTGCTCTTCTCTATTCTGGCATCCACTGTGTTTGGAGGCAGTGATGCTTCCTGTTGATTTTAGAAGAGTTTAGGTACACCAAATCTGTACTGTACAAATTTCTTCACTCCCACAGCTTCTGCTGGATAATCTAGCATACCTTTAGCCTATCACTTAAATTATATACCATGTTCCTTAGCATACTTAAATGCATTTGTTGAGGTGCTGATTCTGGATTTTTTCTTCACTTGTCTTTTATCGTACTTTTCACTTCTCCTTTTCTGTAACTCTTTTTCCTTTCTGATGCTTATTTTCTTTCTCTGCAAAACTTCCCCTTTGCTTCGATCAGTTCTAGCACATAGCTTTTCAAAATACTGCTTCCAGGCTTCCAGTTAGACCAGGTTCTTCTCGGATAAGGTCACAGAGAGGTTATGCTGCTTCTCAGCTAATCCTCTGAGGCCTAGAAACAGGTTTTTCAAGCAGAATAAATAACTCTGCTGAGCCATTATGCTCATTGCAAAGTGTTAAATAGCTGATTTCAGTGTTTTTGTAGACAATGATGAGTGAATACTGCATTTTGTTTCTTTTTTTAGCTTGCTTTCCTAAGGAAACAAAGCTTACACAACTGTTCTGCCTGGCTGTCTCTCTGCTGTCTGTCAGCCCCTCTTCAGTAACTCTGAACCTGTTCGTTGATTTCAGATTGGAACAGACATCACAGAAGGTACACTGGCACTGAAGTTCATGCATTTCTATAGCTTGGGAAAGGATGAAGTCCTAATGGACGACTCCCATGGACAGGCAACCCCATGGCCATTCGGGGTGGCAGTGGCCACAGCATCACAGTCCAGTCTGCAGGGTCTGGCCAGACACCATGTGGCACTCTCTGGGGGTAAAATGAGCTTAAAGAGGGGGGATGTTTTGGTGGGGAGAAAACTAGGAAGTATGTAGGCTTGCTCTGTATGGGGGGACAAAAGTCTATAGGAAACCAAGTTTTGTTCTTGCTGTCGTTCATGGAACAAGTGCATTTGTGACAAAGAAATCAGCATGCAAAAAGAGTTTCCTTCACAAGACTCTCTCTCTTCATGTGTATGCACATCGTAGACTCATGGTGCATGTGTATCCATTTTTTAGTTGGTTGTCTCAGTCTTGGATTTGGGTCACTAGGTGACACTGAAATACAAACAGATGTTAATAACATTGCAGCAGGAATGTTAGGCTTCATTCTTTGGTACCCAAGAGATGGAGCCTACAGCTTGCAATTTTCAGAGTCCTCCTGAGCATTCAAGTTTCCATCTCCTCAAAGTCTTAATCTTCTTCTCAACATTGCTACAATTTTCAGCTGTTTATCCTTACAGGAAGCTGTTCTTCAGATAGCCAGTGTGCAGATACTCAGTATTTCTCCTATGTCTCTCTTTGTGCTGTGGAAGATGAGATTTTGCAGCTGCTGGTTAACCGACTTCATATTCTAAGATTTTAACACCTTTTTGTTTTGACCATGGAGGTCATGGTCTGAATTCTCAGTTGTCACTACTGATAGCAAAAAAGGTAAATCATCTCATTCACATGTTAGGCAATAAAGGTTCACATAATTACAGTGTCTTGAAAAAATAATCAAGGTGTCAGCTACTACAAACAAACCAGAGAACAAAATCTGAACAGCTAAATGAATGCTTGTGAGACACTGAATTATTATATTAATTATTGGATCAGACCAACTCAAGTGGTGGGGAGAGGGTGGGAAGGAACAGGTCAAATCTCACTGGGGTGAGATAATGCTTTGTCCCACATGCCAGTCCTTGTGAGTGTCCCAGGGCCGCCCAGAGCAGCTGTCAGCCAAAGACATCCCGGGTGCACGCACACACACACACACCCTGGAACTCCTAACCCAGCCTCTGATCAGCTCACACAGTGGAAGCACCACTCTTCAGCCCACCTCAGGGCCGCAGAGTGGCCGGTGGGCTGGAAGTCCTGTCTGGGAGGGGTGGCCACAGGTGGCCAGGGCACATAAAAACAGCAACCCATGCGTTCATCTTGGCTGAAAATTGGCCTATTTGTACAAAGGGTATAACTGCAATATCTATGGGCAATAGAGAATCTTAAATGGATTTGCCATTCTATTTTGAGAGTTCAGCTTACAAGTCCAATAAGTATCAAAAATGGATTTGTAAAATTCTCTAATGCTTGATATGTTATTATTAAATAAGCCAGGACTATATGAAGTGCTGGAACTCACCAAAGAAGAGTGCTGATCCACAAGTGAAAGTGAAGAAAATCACTGGCCAATCTGCTGGACTACCCCAAAAGAATGTTTACTGAACAGACTGATTGCATGAACTCTCGCCCCGCATCTTGATTTACATCTTGCCTGCAATTTTGAGACTCATGGGGTGGGAAATGATGACTTAAGTAGAGTGGAGTTTCTATAGTGACTGAACTCCTGTTTTTGTTACTGAAACAGCAATTGCCCACTACATTATTCCTCATACACATTCCTCTTTTTCATCTCCCTTTCCCCCCTCTGTCTGCTAGGTTAAGAACCTACCACTGCCACTACAGGAAGAAGAGTCTAATTAGATCTGGTCCTAGTGGTTGTTCCAGCCCATGGGGTGGTGTGAGACACTGGATTATTATATTAATTATTGAATCAGATCAGCTCAAGTTGATGGGGTGGGGGGACAGGAAAAGATAGGTTTAATCTCACAGAGGTGAGATAATGCCTTATCCCACATGCCAGTCCCTGCAAGTGTCCTGGAGCAGCCCCAGAGCAGCTGTCAGACAAAGGTACCCCAGGAGCACACCCACATACAACCCTGGAACCCTTAACCTAGTCTCTGATTGGCTCACACAGGGGGAGCACCACCTTCACCCTGCCTCAGAGCCCCAGAGTGACCAGTGGGCTTGAAGTCTCACCTGAGGGAGTTGGCCACAAAGCAGCAAAACCAGCAAGATGTGGTCTCCATCTTCTCTCAAGCCCTATAATTTGGCCATATGGAAGCTGGACTTGCACAGGACTCTGTAGTGGTAGCGATATAATTTTCTCTATTTCTCTCCCTCTTTCTTTAATTTTTCTTCTTCTCTTAATCTCCTTTCTTAATATTTTGAGTAATTTGGGGCTGAATGGGTTGGCCTTTCCTAAATTGTATGGATTAGGATGTGCTAAGCCAATGCTTTGTGGAATACTTTGTTTTGGTTGAATGTTACCCTTTAAACTTTTGCCAAGATCTCTTAATTTTTTTAAGGTTTACCAGTGAAAGTACCCTCTGAGAAACATGTGCAGCATTTCTTCTTTGCACTCTCTCTTAAGGTGTTAAAAGAACCAAAGGCTCTTTTAATATGTCTGCAAGGTGAATATTATTGGAGCCTTGTATATTTTTAAAGTAAAACTCTTTGATGAGCTTGTAGCCCAAGACTTGGGGTCTTGCAATGGTAAAAAAAAATACTCATGTATCTGGCATCTAGGGCTGAGAGTTGCTGCATCATATCTGAACTGGATGCCTGAGGGGAGTGAATTCTAAATAAGGTGCAATCAGCTAAACAAATTGTTCTGCCCTCAACAGATTTAATGAGGTCTATTTCTTAGGGGTTTCCACTTCATACTTGGATTCTCCATTGTCTAATATGGTAGTGACCTTGATCCAAGATTTCATTGTGGATGGGGCATTGTTAAACCCTTTCCTTTTGGGTTTCTCTGCCCGTGGCTGTACTAAATCAAACAGTCCTAGGGGACACTTCTGGCCTCTTGTGTTCAATACTCTGACTGTCAAATTGTCCAAATGGTGCTTGGCATGGTGCTGTTCTGTGCCTGACAGTTTTCCCAATGGTTCCTGAACCACAGGAACAGTATGGGGGTGAGCTTTGGCCAAGGCCAATTTCCAGCAGGTAGTTTGCATTTGGCCACCCTGTTTTGGAAGGCAATGGTGTTTAGTAGGACGTGGCATGGGCTGTTCACTGCCTGCTGCCCTTAAAAGCAGAAAATGGTCCTGGAAAATTTATTGTAGCATTATAGACATAGTTTCTGCTATCTATAGGAATTGCACCTTTTCCTCTGGACTACTGATACAGTAATAGGGCTTTTATACATTAGCTAACTGCCTATTTATACAGTCCCATAGAAAACAAGTGTGTTAGAAATCCCTACTCTGCTCTCAGGTTTGGCTGGAAGTGGCTGAGTGCTTCAAAGTTACTAGTAGGTGATGGACAGTGATGATAAAGGGAATTCATAGACATGCAAATGTACACACACATTTGTTCATGTATGTGTGCTTGCATAAAGGCTGCAATCACAAATCTTTCCTAAGGAACTCAGGCTAGGAATGTGGTGAACAAACAAACTGGTCAAATCTGGTGGAACATTCTCTGTAACCCATCTCGGTGGTTTCAATGGGGTAGAAAGTAAGTGAAAGAGTAGAGTAAGCTGTAACCTGGGGACTTGTCCCTTTGGAGCTCTACATTGCTCAGGCAGCAGGAATTACTTCAGTTGAACTGAATTTTATGCAGAAAAAGGCCACTGAGAATTAATGCATGCTATTTGAACACATTTGACTACATTGCATAGCAATCTATGACTGTGGCTGTACAGAGATGTGCATGAGCTACCATTATACCAGCTTGGGGTCTCTCATCAGCGTAATAATCCAAAGCTCAACACAGATAGTAGAAGCCATTTGAGTGGTGGGATATATTACTGGTTGGTGAGCTTGCCCTGAGCTAGTGAATGTGTGAGCATACGCAAGGTGGCTCATTCGAGGTTGAATGAAGGACATTGCAGTATGTGAGAATGGCCTACCCAGACAGTACCAGCACTTGGCACACTCTAAAGCTTGTGTGCTGTTGCAGTTCATTTCCAGCCTGAAGTACCCTCCTGCCCTTTGAAGTTGCAAAGAAAACCTTGAAAATATGATCTGCACTAAACTTGGATAGCAAATCCTCCTGAGTCTGCAAGCAACCGAACCAAAGGTTGCAAGCAGTGAGAAAATAGCTTGTACTTTCTGTAGCATGAAATCTTCAAGAGGGGGGTTTAAGAGGTCAAAGTTAGCAGGTTACATGTAGACTCTTCAGTAGATATAGCTTACATTCAAAGCCTGAACCTGCTGCTCACGCTTCCCTTGATATACAGTCCCTCCCTACATGCTGTTCCCCAATGCTTGAATGCGGAATTGTTGATATGCTATCAGCTGGGGGCGGTTTATTTATTCTGCACAAGCAAAAGAAAAAACATGTGCATGATGTTTTTATACCCACATTCTAAGGAATTTCCAAACAATCTGCACTGAAAAAGAAAAGTTTCCTCATGGATTTCCACAAGGACTCATAAAAATACAGGTTCCTCATGATTTAGATGGTGATTATGAATTTTTTTCTGTCTTATCAGCAACCAACTGAAGATGAAAGTGGCAACGTTAAAGGCAGCATTGTATAGCTAGCAAGGGTACAAGACATTACAGGCTGTCAAGATGGTATTGTTCAGGGCTATCAAAATTAAAGATAATTTATGCATTCTAAGGGAGGCTAAAATCAAGGCCTCGCAACTGCAGAAGAACCTAAACATTATCGTAGTCTAGCTGCTAGAAATATCTCATTGACTGAATGTTAATGCATTTGTGGGCTTTCCAGGAGTGCACACTGAGGGCAACAAAAAATGGAATGGAGTTTAATCTGGAAGGAGACAAGAAAATTATGTCTTTCTCTGTTAGAATCAAAGCCAAGGAGAATTTGGACACTTTCCATTACTTAGAACTGACTAAGCCTCTCTTTTGAATTTAGTGTAGTGTCTATTGCAGAGATGCCAGCAAAGCTATCCATCAAGTGCTGGGAGCGAAAAAACACAGGTGTTCTCCTAACCCAGCTATTTATAGGGAAGCTTGCAATTGCATGTGATACAAACACCCTGGTTGTATTTTTACTTTTCAAAGCTCTAAATCCAGCTCTTTGGCTGAAAACACAGCTCAGAAATGATAATTGGCTATCAGTTGTAGCTGTTTAGCAAACCTGAAAAAACAGGAACTAAATGTAGGTACGGGAGACTGGGAAAGGAGGAGTAAATCTGGGAATCTCTGTCAAAAACATACTGGTTTGAGAAAAAGGTGTAAGGGCACCAAAGAATTTGCATGGTATATTAGTAAAAGTATAACAATATTTGATCAAAACCTGTACATCCAGCCCTATGCATATTTAGAATAAAGAAAGTGCTATGGCTTCTAGATACAGACTAGGTTTTGAATTGGCACACATTTCACTAGACTTCCCATAAATTTTCTATTTGTTCTCCTGATTTCCTGAGGGAATCCTAGGTAAACTATTTTTTCTAAGATGATCAGAATTGCCGTATGTTTCTGAAAGTTCTCATAAATTTGATAATTCTTGAGGCTAAAAATTATAATAAGTATGAAAAAAATCTGGGATTAAATCAGAAATGTTTGCAGCCTACTGAAGCAATCATTTAGAGCTTTGCATAATGATATGAACTGTTGCTTCTTTTCTCAACATGACTCCTATTGTCTCAGTTTCCATAATAATTGATTCAATGTATTTTTAACCACTTTTTAAAATAAGTCCCATCAGATTGCAAAGCCAGCAACAAATAAAGCAGTTTGAGATTTTTACCTCTCGCAGAAATCTTCCAGCATTTCTGCTTAAATTGATGTGTAAACACATTGACCTACTTTGGCAGAGATCTCCACAAGGGTCTTACAGGTCTTAGAGTCTCTCTGCTCTGTTAGTTCTTTCTACATGCTTTAAGCAAATGATCCATTAGAAAGTCACATAATCAGCTGTTAAATTTCTGGAGGACAAAGAAAAGTGCATATTTATAAATAAATACATTTTTAAAACCAAAATCCAGTCCCTATTCTGTGTTGTGAGAGGGATTCTGCTTGTTCAGAGGCAGCAGACTACGCAGACTACCTGCTCACTTGAGAAGTTACTAGAAAAGACAGCATAAACAAAAGGTGTGGACAGCAAATCCCAGGATATTCAGTTTTTTGGGAATACCAGAAATGTTACAGTCTCTGCCTCAGCTGATCAAAATAAATATAAATAATTTAAACAGAAAGAGTGTAGATTTAGATTAGGTATTAGGAAGAAATTCTTTACTGTGAGGGTAGTAAGGCACTGGCACAAGGTTGACCAGAGAAGTTGTGGATGCCACACCCCTGGCAGTGTTCAAGGCCAGGCTGGATATGGCTTTGAGCCACCCGATCTAACGGAAGGTGTCCCTGCCCGAGGTGGGAAGGTTGGAATGAGATGATCTTTAAAGTCTCTTTCAACCCAAACCAGTCTATGATTCTATGAAATCATATCCCAGCAGTACTTGGTTCTGTCTTGTGCAAAACCCCATCATTCAGAAAGGCACTTGAATACCTTAAGGGAGTCAATAATGTGACTATAACTATACCTAGCTTTTGTTTGCAACATGTCACAGACAGCATTTAATCCTGTGCCTCTCTTTTCCGGTGTGCTCAGTACCTAGAAACATTGCTATAGAGAAGCAATGATGACTGATATCCTACTGATGAAAGGCATTTTTTTAACAGAGCAGAAGTGCCCCTGCCAGCAGGAGGTTCAGGAGCACTACCGTAGTACTGTCCCTATAAATAATGTGCTGTGACCATTTTACTCCTCTTTGTTGAGCCCTGCATCTAACATATTATTTTTTTAACCTACTTTCCAAAAGATTTGACATGAGTGCATGTTCCTCCCATTTTTTACCCAAACGGCAGCAATTATATGTTTCTGTACAACATGGAATTTTTACTGTGTTGGATAAACAGATAGAGGTCTCAAATACCTTTGGTTTATACAGGTTTGGTGGAGTAGAGAAGAAACGTTGTGATGTCACTTTTAGTCCTGATAGGACAAGAGGATGGAAATAAAAGAGCAGAGAAGCTATACTGCATAAAAGCTGCATAGTTTTAGCTCTCCCCAATTTCACAGACACACAGCTGCAGGGAACCAGGCTCTCCTAGTCCTGCTGCATGGCAGCAGCTGCAGAGGGAGGTTCTATAGCAATTATTAATACAACAGCATATGTGATGATGATTTTATAATACTGACGTAAGGTAGGTGGGGAAGTGACACACAAAGCCCCACACCTACCACAACATCATAAAGTCTCTGTGGAAAGCCAGTGATAGTCACTCACAAGCCCAGACAGAGGCTGTCAAAACGTTCTATGTGATAAGCAATGTGTACATTGCTATGACACTATCAAAAGTTTCCCGTGCAAGTCATGCCATCTGGGAAGGGCAGTCTCATTCTGGACCAGGAAGGCAAACCTGGCACAGGCTTTACATCCCACATCCAGACCATTTTTAAAATATACTTAAATGCTTGCAAAAGTTGTGCAATGTTGTCCCTCGGTACCTTAGTAAAAGAAAGATCTCTGTGAACTCTCAGTTTCATTGGCACATAGTGAAACCCTGATACTATGGAGTGCAATAGCAATCTGAGAAGATTGCGGTACCAAAGAGAACAGCATCTAAGAAACCAGCTGCTCACCAGTTCTGGCCTGGACTCCTGTGGTTAACATTATGCTTCAAAGAAAGTTTAAGTGACAGCTTGGGCACAGGCAGCTGTCAAACATGGTTTAAGTTCCTGGGTGGTTTATTGGTGTTGTGGGGGTTTTTTTTAATGCTTTGCTTCCACTGTGTTGTTTCCAATTCATAATCAAAGGTGAAAACCTTTCCTTAGCAATAGCAAAACTGCTTTCATTTAGAGTGTGTCCAAAGCTTCTAAAACAGATTTGAGTGAATCTTATGGGGGTATGGCATGATTTTTTTTCCTCTGATGGAACCGAGCCAAAGAAAGATGTATTTTCAGGCAGAGCCTGTGGGTACTTTCAAGCCCTGAGCAGCTCATCAATCCCAAAATCCATCTCCTATCAGAAAAGTCAGTGTAAAAACTGGTCTTGTTTTATGCTGGGAGAGGTGCATAGACGTCTTCTGTCTGGTTTATCTAGTGTGTCTCTGTGAGGGGCAAGCAATAAACCACATCCTATGGCTCTGAGAAATATATACCATCACATTGTGTGTTCACAGTATTTATGACATTACTTGAAATACACAAACCAAGAAATGCAGGATTTGAAAAAAACGAAACCCTAATATTGGTTTCTTGGAGTGCTGAAATAGCACAAGATAATCTTATCAAATGAAAGCCTAGCTCCAATGAACTCAGTAGGAGTTTTGTTTGGGCTTTCAAAAAAAAGGTAATTTAACTGTAAACTAGTTTATTGCTTTCACCTGGTAAGGACTACAAAGTGAAACTATATCCCTGTACAGTAGACAGATATTTGCCAGCTATTTTGGGTTGGGCTTAGAAAGAAGTAAAATTTGCTCAGTTCTTTCTTTTCAGTCTTCTAATTAATTTCTCCTTAGTTCTACACTGTCTTCTTTTGCTGCAAAGAGCAGACATTGAATTGGGATTGTGTGTGTTGACAGTCCCGGCTTGAACCTTCCTGCGGGCTGGCTAAGATTTAACAATACATTTTTTCCCATGGTGTTTTCTGTCATGTATTTTTTTAAACAAACACTTTTCTGTCAGCTACAGAGGACACAAAGAAAAGATGTGCTGTAAAACAGCAAACAAAAGGCAATTTCAGGTTTATGATTTGCAAAATTATATAATTATACTGGCAACTCTTCTTTTCTGTGATCTCTTCATAAAGTGTATATTCTATTTATTAAATGTGCTATTCAAAGGAACAAAGGCAATTAAGGGACATTTCATTAAGAAGAATGACTCAATTTACCTTTGGCCGCAGAAGCATAAGCTGTACTGACATTTTACAGAGCTACTGCCAACAGATCTGGACTTTGGCTTCAATCTAGAGGAAACAGACACCTGAAAATGAGCCCAGATGATCATCTACTTGCTGCCACATTAGCTGTGAAAACTCTGACGAACATGCAGAGCTATATGAAGTCACATGGCAAATACTTGGTGCCATCACATGTACTATCATTCCTTGTGTTCAGGTAACTCATTTTTCTGAGAGAATAGTCTTATGGTGCAATTGCTATTGACATTATTGGTCTGAGCTTGATCCCTTTGAAATCAATGATATAATTTCTGTTGTCTTGAACAGGAGCAGTATGGAACCAGGAAGCCATTGAGCTAAACCACCATACACTGCTTTGAAAGTTAAGGAAGCGTTAAGGTCAGAATAATAACTTTCATTAAGTATGACAAAAATCAATACCATTTGCACTGCCCAGATATTCAGCTTGTTGTACATGCAGATTATCTGCATCTGGTTATCACACTTCATAATCCTGGCCTGGCACTGACTGAAAAAGTGCTTTACAAAAGGTACAGCCCAGGGCAGAAGACTCCATAAAGTCAATGTTTTTACTGCTTTTCTTATTGATTTAATAACCCTCTTACCGCGTACATGTTTTCTTCTTTCTTTTTTTTTTTTTTAAGAAAGGGGAAAAATAAATTATATAAGATGATAATTTAAGTAGTGCTTTCTGATTGTCCATGGAGAGGCATAAACTTCATCCAGGATCTGGAATACAGCCAGGAAAACTGCTGAGAAGATGGACCCTTTGTATCACGTGCTGAAGGTCATCATGGGACCCAATGCAGACTTGTCTGTGGACTCTGGCTCCATCTCTGTAGGCACCAGTGTCTCCCTGTATAGGAAGCACTGTGTTAGACACCAGGAATCAGTACTGTCAGCTTGTCAAGTGGGAGAGAGGTACTAGCAATTAAAAACTGCAGATGTGGTGGGTATTACAAAATAAAAAAGAGATGGGGCAGAGGATGGAGGAATCACCCTGAAAGAAGCACTTGGATTCCTGCCATCCCAAAGACCTACCTGAAACAAACAAAAAAATTGAGAAAAGGAACAGAGCTGAATCAAGTCCTGCTCCAAGTCTCTCTGTTGAGGTGGTAGCAGTGCATCTGTTTCTACTGGTCCATTAGCTTGCACGCTGCTCTGATTACTGCTGGCAACAACATTTATTTTGGGATTTTGTGTATGGAGGGAGGAGAGAGGGGTGATTTTGCTTGCTGTAGCTTGCAGGAACCCTCTTGGTGCTGATATTCCTGTACTGCAATCCATTACTTCCAGAAGAATTGCTGGACTTACTCAAGCATTTGCTCTTGGGCTTGCAGGTTAAAGGTGGCTTGCCAGTCCCTTTTCCTTGGCCTGTTTCTTAAAATGAAAGTGGCACAGTGTCTGCTGTAGACTAACTACATGTGCTGGATTGATGCAGCTGCCACTAGGTTGCAGAGGACAGACTGGCCAGAATGAAACTGGCCCCTCCAGCAGCAGCAGCTGTGCTTGCAGCTCCATTTTTGATTGGGTGGCAGCAACCACAATCTCACCTCATCTTCCTTCTGCCCAGCTGCTGCACCCCAGACCTGACCCCTGGGGCTGATGAGAAGGTGAGTGGCTTGCTAGGGATGTGGAGGGAGAAGGTCAAGCAGCTCTGGGTATGGATTTGGAAGGAGGAGGGTGCCCTGCAGAGTGGGGATGAACAATCCCAAATCCCAGGTCCAGCTGTTGGCTTCTGAAGTCAGACTCCTTCCTAGTCAGGAAGGTCAGCCACATATGCATTGTTTAAAATACAGCGACAGAAAACCCAGTTAAACACAAGTAATGAGAAAAACCTGGTGGCATGAGGTCAGAAGCAGGCACGAACTTAAACTTATTGGGAAAAGCCTGACTGGCAACTTCCCTGCTTGACCCAGTGTAAGGGAAAAGGTGCAGTACCTGCATCTGAACTCTTCTTTCAGAGGTCACATTCTAAAACAGTCTTTTGAAAGCATTTACACAAGCTGAATAGCCATATTTTATTTCTCTAATAATACTAGTATTTGTAACCAACCACCATAAAACCTGTAGTATAAAACAGCATGGCACACTACCCAGGATTCCTCACAGCAATGTGTCCATGCAAGCTGGTTACATTTTTATGTGCCAGGAGCCTGCTTGCTGTAGGAGGTATTAAGTTACAGTGAACATAATGAAATGTTATGATATATGAGCCTAGATAGATTGATCATTTCCAAGCAGACATCCCACCAGAAGCAGAATTCAGACTGCTAACCCACACTATGTCACAAGGCCTTTTTGCTCTCCTGAGCTTTTAGGTAAAGTAGCTTTTTAATTGCTTCTAGCCTAGGCACAGCAGAAATTTCTTGGTGTGTATGTCTCTTAGCTGAATTAGGTTGGTACTCGGCCAGCCTTGGTCACAGAATTTTGTTGAAGAAACCTCATACTGTTGACTGCAGTAAGTGTTTCATAAGAGGTGATCATTGCCGACATAAATTAGATAATAGAGGAGTTATCTTCAAGCAGTGTGCTCAATAAAGATGATTGAACAAGCATGGCTACAACATTGGCCTAAATATAAAAACTTACCTATTGCAAGTTTCTCTTTTTCTACCTAGTGTCATAAAATATGAGATAGGATGTAATTTATTTCACAGACCAAAATAAAAATAGCTTAAATAGTACTATTCATCATTAAAAAGACCTATGGTTTTTCATGCTTTATTCAAAAAACAAAGCAAAACCAACAACAACAACAAACTAAAATTTTCTGTTATTCATTGGTCCCACCAGCATTATGTACTGTCTCACCATGCAGCACAGCTTGTCTCTGACAGTTTAGTTCTAAGAGGACTTTCTTAGGAGATGGAAAATCCCTTTGCACCTCAGTCTAGAGGAGTTCAAACCCCCAGTGTCCACACCACAGGAAACAACACAACTCCATATGTGGTCCAGTCTTTGATCTTGCTGAATATAAACCACTCTGCAACACAGATTCATGGAAGCAAGACGGTAGAATTGGCTGAGAATCACTTTAAAGGCTTGGGGTTTAGGAACAGAGGATATTAGAACTCCATTTTTTTGCTTTACCTGAAATTAAATGCAATGCTGTCCTAGAATCAAGGACCTGAACCTCAGACTCTCCTTTCCTATGAAACTTCTTTGCTTACTGGTGTTATTAAGAACATATCTCCATGGGTTATGCCATTTCTTACGTAATCAGCAGAAACAGATTATCTTCTGAAGGTCATTAGTTGCACTAGAGCCCAAATTTCAGTGGGTTTTGGGGCATATGTTCATTTAAGATAGAAGTAGTATTTATTGAATTACACCTCTCCTAATTCTGGCTCATAGAAAGTGAACATTCAGTTCTGAATTTGAGGAAATCAACAGCTTTGTAGCCTAAATATAAGACAGTTTTATCCATGATGTTGACCAGAGTATTTTCCATTAGCTTTGATACAAACCCAAAACTATTTAGATAAGGTGCAGTGATTTATAGTAGAGATGATTTACACAGTTGTAACAGTTAATACCTGTCTCCATGTCGGTATTCCACACTTCTGAACAAATGTTACTGAAACACTGGAAGCTGAATATCCTCCCTTCCAGCTGAAGGTCCAGCCTGCTTCTCACTGCAGTCTCTAGGAAGTTTTCCATGGCTTCAGGACGCACTGGAGTTGGCTCAGAGTCTGTTCCTTTAAAGCAGCAAACTGGTTTAGCTAGCGCAACCAGCGCTTTGCAGACAACTCAGCAATTATGGGATCGTATAACTACAGTAAGAAGCTGAGCTGCAAATTACTGTAATTATGAATATTTCTGTTGCAAGGCAAATTTACAGCCAGATATGTCATGTCAAAATTATTTTATTTTGTGGGTAATTCTAATTTTGCAATACATTTCTAGAACTTCATTTTCCTGTTAAACAGCATTTTAATTTGAAGAGTCTATTATAGTGGTTGTGGTGGATTATTGTTAGAATTCAGAGGCAGATTATGAAATGCAAACATGCTAAATCCTGATCCCAGACAGAATAGCACAGTTGGGAATGGTGATTAATATCTTCAAAAGGGTATTGGACAGTGCCTCAGAAGAGGCTAAGTTGACTCCAGTTCCTCCGATGTACTCACATAAGGCTTCCTCTGCAATAAAAGGGGAGAGACAAACACCTCCAGAGAGCTCAGACTTTTGGGGGTGTTCCTCTCAGAACACAGAAGTAACATGGGGTAAGACTGCTCCCAATGTGTACCTGGCTTGAATGCCAAAAGCAAGGTGGTGGGTCTTTTGTATGACTTTGAGTAAGATGCTTTACCTCCCAGTGCCCTTTAAAATTTAGTTTTTCACCTGTACAGAGGAAAATACCTAGAGGTTTAGGGAGGATATATTCACTGGCAGCATTTAAGTTCCCAGAAACTTTGATAAAATGGTCTTGCTCATTAATAAGACAACAATTTCCCAATCATTTGTTTATCACAAGCTCATGTCAGGTAATCTGCATCACTGCTACCACCTCTGACCTTAACTCCATTTTGAAAGCAATAGAGACTGCAAAGTGGCAATTTCCACAGGTTTAAGTCTTATGAAACATCTCCAGGTTCCAGCCGTGGGACCATTTTTTAAGTAAACTTCCTTACTTCCAAAACATCAGCCTCAATAAAGTGGCTTAATGCCTCCAAAGCTTAAGGCACTGCCCAAATGTTAACTGAAGGTGATGAGCAGCACAGCACAGCCTGTCTTCAGGGGATGGCATGATCGAGTTCGTGGCCTTTCCCTGCCCCATCCGTGATTGACACCGAGCAAGTGCAGCAGCTTCACCCGGCTCTGCGCTCGGCTCAAGACTGGGACCCAGTGCCAGTGGAAAGAGCTGTGACCTCGGGCCACCAAAAGCAGGAATGACCTGCTCACCTTTGTCTTTGTATCTAGTTACATTAGGCTCCTTCTGAGGAGGAAGCCAAACAACAACCCCGTCTCTTGCCAGCTTGTTCATTAGCGGTTAATGGGACAGGCTTGACCTTGTTTCCCTGCAGCTGCCTCCTCTGGTGATTGCAGGGGGCTTGAGGCATGCCTGGCATGCAGGGCCGGGCCGGGGGGCATGTTCTTGGCCAGTCCCAGGTGGAACCCATGACCTAGGCTGTTTTTCTCAAGGAACAGCTGCAGGCTGGGGCCGGAGTTGGCTGCAACAGCATATTGTGTTCACAACGGCTGAGTTGTGTGCGAGGGGTGCTATGATCTTTCAGCCCCCTGACCTGGTGATAGAGGGTACTTTTGCCCTGTATCCTAAAAGTTTTGGTCTCAGCAGTCTCTCTGTGATATTCAGGAGCTCCCAGGTCTAATAACCTGCCCCTGAGAAATAAAAACTTTGTCTCCTTTGTCTGTTGCAG
This sequence comes from Pithys albifrons albifrons, assembly GCF_047495875.1. NCBI lineage: Eukaryota > Metazoa > Chordata > Aves > Passeriformes > Thamnophilidae > Pithys > Pithys albifrons. Next base: position 57,521,752 of record NC_092458.1, read on the forward strand.
AGGTAGCTGATAAAGATGGGGGGTGGGGGGGATGAGGTGTGGATTTGCTTCCGCTGCAGTCTTTTTTTCTGCTGGCTCAGGTGTCTGGCAAAATCTCTCTTCTAACTTTTAGGTGCCTGCAGAGTGAAGACTCAGACGAAGCTATGCAGCCATGTCATAGAACAGCCTTGCTCACCACCTTCCTGCTTCACAGCTATTCCTTGAAGCTTGTGTTGTACTCCCGGCTTATTTTCACATACCTCATATAGACTTTAAGACTAGTGGTGAGGCGCTGACTCTGACTAAATGGTCTGCAGTGGGATTTTCTCTTGGTGAAGTGTTTGTCCCCAGGCCAATACAAATGAAACCTCTGTGTTTAGGCTTTCCTGCTGATGGCTGTACGGCCAGCCTTCCTATCCAAAGGCATGACCTTGACTACAAACCAGTAGGTACCACTGAACCAGTCCTGTTTCTGAGGTGCAGTTGGTAGGATCCTGACCCTGAACCTTTATTTTAACAGTGAATTTCAGTCTTTTCATTCTCAAATGCAGAAAATTCCAAGAAGCTTTACAGTGGAAATGGCCTGTGCTGGGTCTCTCTTGCCTACATGCTTTTCAGACAGCTGTTTTGTTCTAGCAGGAATATTGTGAGACCCTTGTGACCAAGCTGCTGGGGACAGAGGGCTTTAACAAGTGCAGAAATGACTTTTCAGAGACTGAAAATGTCTTAATGGAGAGCAGAGAATAAAGTGGTATAACAAAATACTGACATGTCGTTAACTTCTGCATTATGTCACAGCCAAATTGCTTAGCATCAATATTGTGTATGGTGTGGCCTTGCAAACGTCCCCGCCAATGAGGTTAATTCCCATCAGCTTGAAAGCTGAGACTTGATAGGCCCCTTAGTGAGGTATCAATTATTTATTTTGTGCACTCCAAAAGTCTGTGGGTCCCTTTGATATGCAAGATGACTGTTAAATTAGCTGCTGAAGGGCTACTGCTGCTTTTCAAGCTTCAGCCTCAGCTAGAGACATTTCCACCTCATTGCTCCTCATCTCACTCATTTCCTCATCCAGCAAAACGGATTTAAGTGATTACTGCTGGGGCTGCTCCTTCCCACCTGCACATTACAATTCACTGTCCTGCACTTGTGCCGGTGCAATTTTTTGTGAGGGAAAGCAGTAAATCAGGCCATTGAAATGTTAGTGCTCTTCCATGGGATGCTGTCAATGATTTCGTTCAGGAGCTGGTTGTCCCAACATTTGCTTCTGATTTTCCTCTGCACAGCCAACTTTTCAAAGGTGTCCTTCCGCAACCAAGGTGGTCCACTCAAACCACCAGGCAGGGCACAGATCCTGCATAGCTGTTGTCCTTCTTCCTCATATATGGCAAACTAGATTAAATTCCTCATTAAATTCACCAGCATTTTAACTCAGAATTGATGTAAATAGCCAATTTAAAATAAGCCCAAGAGGAGATATTTAAATATACACTTACAGGTCATTTATATTCTATTACATTATATTAAGCTGGAAGATCCATGTGTTATTTAACTTGCCCAAGACTTCTCATTAAATAAAATTGTAACAGTTGTTATAACGCAGAATTTGTTCATGCTGGTTAATAGCCAAATATTTTAGTTACCTTTAAGAGTAAAGATAGAGAAAAAATATGTGGTCTCTTGTGAAATAAACATTTCATCTATGTCCTTTGAATATGTGAGGTGAAAACCTATACATTTTTCAAATTTTAGAAGTGTAAATGAATTCAGTCTTCTTGATTTTGTCTCAGACCTCATATGTTCAGTGGGCTACTCAGACTGTGGGATAGTTATCATGGTAGGTGTATAAAAATTATTAATCTAAAGATGTGTCTACAACAGAGTTTTTGTTTACATTGAGTGAGTGTTTCCGAAATACATCCTCCAGGCACCTCCACTTTCCATGCCAGCATTCACATCACAACATAGTTTCAGCAGTATCAGCTGGAACACTTGTTGATAAAACTCAATGGAAAAATGTGCCCTAGGGACACATCTGATGCACTAATGGGATGAGACTAGAATGTGACCAATATGTACCATGTAAACATCAAGTTTTCTGCATCTGATCCCATTTCACTGAACTACTTGCTTAAGTGTACACGGCCTGAGTCAATGCTAATTATCAAAGCTCACCTTCCATTGTGAAGATGTCTGGATACATCCTAGCTAAGTAACTTAGAAAACTCACTTCTTTGCCGTTCATGTTACAGAACGTGACTCCATCCCAGGCATGCATCTGTCTATAATTTTTTCAACCTACCTACCAGTTAGGACCATGCCTGTGAAGGCAGCTTAAACTGCTTTCAAACACCAAAAAGTCCTTTAACAAAATTAGGTATCTGCAAGTAAGAATCTCTGCTGTGCAAAGTGGAGGTGCAGCTTGTGAGTCCTGTCCCTCTCGCATCCCGGGAATACCCAGAAACCTGCTTCTTGGCATGTCATAGCATGTTGGCACAAAACATAACTAGGCCTCAGAACTTGAGCAGAAGCACCTCCTAATGATGTCGTGTGTACTAGATAGTATTTTCTGGAACCCAAACTATGTAAATAATGTCTTCTACTGACCTCTTTCTCCCCTCTCAACTCCCAGCCTTATAAATAACTCTTACTTCCACCTTCGGGATTTTTCCAAAGCCCTGCTGAGGCTTTGGTCTGCCTATTTTTAGCTTTACATTTATTGACAATGGTTTCCTCCTTCTCTGCCTATTCAGGCTGCAACGTAGAAAACAAAAAGATTATTTGATTCCAAAATTGGCTGTCCATGGACAGATCTGTATAATTTTTGAAGACAAAAAAGAGAGGTCATGGGTTCTTTCCATCACAACTGGCATAGAACCATAGAATCATAGAATCGATTGGGTTGGAAAAGTCCTCCGAGATCATCAAGTCCAACCCTTGGTCCAACTCCAGTCCATTTACCAGATCATGGCACTCAGTGCCACATCTAATCTCAGTTTAAAATCCTCCAGGGATTTTGAATCCACCACCTCTCTGGGCAAACCATTCCAATGCCTGATTACTCTCTCTGGAAAGAATTTTTTTCTGATATCCAACTTAAATTTCCCCTGGCAGAGCTTGAGCCCGTGCCCCCTTGTCCTATTGCTGAGTGCCTGGGAGAAGAGACAAACCCCCACCTGGCTAGAACTTCCCTTCAGGTAGTTATAGACAGTGATGAGGTCACGTCTGAGCCTCCTCTTCTCCAGGCTAAACAACCCCAGCTCCCTCAACCTCTCCCCATAGGGCTTGTGCTCCAGTCCCTTCACCAGCCTTGTTGCTCTTCTCTGGACTCACTCCAGCCCCTCAATATCCTTTCTGAACTGAGGGGCCCAGAACTGAACACAATACTCAAGGTGTGGCCTCACCAGCGCAGAGTACAGGGGAAGGATCACTGTCCTGGTACTGCTGGCCACGCTATTTTTGATACAGGACAGGATCCCACTGATCTTCTTGGCCACCTGGGCACACTGTTGGCTCATGTTGAGCTTCCTGTCAATTAGTACCCCCAGGTCCCTTTCTGCCTGGCTGCTCTCCAGCATATACATCCTCTGCAAGTCACTAGGGCAGCCATGTGCTGTCTGCCTTCACAAACGTCCTGAGACCCAAATACAATCAATCATCTCTTTGGAAGCCATCAATGAAGGCTGTCATGCACATAACTAGGAGTAGGAGGGCAAGATGCAATTTAGATCACTCCAGTCAAAAAAATATTGTCACTAAATGTATAGGAAAACTGCTAGATACTTTTTCCCATTTCTAGATGGGGTGCATTGCCGCACTAGTCTTGAACTGTGCACATGAACTAGATATAAAATTGCTATTTGGGCAAATTTCTTGCCATGTGTTTGGATGTGGGGTGTGGCAGGCTGTATGGAATCATGCCAATTTAGTGTAGTTGAGAAGTGCAAACAAACTTATCAAGAAGAATGGTATGCCCATACAGTTTATGGAGGTTAAAGGAAGATGTAGAATAACTAGATCCCATAAAATGTTTCTTTTTCTAATGTCTTGTTTTATTCCCATTAACCAAAAAGAGGTAAAAACTCTCAAACCATGTGTATTTTAGCTGCAGGTTTTTATACTTTACAAGTCCTTTCTTGTGGGGCAATAATGCAGAAATAGTAGAAAACAGTGATAGCATCACTTTAAGCCATAAAAAGATAACTCTTGGACAGACATAACCATAAGAACATTTATCTTTCCTTGATGTTCTGCTTCAGGATCCAAATTTCAGACAAATCCAACAAGAGAGCTCAAATGACAGAAAAAGTTGCAAATTGCGACAAAATTGATTTTTCAGAGTTACGTGACATAGGACTCGATTTTCAGAGTTGTACTTAAAGTGGGACATATGATTAAAGGACTTGCTGAATCAGAGATTTTGTGTATACAGCTAACGGGCTGTGCAAATAGACTCTGATTTCCTCGTGAAGGTGTAACTATATACAGAGAAGCTGTACACTAACTGATACTACAACTTACATGAACACTACCTGGGAAAACACAATACATAGTATGGCAGTAGCTCCAAAGATTTTCAACTGTGAATTGAATTTTAACTTCTGCCTTACCTCCACAGGTAAGATCTGCCTTGAAAAACCAGTAGGTTAGACGTGGTCTGTGGTAGCTTGATTCTCCAGGACTTGAAGTGAGTCAGACACTTGATCTGAGGGAGTAATTGATAGTAGTGATAGGTTGCCATCCAATATTTGGACCAGTGAGAAGATGAGAATGATAGCACAGTTTGTGGGTGAGTTTCAAGACTGATTCTTGCCAATGGAGAAGTGCTAGGATGGCTTTAGTCCAAGACCACGGTGGAGAACATGCTCCAGTCTCTCCCAACCTTTGCTCTGTTTCTTTTCACAATCCTACCTTATTGTTCTGGTCTCCTTTCTGCTCTCTTTCTGACCTTTCTTGTTTGCCAATCTATGAACTGTCTATCCTTCACCCAGACTTTTTTCCCAGTCCTTGGTGCAGTCTTTGCAGCACCCCAGCTGGCAGGGTCAGTGGCTTTACCTCCGTCACAGTCTTTATTCCTCTTTCCCTTCCTCTCCCTACAAGGCTCCTGGTTCTGAGACACTTTGGCCATGACTTCCCGTAATTGTGCTGATGTTTGTTTCCTCTGCCTTTGAGGTGGGCATGTCCTTCTTCATGCAACCTGGGCACTAGGCAGGGGAATGTCAAAAGGCCAGGATAGACAGGTGTCATGTTGTCTATTTGTGCACTGAGAGCCACCAGCAGCAAAACATGGGGACAGTGAGGATTGACCCGTGGCCCTGAGCTGGATTCAGCCTGCACCAAGGATGGCTCTGCAGAAGTTTTGGTATGTGAGAGCTTGTGAAAGAGTGAAACACGCTTCAAGAAGATGCGACCCCCAGAAGAATTTAACAACCATAGTCAGGCAAGATGAAGACCAAACCACCATCTCCCCCACAAATGAGTCTGAGAATAAATTGATTAATAACTGCATTGCAGAGGTGAGTGATGCAGAAGAGCAATTCCGAGGAAGAAGTTGGAAATTTAGTTGGTGGGGAAAGGTTGTGTCCATGTACAGGATGTGTAAGAACTCCTTTACCCTATATTCAATGAAGTCCAGAGGCTTCTTACAAAGCTTCTAAACTAGAAATTTCACAATACACTTCCAGACCTGTTTCCCCAGGTGTATCCCACTTTGCAGCCTAGTGTTCCTTTACCATAGTTCTACCTGCCTGCACAGCATTGTATAGATTCAAAGCAACACCTCCCATCACACCCACAAATGAATAGCTGGGGCAGACAACAAGGCAGATGTGTAAGACATTTGTGGTATGAAGTGCTACTGAATAAGCAAGCAGCTCTATACTGATCTGGCTCCTTTTTGCAGATGGTCACAGCGAGCAGCATCCTGCAAGGGAGCATTATAATGGTCAAATCCTGAGCTGACAAAGGCTGAGTAAGTGTAATAATATCTGCAACTTGAAAGAAAGGATTGCACAATTCTTGACAAGAGCAGATGGCAAGATAGTGTTCTTAGCCACAACTGATACTGATCTACGAGCAGGAACCACAGATCTTTATTGCAAACATATCTTATGGCAATTGATGCAATCCCTTAATCAAAAAGCCTTGACTGTTCCTCTAGTTAATTCCTCCATCCCATCGGCATTACTGGGCAGTGTCTAGTATAAGGCTTAGCCACATAAGCAGCTCCTAGATTCCTATCGTGTGAAGATGCTGGCTCGTATCATGCATTACATCAGCCCAGTCAGATTAGATAGAGAAAGGGGCTTTATTCAGACTGCCTATCAGCAGTGCCTCACGTAGATTCTCTGTCTCTTAAAGGATCAAAGGACTGATGAGTGATCCAGATCCCAGACGTCATGGCATCAAGAGACGTATCCGTGGCACAAAAATTAGGCAGCTCCTGTGTTGGAAGTGCCTACCAAGGCCATAGCAACTACTTGTCTTTTACAGCTTAACATAAACTGTGACTCAGATTTTCTGCAAGGGTCTCCTTAGGGAAATTAAGTGAGTTCAACATCATGATAAGCTCAGAGTAGGTACACAACCAATATTGCAGGTCAGCTGATCAGGGGCAAGTTGATCAGCTACTACAACTGCTTGCAGTCATGGACCTGTGACCTTAATCTAGACAAGGGAAACTGTTTTAGCACAGATTAGCCAGATAGAGCAGTTATCTCCTCATTAGCCTTCATTTCAGTCTGAGCTGTACCTTTAAATATGTGATAATATTTTAAAATTAAAAATAATTTTTAACATTAATGTTAAGAGCTAGCAGTTAGCACACACTATCTAATGGTTTTTACAATAATTCCTTTTGTCCTAAACTAAACACTCACCGGTCATAAGGAAATCACCCTCTGTATTTTATTTTTCATTTATCCTCGCTTTCCTTTTTGCTTTATGTGCACTTTTCTTCCCTTTCCCACAAGACCTTCCGTATTTATACTTGCTTCAGAAAGCTGTTGCTCTCCAGTGTACCATACATAATATTAAGCCTATGAAATTGGCTTTGCCCTTGACTGTTTACTCTGATGCCAGCAAAGAAAGATATGGGAAAGGTAAGGAGAGAAGGGAAGAAGTATTTTTAAAACAGATGCTCCAGTGCTGGTTTAAAATCCACTTTACCCACTGTTTAAAATGGCTAAGGGGATAATCAGGTTGTGAAGATGCATATTCAGATGGTATTGGGGCAAACAGTTCTCTCCATGAGGAAAAGAGGATTCTCATGCAGAGGGAATGCCAAACACAGTCTGTCTCAGTGGGCCACACCTTGAAGTATGGGCAGACAAGGTAAATGTGGGCCAGTCCGTATCTGCCCCTATAAATATGCCCCAGGCAATCTCCAAGCACATCCCTCCTCAAATCCCAGCACATGTTAGAAAAATTCTAATGGCCTCAGGGAGAGCCCAGGGCTCATGTCTGGTTTAAAGGTCAACTGTGGGTGCCTGGAGCAATGTCAGATCGAGTATCTACCTCCTTTGGGCAGCCCTTGTTCCTCGCTCAGCTCCTCTGCACACCACCAAACTTGCCCACTCAGCACAAGTAATCTTTTGTAACATCAGCTGAAGTGCATTCATTTCTAAAAACCACAAATTAAAAGCAAATTCGGCCTGTGAAATGCCAATTGTACTTTTCATGGGACTGTCTTTTCCTCTTCTATCTGTATTGCTTTTGATCTTTACTGCCGTACATTTATGCACACTGCCAAGGCTGGGGGATTTACGTTGCTGCTATTTTCTTTTCAAAGAGGTGAAAATATTATCCTTGCGAATCAGGTGTTAAGCTCAAATGCTCTCTGTGCCACTGGAGTCTGAATCCACACCCAGGGCTGTGGGCAGGGCATTTGCCTTTCCCTTTCCTTGGTTCAGCAGTTCTACAAACCCAAGTGCTTGTCTTTGATACTCTGCACTCTGGTTTATTAAGATTCACAGACATTACTGTTGCAAACACCAGTGGGTATAGAGGGAGTTTTCACATACCAGCTGAAAAACAACAAAGTGACATTGACTCAGAAAATGAAACATAATACATTTATGTGAAAACCAGCGAAAGGCAGATGTTCAAGGGGATGAGAAACCTGAAAAGTCAGAGCTCTGAAGGAGAGTCAGGAATGGCAGAATGCGAAGGATGAGTTTTGCAGGGCAATGTGAAAGGAACTGGTCAGGGTGATTTTGACCTGATATTACATGGGCAGACAGGGCGATGTCAGCAGTACATGCTGGAGCCTGCTGCCTGGTCACTCATGCAGGATGCCAGACCAGAAAGCTGAAGGCATAGCAGTGTGGGGCATCCCCATGGTGGAGCTAGACTGCAGTTTGCCTTCCCCTGTAGCCTTTCAGCATCATATACCTACACTCCAGCAGTCTCAGTAATCCTGTCTTCACCCAGGTGTCTCCTCCTCCCCATCGCTGCTGTGCTACAAATTAACTCAGTTCTCTCTCAACGCTGGTTGCAGCAGGAGTGCTTCAACTGAACGAGGCCTCAGACTGGCCAGGTCTGCAGAAGCTCCTTTGTGTCTTGTCTTGCAACAAAAGAAATTCACTCAAGCAATAAAGTAGATGTCATTTCTAAATGGTGGTGTTCTGCAACACAGTTGTAGGCATCAAAAGGAATTTTCAGCTACTGATGGAAAGACTATAGATTCAGGTTTAAAATTTACATAGCTCATAGTACCATTACTTTAGGCTACCCTTTCAATATCTCCCTTGTGCTTCTTGAAAATGTAAGGAAGTGCTCTTCAAAGGGGCATTGATTTCAATGGGACTCAAAGTAAAGTACATGCTCAGAAGGTGGGCTGAGGTAGGACTTACAATTTCTTCGTTGAACAATAGGTCTGGCTTGTTGTATTTGAAGTGTATTTTGAATGCAAACATTTACCATTCCTTGGGATCTGTTCTGCACAAGGACAGATTCCCTTCACTCTTCTCAAATGGTGCAAAGAGAACTTTGCTGGTCAAAACCAGCTGGAGAAGCATTTGCCCCATGCAAGCAGTCATTTTTCTCTGGTCCCTCCTTCTCTCTCCTACACAACAAAGAAAACCAAACTATGTGCATGAGGTCTGCAGAGAGGTTCTTACACACTACAGTATTCTAGTGAAATCAGTACACCAATGAACCCCTGTGACAGCTGTAGAAGTTAGAAAATTCCAATGAATCCTGGCCTGAAGGAGCTGCTGGCAAGTTCCCTTTGCTTCCTTCCATGAATCTGGGCTCCACGCAGAGGGCAAGTACCCTCATTTTCCAGGCTTCCCTTAGGTCATTAAATAAAAGCATTCTTGTGGCATGATAGGAACAAAAAAGGAAAAACTGTACTAAAAGACAAAGCAAACGCATGTTCTGTCCCCTTATTGCATCCAAAATATCATATAAAATGAATAAGAGATTTTACACTAGGGTTCTTTTAATTTCCCTTTGCCAGAAGCTCAGTGTAAGTTGCTTTCTCCTTGGTCTGCCCTTGTTGGTTCCCTCTCTTCACAGCTGAGGTTCTTGTGTGACACAAGCAACTCTCTGTGTCCCGATGTCTGGACATCTTCCCCAACATTTTCAACTGGCAAGGATTCTACAACAGCTTCCCTTACAGCCTTTCACCTACATCTGAACCCCTTTCTGTGCATTTTCTCATCCTTGTGTTGGTATTCCTAAAGCTGCATTGCTCATTTTGAAGAAGTTTTTGAATCATTTCCAATGGTAATCTACTTTCAAAAGCAGAACACATGGAAGATGTTATGTATAAACATGGTTCAAGGCAGTTGGTATAGCTACCTTTGATCTTATCTTTTTTTCATACTTTCCTAGAGGAGTCTGGATAAGAAGGTCTTTCTGGTGGACATTTTCTGAGGTTTTTCAATTTTTTTGTGACATGATTTTATTTTCCCCTTAAAGATGGAATCTGTGATTTTTTTTTCCAAATTATTTTGGTTTGCAGACATCTATCCTGTAACTCTGAAATTAGGAGTTCAAGCTTATCAAAGGCTCATTACTCTTCATTGCTTCTTGTTAACTCCTTCACTAGTTAGCTCTGGGTTCAACCATGTTTTGAAAAAATCCAAAGATGATTCCATGTTGATAAACATTCAGTCCCAAGATGTTTGAATGAACAATGTCCTCTTTCTTATTCACGCCATGGTGAGCATACATCTGGCTGTGTGGGGGTCTGAGCATCCCATGGCCCAGATTCCTTTCCTGACTTGCGATTGTTTTGCTGCATGACCTATCTTCGTCATCGGTCCCCACAGCCCTTATTGCTGTCGCCTTCCAGTCTTGGGAAAGGCACTTAACCTCTGTGAGATTCAGTCCTGACCTCTGCAAAAGAAATTGCTTCAGAGCTTGACATAAGGAGTACTCTGGAAGCTGGAAACAAGTTGGTTTTGCTCATTAATGGGAGCAAAAAGGAGTTAAAATTGAGGAGTTAAAATGGCATATGGTCTCAATAATCCTTCCTGTTGCCTGAATCATTCCACACTCTCCAGGAGTGGTGGCTGCTACCTGAAATGCCTGTTTTCTGGCCCTTAATGAAGAGCCTGATGCAGTCACACATCTCCCTGCCGCTCAGCAGCTGGCAGGGTCCCACATGGCAGGCAGCTACTTACAAGGCATTTCTGCTTTTTGCCCTGTGTTCTTCAACATCCAAATGTTGATGGGGAAAATATTGGACATTTTCATATGTTTCCAGCTATCCTGAGACTTTGCTGGACAAGCCAAGTTCATCCCAATTGCTCTGGTGAAACAGCACTTTCTGGTGTGCTGTTTCACAATGTGAATTTAACCCCAATTGCCTGCTCTTAAAATTTCAGAAATCCTGCAGGAAACCCTTTGCTACCCTGAAGGAAGTTGTCTCTCCTATTTAAGCACTACCTCACACTGCTGCAGGTTTCATTTTAAAATGTCTCTTTCCTCCTTGTAACTCCTCATATTCTCTGAGACTCCTCTCTCCACCCATGCAAGGAAGGAGATTTACATGTCATTGTTTTGAACATAAGGTTAATAACAACCCGTTCATCTCCGAGGAGCAGACAGAATGCGAACAGTAATTACCTTAAAATAATTTTCTATCAATACTCCCAATTTCTGTATTTTATTGTGCCATGTACAGAAGTGGTTCTGCTTTCCCATTGAAGAATGAGGCAAATCAGTTGAGGGAGGGGTGGCACATGTTTAATTTTAGCTCTTTAGTACATCTTGAAACTAGACACAAACACTTTTATTGTGATTCCCCATGTATAGACTATTATTTATTCATTGTGTAGGGAGTCTTCTGCAGTGTGAATATATATGATACCTGACCCAGAATATTTCTTGAAAATTAGTCCACTGCAATTTGTTACACTATCAACACTATACACTTTTAATGTCCTTTTTAAAATGAATTTATCAATTCTGCCATCAAGAAACTCTCAATTTCTTCCTAATGACCACTTACAGGAACAACATGATGTTTTCTATTTTGCTGGATGCCAAAATAAAAAGACAAAAAGGCAAAATAATTTAGCTTTCTTTGTGTCCCTTTTGTGTTAGCTATTTGGGCATCTGCACAATGTCCTAAAAATATTTTCTGGTAATTCCACTTCTGGAACTGTAAATGAATGAGGCCACTGAATCTGATCCAGGCCACTGGCTCTTTTCCAGAATATTTTTGCTCTTCAAGCAAAAGGAAAAAAAATAACAATAATTATTTTGAGTGTCCATAGAGCCACCAGACATCAAAATGAGAGTGAAATCTCAGAGGAACAGTTTTTAGGGGACATAATGATGCTGCTGCTAGACAATTAACTGCCTCAACTATGCTGACTTTACTTCTGGTGTCTTTCTCTTAGACTTTCCTACTTTTTTATTCAACTTCAAGTGAATATCAAGGAAGCAGTCAGCCCCATCATGAAGGCCAATATTGTATTAGATAAAAGGTACCCACAAAGATGCAACATCCAGGGAATGAAAGACACTATGAAAAATAAAATCCCACAGCAAATAGATTTTCTTCCCACTTGAAATACAATGCAAGTGTTGCATTAGCAAATAATCCACTGGCTTATAAAGATGTGCTTCTTATATTTAAGAGGTAGGAAAAAAACCCTGTATAAACCAACTTGAGGTCAATAAAGTATTACATGACAGCTGGATTAAATTAAATATCAGGATCATAATTTTTAAATTATGGAGCTTCTAATAAAAGCTACTGAGATTTTTTAACTTACGTTGCCTATTATATTTCAAAGAAGGAAAGACTTGACTTTCAGCATGTCTAATTTCAGCTTGCAAACTGCATATTCTGTGCTTTTGCATTTTCCTTCTGATTTTTATGTCTTTGAAAAGATAATTAAAACAGATGAATTAGCCAAGAGTAAACATTATGATCAGCGAGTTCACCAAGAGGAAGATCTTAAAAACCACAAGATAGATGAAAAGTGGTACGAACACATGATAGTATTATTATTCTTTCCATTAGGCCATTTACTGCTCTTGATCTGTGACAGAGCTCCCACTGATATCAAATGAAGTCATATTCGTTGAACCAGAGGGAAGAAAATGCTTTGGCAGGAGGAAGATTTCTTTTCCTCACTCCCTGTCTGACAGAGACTTGATCCAAGCATAAATGCTTGAGCTGGGAAGTTTGGCATGACAAAGTCGAGGCCTGATCCAAAGTGGGACTTGAGCACCTTCTGGACAGGAGATGTGATACCCAAATTCTTAGGTGGCCACCTGCCAGCTGCCTCTGATGGCCCAAGTTAGGCAGCTCCCTTACCCACACAGGGTGTTTAGGCATGGATTTGGTGCCTACAGATAGGCTGGTGTGCCCAGGGCACAGGCTCAGGATCATCCACAGGTAGAGGGAGGTAAGGTGAAAGAGTTCAGGCAGAAGGATGGATGGAAACTGTGTGTGTCATCCGTTCTCAGCAGCCCCTTCTTCCTGCCAGTACAGGTGGCAACCAGTGGATCACAAGCCATGATTCTGAACCCAGTGGGGCTGAAAGAGCCCTCCAAAGGCTCCAGGCCTTCTGATGGTGAGAGCCAACAACTAAGGACAGCACACTCCCCAGGCTGAGGGTATTTAAGCCCCAACTCCTCAGGAAAGGGAATTACTATAGTCCTCATCTGCAAACTAGGCCACTAATGGAAGGGAGACGCAAGATTTTGAGGGTCAGAAAGAAAGAGAGCTACAATTAATAGGCACTGGGGAAGTCACTGCTCTCAGGAGTGTCACTACATTTAACCTCCACCAGCCTTTACTTGTCTCGATGAGAAGAAATGTGGACACCACAGCAGAGGATGACTGAGGTTGGGACAGGAGTACTCAGGGTCTGGGTCTGGTCCTCAGGAGGCTTCAAGGACAGGAGCTCACTGAGGACATGCTGTAGGAGGTGTCAGCTGAAGGAAAGGCTCACCACATCAGGCTTTGGGATGCACCAGAAAGGAGCACAGGTCATACAATGAAAATAACCACCAGATATCCCAAGCCCTTTAAAGAGCAGCCCAGAAAATTGCATGAACTCTAAACCTGGCATTGTGCAGAGTTGGACATGGACAAAGCAGTGAGGGGGAATTACAGTGCAGTGGCACAGCACCACCCCTCATGATATCCCTTGGGCTCCAGGGATTTTCAGGCCCAACAAACTCTGTTAACCCCCTTTGCCCTTTGAGTCATGTCTGATTTATACTCATCCACCACATGTAAAACATTTGTTTATTTCTGTAATATATTAAAATACAGTAACATTCCATACTTGGGGGGGAGCTTAGAAGGAGAGTAATGACTTACACATGTACTGTGCTACACTGGATCTTTTCCAGTATCATAAATAAGAGGGAAAGCAAGATTTTACAGCTCAGCCATTAATAAGAACAGTCCACTATCACATATGGAAAAACACTTTAGTCAGTAAAAGCTGACACAACACTGATGGCATTTAGCTCTCCAGTATGAATCATCTTCACAGAATAAATTCCAAGAGAAAATATTTTATCAGTAGTTGATTTGTAACCTCATTGCAGCCAGCTGCAAATAAATATTATTTGCATTGGTGTGCTCCAAAACAGGCTTGCACAGCTCTAGAAATGGGTTCATTAAACTGTAAATACTGGACAAATGTACTCTATCAAGGGTTAAGCCTTCCAGGTATTCCTTTGCATTACATGCAGGTAACTCCTTTTGTGTTTTTCCCTCCTCTGCATTGTAGGTGGTTTGCAGAAAAGAAAACTGAACAAGTAGTGCAAAGGAGTCAGTGCTGTTTTAAGAAATGAGCATAACTTGAAACTTCTTCATAGCATAAAAAGACCCCAGGATCCTTGGGAAGCCACTAAAACGCTGAAATAGAAATAGTCTGAAAGACAGAAATGAAGGTTCAACAACTGTCCAGCTCCCAGGTTTGGGTTAGAATCATAGAACCATAGAATGATCACATTCATGTCTCTACTCCCAGGTCCCAGAGGGCAAAGCACCATTTTTTCTTTTCATGTTTCTTCTGCTAATGGAAGTGCTCTTCAATCTGTCACACAAAACTTCTCTCTGGGCTTGTTTATGGACCATACTCTCCAGTTATCTTCCTTTGTGCTCTTGTGAAGCACCAAACCTGCTCTTGATGCCCTAGGGCACCGATGGCCACACAGCTGGGAGCCTATTTGAAGTAGGCTTCCTCCACGGAGATGGGTGGCTCAAGCCTGAATCACCCCCAAAAGCAAGTTTTTCTCATTGACTTGGGTGATGAAGCTCCAAACTCAAGCACGTCTACAACGTGCCCAGTTTCAGTGGGGAGGGTCGGGCTGCCAGCACCTGTGTGGAATGTAAGTGCCTAAACACCGGTGTGGATCCCAGCCCTTTGGCCTTCCCTAATGAGATAGTTAAGCTCTATGCCTGCCTCCACATGCAACGCTGTTAGTAAAATAAGAGCTCAGAGACACCAATACTTTCTGTAACTAATCATTAACATTTCTTGCATGCATTTACCCATGCCTAGGGAGAATCAAAGGACAAGTTTTGCATAAACATACTAGCAGAACCATCGTCACTAAACTACTGATTTTCTTAGCACTCAGTGCATTCCTTTAAACAGCCTCCAAGTTGTGCCAGCCATTCTGAGACAGCACTCTAAGCGCAGAAGCTTGCACCTCTGTAAGTGCATGCAAAGCCTGAGTCCGAGATAAGACTACACCTGGGGCTTGTCTTTCTTACTAATTTATAAGGAAATCTTCTCTTTTTAAAATAATAAATGAGGGGGTGGGGGGGAAGGGATCACATTTTAGGAAACTACATGCTGTGAAATGCTTATACCAGTAAATGACAAGTAGCTTTTAAAAGCTGAAATACCTGGATTTTTGTCTGAGCTAGGAGAAGATGATCTCACCCACAGTGAGCACTGATCTTCAAATTGCAGAGAACAGCAAAGCAGGCAATGTGCTCGTCACTCCTGTTACAGTCGTTTTGGTGATACCTCAAAACTCTGAGCTCCAATCTTTCGTTCCATTGAGCCTGAAGAATGAATGAATTCAACTGTCCATGATCCAGGGTAACAAGAGAGTTGGGTTGGCAAATAACAGAAAATGCAGAAAATAGGGGTGAAGAGTCTGCTGGAAGCTTGAGCTTTATGTAGCACAAAAGTAATTCTCAGATATGAGGTGACCTTGAAAGCCATTCAGCTCATTTTCACATCAGCTAATTAGCCCAACTGACCCCTGCATGGGAAGGAGCTCGTTTGTGTCTAACCTGCACCTTGGATAAAACAGCAGGAAATATTAACTCTGTGCCCAGGACCTAGAGAGGTAGTTGCAAGAGATGTTAAGAAGAAAAAGGGAAAAGACATAGCAATAATACAGGTATTTCTTCATGGTGAACCTCCACCTCAGCTTTTGTGCTGAGTCCAGCACATGAGGACAGAAGCTGTCCTGCTGTGGAGAGACAGCTGTGGGCTCTCTAATGTTGTAAGTAGTCGCTATCCCTGAAGCAGAAGCACTGGAAAAAAGCCATGCCAAGCATCGCTAAGTAGCTGTGATAATCATGGGGGAAGTACTGTCTCTGAAGTGCTATATAGGTGACAAAAACAGGAACAGAAAGGTTAGGAATACAGACAAAAGTAAATAGGTCATTCTCTGGGGCCAAGCCATCTAATTCAGTACAAACTCGTTTGAACCCAAGCCAAGAGTCTGCTGTCATAGTGAACCTGTGGGGACTGTCATGCTCTCAGCCACTACTCAAAAAAGAGTAAAAAAAATTCACAAATACTGTGTTTGTTAAATAAGAGAGCTACAATGACTTCCTAGCCCTACCGCACTAGCACTGGGAATTTCTTCTGCATGGAGACTGTAGAATATTTTGGGCATCTGAAGCCTCTCCATTCCTTTTAAGTTCACAGCTTTGCTCTGCAACAGTCTTACTAAGAAGCATGCAGCAATACATTTGCTTGGATATATAACTATATTTTGACAAGGTCTCCATATAAGGGCATATTATTGATTAAATTAACAAAATAATTTTTCTGCTCAGTCATCTCTATATTTCATGCCAGACCTCAGATTTATTTTGGATACTGCCAGCAGGAAACTTTGTTAATGAAATAGAAAAGGGAATGGTATAAATTCTTGGATTACACTGAAGAAAAGATTCCTGAGATTTGCATCCAAATCATATTGGATTTTTGAGACGTTTGAGCACTTAACATATCTTTGTTCCTTATCAACACATAGTAGAAAGGAACAAATTAGCTTCCCAGAAATTGCCTGATGGTTCTAATATCATTGATGCCATAGGAAATGTCAAACAAATCAGTCACCATATTCCAGAGGAATTACTGCCTATGAAGCAGGCTATTAGACACTCAGCCGTTCTGCACACCGCTTTTCAAGGGTATAGGAGCTGGGGATTGACAGGAATACAGCAGTTTTTCACCCAGGCATTTCCTTCACAAACGTTGCCTAGCTAATTCATGGGGTAATTGCTCCCCATCCCTAACTTATGCAATTTGTTAGGTGCCTGAATGCTCTCCTTCTTTGATTAAGAGTGCAAACTTTGAGGGACAGAAACAATATTCTCTTTGTCTTTGTGCAGCACCACACACAAGAATGGGACTCGATAGGTAATTAGAATAATGACCATAATGGCTTAGCAAACAGAATGAACTCTTGACTTGCCGTAGCTACTAAAGAGGGTGCTACAGAATCGAGGTCGTTGTCTCTGCAGGTGATTGGCAATTTAACAACAGTGTATTGCACATGGTTTTCATCCCTGTGATAGCCAAGCATGCAGTATATTTTTCATGAATCTAATTGGAAAAACTACAAATCTCTCTTTCAGGTCATTCAGATAAACAGATGTGTGTACCAGAAATACTGTCTTTCCTCTAGCCAAGTAATAAGTGAGGTGCTACCAAGGATTGGTTCAGGGCCTTTGATCTGTAATCCATTAAATAAAATTATAGGTCCTCACTGGTGAGAAGTATTGTTACAGAACCAAGTGGATAGTTTCTGTGATGTCTGTGGTGACATTTACTATTTCTCATGGGATCAGCAGTTTGAATCATTTTGCATGTCTATATAGCAGTGGAGAAGAGGGATGACTCTCTTTCAAGCAGGGATAACTGCATTGAAAAGGAAAGGCATGTATATTTTGAATTCCTGACCATGGTGGCTTCATCTGTAAAGTTAATGCTTAATAGGCACATGCTCTAATTATTGTGATTTAGATATAAGGTGGATGGAAAATTGACGGTATTGCCAGAGTCAGAGAGTGGTGGACTGTGGTTCAGAGTCCAGCTGGAGGAGTTTGTAAGGTTTTGATTCAGAAGCTTGGCCTGACAACAGATTGCTTCATCAGTGAGGTCACCAGTGGCACTAAGTCAGGGGGAGCAGTCAATAAGCTCTAGAGCAGGGCCATCATGCATGGGGAGATAAGGAGGCTGGAGAAGTGGTCCAACAGGAACATTATGAAGTCAAACAGAGGAAATGCAAAGCCCTGCCCCTTGGGGGAATAACTGTGTGCACCAGTGGAGTCTGGGAGCAAGCAGCTGGAAAGCAGCTCTGAATAGAAGGACCTGGAGGTCCTGGTGGCCAGCAAGGAGACCATGAGCTAGCAACACTTTACGGCAGCAGAGGAGATCAGCATCACCCAGGGCTGCCAGCCCTCTTGCCTTTGCTCCTTGTGCTCCATGTTGGATTAGCAGTCCCGCTGTCCATGAGCTGGTCTGCATATGCCAGCATATTACATATTTACACCATCCATCAGATGCTACTCTGTGTGTGGCAATTTTCTTCTAGTTTCATCTGGTGCAATCTCTGCTTGGACTGGGATACTTGTTAACTCGTTCCAGTGGATAATGAGGAGAGAGAGCTGTGCAGCAGTCTGTGCTTGCTCAGCCTGCAGATTCCTTTTGGACGAGCTAAGTCTGGGCACAGAGCTTTTAAATAAGCTCTTGAAATTTCCATTCCCTTTTTGGGATAGATTATCCCAGAGGCTGAAGCAAATAACTACCTGGCTCCTCTCATCGGAGGGCAGGGGGGAGGGGGGGAGGAGGGGGATGTGCAGGGCTGGACTCAGTCCTTCAGATACACAGAGAACCACACAATGGGTCAGGCTGGAAGGGACCACAGTGGGTGATCTGGTCCAACCTCCCTGCTCAAGCAGGGTCATCCTGGAACATATGGCACAGGATTGTATCCAGATGGTTCTTGACTATCTTCAGTGAGGAAGACTCACAACCTCTCTGGGCAATCTATTCCAGAGATTACACATCTCTGGTGTGGAGAGCAGGCCTGGTTTTGGCTGACATGGGAATTTGTGCCTATTGCTCATGCGTGAGACAGGAAAAAACGCTCGATTCATATCTACCACCAATGGGATGTCACAAAAAATATCAGACTAATGAGGTACCCAGTTGACACTTTTGTTATGGTCAAATCAGTCTCAGTTTTAACAATTCCCTGTGTCTTTTATATGCTCATGATTATCATGGGCATGAGTGCGGTCACTGACTCCAAACACTGCCATCCGTTTGCATACCTCAACTTGGAGGCATTCAGTTATAAACCTTGGATCTGCACAGAATCTGCAAATGGGAGTTAGCAAGTTCTCATGTGCAAATGCAGGGAAGTGGAAAGCATTCAAACCCACTTGGGTATGCTTGCATAAACCTTTTATGGCACACACTAACAGTTTGCAATTAAGTGAAAGGAGGAAAATTTCGACTGGCCCCATGATACAAAACAATGGCATTTTACAGAGTACAGGGGGACTTCAAAACTGACCTCAAGAGGTGGGTGAGAAAGTCATTCACTTTTATATGCACACCAGACCAGTGCGCTTTTTTATGCTTGTAAGATCCACCCCAGCCAATTTAAGCACTTTGCTTGTACCTACGTGTAAGTTGCATGGTTTCATCTGCTCAAATTTGCACTTGTGGATGCCTGTGTCTGACATTGTCTGGACTCATAGAGGAGAGAAGTGAGTGAAACAAGTCAGGAGAATGGCTTCCTAAAAATGCCTATCCTTGTCCATTTGACTAAGAAGCATGAATAGGTCTGATGAGATGGCCTATGAAATAATAGATTTTATTAGAAGATGAAGAGAGGCAAATCGTACCTTAGTCCCTTGTCAATCCTGTAGTGTCAGCTCTTAAAGGACTCCAGCAGAAGAGCCCGTGTCCCAGCACAATGGTCTACACTCAGGTGAGATGTCTTTCTGGCTTGCCCTTGCTGTGGGTCTTCTTCTGTTAACTTTGGACAACAGCTTCAGTGGGTGCCTGCAATATCAGCACTAGCTAAGGACCTGAAGGAGGCAGGCTGCTTCCTGGCCAATGCCAGTTCAAAACAAAGCTAAAAGGAGAGCTTTATCAACCATTCAGAGTCATAACTTGTATGTGGCATATGACCCAGCAAGACTAGCCAAGAACCAGAAAAAGTCAGAATTATAGCTGGAGTTACTGGAAAAGCCCTGTGTCCACTGATGACCCAGTCCTTTAGAGCATTTGCCACATATGTAGCCCCTGTTCAAGGGGTTAAGTGGTTTCTTTGATTGTGAGCACAGGACAAGGTTTGGGGGATTGTATCTCTTCTCATACAAAGATTCCCTGTGCTCAGCAGCTTGTTACAGCATCCTCTGAGTGCAAATCATACAGTAGAAGTTGCAAAAGTAGTTTCTACTATAAAGCCTTGCTTTCATTGCATGCCAAAAGTGTTGCCTTTTCAGATGAGGTGTTCCAAGTTTGATTGCAATCCAAAGGTCACTGCTGAAAAGTCAGACCAAAAGGATTTGGTTAGTTGTGAGCTGTGATTGTCCCTGTATGTGATGGGAATTCACTATTTTTCGACTTCCTTACTATCCTCTGAAGCATGTACCACAGACTGGTGTGGTAAAGCCCCTGTATGGAATAACATGAACCACCAGGATGAGTTCATGGATCAATCATTTTGTTCTTGAAACCCTGTCACATTTATAAACATCATTGTGAATCCAGGACAAACATGAAATGGCAGGGAAATTGAAGTCTAGACATTTTTCAAATCTTTCCTGATAAGTCTGCATATTGCACTGGCTTGTTTGACAGCATGAACTTTAAGGCAGCATCACATACAAAGTGTCTTTTGACATTGCATACTTCCCATGGAAATCAGCAGTCATTCTAAAAAGACTTAAAAATGGCTTAAATGCTTTAAGCACCTAGAAGACTTAATAAGGATTTAAGTTGGCTGTAATGCTTACATTGTGCTACCTTAAAGATTTAAGGCAGCTTAAATGCTTATGTGCCTTAAGAAGTTAGGGTAACAATCACTTGTCTTCACAAAGCCCAGATACTCAGGATTTACTTGGTAAAACACTTCAGGGAGGTCTTCAAATTGCTTCTTTTCTGAGGCTACTAGAGACATCTTCATAAAGATTGCAGCATCTTCTTAGAGTTCTGCCAGTTTACCTAAATATCCACCACTTTTGCCTGGCATCCAGCAGCTCAGTATTTAAGGTTTATCCCATGCAAGCATGTACAGTGCTGCATGCCTGAGTAAACCTCTTACCTCCCTCTTGTTCCTGTGGGAAACCAAGGTACTGACAAGCTGAGGAATTTGCCCAAGATGGCATAGGAAGCCTGATGTAATGCAGAAACTTGAATGCAGGTCTCCTGCCCACCAGGTTCTTTGGGTGATGGGTCTCTCTCCAGCCGTAACAGCTGTAGTGTCTTCCCAACACTGGTTTCTCCTTTTTTAAAGCATGACATTTAATTCAGCTCCATGGGCAAAACTGAAACTGCACTGATGGGAGTTTGGACTACGATTCCTCTAACTTAGGGCAGCCCCACTTCTGTGATACCCATCTATTTTCTTGTGGTAAAAACCCATTTCCACTTTAACCCCATTCTCCCTCCCCTTTCTGCTTCATCATATAGAAGCCATGAAGGCATTTTTGACATCTTCTGAGAATTTTTCTCTCCTTTTTTTCTGAAAAGCCACTTCTCCTCAGGAACTTTTCCTACTGCTGGAATTTGGGACTTCAGACTGGACATGGACCTGGGCAACCAGCCCTGTTTCAGCACAGGGCTTGAACTGGATGATCCCCAGAGATCCTGTCCAACCACAATCATCCTGTTATACTGTGATGTGTCCCACATGCCTCAACATCTCCTACTCTGAGTATTCTCAAGTAATTATAGAGGAAGCCCATTTCTACTGCCTAGTTTTACTAGCTGACAGTGATATTCCACAATATCTGTTGGATAATGATTGCAGTCAGCCTGGAGAGAAGAGAAAACATCACGGGACGGGAATGTAGTGGGTTCAGGAGGCACAGCTCTGGGAGTAATCACTGGCAATCATCCCTGTTTGCATGCGCTTATTTGGAGTTACAAAGCCACTTCTTTCCCCCCTCTGACACGTTCTTTGGCTTGCTCTTCTTGGAAATCTTTTATATAAAATAATCAGTGCAGACCCACAGAGCAAGTTTGGCTCTAGACACAGACAAAGTGGATGGATACCCAGAAGAACGGGCTGTCTTGAAGCACGGAGGAGGGAAGGGGCTCAGTGATCTGACTCTTCATTTTGCCAGTGTCAGAGCCCAGGAAGCTGAAAAGTCTGTTACTAATGCTGCTGAAGGAAAGGTTGGGGTGTAGAAATGAGCAGGGGCACAACACTCCACAGCAGCAGGAGCTGCTCTTCTCAGCAGTCATGACCTATGGGCAGATGTAGCAATCTCAGCTCTCCATCTAGACTCCTTCTTATTGTTTTTTTTCCCCTTGCCACTGCATGCAGCCTTGGCTGGGCCTCTGTGCCTGATTCTTGGAGTAACAACATTCAATTTTGCATGTAGTGCTGCACAGATTAACTTGATACTGCCTCAGATTGAAATTACTGGGCCAAATTCAGCTCTGATGCATGAGTTCTTTGCCTCTTACATCGTTCCTCTGCAGCATTTCTCCCTGAGGCCAGCAGAGCTATACCAGTCCAGCCAGGGGCACATTCAATGCACTGAAGTTCATTCATTAGAAGTTTGTTCTTCATCCCTGCCAGTTCAAAGGCAGGGGGACAGGGAAACGCTTGAGTCTGCACAACCGATTTGCTGTTGCCTGGCTGGCTGCTGAAACAGCTCAGTGCAGAAAGCTTCCCATGGGATTAGCCATGCATTCAGCGTGCCGGGAGTTCTCACAGTTTTTAGGATGGGCGAAGCATCCTTACAGGCAGCAGGATGTTAACAGAGCTCAGCCAGAGTGCCCCAGCAAGGACATGACTTGCTCTCTATGAACACCACAAGCAAGAGTTTGTCAACATTGCTTGGGCCAGAGCATTTATGCTGAATTTATTTTGCCTGTGTTGCTACCAAGAAATGGCCCTTTTCTGGCTTTTCTCCAGCACCTGGGACACATCTTGTTCCTCCAGCAGGCCACGAATGGAGAGTTACGTGGAAAACATTGGCATCATGAATAGCCACAGCACAAATTCCTTGTGTCAGGTCTTCTGTAACTTACGTCCACTTTCGTGCCAAATGGCACTGGGAACTGCTTTTCTTCAAAGGGAAGGTTTCAAATGTAAGACAACCATTTGGGTATGTAAATGGGGTATGTATAAACTTTCCATATTTAATTTTAATTAATATTTAATAATGGTCATAACTATAATAAAATGTCTTCATCTTTACTGTTAGTGTTTCACTTTAAAGTTACCTACCACTCTGATATGACTAACTTTTCCTGTCTTTTTTTTTAAGTAAGCAGCTTTGGAGGAGCAAGAAAGTGGTGAGCACAGGTGCTTATCATCATGGCCTTATTTTCTGTGTTTTAACACACAAGATAGACATCCAGTGTGTGGGCTGGGCAACAGGTGATACACATTGAAATAAATATATACACACTGAAGAGGAATGTGGAAACTCTTCTAGGGTTTATTTAACACAGTGTGGAACTATGAGGTTACTACCCATCCAGAAAAACCAGAGAAACTAGCTTCAATCCTTTAGAAAAGAGCAGATGAATGGGGCTTTGAGTGTTTTAAAAAATAATGGCAAGAAGTGAGGGCTCTAAATAACTTATCGTCTTCAAATGTTGCTGCTAGGCTGCATGAGTTGGGAACTAGTTTCATTTTGAATAGTGCCTTTCATGCAAATCACATCTCCTTATGCTTCAAGGCTCTAATTAGAGTGGTATGACCAAAAGAAAAAGAAAAATCGGAGATACGAACAACTGTGGGTTTAGATAAGCTTTGAGTAAGATGGGAGAGGCAGTGAAGCAAAGAGCTAATGTCATCTCCCAGTAGGGGTCAAGAATTTAAGCTCAGGGTATGCAGGATGGGTGGGCCCAGAAGGAATGCCAAATGATTTAAAATAGCAGAAGGAGCTAATGTACAGGATGAGCTACCATGGGGGAGAAGACAAGCAGCTGGTAGAACAAGATTTTTTGCCATCTTTTGTTCAAATGAGTTACAAAAGGCAGGGAAAAATATTCAGAAGCGAATGCAGAGCGGACAAATTTGTGCAGACTTCTTAACTCAGCCATTAGATGAGCTGTCTTCTGCAGCATGCTGCTGTGTGATTAGTTCTTGAATTAATTAGAAAAATAACAAGTGGCCCATCCTCTCTGTGGTCAGTGCTCTGAACCTCATTAGCACCAGTGCACAGCCCATTAGCAGAGGACTTGCAGCATCAAACCCTCCAAAGGCTTGTTGGTGAGCAGAATGAGATCTGTGAGCCTTTAGCAAGCATCCCAGGGGATAAACACTTAAGCCTGCAAGGATCGGGCAGCATGGCATGCAGGAAGGAATTCATGGACCATCTAGGCCAATGGACAACACAAACTTCAGCAAACTTCCTTTTTTAATCACACTGGAGAGCACAGGTAGTGCTTTAAACTGCATTTTGCTCGTAGCCTCAGGATGTTCTGTTTCCCAAGGGCCAGAAAGAGGGAACTTGCAAACTCCTGATAGCCAGGCCAAAAAAAGCATGCAGTAATGTTTGGCTTTGCAGCCTATTTTCTTTTGAAGATGGTTTGGGGTTCTATTTTCCCCCTGAATTTTCACACATAACTACATTACTGTAATGACTCATGTCTGTGTATTTACAAAGAAATAGGTCCTAAAGAAGGTCATGAATTTGTCATCCTAGTCCTGAATCTCCTAGAATGATCCTTCCAGATCACAATGAGATACTATATCTACTCAGGGAGACAAAGCTTGTTCAACTTTTACAAAGGAGTGAATAAGAGTCATGTGTACTGTAACCCTTCCATAGCACTTGATGGGCAGCAGTAGCGAGGGTTGGGTTCAAGTGTAAGGGCACCACTACAAGCAGTCCAGCTTAAGCTCAAGAACCAGAAACTTGGGAAAAACAGATTATGCTGTCTGATGGGCAGTCATTCTCAAAACATTCCCAAATGGGAGTCAGATAGGTAACAGGAAATACACTTATCAAAGGGAAGCAAAGGAAATTTGAACAAGGTAGGTGAATAGCCTTGTAATAATAGATGTCTAAACTGTGACACTTTTCACTTTCTCTTACTTTGGAATATAACTGCTCGGCAGCTTTCCCACTCCTGTGTAACCTTCACTGGTGGTTTCAGAGTTAGTTTTGCAGGGTACCAAGGACTTAACTGCAAGTTTGTGCTCTGCCCTGTGGTCTTTGCTGCTGGTTGCTCTGACAGAGATGCTACAGTCTCTTCCCTTTGCAGCTCAGGTGCTGAAAGCTGTGGGGTTAGGTTGAGGGACCCAACTCTGCCACTCTGGGCAGTGGGCTTCTCATTTCACCTGGAGGCAACGTAGGTGCCCTGGGCTTGGGTCTGCTGGCCTGTGGGAATTTCTGAGGCTCCAGAGAAATTCATGGGGAGAACGCTTTCACTGGGGTCTCATCCATCAGGTTTGCACGTATTTTCACTGTTTTAAAAAGAAGCTTTTTAAAATAGGATTTTTTTTGGCTTTCTGTAGCACATGCACTGCATATCCATTTCATTGCAGAGGTTTGCTAAGGACACAGGTCCCAGTCTACTAGTTAAATCAGTTGAGGTACTCGCTTTCAGAAATGTGTGGTGCTAGAAGACAGTGAAATGATCCTAGAATCAGGTACATTCATGGGATTTTTTTTCCTGCTAATCTTAGGCAACTACTGATTGGATCCCACCTCACCGTAGGGTGGCTTTTAGAGCACTTTTTCTGACATACCTGCTGGGCCTATTAGTCATATAAATGTAAGCAGTTCCTGGAATTTGGCTGAATTATCTCTTCCATGCTACCTTAT
The DNA here is from genome assembly GCF_047495875.1 of Pithys albifrons albifrons. NCBI lineage: Eukaryota > Metazoa > Chordata > Aves > Passeriformes > Thamnophilidae > Pithys > Pithys albifrons. The sequence continues at coordinate 57,547,451 of NC_092458.1, forward strand.
GAAAGTCATTCCCATGTATGAACCATTTTCTGTTAGTGTCATGAGGGAAAAAAAGAAGTCACACACCTGTGGACATGGCCCTGTATGCAGGCAGAATGAAAAAAAACCATCTGCTTAGTTATGGCAATTGAGGTGCATGTTGTTCTGAAAAAGCAGTGGGTTTGGGGGGAATGTTTGGGGGGAATCTTTCATTTTCATCTGATGTCACTTTGCTCTTGTGTTAAATAAAAGGAAATAATGTGTTCAGCTGAAATTCTCTGTGCTTATTCAGCTGACATATTTTAAATTATCTCAAGTCATTCTGTCAGATTCCTTCATATTTACCATCACTCTCACCTGAGCCTTTTCATCCTTCAGTCTCTTCTGCTCCTCAAATCTTCTTATTACTCTTTAGAAAGACTACTGCAGACCATTTTGACCTCATCTCTGAAGTGCCTCACAGGTTTTTCTAGTTTCAATTAACCTGGACAAATTGATGTCTTCAGTATATTTCCTCTTCTCTTCCCCTCCTCCTGCTCTGCCCACCAGGACACCTGTAACCATGTGCTGCCTTTTGCCATATTGCAAGTGAACTCTTGCTTCACACTCTGTTGGCAATTTTTCTCCATGACTAAATTTTGCCCACGTGCCTGTTCAGTTTTCTGAGGAACATTTTTTAAGTGCTACTAAGAATGAATATCTGGTTTTGAATCAGTTCTTCTCTTTGCTACAGAGGAGCTAATAGATGATGGGAGAAGCACAGCCTGCCCTCACTGAAGCCATGCTGGCCTGCTGTATTTACCAGGTTGTTTTTAAAGCAGTGTTCCAGTTATCAGTTCAGCCATTGCTTCCTGTTCCTTATTCAAGACTTCTGGTCCACAGCTTTTATTTTCTGGACTGGTACAATCTGATTTCTATTTCCCACATGGGAACTGTGTTTTGGAGGGTCTTAGCAGTCCAGAGAAAAATATCCTGAATTCCTTTAGGACTTAATGGAGGTGTTTTTAATGGCAGTTCAGTCTTGTATTGATTCCAGTCTTTGATTCACTGATATGAGGTGCAGGAAGGAGGAAAGAAAAGAGGCCTGATCCTCCAAAGTGTTCAGGCTTTCAGGTTGGCAAATTTTATCTGAGATTGTGCCTCAAAGGTCATGCCCAGAGAGCTCAGGGTTGTGATGGAGAGAGCTTCTGGAGGGAGAGGCGGCTGCCCACAGGGCCTCTGCAGAAGTGTCACCTCCTGGTGATCAAAGTGCTTGGCTCCTCTTGGGACAAGGAGGACTCAGGCCAACACAGAGGTGAGAAGAGGACTGACAAGTGTTAACAGGCTTTGCTGGAAAGATGGGCCACGTTTGCATTCCATCTGTCATGGTCAACGACAAACTCTTACCAACTCCTCATGTATTGCTTCTTTCAGCCTACCAGTTTTAACTATTTCTCTTGATGAGTTTACACATCCTCAACAGGGTAGGGGATATACCAGCAATGGTGGAAAACCTATGGCTGGAGAAACTCTGCATCATCGTTTCTTAGTGGATGCACACACAGGATAGAACCTCACAAGAAATGGGGCTTTTCAGTGTGGTTTGTGGTTGTACTCATAGGAAAAAGGGGCACAAGCCAGAACTTCTGTGCGATAGCTGGGAGTTACCAACTAGAGACTCATGCAGGACTGTTATCTTGTGAAACACTTTAGGATAGAACACATTCATGCAGAAAACAGCAGAAGCCATCCAAGGATGTTCCTGCTGTAACTTTATAATTTCTGTTAATATAAAAGTCAAAGACACACAGCATTGAAACAATCCCTTCATCTTGTGATTGCCCATGGGTGTATGCAGATGTCATTACTGCCCTTGTGCTGGGATGATGACAGAAAATACAGCCTGCATTTGTAAGCTGTTCTTAAAATGTAGGCCTATGTACACCTCCTGGTTTACCTGGTTGTTGCAGTATAGGATTGTGTTTTTCTCAGTAATAAAGAAATGGAATTCTATCTAGTCAACAGTCTCTGTCTGTGAGACAGATACAGAGAACTGGTCCAAGGAATGTAGTATTCAAAGGTTTTGGCTTTGCTACATGTCGATAAATGACTGAAATGTTCCATCAGTCCAATAGCATGGGGAGGGAGAACAACATACAACCAGATAATTAAATGTCTTGTCTTTAAATAAGAAACTAAGTATTTTTCAATAGAGTCTGTTAAACCAAGCACTTGCTCATCTGACATACTTTTGAGTGCTTGGTATTCTCTGAATAGTGATTTTTGGGGATTATGCTGGATGCAAACACTGAAAAAAAAAAAGTTTATTCTGCTGTTCTGGCTTCCACATCCCAGATATAACTCTTCCAGTTTTGTTGGGAGCCTTAGAGACTGTGGGTGATCCCATTCAGATCTGCCCTGAGTTACCATGAAGAAGAAACAACACACAGGTATCTCTTGATAGGCCAGGGTATTTATGTCAATCCCCTGTGTCCCACATGAAGAAGAGAAACCATTTTCTACCTTCTTCAGGGAAAAAAATGCTGTAGGCCACAGAGTAGCTTGTCCTGGCCTGGTTTCAACCTATAGATCCTCTATGAACATCCTCCAGGGCCAAATGCAAGATTCTGGAATTTGAGAATGAACTGTGCACAAAAACCAAAACTTTTCCCCAGATGGCCTTTTCCATTATGACCTACATGGTATAAAGCATCTTATTTTATTTTATTTTATTTTATTTTATTTTATTTTATTTTATTTTATTTTATTTTATTTTATTTCATTTCATTTAATTTTTTTATTTTCTTTTTTTTTTAATATTGGGCGGCAAAATTGGCCAATCCACTAACTAAAGTACTATAATTCTTTGCACATCTCAACAAATAATAGGAAATGTAGCATTTGAGCTTGTATATTTGTGAATAAGCAGTACAAAAAACAAAACCCCTGGAAGAGTTAAATAGTGAGATAACAAAAATTGCTAATTATGCTTTACTTCCAGATGAGTGAAGGCTATAGGGAATTATACAGGGACTTAACAACTCACAGTCACCAGCACAATAGCACAATGCTATATGAAGTCCCCAGATGCCAAAGGCAGCCTGATGCATGCTGAGAGGAATGCCAGGAATACTCAAGCACATCTCACACAGGGTTTGACGTGCAAAACCAGTCTGAAAACAAAAGCAAAGGGACTCCTATTCTTCTTTCATGATGCCTCAAAGCTTCCCATCAGCCACACAGCTGCCTCCCGCAAACCAATCCTGAAAATCTCTTTTGATTAATACAATTTTTTTCAAAGGTGGCAGAGAATAGTTTGCTCACACTGCTCTCCTTTGTAGTCTTGTGTCTGATTCTGACCATTTTATACCTTGAGCTAGGTGGGTTTGCTCTCTATGTCTGCAAAACCTGGCTGCATCAATCCTGTTCCACTGGCCGTGACTCCTGGTCAACACTGTGGTATGAATAAGGTTACATGAAATTGAAGCACAACACCTTGAAAAGGGATTAGAGGACTATTTCTTAATATATTACAGAATTACCTGACTATCTTGGACCACCATGCCATAAGAAATCACTGAAATAGATGGCCCTTAATAAGGAGGAGTGGCTTAGGCATGGTTATCAGGGATCCTTGCTTTCTTAGAAAGTGAGTTTTTATCTCATTTATTCAATGTCACAAAACAGTTGTGAAGAGGAAAATAAAGGATCATCATCTGAAATAGTACTCCTAGTTGCTCCTTTAAATGTTTCTTGCATGTGCCTTTGAAATCTTTGTCTCAATTACGCTAGCAGTTGGACAGGAGGGTAGATGGATCCTGGCTCCACGTGAGGTGACAATTCCCCTTATTCTCAACCTGTTTGGCTGCATTCACCACTTACACCAGATACTTTATGATCCCTCTAATTTCCAAATTATTGAGCTGATTTCCTGCTGTTTGAGCCTGTTACACAATGACAATTTCACGTAAATCCAAGATTCAGTGCAGAGCCACACCTGGAGTAGTAGAGAGACAAGCGGCTTTGGCTGGGAGTTTGCTCCTGAGCTCCCATCTTCTTTTCAGCTCCTCTGCAGCCTTATTAGCAGAGGGGGAGAAAACCTCTGCTGCGATCCTGGATTCTCTGTCTGGCTGACAGGCATGATGTGGTGCACATTGCGGTCCCAGATTGAATATCGCATGTGATCCCCGGCAGCCTTAGCATCTCCGCCCAGCTGCCTCCATGGGCAGAAGTGAGTATGTTAATAAACACACAAATGAAAGGAAGTTGTTGGGTTGTAATTAACATATGCCATTAGTATCTGTCGCTTTGGCCAGCCGCAGCAGACAGACTGAACCTATACATACAAATGAGTGCCTGCCTGAACCGCGGGGAGAGGAGGGAGAAATGATTTCATTGTGAGCGTCTGATGCTGTCAGCAGCTTTAAATCACACGGGTACTTACTAACAAAAACAGTAACAACCATTGTGTCCCGAAACAATAATACGGCTTTTAAAACCTTGTTTTATTCAGTAAACAGTTTGAAATGTTTGCTCCCTCTCTTCTTTTCACCAGAGCTGCTTAATTTAAAAGATATTCCAGGGGAGAAAAATAAAGGTCTGGCCTACCAAGGGTATGTTCGACATGGTACATCTACATCTCTATGGCCCTTTCGCAAAGCCTCCAGGTGCTGCTGCCAGCGGGACAGGTGATGGCCGCAGTTCGGTGGGAATCACATCAACCCACTTCTGATTAACGTCACCGAGGATTTCTGGAAGGTCGATAACGAGTCCAGGGCCTCCCACACTGGCTGGGATCGTTTGGCTGAAGTGGTGATGGTACTATTCTGCTTTCATTACTAGTAATTACCTTTGTTGGGCTGTGCACTGCATACCTCACAAGTTCCTCTCTCTTAGGGTGCTCAAAGATTAAAATGCACAGAAAAGCTCCTGCCCATTGGCAATGCTAGAGATGTTCCTGTTAATTGCTATAACTTTCTTCTTGCTTCAAAGAGATGTGTCAGGAACCAAAGGCTTAGCAGGTTTTATCCTATCTAAAAATAAAGCCTCTGTGAATTCAATATATAATGATTTGTAACCCCCAAATACATTGCAGGAAGTTAATTGTAATTCTTTTTTTTTCACAACTGTCTTAGTCCTCCTCTATGTTTTCAAATGTTTATTTACATAAGCAATTAGTTCAAGGACCACCACTACCAAACACAGTAGATCTAGGACTGCAAACGTGATTCTGCTGAATTGCTAAACTGCTGTGAAAAACAACAAAGTCAGAAGCGTCTGGGCTGTGCTCCAAGACATGGGATTTATATGATCACATTCTGCATCTTCGTTCAGTCTGACAGAATATTTTCCTATTTTTTGTGTTAGAAGAGCTTTAAAGGTCTCTGCAGGAGTTTCTCTTTGGAGGCATTTGAGATGGCAGATGATAATGAGATCTTTCTATAGCACAGAAATTATTTTCATTGCATTTCCCAGTTTGCAGGCAAAGCTGTGGTCAGCAACCCTGTCTGACTCAGCCTTTCATCTTCCTGCTTTTAAAACCCCACAGTTCTCCTATTTATTCACATAAAAAAAAGTTTTGAAAAAATTCCTGTTCTGTTATGCTTGCTTCCATCTTTCTGCAGAAAATCTGCTGCTGCCTCCAGTGGAATTTATGTCCAAGCAGGCACTGCAGAGAAGCAGTAGGATTTGTCCCTAGTTGACTGGCCCAACCAGATGCAGATGGTGCTCCCCAAAATGGCCTAGAAAAAGCTGTGGAACCATCTACTTCAGCTACCCCTGCTCCAGAGAAAAAGACAAAGTCCAGATAGATGAGAGAGTTGACAAAGAAATTGCTCCATTTGATGGTTTTCCTGAACATCATTATTAAATCCTTAGATGCAGTTGTGGCAATGCATCCTTCTCCACAGGCAGGGATGGACTAGCCAGCTTGGATGTGTCCTGTGTCACTGCATGCACACTGGAGCTCCAAAGTGCTGGGGGTTTTTTCCGACTTCACACCTTCCATCTTATCCCTGAATGTAATTCCCTCATTTTCCCTCTGCTTTACATCACGTGGGCAAGAGGCCAGTGCACCACCCTGTGTCATTGGGACCATGACAAGGCTGTCCTTGCCACTGATGCCTAATGGTTTAGTGTGGGTTTTTGTAGATTTTTAGAATCATATAGGTTACATAGATCTTCCTGGATTGCTCACATATTAGAGATCATTGGGCACTTTCTCACAGATTCTTAAGCTCTCTCAAGGACATGATGTTTTGAAGAAGACACCTGCAAGATAGCTTCAAGACAAAACAGAAGATGGCCCAGGGCCCTTGGAGCTTTTCCAAAGGGGCAGTTCTAAGGACTTCTATGGGTGAAGTATTTGAGAAATTGGTACCTATGTTGGGTGTAGATAGCATATGTGCTAATAGCTAGAGAAGTTATAAAAACTGTAACATCCCTGGTCACGGATGCGCAGACTTCTGAGGTGCGCTGTGGAAGTTTTCAGTAAAGGTATACCATCTATCTTTCTCCATTAATATTGTTTCTGAGTGTTTATTTGCAGGACTTTAAGCAACACCACCCTTTACTGTACCTTCATCAGTCAGTGTCGTCGACTGAAAATAAGATCTCAGCTGACACCTAGATTTCTTCAAGGACCCACAATCCCGGCCCTACCTGCTCCTGACACCTTAGAGGGGACCAGGGGGCTGTGTGACCAGACTTACTTTGGTGTCCCCACTACACAGCAAGATGACACTGAAACAATGTCTTCAGATGAGGACCTCAATATGCTCCATATTTTTGGGTAGAGAAATATCCCTGTAGTGGCACATCATGAAGACACTACTTCTTGCCAAAAGACTTCAACAGCACTTGATCTTCAGAAGTGGTCTGGGAAAAAAGTACTAGATTGGGCACCTGCTGCTAGAGCTCTTCTGAGCTCTTCAGCCAGCCTGAGAATGGAATTCAGAAACATTTTTTAACATTAAGAAAAGGGATATAGTCTTGTACTGTGGATGTTTTCCCCTGCATGAAGTCCCACCACCTGTAATAGGATTCTCAGGGAGAAAATAAGACATAAGCAGAAGCTGCATGAGGTGGAAGCAGGGACAGGCCCACTGGGAAGAATATAGGGATATTGTGTAGAAATGCAACAAGGAAGGCCAAGGCTCATTTGGAATTAAATCTGGCTAAAAATGTCAAAAATAACAAGGAGGGCTTCTCCAAGCACATCAGCAACAAAATGAATACCAGGGAAAATGTGGGCCCACTACTGAGTGGAAAAGGGACCATTGCAACAGAGGTTGCAGAAAAGGCTTAGATACTGCATGTCTTCTTGCTTCAGTATTCACTGCCAAGGCCAGCCCTCAGGATTCTGTGTCCCAGGAGACCAGGAAGAAGGTCTGGAGAAAGGAAGATTTCCCCTTGGTTGAGAAGGATATCATTAAAGACCATTTAGTCAACCTTAATATCCACAATTCCATGGGCCCTGATGGGTTGCATCCATGAATGCTGAAGGAGCTGGCAAATGTCATTGCTAGGCGACTCTCAACCACCTTTGGGAGGTCATGCCAATCAAGAGAGGTGCCTGAGGACTGGAAGAAAGCAAATGTCACTCCAGTATTCAAAAGGGGCAAGAAGGAGAAGCCAGGGAGCTACCAGCCAGTCAGCCTCACCTCAATCCCTGCAAGTAGCTGCTTCCTGCTGGTCTGGCTCAGTGGATCATCCTTGCCCTGTACTGCTGAAGGAGAGGGGACCAAAGTGCCATGAAGCCACACCCTGGGCTTCTTATGGAACTCCTGTGTCATGCCCTTGGCTCCTGTGGGCTTATGTCACGCTCCAAGTTAAGCAATCTTGAATGGGAGATTTGTAGGATCAGTCCTTATATTTCCACCCTTTAGTTTCCATATATTTTGGGGTTTTTTCGCATTTTTGGGGAGCAATTTGACCATGTTGAATGCAGCGCCAGGGACCAAGCAGCTCTGTTAGCTTCAGAAAGGGTTCAGAGTTTGATTTGCCTTTATTTTGAATATTTTAAAGTATCTAAATGTGTTTCTCCATCCAAAATTTTGGCATAGCTGAAAATACGCATCTATAATTCCAGAAGTTATGACTGATAAGCCCTAGCACACTGGAAACCAGGACAATCATGCTTTTCCTTAACATCAACCATCTGCTAGAACCAGATGACAGGCAGGCACGTGGTCAGTTTTTTGAACTGATGCACCTGTTAAAAAAATGCACAGAAAAGCCCATTTACTAATCTGGATAGAAAAGCTTCATCTTCTATATTTGACACCTTAGGGAGAATGAACCTCTCAGCCTCTTTTCTCACTGGAGCCTTGTGGGACACCCTTCAGGAGCTGGTGTCCCCTGGGCCCTTGGGGTGGAGCAGCCACTGTTTTCTTGGGCAGATCCCAACACTGGAAAAGCCAGGGTGACACCACCTTCCCCACAAGGTGCCACCTCTACTGCACCACCAAGAGCTGTCAATATGGTAGACAGAGCTCAAAACAAGGCCAGAGCTTTTGTCACAAGGAAACCAGGACTTCTTCTGTAACTAATTTGTAATTGTTGTTTTAATCCCTGACATCCGATCCCGTCAGATCTTGGAAGCTAAGCAGGGTCAGCCCCGGATTAGTACTTGGATGGGAGACCTCCTGGGAAATGCCAGGTGCTGTAGGTTCTAGTCCTGAGTACTTCACTGTCACTGTCCAAGCTCGCTCGGCCGTGGCAGATGAACCTCAGAACTTAAACGGTGGGGCCAGTTCTGCGCACGCTGTGCCTCACCTAAAAAATCCACTGTGCAGGCTGGAAGGGCACACCCACGTGGGGACAGCCCTGCCCAAATCTGCATTCACGAAGCCGAGCCACACACACACACACACATGGAAAAAGGTGACTTCATAAAGAAGAACAAAATAGTGCCCCTTATTCTTTTTAATTTCATTAGAGGAAACTAGAAGGTTACAGAGGCTGGTATAAGAAGCAAAACAAGGAAAAAATACAGTATTTTCAGTATTAACATCTTTTCTTCATTAAGTTCTTTGTTGCTGTGAAGAAATTTGAGGGTCTTTGTGATCTGTTTACATTTCTGTAAGACAATCAGTGTATCAAGTTTCCAGTGTCTAAGACTCACAAATTAAATGCAAGTATCACTTGATGGATCCCATAAAGCATCTTTGTCTGGAATCACAGGATTTCCTGAAAATACTACATTTGGGGTTTTGGTAAAAAATTAATTTTTCCTTCTAAAAATGTGACTCCCATGTACACAGAGTGAAAAACAACTTCTCATTGGGCTTGGGTGCTTTTTTGAGAAAACAGGTAGTTTTTAAAGTTTATTTCCTAATTTTGAAGGGACATGACTCGTTTTCTTGCATGCTTGGCTGTGACAGTACCACTTGGTAGCACACAGACATAAGTGTGGCAGCTTGAAAACTCCAGTTCACAGAATCACAGAATCACAGATTATGCTGTGTTGGAAAGGACCCACAAGGATCACTGAGTCCACGTCCTGGCTCTGCATGGGACCATCCCCAGGAGTCACACCATGTGCCCGAGAATATCATCCAAACACTTCTTGAACTCTGTCAGTACTGGTGCTGTGACCACTTCCCTGGGAAGCCTGTCCCAGTACCCAACAACCCTCTGGGTGATGAACCTTTTCCTGATATAGACCTTAAACCTCCCTTGACATAACCTCAGGCCATTCCATCAAGTCCTATCACTGGTCACCACAGAGAAGAGATCAGTGCCTGACCCTCCTATTCCTCTCACAAGGAAGTTGTAACTGCCACGAGGTTTCCCCTCAGTCTCCCCTTCTCCGGGCTGAACAGAGCAAGTGCCTTCAGCTGCTCCTCATTCAGCTTCCCCTCAAGGCCCTTCATCATCTTCTTTGCCCTACTTTGAATTCTTTCTTAGAGCTTAATATCTTTCTTATATTGTGGCTCACAAAACTGCACACAATATTCCAGGTGAGGCTGCCCCAGTGCAGAGCAGAGCAGGACAATCTCCTCCCTCAACCAGCTGACGATGCTGTTCCTGATGCCTCCCACGACATGGTTGGCCCTCCTGGCTGCCAGGGCACTGCTGACTCATATTCAACTTGCCACAGACCAGGATCCCCAGGCCCCTTTCACGGCACTACTTTCCAGCATCTCATTCTCCTTGAGAACGTAAGAGCAAATCAGTTTCAACAGATGCTTTCTTCCTCTGTGATATGGTCAGCTGCTGTGTGAGGTATCTGGACACTTGAATTGGTATTTTTAAAGATGGCACAAACTTCTTCTCCCAATGTCAACTAACCAGCCTCTTCCCTTAAATGCAGCTTGCACATACATGTTCCTACAGCTCTAGTAGATACCATATTTCTTCATTGCTAAGTGTGTTATTGGTAATTTCTTCCAAAGGGAAAGGTGACTTCTGTACTCAGTGTCAACTTTATTTAGGTTATTTGTGTGGAAAGTCTTCATTTCTGGCTGCCATATTGAAGAACTTTCAAATGACTTGATTTCTTCTATAGCATACATACTTGTTGCTTTCAGAAACCTCATCTCCTTTTAAGATGTCAGAAGCCAAGTGGTGGAAATTGCTGGCCACCTTTGAAAAATTGGCCCTTCTGCATTATCTGTGCATGAAGATGACCAGGAGGGCAGCAAGCTGAGGCCATGGCTATTGGTGGTCAGAGAAAGGAAGTTGCTGGTAGTTTCAGTGCTCCTGTGCTGCTGTAAGTTATCCATCAGCTGAGACTTTCTGGGAAGGCAAGGGCAATTTAAATTTCAAACGTAGCAAAAGAAGCAGGGAAGAAAAAGTCTACTTTTGAAGACCCTTTTTATGTTTTATTAAAAAACTAAAAGAGACCCACGTGAATCACTACTCAGTCCTACCAATCTCCTTACCTTTGTCGTGAGTTTGTTTGGGGTTTTTCCCCCAATTTGTGATGGTGATAAGTCCTGACAGCCATGATACAACATTTCTGAGTCCCTGGCTTCACACTCAGCAGCAAAGCCTGAAGAGCAGGAGCTGCTCCTCCCTCCAGGTTTGCCTGATTGGAGACTGACTTTCTGGTCTGTTCATTTACCCATGTACTTACATGACTTATTTTTCCATTGATCTCCAGCATGGCCTGCATCTCAAGTGGCTGCAACTCCATATCTGAACTTATGAAAAAAAGGTAAATTCTCTTGGCATCACATCTCAGTGGATACTGTTTCAGAGATATCATGTCTCAAAAGAAACAGAGAAGGCACCAGTGGCCAGACAGGAGAAGACATATAAATGTTACGGCCATGATAATATTAAAAAGCCATGCACTCCCGCAACCTTTTTAAGTATATATCATTCAAAATTTATTTGAGCTTTCTGCTAGACTTTTTTATCTATAGATCCTGTTTGACAGTTGTTTCTCCCCTGTATTTTTGGATGCTTTGGCATCATAAAAGTGCATTTCTACTCAGACACCAGATGTGTCCTCGAATAACAATTATGTAGCAGAGAGTTAAAAACCTATTGTTTAGCCCAGTAAATTGAACTGTTTAATAAAAGAAGCCAGATTGTTATTTCTTGACTGCACATTTATAATGCTTTGTTTGACTTCTAATATATTCACGCATATACATGTGCATAGACAAATATGTAATTTCCAATGCTTCAAGCACTATGATCTGCAGCACAAGCAAAGTGAAGCTCCCATGTTGATGAGAGGCTGCTGATCCACCAGAAAAGTGTCCCTCTGACCAGGTCTGGGTCTCAGGATTGGCATCTTGCTAAGCCAGGATCCCCACGGGTACAGGCTGGTGCTCCAGCAGCACCTCACCCTCTCCCTGGCAGGAGCAGCACTTCCCCTGCAACAAGCTATGTCTGGCAGAGAGCAACTCAGGGGGCACATGTGTTGCTGTTCTGAGCCATGAAGGCAAAGTAGGGAAAATGTAGATGTTAGGCAGGCAGGAGAGAAATACAGGGAATGGTCTGGTCCCCAACAGAGACAATTTGAAGAGTAGGATGATCAGCTGTCACTGGACTTAGAAGGAAGCTCAAAGCAGCCAAGAAATACAATCACAAATGTGAAATGTTTACTTGCAGCCAGCACTGTTCTCCCACTAAAGCTAGCAACCAGGCAGGAGATGCAAAGCTGCTTTTCTGATGATGGTCCACAATAACCTGTTCCTCCTTCCCAAAGCACAGTGATAACCACTAAACACCCTCTTCTCCCTTACCTGAGGTTACTCCACTGTCTCCATCATGCAGCTCCTCCAGGATCTGCCCCACCCTCTTCTCAACCCCACACCTTTGCAGACAGGTCAGGGAAGGAGGGAAACATGGGTGCTGCCATTTCACCCAGTCTTCCTTGTGCTGCTGCAGCTTCCTTGGCTTTATGGGTGGTGATTTCCTTGCAGAAGCACTCCCTGACCCTGATCCTCATATGAGAAAACATATCAACCCCATTAAATGCATTTCCATAAGGTTACATCTCTCTGTGACGCTTCTGGATGGGCAACTCTTCATCTTGTTCGCTTCCAACCCCAGATTTAGCTCAGCTAAGCCTTTTTCTGTATCAATAGACTGTTGGAAGACAAAACATATGAAGGGGCTGGATCCTGCAGATAAATCCTGGTTTCTGCTCTGAATGTTCACCTAAACCTTCACCAATTTGTCTTCCAGCCATGCCTTTATGCAACAGCCTTCATTCTCACATCAAATCTGCCTGTTGCAATTTTATACTATATTGTGATAATAGGACATATCTAGTTGTTCCTCTGGGACCTGGAAGTGCAGAAAGCCTTTTCTCTCTGTTTTCTGTCTCCTTTTAATGTTACCTGACAGTAGGCAAATAGCACTTGGTGTGCCATCCCTTGTATGTGCCTGGCTATTTAAGTTCTCATTTTCACCTAATATAACATTTTTTCCAGAGTAAGCTGTACATGTAAACTCACATCAGGCCCAGATAACCTGCTCTGGAAATAATGAAGGGTTTAGATACATAACTATTTAATTAAAGTTTTAGCAAAAGCTGGTTCAGGCCATTTCCCTACCAAAACTACAGGCCTCAAGTCATTGCAGTTTCTGTGCTACAGCCAACTGCATTAAGTCATATCAAAAATCCTGATGAGCTCCTCCAAAAGGCAGCAACCAAATCATCCTTCTGCGTCAGCCTGGCTGTCCTCTGCCCTGGAGATAGGCAGTCCCAGGTCCCTGAGACTGAGAAAGTGTGTTAGGTTACTGCCAAAAAGGAGAGAGCACTAGGAGTCAAGAGATTCGGGCTTGTTTCCCAGATTGAAAACAGTTGTCCTTTATGGCTTTATGCAAAAACAGTTTTCCTCTGTTTCCCCTGAGCCCTTATCAGGAAAACTGGAACAGCATTTTCTTACTCCCAACCTGTCCTGCCCACCAGAGAGTAAAGTTTTGCAGTGAAGGAGCTGTCTTGCTACAAATGGGTACAGCACAACCAGGTCTTGTCTGGGGGGAGTACGGGATGACAGGGTCATTTTCTGAATGCAGAGAGGAATAACCCACCTGATGTTTCTTTAAACTCTCTGATAAACTATCAAAAGTTAGAAACAGCTACAGTTTCCTCAAGATCAACAGGGATTATATTCCCTACCAAAAAGCCTCCCTGGGGTCACCAGGAGTTTACAGTCCTCCAACCTTAAGATGCTTTGCCTCCTCTGGTAAGACCATGGTTTTATGGGAAAAGAGTGTTCATGGGAGGAGGATGGCTGTCACCTTGCACCATTAGCAATACTTACACATTTTTGCATAATTTGTTTTGCTTGTCAGTACTACAACTCTCAAATCCTTGAGAAGAACCTCTTTTGGTTCCCTATTCTTTTTGATTTCTTCCATGCCTTTCAAGAAATTATAATTTAAATGCCACTGGGTGATTTTCTTGCAAGCAGGCTTCCAAGGTTTAAGCACGTGAATGAATTTGCTTTCATACTGGGAAGCATGCAGCTTTTACACCAGGTTGCATATTGATCAGAAATATTGCCATGGGATGAGGAGGGTTTCTTTGTACCTAGGTATTTAAGTCAAGACCAGACTTTGTCTGGAGAATTTTGGAAGAAGCAACTGACCTGCATACTGCCAACCTATGCTGGCAATGGCAGCATCTCTTTCCAAAAATCGTCCATCTCTGTGTGCCTCATGTCACCACCACCAGTGAGCTGCAAGGTGCAAAGTTCTGCTAGGACTCAACAGAGTAACAACACAGACTGCCCAGAAAAGCAACACTTTCATTTCAGTGAGCCTATTGGATGTCCGCATTTTGCATGACCCCAGTGAAAGACAAAACCATTCAGAATGATGTGCCAGTCAGGGCTGCAGCCAGGTAGACTTGAGAGCAGGAACAGCTGGATTTTAGTGGACCGTTAAAATGCTGCAGCCAAAAGCCATCATTGTGGACCTGCTCACATACCACAGACCTCTGGGAGAGAATCATCTGCATAATTACAAGGATCACAGATCTTGCACTTCCACTGTCAATGAACATTTTCCTTTTGGGTACAGTACGTTCCTGCAGATTCCAGCGATAAATTGCTCTAATGGTCTTTGCAGTCATCTGATTTAGCTATAGAAAAAGTGTCCTGGAGCTGAGCTGGAGATGCAGCTCCCTGCTGCATGAATCTGCATGGGAACAGGGTGTGTGCAGCACGTTCCATCCATGGATAAGCTAATCCCTTCTGCAGATAAAAACTGCCAGCAAAACATAGCCTGAAAAAGGTAATTCCCAAGGTTATTTATTTTTTAAAGGATGGATAAAGTTTCAGAGTGATAAAATACTTTCCTTGAAATACTTTCATTCAAATAGTTTTCTTCCTTTTGAAAGGCTTAATTTTTCCTTTGCTGAATTTTGTAGTTTTTTGTTGTTTTTTTAAAATCTCCTAAGTGGCATGAGCAAGGGCAGAGATCACTCTGATCTGAATGGGGGGATGAGTGGCCACAAAACCATGTTTTGTGATACAGGAGCATGTGCCAGGCCAGCTGGAGCTAACGTGCATGGAGGGAGCATGGGTAACACCCCACGGTCCATCAAGTAAATGTCTCATTGTGCTGGAAAATGTATCATTGTGTTAATTCACTAGAGTCCTGCACACAACTAAGGTGAACATTGTTGTGTAATACTACATCTCAGGCTGTGTCCATGGCTTGGATCATGTTGGTGGGCTACACCTTGCAGGGATGGAGCCAAGGAGAGGTGCAGACAGGGCACTGTGTGCATGCTGCAGCCAGCTCAAAGCTTCAGACTCAGGGACTGAGTTGGGGATTTATTCTACACTGAGGGCTGAGCTTCTTTGATTAATCGCATGTAAGTTTAGGCAAAACACTAAATAGCACAAGATTTTCTATAAAGCCATAAAATAAACTGGCAGTGCTGGAGAAGTGGAGAAAAATGAATTGTTTTTTCAGTCACATAATTAGTTTAGTAAGGTTGGGAGCCAAAGCCTGGAAAACTCTACAGAGCAAAATATCAAAGCTGCTGAAAAAATAAAGGGCACATCTCTGGCTTAAGTGCTGCCATAGACTTTGTAGAGTATTCGCTGTCCCTGCTGTGCAGTGCAAGCTGTCTTCTGGAAAGCAGATTTGCAAATGGGAGGATTTACTCTGATGGCTGAGAAAACCAGTGAAATGCCATGGGATCAGGCAGGAAATCCAGCACTGGTGGGCTTGAGCTTGCCCATGGGATCAGAAAGCCCACTGCTCTGAGGCTGTCCTGCTACTGACTCAGTATAGAATAATGAGTAGAAGTATGAAATGTTACTCATATAATAGGTCAAAGGAGAAAGAAATGGATGAACCCTGGGCTGGCTGACCCACGTTGCTGCCTGCAGCACGTGAAGACACCACATCCAGACGTCTTTGGCTGTCAAACTTCTTACATATGGTTTGATGGGCAGCCTTTGAACAAGCATTTTAATTGACCCCTCTGCAGACAGGCAAGGCAGAAGAAAAGGATGTTCAGCTCCTAAACAACAGCAGTGAGGTAACAATGATTCATCACATTTGCTCTGTAAGAGATTTTGTAGGTTTATCCAGTGAAATATTTCTCTGAATGCAAGTTTATATCATAGCCTGGCATAGATTTAACAGAGAACAACAAGAGAAAGAGGGATTTAATGCCTCCCTTGCCTCTCCATATTTGACACCAGATCTCAACACCTATCCCTGCTCTTCTCTCAAGTAAAATAAATGGCCATGTTATATATTCCTTCCCAAACCCTTCAGATGACCTGAAGCTGCTCATATCTATTTTTGGGTTGTCTGCTAGCCCATTTCCTAGTACTCCTAAAGCACCCAGCAAGCAGAGCTCTATACAGATCTATAATGTGAGAAGATATATGAAAAGTAGATGAGGAAACTGAATTACAGCAACAATAACTTAACAGGATTTCATGGAGCTTTCATTAGGTTAATTTTCCACCAGTGTAATTCCAGTGATGTAAATAGCAAATAACTCTCACAGGCAAAAATGCTAATTGAGACTGGATCATTTGCTGGAAGATGGTGAAACGATGGCATCCCCAGAAGCTAGGCAAACTACCTGTTTCTTAGAGAAAACTTCAACATAGGAGAAGCCAACAAACTGGATCCAAAGTAAATAGAAACATGAATGTATCTGGGCAGGGACTGATCTGAAACCAAATGAGAAAATCAAAGTGCACCACCTGGGGCTCCTGGAGGCCCCAGTGATAGGTATTTATCCTGTATCCCACAAAGAGGACAGCAAAGCAATTCCTGAAAAAGAGGACTTGTTCTAGGAGTAACTGTATTCTTGCAGTTTGGATGTTCTAAGGATGTAAATGAGGAAAAACCTATAGGGAGAAATGATATCTGTCAGTAGATTAGCTAAATACCATTGAGAGAAAGCAGCACATGAACCTGCTGTGGGTACTTTCTCCATTAGCTACTCATTGTGTAACATAAATTGGTTTAATATAAATTATACTAGGAGAACTAGATATAAGTGCCTGACAGAATGATGCCAATTGGCTCTATGCAAAGGCAACAACAGTGACTGTAACACTGACAATCTAGAGACGTGAGCCAGGCAAGGGTACAGGGGGAGGTAATATTGTGCTTCCTATATATCTATAACTCCAGTGTGCAGCCAGAGACAGGATCTCTGCTCTATGAACTCCTGGGACAGAACCACATTTGTCTCTGTTCCAAGACCTTCTATAATAAATTACACTAGAAATGCAAAATGAAATCAATAATAGTACAAATGAGTGGCTACAATTTATGTGATTTGTATATCAGTTTTTCAACTTTGTTAGCTTCTTAACAAAGCTAAGCATCAAATGTTCCAAGCACACTTAAAATAAGAACTAATTAATTTTCCCAGCTGTCCTAGTTAGGGCAGCCAGTACCAGTTTATCACTATGTGAGTGTCACCAAAACTGTGTATTCTACACCCACTATGTTGTTTCTATCAAACTGTTAATAATGAACCATTTGCAGTGGCTGTCCAGGGCACACTTGACCACTTAGGCTAAAAGTTGGGTGTTAGAGAATCCTGTGAGATAAGGTCTTCACACCAATGACTTAGGTGTGACAACTCCTCTCCAGGGAGTCGTTAGCACTTCCACACCCAGCCTGAGGGGTCATGTCTGCTAATGGGTCATCAAGGAGTCCAAAAATACCCCGTGACTCAGAGAGGAAGGTACTGGCCATTCCCACCAGAACGTGAGCATATATAATCTTGGGGTTTGGGGACTTCTGTTACCACTTGTCCGATCCAGAGAAGGACCAGAACCTCAACAGGACTGCGATTGCCACTCTCAACCAGACTGTGACCATCATCCACACCAACAGATGTACCGTTCATCCACACCTTTCCTTTTACTTTGGACTCAGAGGAACCACAGGGATCTCAGCATAGGGGCTGATGAACACCATTCTGTTCATACCCCTGGGTGCTGGGTTATATGTCTGGGTTTTGTGGGTTAAACCCAACTTTTCCCTGTATCATTGTATTTATTGTAATATTTTTAAGTAAATTGTAACTCTGACTTGTAATCTCTTTTATTTTAAGTTGGGTTCACTTCTCCTGCTGGTGTTTACCTTTAAATCAGTACACCAGCACTCCAGTAGAACAAAGTAACCTGCCTCATGTGTTTTAGCAGGTGAAAAACACTAAACCAAAAAGTTAAGAGGTTTGTCCAAAGGCTCAGGGTAAGCTTGTGACAGAGCCTAAGACTACACCAGCAACTTCCTAATGCCTCTCTGCTGTTTTGCCATCTGGCTTCTTTCTGTCTCTCTCCTCCAAAGACACTAACATACGAGTTGGGTTCACAATCTCTTGGAGCACTCACAATTTTTGAAGAGGTTTCCTGTATCAAAACCCAAGTGAAAACTCTCTGTCTATATTTCTTTAACTAGGAGCTCTGTAACAGAGAAGGGAGATAATTAAACTAGTTTAGGGCAAGGGAAATCCCTCCTCTTTGACTTCTGATGTGACCTGAGTAAGTTTGAGCCTTAGTCTTTTTATATCCAGCTTTCCACCACTAAACCACTATAAAACCATGAAACAGAAATGTTGTTGCAAGAAAGCCACACAAAATTCAGTGATATACACTTTATATTCATACATAATGGATATACAATGAGTAGACCTTAAATGATGTAGTTACCTCAACACATAATAAGGAGATCCTTAGCACTAAAACCTAACAAAAAGAAGGAAATTCTCCTTCTCAGTGTTTTGCGTATGTGTGTTTGTGTGCACTGGCATCATCTCATTTACTTAAGTTTTTTTCTTCCTTTCATTTCCCTGTTTTCACGTTTCACCAGGCCAGCTTTTTTGTCTATCTGCCATCAGCTGCAGTGTTTGCACATTAGTTTCTGCCTTTGGATTTCTTACTTGCCTCAGTAACGTGAAGAAAGTGCAACTTTCTGGCTTGTAATGACAAAAAAAATAAATAATTCAAAAAGGCTCTGGATTTAATAAAAAACCCTACGAAAACCCTTTCCAGAACTCAGAGCAATTTATCTGATGGAAGCTCCCACACATACCGTAGGCAGATTCTCCATTCACAGAGGTAGAAACCTGAAGTCATGTCTAGTCATCCCAATTACAGCTGTGTAAAATTGCTGCTGCTGAGAACAGTCACAGCCCTCTCAGTTACCAGCTCACCTACACAAGTGACAGCTTGAGAAGTGTTGGTTGCAGGGGAAAAGCTTACTGCCCTCCAGAACAACAGCATTAGGTGATTTTGACATTGAAATGTTTGATGGTTAGCAGGAGAGTGAGAGGCTTCAAAGGGAGGGAAGGGAGCTGCTTGGCTCATTCCCTGGCAGGCTTTGTTTGCTGCTCCTTCAGCTATCAGCAGGTGACTCAGAGGGGAGTTGGAGGCGTGGCTTGCTCGTTAGCAGGAGAGTGAGAAGGCTTTAAAAACATCTCTAGGGAGCGCAAGCGACCTGGAACGGGCAAACAGGAGCGGGCAAACAGGGGCGTGGCACGTCAGTGAGGGCGTGGCACGGCAGTTTGCACGGCAGTTCGCACAGGCAGGGCGAACAGACAGGGCAGAAGCCTAGGTATTTCTGCAGCCTTTTTTGTAATTTTTTTTTTCTGTTTGTTAGTTTGTTTCTCTTTTCTACCTTTCCCCAGAGCTCAAGGCAGTCATGCCTCCCAAAAAAATGAAAGCTGTTGCTCCTGTTACCAGTAGAGGGGTGTTAATACAGACAGAACCCTCTAAAAAGGATGCAGCCACTCAGGCCTCTGGCTGCATAGACTGTTTGAGCCTGGACCTACTACCAGAGGACAGTATGAGAAGCACCTGCATACGATGTGAGCAGGTGAATGATTTGCTGGGTCTGGTGGCAGAGCTAAAGGAAGAGGTCGATAGGCTCAGAAACATAAGGGAGAGTGAAAGGAGAATTGACTGGTGGAGTCACACCCTTTCCACTCCTAAGGAAGCCCAGCAGGAGGTGGTGAAGCCCAGCCCCTCCTGCCATCAGGCAAACAGAACGGACCATATGGATGGGGACGAATGGAAACAGGTGTCTGGTTGTAGAGGCAAAAACACCCCCTCTCAACCCCTTTCACCTGCCAGGGTGCCCTTAAAAAACAGGTATATGGCCCTGGACTCGGACAGTCTGTTGGAGGACAGTCAGGAGGAGGATCTGTCTACAAGGTCTTCTGGTTACCCCCACTCTACAGGACGGGTTACAACTACAAGTAAGAGGAAAAAGAGAAGGGTTGTTGTAATCGGTGACTCCCTTCTGAGGGGAACTGAGGGCCCTCTATGTTGGCCAGACCCGTCCCACAGGGAAGTTTGCTGCCTTCCCGGGGCCAGGGTGAGGGATATTACCAAAAGACTTCCTAAGCTTATCCAACCCTCAGACTATTACCTGCTGTTGGTTGTCCAGGTTGGAAGTGATGACATTAACAAAAGGAGTACCAGAGTAATTAAAAAAGATTTCAAGGCACTGACCCGATCTCTTCATGGGACAGGAGCACAGGTAGTAATTGCCTCAGTTCCTGTGCTAGCTGGGATGAATGAGGAGAGGTTTAGGAAAGCCCAGCTTACCAATAGGTGGCTTAGGGGATGGTGCTATCGTCAAAATTTTGGGTTTTTTGATCATGGGACAAACTCCGTGTTGCCCAGTCTCATCAAAGCAGATGGGCTTCATTTATCTAGGAAGGGCAAAAGAACTGTAGCCCATAAGTTGGCAGGATTGTTTAGGAGGGCTTTAAACTAGGTTTGAAGGGGGAAGGGATGGCAACTGGGCTCTCCAGAGATAGGCCTAAGGGCATAGAGCCCGAGTTGAGAATGAAATCAGTGGCCCAGCTGAAGTGCATGTACACCAATGCATGCAGTATGGGAAACAAACAAGAGGAGCTGGAAGCCATAGTGCAGCAGGAAAACTATGACATAGTTGCTGTCACAGAAACGTGGTGGGATGAATCACATGACTGGAGTGCTGCTATGGGGGGCTACAAGCTCTTCAGAAAGGACAGACAGGGAAGAAGAGGTGGAGGGGTGTCTTTATATGTTAGAGAGTCTCTTGACTCTGTTGAAGTTGAGGTCAGCAGTGACAAGGTTGAGTGTCTGTGGGCCAGAATCAGGGGCAAGGCCAACAAGGCTGACACCCTTGTGGGAGTCTATTACAGACCGCCCAACCAGGATGATGAAAGAGATGAATTGTTCTACAAGCAGCTGGTGGATGTCTCAAAATCTCCAGCCCTTGTTCTTGTGGGTGACTTTAACCTGCCAGATATCTGCTGGGAGCTTCATACTGCAGAGAAGAGGCAGTCAAGGAGGTTCCTGGAGTGTATAGAGGACAATTTTCTTCATCAACTGGTAAATGAGCCTACCAGGAGTAAGGCCCTGCTAGACCTACTGTTTACAAACAGAGAGGGGCTGGTAGATGATGTAGTGGTTGGAGGCCGCCTGGGGCACAGTGACCATGAAATAATAGAATTTTCAGTCCTCAGGGATGTAAGGAGAGCCACCATTAAAACCACTACTTTGGACTTCCAGAGAGCAGATTTTGGCCTATCCAAAAAACTGATTCAGAGCATACTCTGGGAAACAACCCTTAAAGGCAAGGGGATCCAGGAGGGATGGACATGTTTTAAGAAGGAAATTTTGAGTGCACAGCAACAGGCTATACCAGTGTGCTGAAAGGCCAGCCGGAGGGGAGACGGCCAGCTTGGTTAAATAGGGAGATTCTGCAAGAAATCAGGGATAAAAAGAAAGTTTACAGACTATGGAAAAAAGGGCTGGCTACTTACGAAGAATTTACAGATAGAGCTAGGTCATGCAGGAAAAAAATTAGGGAAAGAAAAGTCAAATTTGAAGTAAATTTGGCTATTTCAGTTAGGGATAACAAAAAGTCCTTTTATAAATACATTAATAACAAAAGGAGGGGCAAGGAAAACCTCCATTCTCTGTTGGACTTGGAGGGAAATATAGTTAAGGAAGATGAGGAGAAGGCTGAGGTACTTAACACCTACTTTGCCTCAGTTTTCACCAGTAAGACAGGTGGCCCTCAAGACAACTGGCCTCTGGAGCTGGTAGACAGGAAGAGGGAGCTGAATACCCCTCCTGTATTCCAGGAGGATATAGTTACTGACTTACTGAGCCAGCTGGATCCTAACAAGTCTATGGGACCAGATGGGATCCATCCCAGGGTGATGAGGGAGCTGGCAGAAGAGCTTGCCAAACCGCTCTCCATCATCTTCCAACAGTCCTGGCTCTCTGGGGAGGTCCCAGATGATTGGAGGTTGGCCAATGTCACCCCAATCCGCAAAAAGGGCTGCAAGCAGGACCCTGGCAACTACAGGCCTGTCAGCCTGACCTCCGTGCCTGGCAGGGTTATGGAGCAGTTCATCCTGAGTGAAATCATACAGCACCTTCAGGGTGGACAAGGGATTAGACCCAGCCAGCATGGGTTTAGGAGGGGCAGGTCCTGTCTGACCAACCTGATCTCTTTTTACGATCAGGTGACCCACCTGGTGGATGAGGGGAAGGCTGTGGTTGTGGTCTATCTGGATTTCAGCAAGGCCTTTGACACTGTCTCCCATAATATTCTCCTCGAAAAGCTGGTAGCCCATGGCCTGGACAAGTGTACCCTCTCCTGGATTAGGAGCTGGCTGGAGGGTCGGGCCCAGAGAGTGCTGGTGAATGGAGCTGCATCCAGCTGGCGGCCAGTCACCAGTGATGTTCCCCAGGGGTCTGTGTTGGGTCCAGTCCTGTTTAACATCTTTATAGATGATTTAGATGAGGGGATTGAGTCCATCATCAGCAAATTTGCTGATGACACCAAGCTGGGAGGGAGTGTCGATCTGCTGGAAGGCAGGAGGGCTCTGCAGAGGGATCTGGATAGACTTGAGAGATGGGCTGATTCCAATGGGATGAAGTTCAATAAGGCCAAGTGCCGGGTCCTGCACTTTGGCCACAACAACCCCCTGCAGCGCTACAGGCTGGGCACAGAGTGGCTGGAGAGCAGCCAGGCAGAAAGGGACCTTGGAGTACTAATTGACAGGAAGCTCAACATGAGCCAACAGTGTGCCCAGGTGGCCAAGAAGGCCAATGGGATCCTGGCCTGTATCAGAAATAGTGTGGCCAGCAGGACCAGGGCAGTGATCCTTCCCCTGTACTCTGCGCTGGTGAGGCCACACCTTGAGTACTGTGTTCAGTTCTGGGCCCCTCAGTTCAGAAAGGATATTGAGGGGCTGGAGTGAGTCCAGAGAAGAGCAACAAGGCTGGTGAAGGGACTGGAGCACAAGTCCTATGGGGAGAGGCTGAGGGAGCTGGGGTTGTTTAGCCTGGAGAAGAGGAGGCTCAGAGGTGACCTCATCACTGTCTATAACTACCTGAAGGGAAGTTCTAGCCAGGTGGGGGCTGGTCTCTTCTCCCAGGCACTCAGCAATAGGACAAGGGGGCACGGGCTCAAGCTCTGCCAGGGGAAATTGAAGTTGGATATCAGAAAAAAATTCTTTCCAGAGAGAGTAATCAGGCATTGGAATGGGCTGCCCAGAGAGGTGGTGGATTCACCATCCCTAGAGATTTTTAAACGCAGATTGGACATGGCGCTGAGTGCCGTGTTCTAGTAAATGGACTAGAGTTGGACCAAGGGTTGGACTCGATGATCTTGGAGGTCTTTTCCAACCCAATCGATTCTATGATTCTCGATGTTCTTTGTCACTGAGACTGAATTATTTCTCTTCTTTCACGACTCCATCAAAAGCCAAAGATGATGGCAGAGTTGAGGGAACTCATCTGGATAAGCTGCTGCCCTATTTGTGCAAAAGGCTAGAGCTTTGCTCACCAAATAGCTTTTAACCTGCTGCCAATGTGTGAGACCTGTCTTGTTTGAGCTCTTAGGAAGATAATGAGCCCTTTTCTCTGAGGTAAAGTAAAGCAAAAGCAGGAAGAAATTGGTGAATGCACTGCTGAATTAGGTAGTATACCTCTGGCAGTGGGCAATGTCCTCTGTTTGGCAGAGGACAGAGAATACCTTCTGTCAGCAAAAGAGAAACATGAAAACGTCATTTGAAGTGAGGGAGTTGCATGTCTCCTCCTTGAAGCCATCAAACACAGAACTTTCTGCTCAGCTTTATCCTTGCTGAAGGCAAAAGAAAGCTTCAGGGAAACTGCTGGAAGACACCTCAGCCTCAGGCAGAAGCTGACAATGCAGCAATGACTCTTGGTGTAATGATTGCGAGGAGAAGTATAGTAAAGCTTTTGAAAGTGAAGAGCAGAAAGAGTAGCCAACTGGTAAACAAACAAATAAACAAGAACCAGCCAAATCCCTGAGAAATGAAATGAAAAAAACTAAACAAATCCTGCTCACCTCCACAGCTAACTCCCACTGTCCTGTCTAGGTGCATGGGTTTAGTTCTTTGGGAAATGGACTCTTCCTTGGGCTTTGAGAACCCAAATGCTAAAAGCTACATGAGTACTAATTATGAGAAAAAGGTCTATTCAGCCTTATAAGTCAGTTTAATGGATTCTAAATAAAAGTGGCAAGGATCCACTTTCCTTTGCATCATGAAGGCATGAAGGAAAATCATTGTTACTTCATGTTGCTCTGTAAATAGAGCTGAAGGCTCTCATAGAAGAACGAGCATCCTGTGCACTGCAAGACAAATGCAGAAGCCAAGAGACACTTCACCCAGGCAATCTTAGGCATGTGCATAAGCTCAGGACACAAGAAGGCAAATAGCCCTTAAACAATGCAAGAAAAAAGATAGATTAGTTTTTGCTTTTTTTAGATACATTATTCTTTATCTTGTTAGGTCTGATTTTAAGTTGTATAATTATGTTAAAGTATCCCACATTTCCCCTCTGCCTTTGGCTTGCCTACAGTGAAAATTCCAGAGCAAAGCAAAGCCAAGGCTATACCAAATCTCCTTTGGAGACCACCAAATCTATTATAATGTGCCCTTTGAAGAATAACTTGGATAGTCCCCAGAAACAGGAAGCAAGTGTAGAAGGCAGAGCTTGTCACTAGTGAAGGACAAACTTCCCTGGAAGTTCAGAAACCTGAGGGAGGGAAACTGAGAAAACATCATACAATGCATTAGCCAAAAATTGGGAGACTGTGATCCACAGGATAGTCCTTGCAGGGCAGACTAACCCAGCCTCTGACATCTTTAGAGCTGTTTTGAAACAATCAGACTGGACCAAAGAACTTGCATTCATGGTTGAGTGGCCAGAGTGGAGAAGTACATGAGCAGCATGGCAAAGATGGATACAGCTGCAGAGGGGCAGCTGCAGAGCCTCTTAATCCCCACCAGTAAATCTGATCCTGTAATGTTGCCAAGCCAAGGTCTCAGGCCAAGTGTTTGCTGCAGCAATTCTGCCTTGTGCAGAAAGGCCCTTGGTGGGGTCACAGCCCAGATTGGGCTGCCTTCTCCCATTTCTCTGCAGCATCTCCAGAGAGGTGGGAAAGAGGTGCTTGTTTTGTCATGCAAAGCCATCCCCAGGGTTAATGGAGATATGGAAACCCCTAGCACTGCAGACAGAGGCCCCTCCAGGCACTTTTCTGCCTACCATCAGCAGAAGAATGACATAGGTTGCAGACACTCAGCACTGCAGCAACCCAGCTCCACAGGCTTAAGCACATTGGACATGTGAACTTAAAAAAGCCCCAAACATTTAAACAAGTGATGTTATAAACTCTAATGAGACTCAGAGCCTCACTCAGTAGCCTTTTGTCTGTGACAGACAAAAAGGAGGAGGTATTTCTCTGCAAGGTTTGGCAATCAGAAACCATTTTCTATTATGGGGAGCAATGAGCAAAGAAACACTGGCTATGAGAGAGGTAAAACGTGGGGTTCACCATAAGCTTTCAGGAAGTGACAGCCCTAATGCAACAGCTGACTCACCTGAAAATCCATAGATGAGTGATCATATAATATCAAGGCAAACAATTAATTTTGAACAGCACCTGCTGCACGAAAAACACTCACAGTACTTGAAGCAACATCATGGGCTCAATATGCTTCAAGAAAAAGAGAAACCCACTCAGGTCAAAGGTAAGAACAGCTATAAATAACACCAGCAGGAAGAGAACCATATCAAACAGGATTTTGATCATGCAGAGAGCAGCAGCAATCCCTTGAACAGCTGAAAGGCAAAGAGGGCCAAAGACTGATGCTCAGTGACAGGGACTCTCGGGGGAAGCAAGAAGAGGAGTTATCTTTGGGGTTTTAAACAACCTGTTGTCTGTGCTGCACTGGTTTCCTGTATGACCTTGAAGAAGTCTCACAGCATATTTCAGTGCCCAAGCACAGAATAGTCTTTCTGAGAGCCGGTCTGTGAAGGTTTGTAGAGTGCTTTGTGATGCCTGGATAGAAAGAGGTACTTGCTTTTTGGGATTGAGAATTGGTTGACGTCCGACAGCATTTCTGACCAGCCACATTTATAATCACCCGCCAGTTAGGAGAGCTGCAGCTTTCACAGCTGCTCGGTCCACAGTGGAACAATCCTGGAACAGTGTAGCTCTTGTTGCTATCCCCCCTTAGAGGTTGAACTAAAGTTCAGTTTTGAGTGAACACAGCACTAACTCTCATACCCAAACCTTCAACTAAACACCTGCAGTGATTGTCAACATGCACAGACAAATGAGAAGTTTATCCTAGAGCCCTGTCTTTCTCAATGCTCCCTGTCTCTAATCATCTGATTCGTTATCTGTAAAACTTCCATAGCTTTCTCCAGAGCTGGTTTAGTCACACCTAAAACCCCTTTGTTTCTTTGGACAGCTCATTGGAGGTGTGGGCTGCCTGTGGACAGATAATTCTAAGTACCCACAGAGCTCCTGACAGACTCTTCAACAACCATTCTGTGTTGAAGGCATGGACAATCCTACTTCCACTTCAAACCTTGTCACCAAGTGAAGATCCTCCCAGGGAAGAGCTAAATGAGTCCTTTTGATTCCCTGAGACAACCCATAAGTGAGGCACAGGTCAGTCCCCCAGCAGCCGTAGAACATTTGTCTAAAAAGAAACAGATGTGAGCCACAGGTTTGAGCCTGACCCTCCTTCCTTTACTATGCTGCCTCTGCACAGCTATTTCTCAACATGAGAGACATGCCTGCTCTCAGTGTTACCCCATTTCCTAATTGATCTGGATTCCAGCTGCAGATATTCCTGTTTTTAGTTAATACTTTTTGTTTATAGCCCACAAAAGGCATGATGTGGTTGGAATAAAATGCATTGAATTTCCTTCTGTGTGTAATGCTCTCGCAGGGGTAGTGGCATTCCCTGCCAGAGGAAGCAGCCCAGCAAACCTCATGGCAGGGCTTACAGTAATCTAATCAGAAGGAGATAAGAGTCTGGATGAGCTTTGCAGTGTCTGATATGGATAAACACCAGACCAAGTCGTTTCAGCATTCATGAGAGAATGAACCAAAGCATTTAGATAGCTGCAAAAAAGATTTTTCAAACAATAAGAACAATTAAGATGAGATGTAATTGGTACCTCACATTTTAAAAGCAAATGCAAACTCATTTCATCCATGTCTCTGTACTTGCCCACTTCCTTTGGCAAGCAAAAAGAAGCTTTATTTCGATCAGCTTACTTGACTGCACACAACTCCTAGCTGAGAAAACACTTCTTGGGGACTAATTTATTCCACAAATACAACATTTTCCTGCTCACAAAATAGACACAAACACATTGCAGTTTCCTTACATATTTTTCTTTGAAATTTTTTGGCACATTTGCATGAATTGTTTGTGCATTCAGTGTTTGCAGTGTTTAATGCCTGGAATCCAAGGAGTTGTTAGGGGCAGTTGGTCACGTACATCACAGGCTATTATTTCTGCTGGTCCCTGGTGGGGACAGTCCTTCATGGGTTTCAATTCAATGTCCTTTGATGTCAGTGAAAATCTCTCTCTTTGACTTCAGCACGCTTGGGTCCAGCCCTTTGTCAGGGAACTGGGAGAAGCCACTGGGTTTTCAGTCTCTCAACCGGTCTCAAATTCATTTAGGAGCTCAGCAAACATTCATGCCTTCCCACATAGGCCTTGCTCAGCTCCACTCCTAAGAAAAAACAAAGTTTTCAAACATCTGTTGTAGACAACATTTTGTTTCCTTGCAATTTGCATGGTTATTCAGACCAGTGAAAAATGGCATAAAATGGTGCCCTGCTGAACTTCACACTCTGCTCTGGTGCAATTGGCAAATATGAGAGGAGTGAAGGATGAAGGTCATCACTTGGACCAGAGTTTGCCAAGTTAATTGTTGGGGGAAGATGGCAAGCCTGTGTATGTTGAGGTGCCTATTTTGATCTCTAACATTCGTGGTGCTATGAGGAAGCAGAAGTATCAGAAGGACTGACACCAAGATTTTTCTTTTCCTACTCCTCCAGGGCAGTGCTGTACTGGCAGCTCATTTAATTTTAAGACTGTCTGCATATAAAAATATAAATTGTCTCTCTTCAAAATCTGGTTTAAAAATAGCACTGTTTGAGGAGTATATAAATAAGTAATCATTTGGAACACAATATTAGAGCTCCCTTCTTTAATTAAATGGTTGCTTGATGCATTTCAAAGCTCTATTCTGACTCAATCTTCCTGTATCTCTGTACTTTTCCTGTTATGAACAAACCTTGGCTAACTGCATTATGAATTTTAGAGCAAAATAGATGGCTCAGAGTAATAGGACTATTAATATCCTAATTGCTGAGATGTGGTTGGGACTATCCCATTCTCATGCAGTCACAGGAAGAAATAACATCTCAGACATGCCCGTTAAGCAGGAATGGCTTCAATGGCCATCACTGCCTTCTTTTGACACCTGGTTTACAGGAGAACACAGAGAAATATTCCAGTGAGAGGGCACATTTTTTTTTCTCTCAACACACATAGCATTAGCTAGACACAGCCAGGAATGTAATCCTGACTATTCAGACCAACCCCTCTTCTGGTTCCAATGCTGCTGGAGGGTGAGTAGAAAGCCCATGCATTTCTCTTTGTTAGAGTGCATTCTTTGTGTAATCCCTGGATTGGGTCAGACTTTTTTTAGTATCACAGAAGTGCGGAATGGAGAAGACACATGACATGAGGCCAACAGTTCACCCCATCCCCAAGCAGGATTATTGACTCTGTTTTATTTATGAACTCTATTTCATCCTCATGGTTTTTACCTTGTCCAGTTTGAGATTTTTGAAGTCACTTAGCTTTTGCTCAACTCCCTATGGTGCTATTAGAAAGTGCATTTCCATAAAAGCTCCCTGATTTCAAGGTCTATAGCTCCTCTTTCTTAATTTCACCCAACTATTCGTGGATATCATAACTCAAAGGATATCATATGCTTTACTTGGAGTTTTAAGGGACCATTGGTGACTGTTTAGCTCTTCTGTACATATTCAGCAGTTCTTTTTTTTTGCTTGCAGGTCCTTGTCATGCTGGGAATCAGATTTCCCCAGCACATCACTCTTTACTTCTCATGTAAGCTTGTGATCAGCTGCCAAACAACCAGAAGCAGTTTCTTTTTTTTTTTTTCCTGAATGACATGAGGGAAAGGACAAGAGGTCCTAACTAGAAGAATGCAAGGAAAATCACAGACTTTGCCTGTGGCTAGCTTGTTTATACACTTGCTTTTTGAGAGGGAGAAAAGGAGAATAAATAATGTCTGAAGATGACCATTTTTCATCTGACTTGAATGGACCTAAAAATTCCCTGGAGTCTTTCCCCAAAAGGCAACTCAAACTGTGTGTGACATGGTTTTGGGTCCACACAATGGTATGAAAGGCACATTTGGTGTCTAAAGCAGCCGTGGGAGGCCATAGTCATGTGATGGAGATGGGAAAGAGATGAGGCATGCTTCATGGGAGCTCTGTCAGTGCAGTGTCAAACTTGCTATGGGATTGTGTATAGAGCAGTACAACCTCATAAGCCTTTTGCTGGCTCTCATCCCTCATGGCTACAGTTTTACTGAGTAAATGCTTTTTCCTTCTCTCCCACCTGACAGCTATTCCTGCCAACCAGGCAGGTGCTGTTACTGCTCTAAACCCACAGCCACCACTGCAGCTTCAAAGGGATGGACTGGTCCTCACCCTGCACATTCACACTCAAGGCTTGCACAGCAGCATTTGGTCAAAGCTCACATGGGGCCAGCCCTAGTCAGAGTGTGTTGCACACATGATCCTGACACAATGCCATGAGAGGCCTTAGGGCTCCACAGCTGGGAGCTTAGGAGCTCTGTAAAGGTCTGGTCAATAAGGTTTGTGTTAAGATTTGTTCAGATGTCCCACAGAGGTGAGCTGCTTTTAAACCCTTTGCATTTACAGATGGCTGCTCCCTTTCACATGTTTTCTTTTGAATTCCTTCTGAATATGGAGTGATATTCAGAAGAAGAGATGATGTTCAAAGTAAAAATAGGTGTGCATTTCTAAATGTATATTACAAGATACCTTGTAAAGCTATTGAGTTTCTTGTGGCCTCACCCAATTTGCTTGGCTGCTTTTGTTTTTATCAACATGAGTTTGCCTGGATGCCAGGTTCAGGTGGTGAACAAGCACTGGATGGAAAGCTGCTGTGGGAGGAAAAGCAGAACTTTTAAATTTTCTCCAGCTCTTTTGGGCTTGGGAGGAGAGGAGTGACAGATCAGACAGGAGCAATGTAGCATCAATGTACATGGGTGGGGTTGTGGCAGTGCTGGGAAGGAGCTCAGGCATGTAAGAAATACAACCTGGGAAAGGACATTTACAGAGGAAAAATGAAGTGGATACATCTGAAAGCGATTTTTTTTTCAATTAAAAAGAGGAAGAATTGTTATTGCCTCACTCCCTTTGGTCTTGATTTTAGAGAGTGCAGAGTAACTTCATAGGAATATTTTCAACATACAGAAGTGGTTCTTCTCAATTACACAGGACCTTCTGTTAAGTTGCTTGAGGCTTGTGTGGTAACAACATTATTCAAAATAGCAATGGCTTGTCTTTTATCAATTAGGGGAACAATGGTAGAATCATCTTTCACTAATCCCTAATCCTCCCCACAAATGCCTGAGATTCCCATTCAGAGAATGTTTGTTTTACTTACATGTTTGTTGGGATGGCAGCTGTGGGACTGGATCAAATGTCTTTCAGATTCTGGGACATTTTGAGTCTCATAATGGAAGTAAATAACAGACTTCAAGAACAAATATTTAGGGAACACTGCAAGAAATGTTCTGTTTAGAGTTAGACATTTTAAAATTGCAGTAGTTATGATATATAAGTGAGGTACCAGCCAGGCTCCACGTGTATGTGACTATAAGGACTTCATGGGATGTATTCCCCTTCCCCACAGACCAAAGTGTAGTCAGCTGATTGTTAAACTTGTGTCCAAAACTAGCAATGAGAGTTTTGTCACTGTCACCTCAGATTTCCAGACTTTGACTATCCTATGGAAATCATGCAAACATTGAAATACGGGTACTTGTTAATATGGTAGGTAAGATTTAGATACAGAGCTTACAGACACTTGCCAAATTTCAGTTTCTTTCCTGTTGTAGGTCATAGTCACCTCCCATGCAATGTTACGCCAAAGTGCTATTAGGAATTCTGTCTGGGCACACTCCCAGGATTGGTGATCATCATGGCATAGAGACTGAAGAACGAGGCACAAAGACATCTCCTGAGTGAAATTTGGGACAGCCTTCTTACTTTACTGGTCATAACCAATTCTGCAGGTTGGATGGTTTGGAAAAAAAATCATCAAAGATGATGGGTTTGGCATTGCCCCTTAGCAGCATTTTAAGCATTTGCTCAGAGAGGATCTTTGCAGCTATTCCTTTCCACGCTGACTGTTTTTCCAGAGAGTTTCCTACTGAGCCAATGTAGTTACACAGTAAACACTATTAGAAGCAGGCCAACATATGGTATCACTTAGGTAGAGAGCAGTCCCAGCATCATCATAACACTATTTCAGTATCTCTGGTTCCACTTCTAACCCCAAAGGTGTTAAAGAATTTTTTACAACCCATGAAGAGTTTTCTTTTGATACCATGCTCCATACTTCAAGAGGAAAAGACCTAAGGTCAGGAGGAGAACAGTGCCCAACCAGCAGTTGGCTATGTAGTCATCTGATTACTCTGCTGCAGACTAGGTCAGTCAGATGTTAAATCAAAATAGGTTTGAAGTCTTTACAATTCTATACAACCTTACTCAGCTTTGCTGACCTAACATGAAATGTGAGCCACTGCAGATGCAAACCACTCCAGGAAATATGAGCCACCAGGACCTAATGGAAAACCATGAGTCCCACTGTGACTGCTCCTCAGTGTTCCAAGCAGCAGCTGAAGGTATGATTGCAGGCAACACAGCAGGAATCAGATGTGTAAGGGAAGGAAATTCTGGTGTTTGGCAAAGGCAGACTACTCGGGAACTTGTCAAGCTGTCTTGTCCCCATTTGCCTGCAGGACCAGAGCAGTGTAAAGTTACTGAAGACCGCCCAGGGAATCCAGATGTCTGGCAAAGAGAATTGAAGGAAGCCTCCCAGAAAGTGATAGGAACCTCCATTCGTGAGGAGCATCTGGGTTTGCAGCAGCACAAGTGAGGTTAGAAGAAATGTGTGGCAGACTGCCCACAGCAGCATGGAGTGGCAGGGCTGGAGTGATGGTTCTGTGAAGGGGAAGGGGAGGGTGTTACTTTGTGTTATAAGTGAGGAGCATTTCTCTGCTTGGCAACCCTCTACAAGCCAATTCTCTGCCTATCAAGTTGCATGAGACAGCTCAAGCTCTCTGCAAACCTTCAGTGGGCTCCTGGCAAAGCATGGCTCTAAGCAATGGGGAAGTTTGAGGGGACAGGTCTGGTCCTCTGAGTCAGATGGGAATGTGGAGTCCCAGCTCTCAGGCTGAAGTTCTTATACAGAAGGGGCCTCAGGACCTTGGTGACAGTGGAAGGTGAGCAGGGGGGTTTGGTTACAAGTGAAACCTTAATTAAGGTAAAAGCTCTGGCAACTGCATCCCCTCTCAGCAGTGGGGTACAAAGCCAAAGTAAGGCTTTTGGACTCATTTATGACAGCAGTAGATACTGCCCCTCACCAAAAACAGCATGTAGAAATTGTGCAATATCATAGAAGATACACCACATGGAAAGAAGAACATTCCCAAACCATACAGAAAAGAACAAAAAGATTGTTCTGGCTGTGAAATGGTTCAGATGAGTATCTGTGGGAAGAAAATCCTTTGGAAAATTTATTTTAGAAAATCATTTTCCTTTAACAGGAAATCTAAAGGTATTCCAGGACCTCAGAGTCTCTCAATCTCAGCAACATGCTGTTCATACGTGCCCCAGCATGAGCTTGCAGAGGTATCACGCACCAGATTTTCAGTTGTGGGAAACTAAAGATAGAGAAGTGCATCTATATTTGGAGGGTAAATGAGGCATCTCACACCTACTAAGCAGAACAGATTCCTCTTTCCTACAAATTAAGCCACCTGTCTCCTTTAGAAGCACCAGCTTCTGACACCCACAATTAAACTGTGAAGCTTCTAAGGTTTGCTAGACATCCTTACACAGGGAGGCCAGCACAGTATAATTCAGTAGGCCACCTCCTCTATAACAAGATCATCACTAATGACAATGTGTTACCCTGCATTTCTCCAAATCCACTATTATCTTGCTCTTTTTTGGGTCCATAGCTTGAGGCAACTTGAAGTAATTGCTGTCTCCCAAAGACAGGTGTTCAACATCTTCAAAAAAAAAATCAATCTTATTTTAAAAGCATCTTATATCAGACAACCAAAACTGGGTGTTGTAAGGAAATAGTCTGGTTCATTTTCTCACTGGGGTGCCCTTGTACTGATGTACTCCTCAAGCAATGAGGTGCTGGCACTGGTGAGTGTTTGGCTAAAAACATACAAGAGAGTTTTGGTGATCTCAGGTAAGATAGAAATACTGTAGATTGACCTACCACTTAGATATTTACTGTGCAGGTTTGTTTGTTTTTTAATTTCAGTACTTAAAAAGTAAAATCAGCTCTTGAAGGCTTTTAAGAGGTCACATAAACACTAGGAGCTGCAGTGTGTGTCCTCAGCACCTGAAGGGCTACTGGTGGAGCTCCAGTTCACGTGGGAAAACAGCTGCTCTGGCCCTGCTGGGGGAAAAACAAGTAGACTCCAGCAGCTCATGGAGGTGCCTGAAGTTAGTCCTGCTGGAGGCATCTTCAGGAGGGTGCACCAAACAGCGTGGCCTGGTTTTGGCAACCTTTTTTTCTCTTAAAGGTCTGTTCATGCAGAAGTAGAAACAGTGCTGAGGTCGTCACTTTGTTCATTGGTACACAGATTCAAAAAAGAAAGGAAGGAAGGGCAGCTAGCAAAGCAGAAGGGAGACATAGTCCAGGGCTGAAAGAAAAAAAATATTAAAAAATAAAGAAGAAGCAGACTCATTTTTAACAAGCAGCGCTATTTCTGTGTTGCACAAGAGCCACACAAGTCACACTGAGCCTTCTATGATTGGTATGCATTTGTTTAGACTGCTATTTCAGAAGAGGGCAAGAGAGGGTCCCAGGACTGTGGGAGACCTTCTACTTATAGCTATGAATTAATTCTAATTAGCCCTAGAAGTGGGTCTCTCTGGCTCTTTGTTCTCTGAAATTGTGCTTTTCAGATGCACGCTTCTCAATTAGCAGCTAATTATGATGGTCTTGCCTCCTTGAGGCTAGATGGGTATTAAAAAATGCCCCCCTGACAGCTGTTGGAGTTTTGCCTCAAGCTTGAGCAGCAGAATTATTGATACTGATTTCAAGAGTCTTTTGCTCTTGTACATAAATCCCTCGCAGACTTGAAACAACACTATTTGTGACACTACTGAGATTTATTTGATGCTGTAGAAAATACATCGTATTTCAAACCCTCACCAAATGTAGTGAAAGGAAAATCAGGTCATATGTGTGTCCAATAGTCTGTCCCTTCTCTCCTCTTCTGAGGCAGTGAATATGAGGAACCCAGATGCAGACCTCACCAGGTTTTGAGGAAAAATTAGATGTTCCCAGGCTGTTTTGCTATTACCAGCCTTTCTCTACAACTGTTATTGGACAATGATCTAATCTAGATCCAGACCTAGTTTCCCTTATGCCAAGGACCCAAAGTAATCATTTCCCAATAAGCTAGCTCCAGTTTTGTAGACTATTGCAAGCCCAGCAAAGAACTTTTTTACCTCTGTGATATGTGAGTTTGGCTCTGGAATCAGTGGCAGGGCAGAAAAAAGGATGGAAAGGAAATGCATAAGAATATCAGATTTGCCCTACTGAGGTGACTTCGATGGCCCATCTTGCCCCATATCCCACCTCTGTTGATGGTGGCAGAACACGCTGCGCAGGGAGTTCAGTGAACACAACCCTGCTTATTCCCTTTATTGTGTCTCTATTGTCCATTAATTTGTCTAACCACTTCTTGTTCTAGCTTGTAGTATCAGTATCCATAACCTTCTGCATGAGTAAATCCCAGAAGTTCACTACTCACTGTGGAAGAAATTTGCTTTCTTTCACCTCTTTTAAGATGATCTCCCAGTTCAAGCATCATTTTTCCAGCATCACCTCTCATTTTAAGCTGCGTGTATTTTGTTCTACATGCAGAGGGGAAAATGGTTCCTTTGTTCTTCAGTCTCTCTGTTCATACTAGGACCTGTGCAAAATGGATCTGCTGAAGGATGAGACAATCAAAGAAGCATCAAAACTTTCAGCTCCTTTTAGATGTATAGTTGTTCTCAGATAACAGTAAATACAGTTTGCCTAGCTGTCTTCATGTTCTTGTTGTATGACGATTTCACTTCAGATCTCCATGGAATAGTTATGATCTGATATTTCCTTGGTAATACCAAGGATTAGAAGTACTAAAGGGACTTTGCAAAAGTACTATTTTCAGATAAAATTTCTTTGCTGTAAAACTAGATATAAGACAAACCCCATATCAAATCAGTCAGACTTTTCACATATGGGTAAGAACTTCACACAGATGCTAATTATTTCTCCCCAGACCTGGAAATCCTCAGTCTAGAACATGTGTCTGGGAAAGGAAGAAAGCCTTACACCGAATAGATACACAGTAGCATCTCCTTCCACATACATAAAGCTCAGCTATGAAAACGTGTTTCCATGTTGCAAGCACCAGAGAAATGCGGTGTATGCATTACTACTGCAGCCTTACAGCTCCTGGTATGCTGAAGTTCCTTTCTCAATGCAAAAATCTATGTCCTGAAGGGAGAACAAGCATCTCTAGATTAAATTAAATTGCAAAATATTTATTATATCAAATAATTTCCATGAAGATTTCCAACATTTCTCTTTCCTACAGAAAACTGAAAGGATCACAGCAGCAGTTGAATGCAGTTTGGCTGGCTGAGGCTGAATTGTATGTTAACTGGTCCTCAGATACGTATTTTGGTTCAATATATGAAAGTATAGGGAAAGGTTGTCCAGGTGCCCTGGAATTTGCACCAACGCAGGACTTAAAAAAAAAGTTAAGCAAACATCAGTCAGAAAGGACAATATTTGATTATGCCCTGAGCACAAAAAGGAACCAGGTAACTTTCTCAAATTCTCTCTAGGCTAATTTATGTGATTCCATAAAATAGCAACAAACTGACAAAGTAGAAGTCTCTGCCTCTGTTTCACATAGCACTTGTCAAGTGTGTCTGTCTGCTAAGCAAACATGCCAAGTCTGCTGCCTCCCTAAATAGCATGCTGGAAGCAAAAGAGTAAGTTGTTTTAATGGGAAAACATAGACAGAAGTACTGCTGTGAACAAAAAACTTCCCTAAGATTGCAACATCCAAATGTTCATCCTTAGCCACATAATGCAAACTGGTGATAATAATGGAAAAACAACCACAAAGGGGAAAAAGGTGGGTGGGGAGAGGGAAGAGGGGGTAAGGGAGGGAGGGAGGATGGAAGGAAAGACAGAAGGAAGGACCATGCAGATATGAGTAAAAAAAAATAATTTCCTGAAAAACACTAAAAAACTAAGATACAGTTAAAGCAAGTGTGCATGCAGTTGCAAGAGAAATGTGTGCAGTGCTCTGTAACATTCACAGTGCTAGCTTTTTAAAATTATCATATTACAAGCCTTCCCAAGCAAAAAGCACCAAGATCTTTTATAAAACCCAGTGTTATTACAATTCCAATACCCTTGTTTGGAGTCCCTTTCTATTGACATAAGGCTGTGAAGTAACATATATTTAGATCTGTTTTCTGCTCCTCCCTTGTCAAACCCCAGCTATAACAGTGGCAGCATTACTGTTGAGCATTAAGGACAAATTTCCATCCCCTGGAAATCACCCTCCATCAGCTGAGCTGTAGTCAGTGATCTCACTGAAGCATTCAGGCTGCCTCACCTGCAAAGTCAAACACAAGGATTTAAGTAAGGCCATTTCATCTGGCAATTGAGGCAGGTTGAGAGCACACATATGGTTCATTAGTATGGTTCAGCCAGCAGGCGATAACTCATTAAGCTACAGTAACTCGACTGTGTTTGATCATGTGCTTTATGCCCCAAGGCAATTCATAAGTAAAGCAGTAAAGTCAACTTATCTACCATCTCAATTTCTCCCTCCCTCTCTCTTTCTTTCTAACCACAGAAAATCGTGGTTAAACCACAAAGGATAATTTCTGGACACAGAACAGTTCACCACCTTCCTCTTTTTAGCAGACTGACTGCTCTTGAAGATTGTTATTTTGTCTCCTTTCAGCTTTGCTTTCTCTAGGCTAAATATGAAGCCTTTCTCTCTGCTCTTTGCAGCCTCTCTCTCCTCAGGACTTGCAGCCATGTCTTTCCCAAGGTGTAATGCCAGAAACCTGTCCCAGTGATCCAGCTGAAGGACTTAGCCTTCTGTGTCTAACATGTGACATCCCCGTCTATCCAACCCAGACCAACGTTTCTTCCTTTCACAGCTGAGTCATTGCTCCATCATAACCTCCAGCTTCTTTGTGACAGAGGTCTGCCTGGCTACTCTATCCCACCATGTGCCTGTGGAGCTGATTATTTTAATGTAGGTGCAGATTTGTGCTTGTCTTCACTAAATTGCATCCTGTTTCTTTACAGATCGTTCCTCTAATTATTGAGATCTTCTGAGCACTAATCCCCTCCTCCCTAGTGTCTCTTGCTTTTAGCTGAAGCTCTAACAAAGGGGTCTCTACCCCTTCACCCAAATTATTAATGACAATATTGAATGGACTTGAATCCAGGCTTAGGGACATCCCTAAGAATCCAGCTCAATAAATCTTTCCAGTTTAACAGTGTTGACTTGGTAACTGCTCCTTGATTACTCTCAGTAATTTCATCTAAACCTTTTTCATTTGATTTTCTTATAAGAACACTGCATTTCTAAAGGCAAGATACTGTAGCTACAGCTTCTCCCTCTTATATGGGCAGTGAGAAAACCTTAATTTATAATAGTTAATGCTGAGAAAACATGCAGAAAGGAAACAAAGATCCTTGTGTGAGGCCTGAATTCATCTGGATTCTCTCTGTGAAGGATTAGAATGTAACCAAATATCCCAGCCTGTGTGTTGCAAACCCATTTCAGAATTCATGAAAAACATCTGCTGGTGACTCCCACTGCACTAAATAGGAGGATAGACAAAATTAATTTGGGAATAATTTAGTATTAACACTTCCTAAACCATGGGCTCCTCAATTTCCATGAGATTTGGATCAATCTTACATGCATCCAAATTCTCTTTCCAGAATCAACTGTAAGGGTTGGGTTTCCATCAGTGACCTCAACTCCTGCACAGGTAAAAATTGCTGAGCTTCAAACTCCATGTGGGAGGGGGGTGTTTGTTTTTATACAAGGGGAAGGAAGTCACCTATTTCACTCCCTTGTGTCTAGCAATTTTGTTATTTGCATAATGAAATATGGGAAGCTAATGTAACACATGCAGATATACAGAGAACTTCTTATGTTTTTCATGTGATCCTGGAGAACAGAAGCAAGCAAGGGGGTAGAATAAAATACAACCCTAAACACCTGTAATATTGTATGGCATGGTAATAAAATATTCCTCACTTAAGCAAGAGCTTTTGAACTGCTTGTTAGAGAAGCCCTTCCCTCTCCACTGGTTTTTAGAGGCAGCCTAGAGAGATTATGTGCTTAAGTTAGTCATTTAAATTTAGATACCTAGAACAAACATTGCAGAGTCCCCTTCTCCCTTCCCAGAATAAATACTTCAGGATGACATGAGACCATTCTCTTTCTAAAAAAGAACCAGTACAACAAGAAAACTTTAATAAGAAGAACTATTTCACTCGCTCTTCAGTGTGGTCATTGTTTGTTTGTTCTTCCAGTGTCAATTTTGCCTAATAACTGAATGGGAACTGATGCAAATTAAGAAGGGTATTTCTGATCACTGGTTGAGCACTCACTTTTTGCTAATGAAAAACTGAACTGTAAAATCAAGTCAAAATATTTTTTCTGAGTTCCCAGTGGAATTCAAAGCCAATACACATTTGTACTTCCGTTTGCTCCACAGGCGGCTTGGCATCCCTTTCACTGACATTGACTCCAGCCAGAAAAGCCCATCAGGTCTTTCAGGTTCCCACTGGCAGGAAAAGTACCATTTTCGTTGCCCCAACATTTGGAAAACAGAAAATGTGCTGAGTCTCAATGTCCTTCTAGCCTCCATAAATCACTCATAGAAAAGAGCGGAGATTAGTTGGGCAGCACATTGTATGCCCTAAACCAGAGCTGAAGTGGGACCTCCAGAGTCGCTATAGAAGGATTTCATCACGAGGAAGAGAGGCTGAGCAAACAGCAAGGATGCCTTGTCACAACAACATCCTGTCCTTGCAAACAGGAGAATGGCTTTTGAGGGAATGACAGAGCTTTGGATCTCAGCTCCCTGAGGCAAGTTCAGGCAAGTTCAGACTCATTGCTTTTGTGTGATGGAAGGTTTGGGTTTATTATTAGATTGAACGCAAAGGAGCCTTGCCAAGTTTGAAAGTTCATGATGTTTCAAGAAGAGAAAGGAAGTGTCTTTACCTCTTGGAGAGGCTAGCCCATAAGCTATGAAACAGGCCAGGAGTTATTTAGCTCTTATTCCAAATGATGAATGGAAGATGGCTGAAGAATAGACTGCTGAAACCCAGGGACAGATCTGCCCTTCAGAGCTTGCAAGTGAGGGCACCACAGCGTTTATCCTCATTGTGAAATTCCCATTTCCCAAGTCTGCATTTTCTGCTGTGAATGAGATAAACATTGATATAGAGCAGAGCAAACAGAGTCTGCTGTGAGGCTCATCAGGGGATTACTGGCTACTCAAACAGAATAAGAGTGGGTGGGAATTAAATATATATAATATATTAAATCTTTCCCCCTTGCTTTCAACTCTTTCTCACCATCCTAAAAATCCATTTTTGAGCCAGCCGGGTATTTGCCTCTGTCTGAAGGCTGTCCCAGACCCTTGCTGCTCTCAAGACAGAGACATTCTCTTGTTCCTAGCCTTAGCTAATAGCAGACACTTCAGATGCATTTGCTTTTGTGTCAGCCGTCTCCCCAGCTTAAATAGTTTGTATCCTTCCTCTATTCCAATTATTCCAATAGACAGCAATCATAGCTCCTCAGAGCCCCAGTTTTGCTAAGGAAAGAAACCC
This sequence comes from Pithys albifrons albifrons, assembly GCF_047495875.1. Lineage (NCBI taxonomy): Eukaryota > Metazoa > Chordata > Aves > Passeriformes > Thamnophilidae > Pithys > Pithys albifrons. The sequence goes on from NC_092458.1 coordinate 57,587,925, forward strand.
AAAGCTTTTTATTTCACCTTATATCAATTAGGTAATTTCCCCCCCCCCCCTCAGTCTAATTTTATATCCTAATCTGCACTTGATTTCAGTAACGTATCTCGCCCTTAAAAGTGAGTAATTGTAGTCCTATAAGTTAGGGCTCACCGGTGCCTTTGTTAGGGATCATCATATCCTTCCTCCATACTACCTTTTGCACCTATGGAGTCTGCTCTGCATTTTCACAGCCACCTGGCATTTGTTCTCCATGGTCACCCATAGTCAAGTCCCGTGCTCGGGTCCAGATGCTTTTCAATGGACAAATTTCCCAGAGCATAGTGCTCTCCAGAGAAGTGGTCACAGCAGCAAGCCTGACAGAGCTCAAGCAGTGTTTGGATGATACTCTCAGGCACATGGTGTGACTCTTGGGGATTGGACTAAATGATCCTTGTGGTTCCCTTCCAACTCAGCATATTCTGAGTTCATACTCTGTGTGAAAATTTCCTTTGTGCATCAATTTGTAGTTCTGTGTTACCCCATTTCAATTCACATATATTACCCTGCTCCTCAAACTCAACCAGTTCTTCACCAAAACTGCCCTGACCCTGCTTTATAGTGACAGCACATTAAAGAAGAGTTCATCATTGTGTTCCCATTTCTTTGTGCAAAAAGCAGTCCTGTAAGTATTTAAGAAAAGCAAATCCAAGACCCATCTGTAAGGAATGCCACTGGTGGATTCCTTCCAGGTTGATGCTCCCCTAAAACACAAAAGCTGTTTCTTGCTGTGAGTCATACCTTTACCTATCTCATCATTCTTACGCTACTGCTCACCTTCATTAGCTTCCCTGATAATTTCTCAGGTATCTACATACCAAACCCATCTGTTGAAATTCAACTGTATCAGATCTATTGAATCTCTCCTGTGTAGAAAATCAATTATCTATCAATTACTGACCCATTGTTCATCATTCAGACTGGGTTGGCTTGAGCTACTCCTGTGAAATCTCACCTGAATTTCATAGTTGGAGTTTTCTTTTCACCCTGAACACCCTTTTAATTTTTATTTGTCCTTCAAATTTTGTTCCAGGCCTTTCCTAACATCAAGACCACAGTGATCAACTGGCTAGAAAATTTTCATGCCCTAACAGCTTCCCTGGTTTTCCTCCAAGTATTTAACATCTTCTTATAGAAAACTGAATTACGTTAGATTTTCAACTTGATGCACAATCTGAACATCTCTTGGCTCTTCTCTCATTGCCTCCTTACTTATGTGAATAAGTAAAACTCTTATCTGCTTTCTGTTTATGCCACAGAAAGAACTGAGTTTCCTGTTGTGCTTACAGGGTCTAACTCACCTTGATTTACAACAACTCACTTTTTATATCAACCTATGGAGGGTCCTTTGCTGTTCCCAATTTGGTTTAGGTCCGTCTTCTTCACCGGTGTCCCTCCATCACTTGTGCAAGTCATTTCCCCAGGTGGGGAGTTGCCACCTCCTCCTGAACACATCTGTGACACCTGTCCCAGCATAGGAACAACCTGCAGTTCTGTGCTCTCACAAATGGGCTTTTCTGGCACTCCAGTATCTCTGGCTCATCTTAACCACAGAATTTCCCCTGACTAGGAATTAAAACAAAGCATGGAACATATCTGCCGGCTCAACACTTTCACATTTACTTGCTCAACAAGGTGCCTCATTCATTGAAATGGCTCTTCATCCCCACAGCTCCCAGCTTTGACTGAAGAAAAGGGCACAGATGTGTGTGTCCAAAGCACAGAGAAGTGGAATTTGCTTTTCCTCATTGCTTTGACAGCACTTACTGGTGGTAGCATGACTCCAAAAGAGAGAGGTGGCTGGGGGAATGAGGCTCAAAGTAACGACAACTGAAGAAGTTCAATCCTCCTGTTGCAAACTGGGATGCTCAGAACATCCAACAGAGCCTGACTAAGGGCTATGCTGTACATTTTGGGAAGATTTTTCTCATCTTGTTTGTATGGGAAGATCAAACTTAAAATGCCTACCAAATGAATGAGGCCTGACTCAAATAATGCAATTTTACAGAGGAAGAAGGTTGTGCCATTGCCATCAGTCCCCTTTTATCTCAGCTGCAGCTACCTCTCCCTTTTTCAATGGCTGCTCCTGCAAGTTGCAAATTTTATTTTTTTTTAAATGAGGATGCCCTTCCAATTGTTGTCCTGGATCCAGGAAATGCTCTTCTTTGGAGCATCCTTCCTAGTGGTGCTGTATCTGTGGCGTTGCCCCATAACAATGTCCTTTTGGGGGGAGGGGGGGAGTGGGGGAGAGCTGAACAGCAATTGGGTCTCTGCTGGTGTCTCCTTTCCAGCATGCTAACTCTGAATAATGATGTGGCAACAGCACTGATGTTACATGCCAGACCAAATGAATGGGAAAGAAATATTTTCATTATTTTGAAATGCCAGATTGATTTCACATCCAGCTGGCACTACTTATACATTCTCCTTTCTCCCCCACCTCTTTTTTTTTTTTTTTAATGCTGCCCTGATTTCCCAGGCAGTGATTGTTTCTGCAGCCCCTTCTCAAGCCAGAGCTTTTGAGAGAAAAAAGGAAACAAACTCAGTTTGGGTTTTTTCCTACTCTGACATCATTAGCTGCCCATCACTTTCACAATGAATGTGCTAGTGCTGTAATAAGGCTTATGCTGTCACTGGGGTTTTCTTCCCACCCCTGCTCTTTAAACATAGCAGAAGTTCCCTTTTCTCTGTAATAAGAAGCTGGGGAAAAAAACAGCCAGGACTGGCACCAGCACAGGCACCAGATACATCCCTACTGGATAAGAAGTGAGCGAGCAGACTCAGATAAGCTCAAACCCTTGGGAATCAGAGCCTGGCTGTTCTTATTTGGTACATCTGTCCCATGTCCAAAATATGGTTGATTTTCAGTTTATCAGGTGATTATCTTGGTTCTGTCTCCTTCCTGTGAAACGCAGTGGACGCCCTGCCAGCCTCCTGCCCATGTGTCCCCTACAAACAGCAGAGGCTGAAGGCAATGCAATGGTGGGGAAGGGGAGCAGGTCACCAGACACCAGGCTGGGGCCCTCAGGCCCTCACCTTCCTCCTACACCACCACACTGCCAATACTGTACTTTGGGAGGGTTTATCTCATCTTGCCTTGAATACATCTACTGTTTGAATCATAATTACCTCGCTAGGTAAAGTACTCTGTTATCTGATGTCCTTCTGGTGGGCATTTTTTCCCAGAGATGTGAAGTCTATTTGGCTTCTGTTAAGCATCAGTTATTTATTCCTCTTTCTGCTTGCAGTATTTCCATTCAAGTGTTACCCACCCAGTAGATGTTTTGTTCCACCCCAGTGTATCGGTGCAGGGGAGAGACTGAATTTGTAACTAATATTTTACAGCCTTTTACACTTGCACATTTTTTATTTGAACAAGAAGCTTCAAAATTTCAAAGCTGTAAAAAAGGCTGCATCTGAAAATGGAGTGAAGACTTAAATCTGTGAAGGCAGGTGATTTTAGATATATAGACAACAGCCTTAAAAATAAACCTGCTCCTGCATATTTTCAGAAGGTATTCAACACCCATCCCAAAGTTACACAAGCTGAAACTTCAATTAAAAATTACTAGAGGAAAACAGAATAAAAGCATGAGCATGAATTATCTCTTCTTTCCCAAAGAATTTCTGAGGTTTCAAGCTAATGCTATTAGAGCCCTCAAAAGTGAGCAGAAATGCCCTAAAATTAGTAGGAACTTTTATAACTAACCAATGAAGAGATTTCAAAGCCAAAGTAATCTGATTAAATTCTCTGAATTCAGCTGGCATCCTCCCATATCACACTGTATCAGCTGCAATCTTTTAATAGCACAAGCCATGAGGTACAAAAATAATGCACCACAATGCATACAGTTCCCTGAAATACAATTAAACTTTCATTAGTCAAATTATCCCATAAGAATAATGACCTTTGGATGAATACAGTCACATTCTTTAGTCTTTTTGTATAAGCCTGATCTAAAATATTTGACATGGGAAAAAAAGAAAATAGAGTGAGAAAACCCCCAAATGCAGTGGTTATGAAAATCAGACTGTTCTTGAGGATGTGAGAAGGGGAAGAGAAATTACCTATAAAGAGTGTTTGGAAATTCAGCACTTTGGTTTCAGATTGGCTTAAGCAACAACAGAAACAAAACTATGGAACTGTGGCTCACTTGCCTCTCCCCACACCTTTTTTTTTTTAAATACAAACTGGTTCCACTTAAAGGAAACAAGCACTCCTACATGCTGGTGTACTGGAACCTCTGACATGAGAAAGAACTGTTTCCATAGTCAAGGCATGACCTCTACACGTCTCTCAGATTGTAACCAGAAGGCATATGCAGAGGATGTTGCCTGGCTTGTCAAAACCTGGCGTTTGGCAAAGCAGAAACCAGATCTTCCTCTGAAAACACCAACCCAGTGACAGGGTTTGTACTGCAGGAGGCAGCTCCCCTTGGGCTCATGTGGGAAGGGCACAGCTCAGTGCACCCTACCACAAGACAGGAGCCTGGGGGGTTTCAGCTAGAGCCAGCCCCCTCCTCCTTCATGACTGCAATAAACCCCAATAACCTAGATTTTCCCTGGAACTTGGCAGTTTTACTTATTTTTAGATGCCTTACACAGTTTCAGCAGCAGCTGAAGGCACCTGTCATGGCTGGATTTGTACAGACCCTTTCACAATATTGTTGCAGCAATCATCAGAGAAAAATATATAGGAATAAACACACCATGTCATAGAAAAAGAATTTTTAAAGGTTAAGGCCATCTAGGTTTAGTGTGGGAAAACACCAGAAATGAAAAGCCAAAACACACCAGGCGTTTGTGAGTGCTATAAAAGAAGCAACATGCTCATTGGAGCTGAGGAGCAATTTACTCATCTGGACTATTTCCTGTCATGTTTAAGGACCTGAAATACATTCTTAGATCAGCAACAAGGGAAACAGTGAAAGTAGTACTTATAGGAGGACTAGTATTTTTCCAGATAAGGCTGCTGGGTTTAAGAGCCCCTCAGTGCATCCAGCTGTGCGGGAGGCAGCTGTGAGATTCCTCATTGCCCACATACCTGAACAGACACATGAATCCTCCATTTACAATAATTATTCAGACATCCAGAGTTTTTATCTCTCTCCAGGCCTTTTTTCATGAACAACTGCAGCCCGTTAGGAGTACATGACAGCTATGTGTAAGGCAGGTGAGAAAAGTCTAAGCCTGACCCCAGAACTACAGCCCTGGACACCCAAACCCTGATTAGACCAACCCAAAACCTGCAGTTGCTAACTTCCAGACCATCCACTATCCCACTGTTTGCCTTCCAAGAAGCCTGGTGTCCTCTTCCTCTTGCATGTTATTCCAAGGAACCCCACAGTGAGCAAGTCAGGGGTTAGTTTCACCTAAGCAGGAGGAGAGTTCAGCTTTGCCACCATCTTCCAGAGCTGCTTGAGTGTTTCCTATTAAACACTCCTATTCTACCTGCAAAATACTTACAGCTCATTTCCGCATGGATAGGAAAGATAATTGCTTTAATTAAATATAAAAAACCCTTCTATTTTGCAATGCAAAGAAAATTCATAATATCCAGTACCAAAAATAAGTACGTAAAACAGTCCAAAGTATTCCTGACAAGGTTGAGTTGACTGCATGGACTTCAGGACTCCAGGATTAACTCTGGTACCTAACAACTGCTCAACTTCACTTCCATAAACCCTCCTGGAACAAATCACACATAGTTTTGTAAGTGTTTGGGAGAAAATAAGGAGATTAATAATAGCCAGCATGCATCAAACAGATCTAATTGTATCAAGTTATGTCAGACCAATCTAAACGTTTTGGGTTGTTTGTTTTTTTTCATTACAAGATAGAGGGAGAATCAGTAAATGCCACATATATTGACTTTTCGCAGCACCCATTGTTTGGGTGAAACTATTTGAGGTGGTTGCAAGAGTGGCTGGAAAATCATAGCTGGAGAGTAGCTCCCACAGTGTCATGTTAGAGACTGAAGGAATACTCAGACAGTGGTCTGTGTGCTCTATCCCAAATCTGATGGCACTTCATATTTTCAATAAGAACCTGGGAATAGAAAAGAAGGGACTTTTCTAGTGACATGAAGATGGAAGGGGTTGCATGTAGGTTAGTGCACAGACTGTGAAAAAAAAAAAAAAAGAAATAACCTGCAAGATAATATGACTAAGATTTGACTAGTCAAATACAAAGTTCTGTATTGCACAGCATAAAACACCCCCACACAATCACACCAGGCAATTATCAGGACAGGAGGAATTTGGGGGAAGTTGGCTACAGGCTGAACATAACTCAATGATATCTTCTTGCTGTAATAAAAGTAAGTCTTGTACTGGATGTATAAACATGTGTTCCAACCCATAAGGTAATTCTGCACTGCTATGCTTGATGATCTTCTCTCAAAGCCTCTGTGGGACTGAACTGCACATTTTGGGCAACAGTACTTCAACCGTAAGTGGTATGATGAGTGGACCAAACAGAGAAGTCTGAGAAGAGCAGTCAGGTCTAGTAGAAAATTATTTAATGGTAAAGTGAGAAATTAGACCTTAGGGCATATAAGGCTTTTAAGACTGAATATAAGAAAACATTGGAGCAGACCAAGAAAGCTGTGGTTTCTCTATCACTGAAGGTCTCCACCATTGACAAGTGGGCAGACACCTGTCAGGAATGATGTTGCCCTTGTGCAGAAGATGGATCAGAGACCCGTTCACTGCAGAGCAGGTGCATGCCTTGGGATAGGCAGAATTTCAGAGAGATCAGGGCATGAAGCCAGACTCTTGGTTCAAGGGAACCAGACTGCTAGTTTTAAGAATTTGGTAGAAGAGCTCCATCCTTAACTTCAGATGGGTTTCAGATGTAGGTTGTTGCAGCTTCGTGCCAGATATATATCAGATGGACCTCCTCTGAAAGATAACATAACTAATATTGATGGAGAAGAAGGGTTGTAAGCAGGAAAAAGAAAAGCAGTAGGTAATCTCCAGGTAAGCAGATAATTGATTTACCTCTCCTGGAATGTACAGTTGGAAAGGATTGTAATGTACAGTGAAACTGTGTCAACAATGAGTCTATAGTTCTTGCTCCTAGGGAAAGATTCAGGTTTAAGTTTGTGCATGTATGTAAGTGTCTCAGCTCTGAAGTAAGTTGTCTCTGTTTCACATTTGAAGAGGGATTTCTGAGCCTGAGTTCTTAAAACATTTTTTGCAAATAAATCAGTTTGTCTTACAGAAGGTACTGTGTGTATCTAAACATCATCTTAACATCTTGTCTTGGAAAAAAAGAAGTTTGTGTTTTATACAATGATGTAGAGAACTATCTATGGGAAAATGGGCTGGAAGGATCTCTTTGTCTATGGAAAGATTAAACGTATTTATCTCATTTCTGGTGAATGCCCTTCTCAAATGGTCTTAAAAATCTGCAGCAATGGAGATACTGCATATTTCCTAAGCAGTCTGTTTGGATATTTCATTATCCTTTCCTGCCAACAGCATTTCCAAACACCTAACCCATATTTTCATCAATGTACTTTAAGGCCATAACACACTTTGCATGACACCCCTATGTACATACTTAATATACTATTGATTTTTTTAATAACCCTAATAACACCAACTTTATCAACCTGATTGTTCCTAAGTTCAATACTCCCTTTTGTCACTTTCCATAAACATCTGTAAGGACACAGTGCAGCCAGGTCACCATGTAGCTGCAGTGATACAGCCTCTGAGCCCTCATAAAGTTAAATATATATTTAAATATAAATATTAATTTACCTCTTCATTGTCAGACAAAAATGAATATCAAAGCAAACTTCAATTTCACATACCAGCCATAGCAGAAGGAGCTGTCATCTCAGGCTTCATGTTCATCTGACTGAAATGCTGATTCATGCATTTTATATATGTGTATATATATGTAATTGCTAAGGTTAAGAGCTCAAGAGAGGAAAAGCCAAAACAACAGGAAGTTTCTCAAGGAAGGAAAATTCTTCTCTTCCCTTAAAAAACCCGAACCACAACATCCCACCTTCAAAAGAAAACCCAACCAAAACCAACCAAAAAAAACCCACCCAACCCAGAAACATGGCACGTGAAAGGCATGTGAGTGTCCTGTACCCTCTGAGGTCTGATTAATAATTTACCCCAGTTATGTAGGACTTGAAACCTTTACTGAGGTAATAGCAGGAAGGAGTAAAAGGGAGCCATGCAATGCATGCATGCTGCACTGGGACCTGCTGATAAAATTTCGTCTAGGTGGGAAATGTTTTACAGCTGTTTCAAGCTGGAATACCACAAAGTTTGGAGGCAGTGGCAAACCTTGTTAGCTACCGTCTTTCAATTCTCCTGTCTCTTGTGTTAGTCTCTAATTTTAGAAGTCCAGATTTTTAAGAGTCTTCATTATGTTTTCAATCTCCAAACCTTTCGGTTTCTCTAGAGAAACAAACGTGGAAAAAAAACGCCAACTTTTCAGAGGTCGTGAGGAAATGATGGGTTTAGTGTGATCATTTCCTTCTAGGAGACAGATTGGTAAATGATTTCCAAGAACAGACTCAAGTCAGTGTGCGCTTTGTGTTCAGCAGTATTGCCAGGGAATTTACACCCCTGTCACCTAATTGCCGCTTCCTTTGTAAAACAGAAAATGACAAACCCAAGTCATTTGCTTTCATTGTATTTTTTTTTTCCTTTATGACAAAGTGCTTGACACTCTTTTGAAAAGAAATAGCAGATTTCCTCCACACTTTAGGAGTCAGCACAGGCTGCAGTCTCTAAGGTGTAAGTAGAATGTATTTCTTTTGAGTTGTCGTGGTATCAGACGGTGCAATGTATTATTAAAATCCAATTTAAACATCCTGCTCTCAGGTGCCAGATGGCCAAACTATGTTTGTGGTCCTAGAGGAGAACTAAGATGGGCTTGTCACATGCTACTGTCATTGTCACATCTATCTAAATAAAAACTTCTAATGTCACTTTGCTTTTTAAATAGTTGGAAGCCTGCTGATCATTTTGCCTTTAGCACATATACATGCCTTACATGTCTCTGTCACGATGCGCAAACATTCCTCAGTCTGTAGAGATCCTGCTTGCTTTTTGCAAAACTGAGGTTGTCCTTAGACAATGGTGTGTATTAATATTCATTTGTATATTTTGCTCAACCGTAATATTTGTATCTTGTCCATTTATCCTCATTGCAAAGCCATGAGAAAACAGAGAGGCAACATGCACAAATACCCTGCATTTCCAAGGCCTGACCAGATGTTTCAACTCCAGACTGAACAGGAGACTGTGAGCAGTTCATTAAACAATAAAAAGACAGAGAAGTTGAGAAGTTTCTTCCATGTCCAGGGAATGGGGGATTTCTGCCAGGGAAGTTCCCTTATTTTTTTTCATCTGTGTGTATTTCTCACTGGTATTTTCTATGGTCCATTACACTCCCCATTGCCTTGTAATTTAGGTTTTTTAGAATATAGGACAGCTCTTGAGCTGGCAGGGTAACAAGGACTAGAAAATTACATAGGATGTGGCTTGAATGGAATTTAGCCCAGTGACATCCTGGCTGCTTTACAACCCCTTCCAAGAAAAAACAGCAGCCTCCAGATCATGTATGGGCAGAGCATCCTCTCTAGAGAACTGTCTTATGGTTGTCCCTGGGACAAATGGGATGGAGCAGATGCAGCTGCAACAGGGGAGGTGGGCACATACTTACTCACAGTCCTATGGGCTACAGCACCTCCACTGTGCTCAGCTATACACCTGCCTCCTCCAGGGAGGGATGCTCTGCTGCTTTGGATTCATAAAGAGCACACTGAAGGCTCCACACCTCTGAGTTTTGTCAGAGAGGTGCCAAAAAGTCTGTCCCATGAGAATGTCTCATGAAGCCTCCTGCAAGCATTCTGTATTTATTTCCTTAAAAAAACACAAAGATCGAACTGGGGTTCTCATCTGTAATAAGGGGAAAGGTGATTCCCCATGGGAGCGAGGAATGAGGGGAACCCTGGTCTTTACACAGGGATCATCGTCTGAGGATTGGAAAACACTCAAACTGTTTGGTGGCACAGTCTGGCCCTCTCACAGCTAGCTCAGTGTGCTCAGTAGCATGGCAACATGACTGAGCCATCTTTCTTGAAGCTAATACCACATGGGGGGATTAACTGCAAGCAAGCAGGCAACAATAATGGCCTCATTGAAATTCCAGGAGGGCTCTGCTTTAACCACACTGAAATACCCCTTCTCTATTTCAAGCTTCCCTCCCCACGGCAGGAATAGATGCCCTGCCCACATGGCATGGAGTAGTCCTCCCTTTACATGGCACTTGTCACCGGTGTTGTGCCTGACAGCAGCACTCCCAAAAGGTGTCAGAAAGTGATATGAGACAGTGGGATAAAGGCAGGGAAGTCCCCAGTGCATCACAAAGTTGGGTCAGGAAAAGAAGAGTGGAGAGGGAGTGTGAAACTGGAGGCAGGTGGCAAACTGGGATCTAATTCCCAGCAGGGCTTCCTGGGAGTCTGACCTACACAGTGCAGAAAGGGGATTTATCCCCTCCTCCTCCTTGCAGGCCCCAGAATAAGTTAAACAAGACTCAGATGTTTCTATTTTAAGAATAACTAGGAAGGCTGGCAACTAAAAAAGGAAAAGGAGGGGAGGGCAGAAGTTGTCTATTAAAATTAGCAACACATTTTCCTCCCTGCATTCCAGAGAGCATGCCCCCTTCCAGTAAGCCAGGGTCTGCACAGCATAAATTATTACTGTCTAAATTTGAGCCTGGGCTGTTGCTTCTGCCAAGTGTTTACTCTTGAATGCCATATTTTTTCAGGCACTGATGACACTCAGTGACATGTATCATCACAATACGTGTCCCTGAAAAATATGCACTGTGAAATTGCAATGGCATTCTCCAAGACTGGCTGCTCATGTGCGCAGAGAAAGGACTTGGAAAGTCTTGGTCAAGAGACTACTCACCTATCCCACCGTGGCAAAGTTGGACTATGGGCTGGTTAAGATCCCTGCTGCAAATGTCACAGTCACTGAGTGCCATGATCTGGTAAACGGACTGGAGTTGGACCAAGGGTTGGACTTGATGATCTCAGAGGTCTTTTCCAACCCAATCAATTCTATGATTCTATGATTATATGAGTTCACAGATCATCACTGACCTGTACTGGTACAGATAAGACCTCTAGACACTTTCTGCTTCAGGTACCACTGCATTGTTTCTTCCCCTCTGAATGAGACCTGCCCTCCTCATGTCAGTGAGTAAAGCCACAACTTTAACATCTATCACTGGTTTCTTAATATCCAGAAGCTGCATCAGGCACAGCACTGTGGTTATGGACCCCTAAGGTGCAAGAGACATGCTGGATAAATATTTGACAGCCATTTTTATTCTCCCACCCCCCACACTCATGTTAGCCCCTTTTAGCCACATGTTGCCTGCCAGCAGTGAGTCCAGAGCTTACCAAAAAGTTGCATGATCCCTTTTTGGTCATATTCAGCTTGCTGAAAGCCCATATCCATGCAGTGTGGTTGGCAAACCAAACCACTTAAATAGTCTGCAGGTCTATTTTGGTTGTGTCAGGTAAGAGACTTTTATGGCTGTGGATGCAGTGGCTGTATTCTGTCATTGAAACAAGGAGCTCTGGGCTTGGCATGCTCTCCTGGCTTCTAATCAGCTTTGGCCTTCACCTACTCACAGGTTTCTGTTCAAACTGAAGCACACAGATTAAAACAAACCATACATTTAAAGAGAAGGCTTTATACCCCCAATTGTGGAGAAACATCTTACATTAGTGCTTTAAGCCTCAGCATGTTAAAGTTAGAAATGTCCTTTTTCATTTCTCTGACAATATATGGTCAAAGTCAACAAGAGGCTGATAGGAGCGTTTGATATATGGCAGCCCAGCATGATCTCATCTTTGGGAGGTCACAGGATTAGAGCATAAAACAGTCAGATATGATTAACATTAGGTACTATGTATGTGTGAAGATGTAGGAGTCTGTCACTGTTACTACAGATAGAAAGCCAAAGTTGGATGAAGGTCAGACTGTTCAGACAGCCCAAACCTGTGACATTCTACCCTATGTGCTGCCACTGGCAGAGAAAAGTCACTTGTCCCAGAATGCCTCTCACTGCCATCAGTGTTCTGTGCTTCACAGATTAGGCTCACCCAGCACACCTGCCTGCTCCAACAGCACACAGCAAACGGAGAAGGACATCTGTGCTGGGGAATTGGTTCCTGCCATCTTCTGCTATTTTTACATGGTGGCAGTGAAAGCTTCCAAAGCGAGACACATTGCCACAATTAAACTGAACGCATTTAATAGCAAACTATTGCAAATTGCAGAGTGAAGCCACTTCATATTTCCATGGGGCTTACTAGAAAAATAGTGCCAATTAATGAGGCACATTGTAGACTTGTTTATATTCAACTGACTCTGTTCAAGCACCAAATTATCTGTGTGTGATTATGAGGCCAAATTCACCCTGTAATTTTTCATTTAGCCTTATTTTAGTGCCAGTCCTGTTCTGCTGAGCTGAGGAGTTATTCATGAAGCAAAACCTCCCTGTCCTCACTCCCAAGCTTCAGCAGACTTTACAGGTGTTACACAAAGTCACAGCATTCTGTAAATAGCCACTTCTCAGTAGTATCAGCTTCCAGGCCCAGAGTTAGCAGACAGAGGGCTGACTTGGTTTGCTTCTTTGACCTTCTGACTTGGTTTGCTTCTTCCTGGACTCTGCAACCAGAAACTAAGTAGCGAAGATATTCTGAAGACAGTTTGGGTGGTAAAACTCACTTCACAAATGTGCACCAGCTTCAGACAGAATTTAGGCTTTGACATTTAGAGGGTAAGAGCCTGATCTGCTTTATGACCCGCCCCATGGCATTCACAGGGAAGTACATCCCCAGGCCATCCAGGTCCCAGCACTGTAAGTGAAACCACCTAACACTGAAGCACTCTGCCATGAAAAGCAGCAGAGATTATATTTCATCGCTAATTTGATGGTTTTGCTCACAGCTCCAAGTGGTGTTCCCAGTGAAAGGGACACGGGTGGATTTTTGTGTGCTCTTTGTGCAGCTGCATGGAAGTGTCTATGGGAAGAAAACTTTTCAAGCTTGAGTATTTTGGGGCAATCCAGGCCTCATAATGATGCTTCACTACATGTTTTAGAACAAGCCATGTTCCAGCCACTCATCACCATGGACATGCTGGACTTTCGGTGCAAGCTGTGATGGGGCAAGAATAGAGACAGAACACCCCTATATTACAACCCCAAATTAGGCCTAATGGCCCCAGCCATTACATAGTGCCTTCACTTGTGTCACATAAGTGGCTTCAACCTCAAAACATCAAGTTTCTCTTTTCCCTTTTCTCAGCTGCTGGAAGGGGCAGCCCAGCAGCAGAGCCCTTCATGACAACATCAACACCCAGTGCACACCACAGTGTTCATTCCCAAGCACAGGGAGATGGGACCCCTCATTTCCACAGTAACAATGGCACAGACAATTTACAGCCTCACACAAGTGTCCAGAAGGGGAAAAGATCACATGAAAGTGCCAACCAGAAAAGCAGCACGGTGGCTGTGCGATTCCACTTATTACTCAGATGCCTCTAATTTTTGGTGCCTGTCCTAGCAAGCAATCTCCCCCTGTCCTGTTTCTACTCCAACCCTTCAAGCTTAAACTCTGAGGACAGAGTCAGCCCATGAGTTCAAGCCTGTACTTATGAGACGTGCAGGAGGCCAGGTCACTGGAGCAGGCTACATTTTCCTGAAAAACTAGGAGATACTCCAAGGGTCCCCAGGACAATCAGAAATTGCCAGTACAGTTCTGTGGGGTTGGGTCAGCAGGTTTGCACATCGCAGAAGGGCTGGATGCGGAGACACGTTGCCTCACTGCACTAGGCACACCTCATCCCCTCCTTGAGCAAGCCTGCACCTCTTGGCAGGGCTCAGCAGGGAACAGGCAAAACTGTCCACTGCTAAATTCAGGTCAAATCTCAAATCTCTTCTTTTTCACCTGTTTTGATTTTGGTGGAAATACCCCCATTTAATTATACTGGTTAAAGCATGTCAGATAACATTCGTCATCATTACTTCTACAGGATTAAAGTGTGGGTACCTTTTGCTATTTCAGATTAAAATTTGTATACTTTATCCATTGCTCCTTGGAAATAAAGTCCAAGTAAAACACAGGCAGACATTAGCAAGACATACTAGGAGTAAACTTACTCAGGAACATTCCTGTGGGCGTAGCACACCAAAGTACCTCCTTTGTTCTCCAGAAAATGTATCTTAGACACATTTTAATGTGTGGAAAACACCAACCTCTTAAACTCTTAGGTTCCACTAGTCCTGTTCATTTCTCACATGGAGCCATAATCCTTTCCAGTGGTAACTAGTTGGGATGTTACAAATAAAGGATTATACCTTCAGGTGAGGCAGAGCTCCTTATGAGCTTACTGAGTAGCTATTATAGATCCTGTTCTCATGCAGAAATTACATGCACATAAGGACTTGTGCATTATTTAAGATGGAGCAGAAAGACTGCAGATGGATGGATCTTCTAGCTTAGGAAATACTAATTATTGTTCTTCCCATGTAGCCATCCAGTGTTGAGGGAGGGAAAATTATGTATGTGGCATTAGATGGTCTTATAGATACACTTTTAAAATGCACTATTCAGCAGGGAAGCAAAAGTTATTATTGAGATGTGTTTCTTATAGTCAAGTGACCAATGCTGGATTTAGGTTGATGTTTTGACAGGTTGCTGTTGTTAACCCTGCAGTCAGGTTATTCCATTTGGGTATTTCTGGTGTGTTGCAAGATTTCAGGAAGAAAGTGCACTTACATTTTTAATGCACATCCTGCTGACATACCACTTTTCCCTGTGGGAGAAGCAGTGCTTAAGGAGGGAAGACTAGGAAAGAGGATCAGTAATTCCTCCCACTTGGATAAACTCATTGATTTCATATGCAAAAGATTTAAAAAAAAAAGTCATCATTGTAACTTGTAACATGTTTATTATTTCAGTGAGTAGCAAAATGTCATTCTAAAAATAATATCAACCTACCATGGGAAGTCACATAATTTTTGTCAGGATAATTGATAAATCAGACCTCTATCTAACGCTTCTCTTCATATAAAATTACAATCTTGGAGAAGAACACTTTATTGCAGAGAAAGTCAGAATGAGCACTGAAGACCTGACAGCCTGGACTGGAGACATATTTGTTTTCACGGATAATGCAATATTTTACAAGTGCTAAATTGATTTGGACCATATGACAACCAAAGTAGCAACATCTATGGAGCTCAATCCACCTTACACCCAAAGAGTTACAAGAAGATTGCCCTTTCACCACTTATCATTCAAACATGGAACATATATAAAAACACAAACTTGGAGGAAATCTCCAATAATCACATCTTCCATCATGTCTGGCCCAGATAAGAAAGATCTGTCATTGATACCAGATGAAGCCATTTCTGAGTATTATTTTCTTGCATGACCCGGGCTGAAAGCCCACTGTGACAGCAAGCACTTCCGACAGCCTCAGTCATGGCTCCCATTTTCCATTTCCTCTTCTTCAAAAGGGAAGACAGATAGCTGTTTAGGAAGCTTTGAAAAAAATCTTGTCAAGAATTTAAAAGAAGGAGACAACGTGAGAGTGTGCATGTGTCCAGGTTTTGGCCTATCTCCAGTTGGCTGATGGTATGGTGCTTGCTTTCTTTGTTTCCAAGCTGCAAAATAACCATAAGAACCAAAAACCTACAGAATGCATTAATAACTTGATTAATTTTTGTTCAGGTATTCTAGCACTTGTGTAGCCTCAGAGATGTTTCACTGTAAATCAAGGGGTTCTCTAACTGGGGAAGAGGACAGAAAAGCTGGTGTGAGTTCACAACAGCAAATAACACTCTGCAGTTCCACACCTACAGCTTGCAGAGAAAAAATAAAAACAAAAAAAAGGAGGTGTTTCAGGTAGAATTCAGTGCTCTTTGAAATTTTTTCCTGACTGCCTGACAGCACAATAAAATGCAAACAAGCATTTCCAGGAACACTTGAGAAGATGGGTAAATGCTGCCTTGGATTCCTGAGGACACTCTTGCTCCTTCATGGCCCTGGATGATTCATGGTAGCAGAGGAGCTGGATTTGTTCCTGCTGACCTCAGGGTGGCCATTCTGAAGGCCAGACCTATTTTGAGAAAGTATTTTCTTAAGAAAGCAAGTCCCAAGAAAGGCAATAGGGAGTAGCGTTTGTTTTGCTTCATTGCTTAGGTGAATTGTGGTTAATATTTTAAAAGATTGATCCAGAATCACTCAAAATTAATGTTGCTATTCAGATATTAATAAGGCAGCATTAATGTTGCATCTTGCCCTTGACCTGACACTTCATAAATTCCCCATAAATTTACAAACCTAAATTATATTTAATTTAGTTAAGGCCTTAGCTCTGTGTCCAGCAGAATACATACATACATACATACATGCACACAGCATTATAAGTGACACAAGAAGCCACTAACACAATTATGATAGGCACTACAGGCTAATATCTTTTGATGACACTTTTATTTCTTCTGCTTGTAAATGATCACTTCTCATACTTTCTGCAAATCTTACTCAATTTCCTGTCCTCAAGCTGCAAGAAATCATCTGTTGACATTCAGAAGAAAGCAGTAAAGAAAGATGGACAGCCTAAATCCTGACTCTGGTCCTTGCACAGAGAGTGGTCAAGTTAAAGAAGTGGGGTTTGACATTGCCTACTGTCCGGCTGTATTTTGTGCCTTGCTGGCTTTATTGGTTGTGAAATGTCCATGCAAAGCCAAAAGACCCTCCCAAAGACTTTATTTTCTTTGCTGTGAGTTCTTTATTCTCCAGAAGACCAAATGAAGAGCAGTGCTAGATAAGCTACTCAGTCTTTCCCAAGACATACTAGTAGCATTTTCAATTTCAGAGTCCACAAGAGCAGCACGATGCCCTTGCCTTGTAATTAGTTTAAGCCAGAGGGAGCAAAGATCTGAGGTCTAGGGCTGTACCAGAGAGACTGAGAACTGAAGAGCTGAGGCAGAGCTGCTGCCACCCGCCATAAACCACCCTCACTATCAAGTCCCCATCAGTGTGAAAATAAATGTGTTTACTTCCAATCAGTGGGTGAAATCAGAGCCCTCATGCAATTTCTTTCAACAATTTCTTGATCACTCTATTTTTGTGCAGGTCTGATGATTGCTGTGCAGTGTCTCTCAGGGGATAAATGAGAGGCTGGAAGAGATCAACCTACTGCTTAAAACCAGAATACAACAGCTAGAAGAACTGCATTTTGCAGAGCTTTTTATGCTAGAATTGTTTCATATTAAACAAGCTAGGCTAACAGATGTGGCAAATTGAATGCTAAGTCAAGTCTGCCTCAACCCACCACTGCAGCTGTTAATCTGATTTTTGAAGCCACCAGCTTGCTGGGCAGTATGAACACAGATTGCTGGATGCTCTCATGGCTGGTGGTGCAATGTAAGCACAATACTTGGAATACAATCCACCAGTGTCCCCATGCCAGATCCCAAAACCTACTTCCTAGGCCTGCTGCCAGTGTTGTGCTATGAGTCACGAAGAGAAACAAACACAAGGAATGTCAAATTAAATAGGACACAACGCTTTCGCAGGATTTAAAAGCGGAGCAGTTGTGCTGCAGAGTACAAACCTCCCTGGACTCCTCTTGGACTGCTTCTCATCTTGGTAATAAGAAACATCCCTTTAATTAGTTCCACCTAATGAAATTCATAAGTCAGGGAGTGGGAGTTTTGCTCCTGGGTATAAACTGAAAACTTCTCTCTACTCTATCTGCACATTTTCTGCAGCAGTCATTAGCAAATTTTATCAAATCTCTGCATTAAACAGTAACAACTATTGTTCACTCAGAACACAGGTCCATTTATGAGCTGCAATATGACACATCTTGGAAACCCCAGACTGAAAGGCACTTCTGAAAAAAAAACAACTTAGGACTGGCAAGAAAAAGTCGTTTCAAATTGTCAAGACAGAACAATAGAGAAACTTCTACCTGATCTTTCCGGCCACTGAGATTAGAGAAGTTCCTTTACCTTTCTGGGTTTGGGCAAAATAATTTACAAAATTTATTCCTCTTTCCTTACAGCTAATTTATTCCTCTTTCCTTACATCCTTTACCTCTTCAGCTGAAACTCTGAGTGCTTCATGCTCCTTGCATCAGGGACAAGTAAAATAATTCTAGGAAGCCTCAAGAAGTGCATTTGCTCCTATGGAATATTGACCCACAAGTGTCTGTTTAAATTCATTTTGGTTATGCATCTGTCAAGACAAAGCAATATCCATGGTAACAAACACTTTCACTGCAGAAGAGGGAGCACATCCAGAATGAGAGTGCAATTGCTCTGTTTGTCAATGACTAAAAGCCCTAAAGCACAAAGTTTGAGCTCTCAGGTGCAACACCAGTGTTCTGCAGAAGACTGGGACTTTTTCAACAGTCTGTCACAGAGGACAGAGAGGGAAACTGAAGCCTTGCCTGCTGTTTTCCTTTCCAAACTCTTTTGCAAGAAGACATGGCTCACTGCAGTTGCAGTTGTAATTGCCCTTTGTGAAGGTAACAGAGAAGAGTGAGAAGGACAGAGCTGATGCTCAGCTATGTTCAGAGAGAGCAAAAGCCCAAATCACCACTAAGACAAACTGTTAAGACAGTTTGGATTTAAGTATCAACTGTTTTCAGCATCTACAGTGGCCCCTTGGTGTATCTGCATGTTTTCCCCAAAGTGGCTGCTGACCAGGATGTTCATCCTGTTATTCCACATTGAGTCCCATAATTCCAGAGCACGATTTACAGGCTTGGTTATAGCTGCTATTACAGGAAGGTACAATGTTGGACGCAACTGCAGTGCCGATGAGGGAAGGAAAGAGGAAGATGGCACATGGCAGGTCTTGCATGAACACTTGCACTGGGCAGTGTTAACAGAGCGAATGGAGGAGGAAGCCACAGCCCTCATAAGATCTTCCAAAGACTTCTTACCAACTTTAAAGCCATATTTGATTTGGGCTGTGAGGAATAATTTTCTAATTTAGCACTAAGGGGTAAGTTTTTCAGGGCTTTCAGCAATAGCTCAAACCAGTTCTGCTCTCAGGACCTGCTAGAGAAAGGTGCTGGTTCAGAGTGCATCTTGCTGTGGTCCCACTGGTGCTAAAGGGCTGCTTTGCTGATTCAGTGCACACTGAGCCAAGACTATCTTACTGTGACCTGAATCCCCTTCCCCTCCAAACCTGGCTGCTCACTAGCATTTGCTCGGCTGTCCAACCACATTGAGACAAAAGCCAGCATTGATCAAGGCCTCCAAGAAAGTTTCTTGAACTGTTGGGACACTTATCCGTGCAAACCAGACCCAGCACACACTTTGAGCCTTGAAGATCTGTGCAGGGTGGTATGAGCTTGCCTGACAGACATTGCTGTAGAGGAAATACAAAGGAAACCCAAGGCTAGATTTTTCAAGCAATGTTTTGGTGCCATAACCCCTCTAAACACTACACAGCCACTTGCAGATGATGTGATTGATCGCAAATTACATCAACACCATTCTATCAGACCTTCTTGCCTACAGTGGTGCTGACAGAGCACTCATCGGCTTCATTTCTGAGAACCCATTAATGAAAGAGCTATGAGGTCATTACCCTCTCATCAGACAATAGAAGGGACCCTTGTTTTGAAAGCCAAAGTAGCTCTGTTAGGAACTTCAGGTCAAGGTACCCAAAGGGGCACACACTGTCCCCTAAAGATGTATCCTGGCTGATCATACCTCCCACAGAAAACACAAAGTGTGAGATGTTTGCTTTGCTGAGAAGAAAGACCAGGATAATGGTTTCTTTCAGGGGTTTGCCTTCTTATACTGGAGCTTCCTGTCCCAAAGTGAAACGTGTCCTACTTCTAGAGACCGAACCTCATCCATCGAGGATGGCAAATTATTTGAAGATCAATACTGAATTTAGCGTCTCTAGCTGACATCAGGAGGCAATTTCAGGGATCAGGGTCACCTATGTGAAAAAAAACTCTGAAGCACTGCCTCCCCCACCCACGCACTTGCAAGTATCTATAACTCACCCTTCCATATCTACCTCACCCCACCACCCTCCCTCTGAAAAACCCCACCTCCGTCACTGCAGGGTGTTTCATTTCAGCTGCAATAGAGTGGCCTCTCGCTTTGCAGCAGCAGTGATGTATTACCTGCCCAGGTACTGACCAGGCTCTGCACATCAGCTTATCTGCCAAGGTGTGCTTCCATGACCTTTTGTCCCTGTTAGCCTGCTGAATTTATGCTCCTCCTCTGATGCAATGCTACATGAATGATGAAGGTGGTGCAGTTAAAACCATGAAGAAAGGCAAAAGCCCATGAGCAAAACTAATCTAATGACATGCAACCTTACTCTTTTCTTTGGAAGGTACCAAATATCAGTTGACCAAAATGGATTCAGGCACAGCAGTTTTAATAAAAATTTGAAAGAACTATAAGAAAACATCCGTACTGTCTCAGGAGGATGCTTGCCTGAATTTAAAGACACCTCCAAGTAGTTTGAGCTCAACTACATGGTTCAGAGTGAAACTCTCTGCTTCAGTGATTTTCAGTGAAAAGATACAGTGCTAAGCTAGTGTTTTATTATGGTTAACCCTTTTGATGCTTACTGCTGGAGTTATGGATTCAGATGCATATTAGGTACTGTCAGTAGCTGCTGGTGTAAACAGGATTTTTTTGAGTCCAGAAACTAATGGCTGGATGCCCATCTGTCTCCTGGATCTTTTCTCCCAAGATGTAGTGGGTATTTATAAGTCATCACTCTCTCATTCACTTGCCCTTAATAGGGCAACACATTCCCAAATCCATCTACCAGAGCTGGGCTGGCTATGGAGACTGTACCATCTCCTTATCCTCCCTCCCCTCCTCTCCCACATCATGCCCCATGATGCTTCTCTTAGTGGTAGCCAAGATCCTGCTGAAGCTGACCAAATTTCAGACTAGTCAGCAATTCCAGCTCCCAGTGGAGCATGAGATGCAGGTTGCAGAAGCTTTTTCTATCATTACTCCTTGGAGCTGTTAACAGCCAAGTAGTGGTTTTGGCAGATCTCAGCTCCTCTCCAGTTACATCCCTACCACCCATGACCCTAAGCAGAAATTCCAGGCTTATAAAATTAAACACACCTTTCCCATGAGTCACCCTGGGACTCCATGCTTGGGTGGGATCAGGGAAAAGAGCAGAGACATGTCTGCTTCCTGAGCAGTACAGAATAAGCAGTGTAAAATGCAGGTTCCAAGACTCCCTGGCCCCAGTTTTTCTTGTAGCTGCGAATCAAATGGACACAGATATAGCACAGTAACCTATTGAACCAGATCTTGTTAGCTAACTGCAGAGAAGCCTATCAGACCATTAAAAATTAAGCTAAATATAGGCACACATGGAAAAAAAAAAGGTGACTTTAAAGCTCTGTGCCTAATTCTTCAGGGAGCAGAAAATCATAACACATGGGATGTTCTTCAGATGATGCAACTGCAGCTCTAGTGAACCAGAAAGCTTTAACCAGGTCTCCCCAGAATCACAGGGAGGAATGCTGTGCCTCTGCTCTGCTGCCAGAAAGAACCAGCTTCCTGCACACCTGGTTATTTTCCACACTCAGACATGTGCGAGTTCATACACCATGCTAGGGATGTGCAATCCTTTCCAGCCTCCAGAGGCTTGCTCCTGCTTTTGAGACTTGCTTGGTAGCCTATAAGGACAGCACAGTTTATTTCCCTGGAGACCAGGAGTGTTAGTGGCAATTGGTTGGCTTTTAAACAGCTGACGTCACTGAGGCAACCTCCTAGTCTAACCCTATAAAGCCACTGCTGTCTCCTGCTTTTGGCTCACACTTGAGTAGTAAGGACACCAAACTAAAAATGCTGGGTGTCAAGTGAAAAGAAAACATCTTTTAACTGAGAGATGGCTGTTGTACAGTGGACTAAGCACAGGGCTTGGCAGCAAGAGCTATAGACCTCCCCACCTACAGCCTTCAGGTTTTATCAGGCTTTAGGGGAGGCAGAGTGAATGAAATAGCTTGAGTAAAGACCCTACCAGAAATAAAACAGGACTTTCACAGTGGTCCCATGAGGTTAAATTAGTTTGTGTGAAGACTTTGGAATCACAAGTAATCTTCTGGTTCAAACCTCCAGCGTTATGTGAGTCATGGTGCTTTGATAAGGGCTGAATTACACTAGGAAACTTCAAAGCCATCAAAGAACTTGTGCTCAGTGACGTTTGTGTGCTGTTCTTTGAGTGAGTTTTCACTGCTTTTCCCAGTCACCGCGCAACAGTCAATTAAAAGTGCTGCTTTCTTTGTAGCCTTCACTGCAGTACAACATTTATTGTCCTATTTATCACCATTGAACTGCCTCAGGCTGAATTATTTATAGCACTGGAGAAGATGAATTAAGTGGTAAATTCAAAGTGGGTCAGAGGGATGCTGACTTGGCCTTGAGACCCAGACATGTCAGTGGGCTTTATCTTGGTCTCCTTGGCTAATGGAATGGAGCATCATCATCCACATTCGCACCAAAACCTTGAACTACACCCAGCCAGTGCTCCCTCCCCTTGGGCCAGAGGGGTAGGAGGCAGGTACTGGTACCCTGCATTTTGCTCCATGGGTGATTTGCCCCTACATTTTGCTTTGTGCAAGCACTGGTATTTCAGTTAAGAAGATCATTGCAGCACCCTTGCCAAGAAACACCACTACAGAGCCGCATTTCTAGCACATGACATGGCATGCCAGCCAATCACACTACCAGTGGCATGCTGCAGGGTGAGCCAAAGCACCCCAAAAACTCAGAAAGCGGCCCACTAGCTTGAATTTTTTAGTTTTTAGTGTAGGAACAAAACAGCTATTTATGCACAGGGACTTTTGAAGGAAATCCTGCGTGCATTTCCGTCCCTAAATCCCAACTGAATCTTGTAATCCTCCACTGAGAACAGCCTGTGCTCCACACCACCTCTAACATTAATGCGACAATGAATCAGTTGTTTCCCAAAGAGGAGAATCACTTCTCACATTACTGCTTTTTTATGCCACATCTGACTGCATAGCAAAGGCTTCAGCAAGATGCTTATGCCAGGGTTCCCTCAATACTATTTATGGCAGAAGAGGGGGAGCATTCCTACAGGCCAAGGGAATGGGGTGCCTGCCAGGCATGGCCCTGGAACCGCCAATATGAGGATATTAATCTTATAAATATTGCACATTTACATTACCAATATCTATGCTCAAAAATAATGCCCCAGCATTTTTAAAATACACTTTTAAAAGAAGTACATACATGAAGTGAAACATTGCTCCCTCCACAACATCCTTGTTCTTGGAAACACCAGACATGCTGATTCTGGTTGTCTTGGGGTTTTCTCATTGGGTGTCACAAAAGCTCAGACACCAGCTATGAGCTCCCATGTGTGGATGGAGGTCATGGACTAACAGACATCAGGTTCTCTGAAAGGGTCATCTGAAACTGAGACAGAAAACACATTTCTGGCTGTGAAACTAAAAGGAATAACAGGAGAATCTTTTTTGCATGTTACTGGTATTTTCTCTCTATGGTACAAGGGCAGAAAAATGTCATTCTCTCTTGTGAGAAAATGTGCATCAATGGTATCACCTAATACAGTACAAAAGATGAATTCAGAATGAATTTGCTTTAATAAAAAGGTGGGAAAACACCTCTACTTTTGGAAATCTGCAATAACATTTTGTCACTATATGATGCAATCACTTTCTCTCCTGTACCTGTTGCCTGGTACAATACTGACATCTTGCCCTTGAAAGTCAAAATCTCTTGGCTAAAAGACCAAAAGAAAGGTCTAGATTTAGAGGGTTTAGATTTTCATTAGATTAGATTCTCAGAATGAAGAGTTTTACAAATAATGAACTTGCTGAGAAACGTAGTTTAAGTAATCCCACTGCTATTTTCAAATTCAGGTTGAATTTACTTAATAGCTTCAGTAAATGAGAGCCTGGACCAGACTCCTCAGTCCCAGCAGAGTGGGAGTAGGAGGAAGCAGACAGCTTTAATTAGCAAGAAAGTCAGCAAAACATTTGTTCAGAAGAGGATCGTCCCGAGGACATGGCCCCCCATGTCTCCCTGACCAGGAATACTCCAAGAGACACATTGCCTCTCTCCAGCATCCTCTGGCTTTGGTTTTTTTATTTTTTGTTGTTGTTTGGTTTGGTTTTTTAATTTCACTTTGCAGAGGTGAGTAATGCAAGGCAGCCTGGCTCTTCCTCTGCCAGTAGGGAAGCATGTTGGGCCAAGTGGAGTCAAGGAAAGGCAGGAGATGGGGCCAGCCAGCCCTACATGCCCCACGGGGACCATTCCAAACAGCTCTCTCTTGGGAGCCTGGGAGTGGGAGTCACCTTGTCCCATGCTGAGGAGGAACTGCTGAGTTCCTCATTTGTTTTAACAGAAACTAAATGCTTTTATCCTAGGTGAAATGCAAGGTTTCACACATTCAAAAAATGTAAATGTTCTCCTTTGGTCAAACATAAGAAAGGAATCTCTTCTGAAATCATTACAAATCGGTGTACTTTGGGATGTTTCGGGCCACTTCCAGAACTGAAAACATATCCTTCTGGCCCAGGTTCATCTGTAAGTCAGTCCATTGGGAAATCTAGTTATTTCACCCCAACTGTTTGCCAAGGAAGCAGAGTTTAAAAGGCATTCAGCTCTGAACAGATGCCTGCTAGTCACAAGAGCAGTGGATCAGCATAGACAAATATTGGTGGCAATTTTCTTTCAGCCTTCTCAAAGCCAAGGATACACTACCATTATTCAAGCAGATCAACTTGTGTTTAGAAAGAAAAGTGGTGTGACTGGAGAAGGGGAAGCAGGTTTAGCAACTCTATACCTGACTTGCTGGGACAAATAGAAAGTGAATTTGCTGTTTTCTTCAACTACATATTGTACTTTTCCACTTTCTTGTCTCTTTTCCCTCAACAAGAGCCCAGATCAGTGTTTTCATAATAATGTTAGTCAACTCAAAAGAAAATTAGATCCACACTGGGTTTCCCCTCACCCAAAACAACTGCTTCTACGACCACTTAGGGGTTTGATGTGTCAAATACTCCTCAACAAAAGCTTTATTTTACTGAGCTGGTATTGCTTTCATACAAGAGCCCATGCTTATACACAGTCTATACAGTTTCCTTTATGTATACAATAAAGATGGAAAAATTATACCATGCCAAAAAAGCTGTCTTGCCAAACAAGAACCATCCCCTGAAGGGTATATTTAGAAATCATAGGACAATTTAGGAAGAGAGTCACACAACATAAGACAGAAGAGTAATGAAAAGTAGGGAGAGTGGGAGTTTCTTTCAGGTATTGAGCAGTCCCAGACTGCACCAGTGAATACCCAGACCGACACAGCTCTTTTTCACCTCACCAAGTAACAGCAAAATCCAATACTTACACAGCATTTTTCATTCATCCATCTCAAATTGCATCACAAGGAGAGTTAAAGCTTTGGATTTACCATTTTTCTCTGCAAATTGATACACAGAGCTGAAGTCCAAGGTTGAACAAAGGCAAGCACTAGGGACTAATGTAGGCCATGGAGTTGCATCCATTCTGGTGGTGCTAAATTTGAACCATCTATTCAATCCTTGATGCAGCCCATCAAGCCTTTTGCAGGCAGGGCAGCCCATGGGGTCTCCCTGCTCTGTCATTTCATTAAGGGTAGTCCTTCCAAAGCAGGTGTCTCACACCAAGAAGTAATTTCTAGCAGCGCATCAATTTCAGCCCATGGAGTCCCAGTGCTGCTGAGGCTGGTGAGCACCTCTGGAGATCATCCATTCCAACTCTCACTCACAGCAGGCTCAGGCACAGCAGGCTGCTCAGGGCTGCATTCCATTGGGTTTTGAATATCTCCAAGGATGGAGATGCCACAACTTCTCTGGGAAAGTTAACTGGCACAAAGGCAAAACTTTGTGCCAGTGTTTGAGCCCACTTGCAGCAAAAGAAATTCTTTCTATATTCAAAAGAAATTTCCTGTATTTTGGTAGTGTTGCTTTTCTCTAGTCTTGACCATGGGCACCACTGAGAAAATCAAACAACTAAGATCTGCTAGGACTGTATGACTGTTACTCAAAAAAATGATTGCAGCACATGACTTGGATTAGCAGTTGCAGGAACAAGGGGAAGCACGAGGGACACCCAGTTGTGACAAAGAGGATCAGAGCACTGGCAGCAGGGACAGCATCTCTCTCTATTCAGAGCAGGGCTAATCAAACCACCCCATATCCTGTGCTTTCAATGCAAGGACTGCAGCATCAACATGTAAAATCAGTTGCAAAAGTCCTCACTGACCAAGAAATCCAAGAGATTAGAAATGCATACAATTTATACCCCTTGCCCTCTCTGGAGCAGCTGTGCTGTAGCACGAGTGATTTTGTTTACAGCCAAGACTAAATCACCCAAGCTGAACCACCACATCTGAGAAAAGTCTGCATTTTTCCTTCCCTCTCTCAACTCTTTTAGCTCAGTAGGTGAGAGGGATTTAAAACAAACAATAAAACCCCCAAAGCCCAAGGGTACTGAATTTAAACTAGACGCCCACAATTACACTTTCAGTAGCTAAGTTATAAAAGAAGAAAGATAAAAAATAAAATTTCAGAAGTGTGAAGGTTGTCACTGGAATATTTTTATCTAAAGTGAGTCACAAAGACTGAGCAGTAGGATTCTTTTTTTCCTAATAACACTGCAAAAAAACCGTTAAGAAACTACCACCCCAAACCAAGACAATGAGAATGCTAAAAGCTACACAAAGCTTCATAATGACACTGGCTCCTGCAGCATGTCAGAAATAACAGGCTCTTCTTAAACAGACACATAGAGCTATTTTATTAGAATGAACAAAACCCACCTCTCCCAACCAAGAACAGAAAAGTTGCAGGAACTAGAGAAGCCTGCAAGCATTGACAATACCAGAAAAGGTCATTATGGCAGCTTTCCTATACAAAGGCTGAATACAAAGTACCAAGAAAGCACATTCAAGATTAGCAGAAAGAGGTATGCGAAGTCTGAACATGGTCTGGAAGAACAGGAAAAGAAAATTAGGGGAGGGTCTGCTCATAGACCAAGACTGGAGTTCAGGGCTTAACACGACTGCAGTGTATGGCTATAGGAGCTGGCAGAAACGGCTTGTTATGAGAGAAATAGCAATTCTTTATGTATGCAACAAGTCCTGTATTAAAACTCCTGATTTACGCCATGTAGAGATCTTCCTCTAAAGCAACCTACTTCTTCCTACCAACATGAAACAGACTTCTAGAAGATTTTTTTCTGACAAAGTTTTTGGGTTTGGATGAAAGTTTAATATTCTTAAGTCATAATGACACAGTATAACGATGTCAGGGTACAGGTTTTTTTCTTTTTAAACATAAGGTCAGAATGTACAGTCAAAAAAAGTTCTGCCATCACCTCAATACAGACAGAGGGTTGTTTAAAGTGCATTTTAGTAGCAATTTTAAGACATCCATTTCTTTTCCTGCAGCTGTTACCCATGCTTTCACTGGTACCACTCCACTCTGAAATCAGGTTCTGCCCAAGTGCCAGAGGCAAGTCAGTGAGATGGATCGTGAGATCATCATGGGAAGAATGAATCATCTGCCTTGGAAATATAAATGTTTACCATCCCTGCTTCTATTCTGCACATGTATTCTTGAGACACACAACTTTTACAAGGGTGTTGATATTTATATAATTCCACAAATTTAGACTGTGCATTACAAACACAATATGCAGTTGTAGCTATAAATAGCGGAGCAGCAGGACAGAATTTTCAACTATTTCTTGTTTTCTATTCTCCACAAATGAGAGGTGTGGCACAAGTTAAGGAAGTAAAGAAAAGAAAGTATAGCTATTATGCAATAAAAAAAACCATGTGAGACTCCATGTTGCAGATGGTGGAACGGAAGGCTAAACATCTACTAAGAACAATAAAACTAGCCCCTGAGATTTAACTGCAACGTTTAACTATGACTAAAAGACAAAACGTAGATTCTGAAGTGGAGGTTTGGAGAACAGATTATTTTCATGGCATGTTTTTGGTGTCAATGTGACAAACTAACGCCTGTCCTTGACAAGAAGCACTTTGGCAAACAAACGCACAATGTAATCAAAAGACTAAATGTGTTTCTAAACCTTGGCTGATGCTTTTATCTTTTAGTGCTCACAACACTATGGATTTACACACAAACCCAAGAAAAAACCAATCACTGGGTGCTGCAGGAGTATCAAAACAATGTATCAAGGAAGATACTCTTCCAGAAGGCCAACTAATAAATTCCTAATTCACATTACAATGGGACAAATCAGTAACTCTTGGTAAGTTTTCCAAACTTTGATAATAGTATTAAGGATATGCCTCAAGAGTTAGATTTGTCAGGCAGTAGCTTTTAACAGCAGTTAAGGCATAAGGCTTAATACTGGGTACCTGAGGTCAACCAGCAACCTAGCACTGATGCAAGCCGTTGTAGTACCTTTATTATTTTTTTAAAAAGGCTTCTTGCATCAGTCTGCATCCTTATTTCCACTTCTCATATTAACAACTTAACTCAGAGAGAAAGAGATGCCTGGTGCAATCAGTACTTTACAAGTCAGGTCAGTTATATCTTCCACTTAATTTCTTTATTTAACACTGGATATATTAGATTTATATTGGATATATCTTGTAACAGCTGAAGTAAAAAAATATGTGCACTGAACTGTCATTTCAAAACTACACTGAAATACTTCTGGACACTCAAGATACTCCAGACACACCAGACCATGACTTCATATGAACATCTATCCTACCACAACACTAACTGGACTGACACACATTTCATAATCGGAGCTCTGAAGCTCAAAAGTGGGAGTCTGCACCTACTCTAGGAAAGGTCGTACTCTGTGCCACTGCTGCCTTTGTGCCATTGGGAAATGGAATTACTGAACATGGATGCAGTTTTCCAAGGAAATGGCCACTTTGAGCAAAACAGATCAGGAAAGCAGTTTTCACAGCTGTCAGTATGTACTTTAATAATTTTTGTTATACTGGTGTCTTTCAAAAACGAATCAGTCAGGTAGAAAATGTGAGTCTTGGCTTTACTGTCCACAACAGACATCCTTTATGGTGCTTCTTCACACTGAATTGATGGGGTTTCCCACGTGTCCTCGTCTGCCAGATGAACCACCTGTGAAGTCTGATCCACAGGTTCTTTCTCACCTTGGGCAATAACTAATGCATCTTCTTTTCCTCCTGCTAACTGAAGGTCAGAGCTACAAGAACAATTAGATTCATCAAGTTTGTTCTCTGAAGACTCTGTTGTAGTTGTAGAGGATTGTTCAGTTTCTGTTTCAGCTTGTGGTGCTGTTTTAAAATGAAGTCCAAACATGTTATTTCTGATGAGGTATCGAACACACTGCAAAATCACATTCCTTTCATGTCGGATGTCCTGGGCCAGTAACTGGAAATAAAAACAGAGAAGATGATGCATATCTCCCTCTACTGCTTTGTAGCTGATACAAGTATAGCAAGATGTATGACTCTACTCAGCAATTTCCAACACTGCTGTATTTAAGTAAGTTGGATCTCTCATACAAATCCCGGACACACAGGACTGGAGACTGCTGTTCCAGACACAGCACAGGAAAGCCATGTATTCCCGCATTCCCACCATCTGACCAGGGCTTTGGCAGTCAGCAAGTACGTTTGACAGCACTACCACCAAGCTTGCTGGCCTGGGTACTCTAAGGGCTTGCTGTCCCCTCCCTCACATCAGCACACACTGATTACACCTCTTATTGCCACAGTTCAACTCAGCAGCCAGAAAATGAACCTGACAATTAGCAGTAAGCAGTGGAGAGTTCTGGGATTTTTTACTGTTTGTGTGGGGTTTTGGTGGAATGTGTATCAAAAACTGAGCAGGGTCAGCAAAGGGCCCAGCATAGCAGAGGTGGGCCCAGGCACCCAAAGAGAAGGCAGGAGGCAGCTCCCCTCTGGGCAGCAGCAGGCTGTTAGACCAGTGCAGGTTGGTTTGCTCTAGTGATAGAGGCTCATAATGGCGACAAATCATTATGGATGAAAAAGGATGAAAAACAGTCACATGCCCAAAGTGCACATGGTTTAAGCACTGTTCGTTTAGCACCATTAATGCAATAGGGTAGCTAGATCATGTTGACATATATGGTGGTATCTTTGGATTAAGCTGCCAGTCTGAGTTTGCTCAGGTGGCAGAGATCCTGAATATACCTAAATACTAGGGATTTCCTCCCCAGTTATCTGACTCTAGACTTGTGATGACAGTGTTCTCCTATCAGTATTCCACTACATCAAGTTAGCAAGTCTATTAGCATCTTTTACACTTTCTAAGTTATGCTGTATCTGTAATTTAATATCCCATGCATTTTTAATTCAAACCTCCTATGAGTAAAAGATAAATACAAGGAAAGGGCATGTTTCATCAGGTACCAGATATACTGTGGATTTAAACAGCAGTAACAGATTCGGACTATAAAATACCAACCTAAGTCTAATAGCTTAATCAAAGTGCTGGAGGGCTCCCTCATCTCCTATAACCTCACAGAAGTTGATTTTGGTAGTAGGGAAAAAAAGAGCTATCAGCCAAGAGATAATGAACTTTTGTCATAGCAAGCATCAGCAGAATAATACTCTGAAGAAACAAAAAATTTGAAGCAAGTGGCTAAATCTGTAACTACCTGATCATTTGCAGGAGAGCTGTATTACACATTGCAGATTTGGCTAAATTTGTCTTGTAATGTCACACAGCAGCTTTTTCTGTTGTTATAAGTTTCAACGGTGGTTTAACCAGCCACTTTTAAGTCTGTATATTTTTACTTAGACTAGTTGCTACAAAGTGTTAGAAGCAGCTGACAAAAATAAACCTTCAGGAACCTTCCACTTGAACTAAGAGATGTCCTTAGGGCAAGAAGGGACAGCGTAGTGATGTTCTCTTTGTCCGACTGTGAGAAACTGCTGAATTCCCAAATGGCCACATGAAGGTGCAGATGGGATGCATCATCACCCTATCAAAGATGGTATCTTTGTATTCTGTTTTTTAATGCAGGAATGAGTATCAATGGAGTGATACTACACAAGCTTTTTTATTTTGGCAGCATAGAGAATGACTAAAGATGCATTACTGTTTGCATGGCTACAATAAACGTATTTTAGTACTGTTCCAGCTCACTGCTGAATGACTGCCAATAGATACTTGCAGATATTCTCCTACTATCTCACCCTTTTTTTTTTAAAGCATCATTTCACTGATACATCCTTTCCTTACCATTGTAATTCACTTTTTGGATGCATTTTGTAAAATTTCAGCCTTGCTCCCTCTCAAGGTTATATTCCCTTCTTACATACTGACCATTTCTGATGACACTGGAAGCTCACCTGCAAACCTCAGGCACTCCTCCGTGATTCAGAGCCACAATACATATCCTTTAACAACAGCTTTGAGCAACATTAAAAGGCAAAGAAAACTCACTAAAATGCAATTTTAAAAATGGACTATACTGGCAGGCTTCAGCTCAAGTTTCCTATGTTCTGCCAGCTTCTCTCAGCATGTGGGACTTCATCTGACTTTCTTCCAGAGTCGTCACTGCTTTGATCACCAGCTACTTTGAAGAGCAAGAGATAAAGACAACTGTATGCTTAGAGAGCTACACAAAGGACAAACACTTCCTTTTCAGTCACTAGGAACTTTAATTCTTGGCAGCAGTGGTGCTCTGTGCTAAAAAGACTACCAAGGGATTTCTCCCACATCTGCAGCTTGGGATTTACCTTATCAGGTATCTCTTGCCTAAACATCCTGTGCTATTTCAGAGCCCTGATGTCAATGGCACTCTGCTTTCTCCTGTGTTTTGCCCACAGCAAGTTTTCCCTTGATGCAGGAGCTTCATGCTGATTATTTACAGAATCACAAAGGTAGTCTACCTATCTGATACTGCTTTTGAGTAATAAAAGCTCCAAAGTTTAGTTGGAGCTTTCTAAAGAAAGCCACCGAGCTTTGCAGACAAATAAGTTGCTCTGTACTGCTATTGAGAACAGAATCTTAACACCTTGGACTCATCCCTACAAGCCTCTTTTTACCCTTCTGAAATACCAACCTGCTGCTCTTCAGGGTAACAGTGCTGTCCTTTCCTCAGACTGATCTTAATGCCTACAGAGAAGAAACACCTGTGCACACAGGTTACAGCTCAACACTACTCTATAGTTTAAGTCACCAACATACTTATCAATATGGTCTTTTTGAATGTGAAAAAAAAATTGTGAGCTCCTCTATCAGAGGAAGGCAGCTGAACAGCAAAGCTGGGAGGAAAGAGAAGAAGATCAAAACAAGGCTGATGGGATTAAACACAAACAAAACCTACCCAATACTACCACAAGGAAGGGAAGAGAGAACAAAGGTTTTGTTCTTTGTGCAGCTCATTTCAGGCACACGATTAAGTTGTCATCTCTTGCTCACCAAAGTCAGTCATTACCTGAATGCACACCATTCATACACAAATTTCAATTTGTCTATTTAAGCACCTACACCTTTTCCAAGTGAAACAGTCACTTTACTATTTTTAAGGCAGGCCCTCTGCTAACAGACTGCTCTAACCTCCTGCAGGGAAGAGAAGAACCACTCACAAACAGTTCTACTCTTGTACAGGAGGCATTATTTTAGCACTAAGACTATTACCATTTCCAGCAGAGTTGGACGGCGCTTCGGACGGGGAGGTAGTGTTTTCTTGCCCCTGTTACCAGGCCCTCTGGGGGAACGTGTATTTGAATTTGAGCTTCTTAACATGGTGCCTGCATGTTCTGGACGTTTTTGATTTGGGTTTCGACTCTGAGGAACAGAAGTAGTTTGAGGCGTGTTTCTGAGCGCAGCCTGGTTCTTCTCAGCTTTTGTTGCAGTCATGACAGGGATTTCTTAAAGAAAAAGAACACACACTCATCTCAAACTTGAAAGCTTCTTCAACATCCTTATATCCCTATGCATAGGCAGCTGGTTAGTACTATTCTTGATCACATAACCTGATGTGAAGACGTTCAAGGTTTACTTGGAGGAAGGGAGGGTTTTGTTTGGTTGGGGTTTTCTTTTTAAATACAAAGAATAATCTCTTAACATTCACAGAAAGGAAAGCAAGGTATTTACATTCTGCATCATAATAACAAAAACAGAAGGAGTAAGAGCTGAATGAGATTTTCAAGCCTCTGCCTTCTTCCCACTTAAGTACATCACCTCTGCTTCACATTATAGCTTGCTGCAAATTTGGCTGCTGAGAAAACCATGATACAGTCAGGGCAGAGGATGCCCAAGTTCAACTCATGGCCTGCTAGATGCTCTCTAGCTTTGGGTAGGCCATCTCAGGCAAGTAAGGCATAGTAACTAACTGCAAAAACAAGCAGCAGCAAATCTTCACCATACACTGAGAACCACAAAATCCAAGTACTAGAGAGTTCCAAGACTTACTGCAACACCCAGCAGCCTTCTGTGGAAAAAGCCCTCTTTAAGGACATTGAAATTAGCTCACAGGGTGAGCATAACAGCTTTTTGCTGGCACTATTCAAACATGATTTGAAACAAGGCTGAAAACAGGTTGTGGTTTGTTCCCCAACTAGAGGGAAAAAAGGTTTGGGAAATTCGATGACACAGAACCTAACCAAAAATATTTTATGCCTGGCCTCTCAACACAGGACACGCTCCTGAGAAAAGGCAAGCAAAAGAAGAATGCATCCTGCTTGCAGTCCACATCAGGGTAGTGTGACATAGGGTAGAAAGAGACAGGACAAGGGCAGAGGATGTGTTTCTACATACCTTCGGGCTCACTATCAGACGCGCTACCATAGTTGACAGACAATGCACTAAGGGCGGAGGTCACCTGCTTGGGAACAACTGTCATTCCCAGCTTCCCATCTTCCTCAGCTGTTTCATCCTTGTCAGATTCTGCAGGGAAAGAAAAGCCAAGAGGGATTTTTCCCCAAATTCCTGCAGGCCAACTGCCAGCCTTGCTGCTAAATCCCCACCCTCACCAACACACGAGCTTGGTGTTGGGGACCATTGCCCAACACAGTGTAATGAGAGAAAACCCCATATTTGTCTATCCCCTACAGACATTCAGTGGCAAAACAGCATCTCAACTGGCTTACAGTCCTGCCAGCAAAGTTACCAGAACAAAGTTTCCTGAACACAACCTGGAGCTTTCTGCTGCTTTCTTCATGTACCAAACATAATTATAGGTTTTAAATGTAGGTAAAGAGAGAGAGAATTTCATAATGTAGTTTGAACACTTGTTGGATTTAGTCCTATGGAGGTGGAGATGTGGAGAAGTAGAATTTAAAACCCAGTCAGGGCAATTCAAAAACCAAGCAACCACAACAGGGAGAATTTTGATCATTCATAGTGAGAATTGAAGAGCAAATACATTTTTGGATAGCAGAAAAGTTCATAAGGGACATTGAGAACTAAGCCTAAAAATTACATGATCTGTTTCCAGCAGTACTTCAGACCATGATACTTAAATCCCTGCAGAGCATTATGGATGCATGTGCAAGTGAAGTATTATTGTCTCAGACTACCTCAAAAGAGAACACTGGGAAGACAGGAGGCAAACAGACCAAAAATACTGGAATTGAGGATACTAGAAAAACAGAGGGCAAGCAGAAAAAGATCCCTAAAATAAACATCTAAAATTGTGATGGCTTTAGTTTGAAACACAGGATCTATATGAACTAAAATCCTGGAAAGACTCACAAGTGAACAGTGCCACAATTATCAGGAAAACTAGGAAATGCTTTTTAGTAATACACCTGCATACAAATTTTGTGTTATATGTATATATACACACACACAGACACCCCCTCTCCCACTACTAAAAGCATTTTAAAAGACTAATCTGTTGAGACTTAGAAAATGACTAGTTGCAATCTTAGTTTCACAAAGAAAAAGAGCTGTGCCCTTTCCCATCCCCTGTTCTATGTCTACACCTGCCCTGCAGGAAAGCTGCCTCACAATTCTTTACAAGACTTT
Source organism: Pithys albifrons albifrons (assembly GCF_047495875.1). Classification (NCBI taxonomy): domain Eukaryota; kingdom Metazoa; phylum Chordata; class Aves; order Passeriformes; family Thamnophilidae; genus Pithys; species Pithys albifrons. The sequence continues at coordinate 57,623,054 of NC_092458.1, forward strand.
ACTGAAATGAACACTTAAGAGATCTTTATTTTGAAATCACAAATGCCTCTATTCTCTTTTAATGTAGCATTAATAACTGGCAGTTTGACTCATTGGAACTCAAGTCTGGTAAATCAACTTTTTGATAAATAGGTATTTATCTAAACTACTTACTTACCTCTTTTAATTTTTTTGAGAAAGCTAGATTCTCTTTTCATTAACTAATCATGCCAGTTTGCAATTACATTGACAGCTCACACCAAATGCAGTGTATTTTTCTAATGGAGAACATAAAGCACCTGCATATACTTAGGCAATTATGAAGTACCTTTTACTTCCAATTATTTTGATTCATAGCTGCTTTTTTTGTCTCATCCAAACAGTTGAGTGCATACTGTGGTTGCATGCCTTTTTATTTTCATTAAATTTTAAATATCTACCCTTAGTTTGCTTTTTCTAAAATTAGGAAAACACATTTACTGAACTACATTTTCTTTTTGAGAGTTACATGTTTGGAGGAAGCATTATGCACTACTGAGTATAAATGACTGTTTTCTGGTCAGTAGATCCCTCCAAATTTTACACCTTACAGGTTATCATCTTACCTTGTTTCTGCTTGTAAATTAAGAGGAAAATTCTGTTTTCTCATCTTCTATTCAATTTCTTAGCTTTGAAGGTACTAGCAGCTAGATAGAACTTAAGTAAATTCATTACATAAAAAATGCATTCTATTTGAGAAAGGGCTGTTGCTGTTAGAAAGGTTTAAATACTCCAAAAAATGTACCTATACATTAAAATTATGGATTTCCGGTTTTTTTTTAATTCTACTTAGTTACATTGTGTTTGTTATTAGCTGCTCTGGCTACATTTCTCAATAGTAAAAACACTGCAACTGGCTTTAATAATGTGGACTAAGCAAATACCACATTCCTTTGCTACCTATGGCAATGGAAGTTACTCGTTATACTTTGGTATAATTAGACCCTTTATCATTAGGTAAAACACAGATGCTGCAGGGAAATACAGACATAGTTAAGCATGCTTAATTTTCCCAACACGCAGAGATTACAGCAATAAACAAATTGCACAGGGATGCAGAGTTCTTGTTCCCACTAATTGAAGATTATGTTTTGAAGAAGAAAAATTCAGCATCAGACATCTTTCCAGGGGATGTATTCTATCCTTGTTGCTAAAAATAGCCAGAGTGTAAGTCAGCTTACATGCCATACTCTGAGAGTACTGCACTACTGCTGACTGTATTATAAATAGCTACATACAAAGAATTTATATCGTTGCCAGCATGTGGAAACAAAACATGCTCACCAAAAAGAAACCAAACCAAAAACTAAGTAGCAATACTTCAGAGAACACACACATATGGAGAATATAAACAGTAATAATAGAGCAAAGAACAGAATTATAAGAAAAATACTGACATTTTAAGTAATTCATTTAACTCACACAAGGAAACCCATTTGTTTTCACATTCTAAATATCGTTATTTTCAAAACCACAAAGGAATATTTAAGTCTCTGAAAAACAATTTGACTGTTGAAAATTTATTCTTCTCCTAGCTTTATAAATATTTTCTTATTTTACATGTTAGTTTAGCAATTAAGTTGGGGCATGTCCCTTACACTATTGTGCAGTATTTTACTACAAAAATGTGCAATACTGCACACAAACTTTATGTCAGACTTCCAAAACAGTGAATAGCAAGTAGAAGTCTCAGCATCTACACTTAAAACAACTATTTAAAGTAAAAGTTCTCCAAGTTCCTACATCTTACCAACATCACCGTTTGCCAGAATACTGAGAGGGTCCACGTCCTTCTCATATGGTTGACCTGACAAAGCCTCTTGTTTTTCATGTTCCTTTTCACACATGCTGTTTTCTGGTCCATTGGCTTCATTTGGAGTCCTATGTACATGACGATCCCCATCATTTTTCCTAAATTTCTTCCAGAATGGGCGCCATTGTCTTTTCCTGTGTCTTCCTTGATGACCAGGAGCCTCTCCATTTTCTGGAGGTTTCCACATCCCCTTCATTTTGCTGAAGAATAGAAACATAAAGCTCATACGAGTGATAAGATATGAGAATAAAATCAGTTGATGTAACCAAATGGCTCAGGCCCACATATAAGGTTCAGCAACACAGAATGATGCCAGGACTTACATCAGCTCAGCTAAACACATGGTGACAGACAAGAGGCAGTCACAGCTCATCTCACTGGCAGAGCAATGTGACAAAGCTGGAACCTGAATGAACAGTTTGAAGTTCATGACTTTTAGTTTTTAACAAGCTTAAGAGTATGTGGGCTAATCAAGTTCATTGATCATCTATAGTGTAAGGACATGGTCCTTTCATTTCAGATAATGAAGTCAACAAGTATACCCTTGGATTAAGCATTCAAGTAATTCAAAACAGTGGGAACATGAAATGAAAAAGAAGGCATCTACTATAAGCTTACTTCAACTGATGAAGTCTCCTTTTTCTTGTTACAGCTCAGAGAAGCATCTTGCTACACCAAATCCATTCAGCCACCTGACACCATCACCTGCAATAAGTGCCTACACGTGCCTTCAACTAACATGCTATTCATATTTTCCATTCCAAGGAAGCGAGTAAAAAAATGTCTATCAGGATAAAGAATTTTTAAAAAGAATGAGTCCTAAAATAAGTAGAGCACAGTATGCTGGTTCCACTAATCTTCCATGGTTTTATAATCTTCCAGGTTGTCCTATAAACATAGAAACATGTTTATAGGAAGATACCTGGAAAGCTTAACAAACTGGACAAATTCTATAGATGTGTTACCAAGACAGAAAAGCAAATGTAGAAATTGTAACTAATCATCAATACATTACAACATCAATAAACACACAAGATCTACTTTTCCGAATGAGCCCCATGGTTCATTCTGATCACCTACAGCATAGCAGAGGTCCCATCATCCCCAGACAACCATGCACCTCATGCTGTGGGATGCTCTGTTGTGACAAAGGACTTCTTTGGGTTTGTCTTCATTCTGACATCTGAAACGGCCATTTGGTACCTCCATACTTACTGACTTACAAGAAACAGTGTGTAACTACATCTTATTCACCTCTCCCACCTATGCAATTTTTCTAGGCCTCCATCACACAGCCCTTCCAAGCCACCCACTACTTTGCTTGTACAGAAATGTTCCCATTACCAGCATTCCTCACTTCCATGCTTTTCCAGCCTAATCAAGTCCTTCTTGAGCAGAGAACATGGCCTGTCATAGCACTCAAAATGATTTTATATCACAACAAAACATATTTACTTTCACTCTCCAGTCATTTCATGACAGCATCTAACACTGATAACTCAGCCTTGATAGCATCACCCACCACAGGGCTCCTGTGGCACAAGTGGCAAGCCACCCCCTTCCTGTGCATCAGTCTCTCATCCACAAAAGGAGGCTAATATTAGCTCCTAAAATTCAACTCCACATAGAGAGGAAACTACATTTCTGAATTTGTACAACCATGCTCTAAACTCAGCATGTTGCTGGATATCCTAAAAGATATTGAGCAAGCAGACACTCAGAGGTGTTGTCCTTGACCAAGGGTTAAAAACATTTCCAGTTGTTTCAAGTTCTCTGGGGCCTAAACGCCCAGAAAGAAACCTCAAGGTCACAAACATCAGCCTGGCATTTGTCTTCTGCCATTCCCTTGTGAAAGATACACTGCTCTCCACTTCCCATTCAGAGGGGACAGAGGGCCATGCTCTATTACTCCCCTGTTGCAAGACACCAGACAGACTTCCAACATGGTCCTTCTGCATCTCTAATCTTACACACAGGGATGCTGAGAATTAGCAGGTGTAAAGCACTTCAGACAACCACAAATGGAAAGCAACAAAGAAGTGTTAAGAATCTAATCCTTTCTAAATCTTACTTAGCTATTTGCTTTAATAGTACAGCTTGAAGAGAACAAGCTGTATTCTATTTTTGCCTTGTGCATCAGTAAATGTGCCAGATAAGCACCAATTCCAGAACCTTTACTGTTGACAAACAAAACAGAAATGACAGTTTTTGGACAGATCATCAAGTCTGTACTGCAAGCAGCTCAGGAAAGGGAGCGGGAAAAAAAGAAGAGATTGCTAGAATCAACCAGAGCGAAAGGTCACTAAGTGAAAGCAAACAATCTATAATTTTGAGGGCTTTTTTCCCCCCAACAATTTTCCAGATACAAAGCTACTAGCAAATGTAATAGCATGGAATTGTTGATGGACAATTAAGACTACATAATGTATCTGGACTCACAGCCACAGCAGTAAGCAAAGAAACCTGTAGATACAAGTTTGCTACTGTGACAAGAAAAACTCATCTTTGTTCATAAGAATCTCCAAACACAGTATTACATGTGTTTGCAGCTTTAGTCTCAATGCCCAGGTTTGGTTTCTCAGGTCCAAAGCACTTTAAATACTTTGAGGGAAGTTTTACTTTAGTCTTTTATAAATCTTTCCTTTCAAAGTTATGAAAGGCAATCAGTTGGAGGGGGCAGGTAAGTGCTGTATCTTCTGAAGTATGTGCTGCACCAAGGCAAGTTGGTGACATTGGCTTCTTATTCTGCACTAGTTAAACCGTTTTGTTTTCTTTGGCATTATCCCCTAAAAAAAGAAGGAAAAAGCTAGACAAGCCTCAGCTTCACTTCCATGCAGCAGAAAATGCCATTTAGCAAGAGCCCCTTAGGACTGAATCTGCTGCTGCTTTCCAGAGCAGTCATTCTAGTTAAAACAAATGATATTTCAGGAGCATGGCTCACTATAACACTTTTTAAAAAAAATTCTTCCCAAAGGTCCTAAAGTAGAGCTAATGAAGTTAGCTGGTTCCACCTAATGATGACCATACTGGAAAGAAATTTATAAGGGAGAGAATGGATAAAAATCCAAGATGAGTAAGTACTAGCTGAGAACAATGGTAGCAGATAGAAAAAGATAATGGAGGGTAGAAGAAGCAGCACTACATAAGCAATAATGAAAACTATATAAAAATGAAGTTAAATCTTTCTCCCCTCTTCACCTGATCATTGATTTATCATCTAAAAGGAGAGATTAAGAAGCCACATCTGCTCATAAAAATCTCTCTTAGCCATTTTCAGGCATTAAAGGATTAGAGCATGTGCATTCATTATGTTGCATGACTTTTGTCCCCATTACTACTCTTTCAGAGACCAAGGTTATGCTGATCTAATGAATGGCCACTATAATGTGGCTTTCTCAAACAAGCCAGAGTTCAGAATTAAGCAAGAATACCATATCTTTAATACAGTTATTGTTTCATTTAACTGAAGTGGACTTTGAAGCACCATGAAGTAAACAAAAGAATATTACGTCTGCAATTTGTCAAATGACCTGTCCTCTGTTAAAGGGCAGATGGTGTACACAGTGGAAGCAGTACGTGCTGGGAGACCACAGTAAGAGAACACTCTTGTGAAGGAGGAAAGCAACACGCTTGGTTCAAAACACTTACCCGAACTGTTGGGTAGTCAGCACTTCTCCCCTTTCCTCCTTCTGCACCTGCATTGCCTTCTTCCTTTCAACATTGGCTAACGTAGGAAAATTTCTAGAAGAAACAAAAAATTTCATTGGCCTTTAAAGGGTTCACTGTACTTTCTCAATTCCCCCTTTACTTAACCAGCTTCCTCTATAAACATGACAGATTTTTAAAACCTTTCATGAAAATTTAACAGACTGTTCCTCTCTTTTAAAAAGGCACTGGTGAGGAAAAGAAACCTAAGCACATTCATGACTACATATCCAGATTAAAAAAAAAAATCTACCAAATTATCATGCTTAGATTTACCAATCCATTAAACAAGCTACAGACAGTTTGGTTACAGTCCTTGACCCTCTGCTTGTCCCAACACATTACAGCATCATTCGGTCCTCCAGTTTTATTTTTATAGAGCTTCAGTTGGGTTATTTGAATGACATTGAAAGGTACAACATGCTTTTAGCAAACTAACAGTTAAGTTCTTGTAATATTAAAAAAAGGTTATAGGAACAGCTTCTGGGTGCACAATATTCCTTAAATGTTAAAGTTTGAGAAAAGCACACAAGTTTCTCCTCAAGGAATATTCAGAATTGTGCTTCCACACTGACCTCTAGTTCACCAAAATTACTGCCCCTTTTTAATTCCAGCTTCGAGAAAAATTGCTAAGTCATGCACATCAAAGGAAATCTACTGTTATAACAATCTCCCAAACCATTCCTTTCTTCCACTCCCCACCTCTCTTAACATCCTTCCCTACAGACAAATGCCACACTGGTTCTAACATGCAAAGCCCATAGAGGAGGCTTTTCACCATCAAAGCCCAAAAATGGATACACCAGTTGCTCTGCAAACATTTGTTAGCTAAATCCCAGCGCTTTGAGATAAAGGTGGTAAATGAGAAACACATGCACATACCTCCTCAGCTTCTGGATGGAAACACAAAGTAAAATATTTGATGTCTATTAAAACGGAGTAAAGAGAAACTTCGAACAGCTTCTCACTGTATATAGTTATCAAAAAAGGCACATATCTTTATTTAAATATATAATCTTATAATGTGCATTTTCTCCATTTACAGCATGAATGTTATGTGTCACATTGATTCAAGACAGCTTCAACCACATACCAGGAGAAAAATAGAAGTATTTTACATGAGACAAACCCAAACACACTACAGAACTTCTCTGCTTTAAGAGGATTTGAATACAAGCTGTCAAGATCTATTTTCACTGGATTGCTCCCAGAAATCCACCATACAGCTCAGCTGAGTACAGGGATGTGCTGCTTTATCTCTGCTCTTCCCTGTTAGTCACACTTGTTCGTCCCTGTTGCAACACTCCCAGCACACTGCAAACATGCAATAAACTCTTTAATCTCAAGAGCTTTGCATTGACAAAGACCCCTGTGCTTGGGACCTCTCCACAGTTTTAGGATAAGGTGCTTTCCTTCACACACATAAAGGTTCACAGGAGGAGAGTGAGGTATAAGTAGTTATGCTCAAAAAATCCCCAAGCTTGTCATAGAAAATGTGTTTTTTTTAAATATAAGGGAAGACCCTAAATCCTAGAACAAAGGAGTCTTCAAAGTGCTCCAGTACTTATGCTGATTAAGGACATATTCAGACATGCTCCTGCAACATGATTTGAGACATGAATGCCTCCCACTTTCGTTCCTATGAGTTACCACTCCCTCCACCGAGCCACTGTAATGGACTGCACGAACACTTTCAGTGCAATTCATTGCCAAGACTGACAGATTTCTCTGAAACCACTCTTCGAGTTGACACAGGCAGTAACTAACAGCTGGCAAGAGCTCAAGTCGCAAGTCCAGGTATGCCTGCAGGAGCACACCTGAAGGCACCTGTGGTGGCCCTGTTTATTTTCTCCAATTCTTCTCATTTTACTCACTGGTGCAGAAAATGTAGCTATACTGAGAGCACACATGCAGTATTTCGTTTCATTCAAATGAGCACCTGCAACTGTATTCTTCCATCCAAGGACTTGGTGGGCAGTAAGCTCTAGATTTTCAAGGCTACAGGTCACCAGCCTTGGTATATGGTAGACTGAGTTCAGTCCTCCCCAGTTGCTCTGCTGTGTCACAAGGCTGGGTTAAGCCCACCAGTGGATCATACTGGGACCTAGTGGGCCAAGTTAACTCCAGCTGACCTTGCAAGGATCAAGGAGACCAAAGAAGCGTAGACCAAAGTTATTCACCCACTCCAATGTATCAGCCCCAGCGCAACTCCAAAACTCCTAAGGTACAGGATCCCCAGCACAAAGAGGTCTGTGCACCACCTAGCATTGGCCAGATCTACTCATGGAGGCAGGGAAATTCAACTGGACCCTATGTGGAGGCAGATGCCTACAATGGAAACATTACGGTCTTGAGGTACTGCTTTATGGCAGACTTTGTAAACTTCACTATCTAAAGGACAGCCACAAAGTACTCCAAGAGAGCTCAAAAATCAGAAAAAGAGGAATTTAACCTTTTTATATAGAGAATTCTTATTCAGGAAGGCTAAATTTAGGAAGACTGCTCCTTAACATGGGTGTGACAATGCAGAAGGTAAAACCTATACTGACTGAACAAAAGGCCATGGGTTTAAATCTAATGAGCTGACTTGGGTTTGAACCCTTCAAAGATGGCATTCCCTCCTACTTCTCTAACAAAATGAGGTGCTTAAAATGCTACCTACAAACATGACTGAAGCAGAAAAAGTAGCCCAATGCTTATGTCCTGCAAACAGCTTGTCTGAGCTTGAATCCCCACAAAGGCTTTACAAACCTAAGCAACTTATTGTAAAAGGGAGTTAAAGCAGAATGTGATGGTCTGGCACAGCAGATTTCATGAAGCCGATACTGCCTGAGAAGACAGCCCCATTCAGAACGGCTCTAGTTTCCAACCACAGACACTTCTATCATTCAAACTGGAAGTTTTACAGTGTAAATTGTCAGAATAAGACCAGAAAACCAGTTTTCAGGCTAAGATGAGTATATTACATATACATCAACAAAGAGAATCGTGAGGTAAAGGTTACTCTAAGCTTCCTGAGACAGGGAATGGTGATGCTGAACATAATCACTAACATGTATGTTGTGAATAGATTTTTTATTTCAATCAGTGAATGCACTAGCCAGACCCATACGTTATTTTTATAGACCAGCATACTTTATCTTGCTCGCATAAACATCAGAGTAAACTCGCTCTTAGCAAGTAGTGAAAAACCAGAGCTTGTCCCATGTCTAACAGAAAAGAGACCAGTTTCTATAGCAGTTCACATAATGACTTTCTGAGTTAAGAGTTATACAAGTTTATCTTAATAGGAACAGCACTGTGACCAATAATCTGAGTTGGTCTTAATTGCATATGCACAAACAACAGCAAAGGGGACATGGATAGCCCAACAGGAACAAAGAGATCCAGCAGAGGTGATAAAATCTTGGTTTAACTCTCTCACATCTGATTTTACCATGTTAGCTGAGGCAGTTTTATTGCTAATCCACCCCTTCAGATCAGAGTAAACTTCACTGTATCTATGTTTACCTTGACCTACCAACACATTCCTTCTACTTTGCTTCGCCTTTTCTAATTTACCAGGTACTAAGAAATTATTTTTCACATTACACACTTAGCTACTCTGAATGCAACACCAGGAAGTATTCCAAGCTACTCTAGAATTATCATTGTTCAACTAGAGAACCACAAATTAATTAAAAGTGGTGTGGTTAACAGTACTGGACTTCATTCATTAAACACATGCTCAGCCTATGAGATATATTGCAAGGAAATACAGCAGACAATCCCTATCTGAATAAACCAACCCCAACAGATTAAAAAAAGCAGGCAGAGGAGGAGGAGAATTTACAAGCAACACACAAGACCAGAAAAATCTTCAAATGTTGTATCAGAACCTAAGCAACAGCACATTCAATGATTTGCTTTAACACCAGAGCAGCCTTGACACATTCTTACTAATAACCTTTGCTCAAAAAGAGTTGGTGAGAAACAATGGGCTAGCAGGACCCAGATCTCACTTGGGAAGGAGAGAAGACAGCAGTATCTCATTCTGACACATCGAGGAAAGGCACTGAAGATAATTTCCTTTAAGCTCTTGTTTAAGAAAAAATATGCTGAAAACAGCACATTTCCCAACACTTAGAAAGGACAAGACAAATCAAAACAAGAAAAGTTGATGTCAGACTTCACAACTATCTGTCTGCAAAACACAGGGAAACCCTAAGATACCATGGAACCTCATCTCTCTTGCTGATTGCTTAATTAGATTGCTTGGCTCAGCAGGTTCAACAGGGAAACAGCATTCCAACTCAGGATACTTCATCTAGAGTACTTACCATCTCTCCCCCTTCCTCTCCCTCTACATGAGTAAGGCTGCACTTTAAACACAGGCTCTTCCTAAAAGATTTTAAGCAGGATATACAACTGAGCAACACAGCACCTAACTAAGAATCAAAATCTCAACTCTGTAAGTAATTATTTAGAACAGCTGAAAGAACAAGCAAGACAGGATGCAGCACAGAAACATACATGTTAAATCACCGCAAAATAATTAGAAACAAACTACTAATGACCTAAGAAGATTCATTCTTAGTTCTGACTGGAGTTTCTAGAAAGAAAGAGGGTCTTTCCTGTCACCATAAGCCAAGACTGCTTAATAGCTCAGACTCCCTCTGGTGTCCTTTTTTTGTGTAAAGTGCAATGTTTACTGTGAGTCAACAATAGACCTTCCACTAAACCGATGCTTTGCTGGCCACCCAATTAAAGCTTCACAAAAGTTCCAGATGGCTTTCTCTCTCTGTCCCCCACATACTTTTTTTTTTTTAATTAAAAGAAGAAGGATGCTCATATACTTCCTTGCTGTACAAAGAGTAACAAAAGCCACCCAGGTAGTCATTCTATACCAATCCATCACGGCTTAATAAGATGCCCACAGAAGGCCTGAAGTACCAAAATACGGTACAGCACTACTCCATCTAGTGGCCTTGGCTTAGACAGTCCTAATCCCATTTTGCTTGTTTTGGTTGGTGGTTGTGACCACAACACTTGATTTCCTTTGATTTTACTGCGCTGCAGCAAGAAAAGGCTTTCAGCAATGTTATACCACAACCAAATTATATTAATCTGTAAAAAACCAACAGTATCTAATGTAAGATTCTCTAGAAATTCCACAAAACCATCTCAGGCAGAGCATCACTCTTATATTTCACTGTAAAGGTTGCCGTGACTCACAGCACCCACTCCCCAGGCAAATAGTACCTTAATCATGATTGTACATTCAATTCCTACTTCCCTAATGTTCTAGTAAACAGAAGAGTACACACTGACATGTACACCTTAAACATCACTTCAACACTTAAACCTCAACCACTAGACAGGAGCTCTCTTGAACACCTCTCAAAACAGAAAAGTGTATCAAAACTTGAAAATTAGTAGCAAAGACTCAGTCAAAGACTATACATGAGAACAAGTCTTTTTCCTTGGAGCTGCTGTTAGAAAATTAGATGCAGGTCACTGAAAAACACAACAGTAGACTGAAAACAAATAAAAACTAAGCCCTTAAGTATCTTTCAGATAAAAGGAAATCCTAGAAAGAAAACTAACCTAAGAACAAACTTGCCTAATCTAACATCTGTGCTTCTATTTGCACAGATCAAACCCAATTTTTGTCTGTTTCAATACAGCATTTTAAACATGAGAGAAAATAATTTCTTGTTTATATATCAACAAAAGCATATATTAAAAAAAGAACTTATGGATTATCTTAATTTCCTAAAAAAATGTAATTTGGTAGAAATTATAGAAAAAGTGATGGGAGGCAAAAAAAATATTCTACCATACATTCCACTCCTTTCTTTTTTTTAACAAAAAAATTGTATAAAAACTTATTAATGGAAGTCAAGTACACAGCAAGAATGTATTAACATTGCTTTCTGTTAATATAAGCTTTTCCACAAGCTGGATTCATCACTAAGACTGCATCAGACAATTAGGTTTACTTTCATTAAAAAAAACAGGCTATCAGTGCACTGCCCTAGCTCATCACCACTGATCCCAAAATTAAATTTGTATCACTACCCACTCTGCATATAGGACTCTTGCTCAGAGAAACAAAACCCATGCACTGATCACTCACAAGACTATATTCTAAGTCATGAACAGAAGTGAGGAAAGCCTGCAGCATCTTTCACCTGCTGGAAAAGGGCAGATTTTAATTTGTTCAACTCTGAGGAAAAAGAAAATCTGGGAGACAAGGTCTATGGAAGTATGAATTTTTAAATACTTCAATCCTGGTCAAAAGAAAAAAGTTACAGGTTTTCGTATCACAGAATGAGAAATAATGAGAAATATTGCACACAGGAGAACTCTACCTTGCACCCTACAAACAACCAGACTACCTCAGACAACATCATTCATTGTTGCTGTTCTCTTTCAGTAGAAAAGCATCAAGCAATGCAGAAAGTCCTTAAAAATTAGGAAAACTCCCTGTTGCAGCCTAGTGGGACAACTTAGGCTGTGCAAATCTGTACACAGTGAGATGTATTGCAATTATAGTCAATACAATAGCTCCAGATGTTTTAGCTATTAGAAAAACACACATTTCTGACCTAAAATGTAATGAGTAATCAGGCCAAGAGGAATGAGACATTCACCTAACCTCGGGTACAAATTCAAACATCTGGGAAAGCTACTTCCTTCTCAGATGATACTTTGCCTTCTATCATAATATTCCAAATTATTATAGTCTCTGCAGCTCACACTCTGATACAGATCACTACTGCAGGAGTTTTGCAGAGTCAATGGAACAGCAGCAAGGACATGTTGCTACTGCCCTTCATCTGTCATCTAATGATCACACAGTAAAACAAATTCACAGGCCACAAGTCTTACCTTTTTCTTTCTTCTCTCCATCTAGCAATCTCTTCTGGACTATCTAATTTTATTCTTTTAGCACCAGGTGCATGTGCCTAAGGAAAAAGTATTTAATAAGTGTTTAAAAGGGGAAGGAAAAAACCAAGAAAAAAGGGAAAAAAAGCATGTCACCTATAGTGGTATCACACTACTTTCACCTCCAAGACTGGTGAGACTGCATGCAGTGACAACAAAATTCATCTATTAAAAAACTCCATAATATTCAATGTATTTTCATCCACTTGTCTTAAAACAGACTCTGCTCAGAGATGATAGATTTTCTTTCCAGATGAATGAAAACAAACTAGCAAAGAATAAGAAAAGGGACTACAGTAAAGATGGCATGGACTCATGTTTTGGGCCCAGAGGGATACTTACATTTTTCCAGTGTATCTGAACTATCTTCTCATGCGCACTGAAACTGCAACCTTCTTCTGTGCACTGCAAGGTAAGAGGGTGAACTCAACACACATCAAATTACACAAATTATAAATGACCATGTCAGCACACTGCAAACAAACTCAGTGACCGATGCCTGTACTGTTTATTATATAGAATGGTTAAGCTATTCAGTTCCCAGACAAAGTTGACTGCAAAAACAGTAAGAAGGGATAACGCACTTTTAAATTTCATCTGACTTTAGAAAAACCAGTGTAGCCAATGTTGCTCATAACTGGACATAATGTGAAGCTACCCAAGAGAAAAATTAGCAAGACTCTCCAATTTCAAGTTTTGATACTTCTTTGCAATAAAGGAGTGGATTTTTAAAATGTTTTACACACAAAACTGTAGCTGCTATACTGATGTCAATTAATTACCACTTACCAATACTTCAGAAGAAAAACATTTAAAAATACTTCAATAATAAAACCAAAAATACAACTAAAACCTTCCTTACACACAGCATTCAGAAAAAAGTCCTCCACTAATACTTTGCATAGGTCTGGAATCTCTCTGCTAAGTCTTCCATTCAAAGAGTGACTATAGATAACAACTTATCAGGCAGAAAGTTAAAAATCAAAGTCCGAATAAAAGAGCCAAACTCTTCAACCTGTTTATGCTGTGAAATATGTTCATCATACTTCTCCTGGTTTTTATAGCCACGGTCACAGGTATCACAATAATGAGAGAAAATTGGTTCTTTTTTCTTTTTGGTCTGAAAAAAAAGAAGAAATAATCTCAAGATACTCCTATTTTTAATTAGTTGTGAAACACTATCATGAATATTTTTGTTAATAAAGCCATCAGTTACACATTTCAGAAGTTTCAAAGATAAGCTAGCATAACATGAAAGTGAAGTTCAAATAACTTATCTTCTAAACAAAGTGCCCTGCATTCATCTCTTTCCACTACCACCTCTGAATCAATTATTCTGCAAAGGTACCAGACTGGCACAGACTTAATGAGGGCTGTGAAGCAAAGTAGGTTACAGCTCTGAGTCTCTTCCCTATCAGACAGACTATGACTGTCCTCACATGACATGCACAAGTTCAGAAGGCAGCACAGATCCTTCCTTCTCCCAGTACACACATCAGAGTCCTCTGGTTGTCTGGTCTTGATGATATCACAGATCACTCATGTAATTTAGGTCCTCGGGCATCACCATAGTAAGGCTTTTGCAACATAAACCTGTGCTACAATTTGGTTGAAATGTATCTTTAAACATGCTCAAGATTTACAGACTGTGATAGGTTTGCTCTCTTGTAAGGGCTGGCAGGTTGGACTAAAGTATCGGATCTCCATAGTACCATGAGGCAAGACACACAAACACTGTCACCATCACCGAACGACAGAATGGTTTGTGTTGGAAGGGACCTTCAAAGATCATCTGGTTCCAACCCCCCTGACACAGGGCGGGGCAATCTTTCACTAGACAAGGCTGCTCAAAGCCTCATCCAGCATGGCCTTGAACACTTCCAGGGATGGGGCATCCACAGCTTCTCCGGGTAGCCTGTGCCAGCCTCCCATCCCTTTCATGCTAAAACCCGTATTCCTTATGTCGAATCTAAATCTACTCTGTTTCAGTTTAAAACCATTACTCCTTGTTCTCCGACTGCAGGCCCTACTACAATGTCTTTCCCCATGGTTTTGTAAGTCCCCTGAAGGTACTGAAAGGCTTCTCTGTCTGTCTGGAGCCTTCTCTTCTCCAGGCTGAACAACCCCAATTCCTTCACAGGAGAGATGCTCCAGCCTCCTGATCATTTTTGTGGCCCTCCCCTCCAACAGGTCCATCTCCCACTTGTGCTGGGGACCCCAGTCCATACCTTTGGTTTGTTATTTTCTTCTGGGCGTTTACCAAACGCAGGCACTTGCTTGCCTTGCCATTTCTGGGAGAAATTACCCTGCTGTCGCGCTCCGTAGGCCGGCGGGTGCCAGGCAGCAGGGGATGTGTAGGAATTGGGGGGCAGGTAGCGCTCGGGCTGTAAGTAGCTCTCGGCAGGCGGGTACCCATCAGCCTGGGGGTAGCTCTGAGCAGAAGAGTAGCCCTCGGTGGGCTGGGAGTATTGCTCTGGCTTTGGGTAGCTCTCAGCAGGCTCGTAATTCCCAGGCTGCGAGTAGCTCTTGTCAGGCTGGGAGAAGCTGTCGGCGGGAGGGCAGCTCTCGACAGGCTGCGAGCAGCTGCTGGCAGGAGGGTAGGTCTTGGGCTCCGGGTAGCTGTCGGCGGGAGGGATGCTCTGGGCGGGCTGCGAGTAGCTCTTGGCGGGCGGGTAGTTCTCGGCGGGCTGCGAGTAGGTGTCGGCGGGCTGCGAGTAGTTCTTGGGCTGCGAGTAGGTGTCGGCGGGCTGCGAGTAGTTCTTGGGCTGCGAGTAGGTGTCGGCGGCCGTGTAGGAGACGGGCAGCGGGGGGAAGCTGTTGGGAGGAGGGTACCGCCTGGACGGCGGGAAGGGCCCGGGGGCAGCCCAGAACCTCGGCTCCCAGGAGGGCGGCGGGCAGAAGAAGGGCGACGGCATCCCTGGAGGAGGGAACCCCGGAGGGGGCGGCGGGTACCAGGCGAAGGGGTTCATGTCGGTCCCGCAGCGGTCGCTCGGCCGAGGAACCTGCTCGGCGGTACTCCCCCACCGCCACCACGTGGGGCCACTCCGGCGGCCGCCGCTAAACACGTCACGTCCGGGGCTGACGGAGGTGAGTCCTGCTGGCTGCGCGGGAGTGCATCATCCGTAAGCGCCGGAGGGGCGGGGACGGGGAAGCGGAGCGGGACGGGTCGGGGGAGGAGGGTTGGGCTGTGCCATGGCCCGCCAGCTTATCGGCCCCACGCTGCCGCCCGGCTTCCCGCACCGCGCCGAAGCCGACCCGGGCGAGGACTTCAGCCAGGGTGAGGGCAAAGGGTGTACTGAGGGTGGGGTAGCGGTACTGCCAGCCCATGTTCCCCAGTGCGGGATGCGTCGGGGGTGGGATAGCGGGGCTCCCAGCCCGTGTTTCCCAGCATGGGATGCGCCAGGGATGGGATAACGGGGGCTCCCACCCCGCGTTTCCCAGCTTGGAATACGGGGGCTCCCACCCCGCGTTTCCCAGCTTGGAATACGGGGGCTCCCAGCCCGCGTTTCCCAGCGCGGGATGCTCCGCGGTGGAAGTGACGGGAACCCACAGCCAGTGTTCCACCACGCGGGCTGCACCCCTGCGGCACCTGGATGGAGCTGTAATTGACGGGGGTTATTGCGGTGACTTTTTCAGGAAAAAAAAAAAGCCTTGTGTTATGGGATACTACAGATATGAAACGCTCTAAAACTTGTTTTAGGAAAATACTGTGTAGAGTCCTTTATTTTTTCTTTCTGAAGTCTCACGTAGGATTTGAAGCCTGTGTTTTTTAGTAGCTCCAAGTGCGAAGTTAGTGGGCAGGAGGGTGAGGCAGAGGTTGGGCTTTTGTCAAACCAAACCACTTCATCAAACTGGTTTTCCTGGCAGCGTGCCTCGGGATGCAGAGCAGACCTGCAGCCAGTGAGGCTGTGGTGCCTGCTCTGCCAGGGTCTCTAGTGCCGGGAGCAGTCACGTCAGAAGTGGGATCCCTCTGAGACCAGCCGACTGCCAGGCGGGCTCTTCCGAAGTGGAGCTCGGTTTCCCCCCCTTAAACATTTGAATGCTTCCTGTCAGTAATATCTCTGGAAGCAGCACTTGGGAGCTAGTTAGCAGCCTCTGGCTTTAATCCAGCGTCAGGTCACTGGTATACATATTCAATTTCTGGCACTGTGTCAGCGATCATTGTCATTCCAAAGGAAGGAGGAAAGGAGCTTCCATGGAAAAGGTTTGCTGTGCTCCTCTGCACTCCTAATTTTTTAATCCAGAAGAGGGAGCAATAGGAAGAAGAAGCAAAGATGCTGCATTAGCTGACACCATGGCAGCATCAAGCTTCATATCTGTAGTTTGGCTTTGTGCAGCAGCCCTGATTACACTTGTTTGACCTGATGCAGCCTTTCCAGTTCATATCTGTGTTGTTGGCTAATTCACTTCCTATCAACATACTGATGCATGTTGCAAGTATCTGTATCACATATGAATCCACAAAACAAGTTAAACTTATCATTAGATTTATGATGGTTTTCTGACACTGAGTGTTTTGGCAGTATTTGGCAGTATTTAGTCTAGGTTACCCAGCCTAGTTTTTGTCCCAGTGTACGCCAGTTCCGTAGTATTACAGTAGCACTGGCAGATCGGCTTGGAGATCTCTCTGTGAAGTGGGTGAAGGAATTTATTTGCTTTAAAAACAAAAACAAATGCAAAAGCCCAAGCCACCAAACCCCAACTACTGGGAGGTTGTTTATTTATTTTTCCAACTTTTACAAACTTGTGCTGATTTACAAGAGCTTCTCTAAACAACTCAGTGTATCTGCTCACCACAAGGCATACTGCTGTAGTGCAGAGGAGGACGGGAGAGCAAGTACTTTAGCATAAGACACTCTGCTGTACAGAACTATAGCTCCAGCTGGAGCCCTGCACCTGGAGTGACAAAAATCATATGGTGAGGTTGCTACAAGCATCTTTTGCGCTGTAACACTTGCTGAGTCTTGAGTCAAATGGGCGTAGAAGTTATTCTGTAACAATTTCTCTGTGGGTTGTCTCGTTCTAAGAGATGCTTCACCTTTTATAGCTGAACATCTTTTTCTATACTATTTCTTTCCTTGTGGACTCACTGATATTTGAGTTGCTTGTTACTTTTCGTTAAGGATACTTTTTTTTTATTCTAATTTCATAGTTTCTGGCTCCCAACAGCTACAAAGTATGACTTTGAGCAGTCTCTGGCAGCGTAGTGGATATAAGGCTCTCAGCCAGGTGCAAGAAGTAGGACACAGTTATTATGTCTATTACTAGTACAGTATGTAAATATTGCCAGTGCAGTATTTAAATAGCAACTCTATAGTCTATTACAATCGATTATTGTATAATTAGATTGTAGTCCCTCCTGTGAGTCATGAACTTCTGTGAGACCCCTGTGCCTTCTAAGCTTTGCAAGAGAAGTCTAAGTGCAGCTGGGTCCACATAGTCTCAGATATGGCCAAACTTGATGTCTAAAGGCTTATAAGCAAGTTTGACTAGAAACATACGATTTTACAGTCTTTGGCCATGCAGAAGTCATAATTACAAAACACTTGTATAGTTACTTTAGGATTTTATCTCCATACTTCACTGAATCTTAGTGCTTACTACACTCACTCATCCAAAAAATTCCTTGTCTTTGGGCTGCATGTACCCTGCAGGCATCCCTGCTGAGGGTGATCCACCTGGAAGCTGTCTGCAACCTAGGGAGACCAGTTGGTCCAGTCTCCAGCAGCATTTTATACCCTTATGCAGGCTGATGTGTACACAGTCAGTAGCAAATATTGCAGCTCCCCCTTGAGCCCTGCGCTTCCCCCTCCACTTCTGCATCCAGACACTTTCTCCTGCAATATTCACTTGGTGTTCTTAGGGATAAACCCTATTGCCCATCAGAGACAGACAAAAAGGGAGAGGGCGAGTGTATGTGTGGGGAAACATACTCCGAGACCCAACAATCACTGCTGTCAGAAAAGTGATGCTACTAATATTCTGTGACCCTCAGTCAGGAAGAGGATGGGAGCAAATGGGGTTGGACAGATCCAAAAGCTCACCCCTGGTAAATACTTTGCTTTCTTCAGCTTGTTGCTGTCCAACCCATGAGACACACTCATCTTCTGATTCTTCACCTCACGGTGGTGCTTTGAAGGTGGCCTAATTGTGCTCCTGCTGGAAGAATCATAATTCCTTTGGTCTGTTTGTCCCTGCTGCTGCATTGTCCTTGTACCAGCAGGAGAGAAATGCTAGGGAATAGCTATAAATAACCAGAAATGCAGAAAGGAGTTTTGTCTATTTCAGCATTGAAGCCCCATTTGTTACAATACTGATGTGTTGATGTGATATGACTGAGTTGATCTACCATTATGGGTGAAGGTGAAAGGCCCTGTCTGTCCTTGAGGGCTTCCCTGTGCATGCCTGATGGTGTGGTAGCTTGCTTAAAATCCTTAAATAGAGAAGAAATTAACCTAGCAAAACAGAACAAAAAGTAGTTTTTAATTTGGTTTCTAAATTAAATTGATTTAATTTTCAGGCAGAGTGATCAGAGCCAGCTCATTGGAGAAGGCAAGTCAGAGCAACATTAGTAGGATGGCCACTTATAGCAGCCCTGAAACATTCACTTAAGTGTGACTTGCTTCTGTTTCTCTCCTCTATCCCCAAAATTTTCTTCTCATACTTTTTTTATTCTATTGTTCTGCTCCAAATTGTTCCCAGCTCTGGTTACTTTGTCACTTTTCTATTGTTCTACCATTGCTACATCCTTTTATCTTGCTCACCTCACTGGTTTCAGTTTCCTGACACTGAGGTCTCCTCTGTTCCTCCTTTCATCTGTAGTTTTCCACTTTTCTCTGGCTTTTGGTGTATTTAATTCACAAATTTCTGATTAGATCTTGACCTCCCTCCTCACCCTTTTCTTTGCTTCCAAATCTATGCTTACCAATTCCCATTCCTACCTTTCTACTCTTCCCTGTGGCTCCCCAAACCACCTTGATCCATAGCTATATCCTTGTCTGTGCTGATTGTTAGTCTCAGTCAGTACAATGACCATATTAATTTTTAATCACAAGTTTCTTTCTTCTCCATTTCTTTTCACTGCATCCAATGACTTCCTCCTCAGGCTTTAAACGCCCTTCATTAATCAGTCCCTGTCTCTATTTTGTTCCTGGTTGTCCTTTTAGGTTGCAATTCCATGAACAAATAGTTCTTTCAGGGGAGTGCTGGGGTTTGCAGTGTTATTGTTACACCTCTCAAGTTCCCTGATGCAGTTTATTGCATAGCCCATGCAAACTGTTTTGCCAACATAACAGAGAGGAATTGGGGTGAAAGTATGTTGTGTTAGCCCTGATGTTGGACAATGTGTTGGTGGGACCAGTCTCCCTCCATAAATAGTTTGGTTTTACTGGTTTTTTCCAGCTCGCAAAGCTGTTCCCAATTTCTCTCTTTCTCTGTAGTATCAGACTCATCAAACTGCATCTGAGTTTGTTCCTTTCACTCCAAGTTCTTTGTCTTACCTGTCTGCATTCAGAGCAACTGAAGTCTGCTTGCATGGTGTCAGAGCACCAGGCAGCTGGAGAAAGATCCTATGCAGGTTTTGTCTGGCTTTTAAGTGCTTTTTATCTAGTGGTGCTTTTCTTCTCATACCAAAAAAGAATACTTCGTGATATCAGTTTTTATTCCTATTTAGCATTCATCTGTTGTTTCCCTCTCATTTTGAGCTTATTTTACCTTTATAGGCTGGAGTGTTGTGTTGTTTGGATTTTTTGGGGGGTGGGGGGCAGTTTGATGGGGATTTTTTTTCTTCTTAGTACTGAAATGGATTTCTGTGTCCCAGTTAAAAGTCTTTTGCATTAAAACAGAAAACAAAGAAGTGGCAGATCTTTCTGGATGCTTTATAACGGGTAGACTGTGCTTGTTCTGTGTCTTGTGCTAAAGATGAGCAAAAGCTTTATTAAGCTCACTTGAAGGATTCGATTTCTGCCTGGCCTTTGTCAGCTAACAATGGAACTGTAATCTGTATCAGGTTTTGTATTTTGCACTACAAAAAAAGTGTAGTTCTTTAACTGGAGATGCAATTTTCTGGTACCATTCATCTTTTCATCTAACCTTTGATTATTCATAAAGTGGACAATGCCTTTTCCTCACCAGAACACCTTTCTGTCCTGTCAGTCTTGTACCTAGTGCTGGAAATATTAAAAGGAGGAATGGTGTCTGTGCCTCAGGATGCTAAATCATCAGTAGGCTGTTCATACTGTGTTTCTGTAAATGGGTGCTGGTCCTGCATATGTTGCCCTGGATCTGGGAAGGCCTCTTATCTTGGGACCATTGCTGGTCTTTGCTTACTCCAGCTGGCTTGTTATTGATTGAGCCTGTGAGGGTATCCCTGTTAAGTGTCTTATTTGGGGGACATTTCCTATTAGGATCAATGGTTAAGCTACTTCTGGACCAATGTACATGATACTATATCCAAATTAATCTGTAAAGATCAGTGTCTGCTGGCAGGGACAGCGGCAGAAACAGCTCAGGCCTGTTAGCAGTGTTAGTGTCTGAATTTTTCCTTTGCTGAGATATTCCCCCTTGTCACTGCTCCAGAGGGTGAAGGGTTGACCAGAGCATGAGAGCTCCGTCGACTGCCCTGGCCTTCTGATAGCAGTGATTCTTTGAAGAATTCATTGTTTCAATGCCAAAATCATCCCTTTTTCAGCAGAGTACCTAAGTCAGTGCCTGCTGTTCACGCTTAGGTGAACTGGGAGTAACCTTAATGGTTAAACCGTTCCTAAAGCAGGCTGGCAATTCATTTAACACTTTGTGATTGCAATGCTCACATTTAATACTCTGTGGTCTTCCACGCTGTAGATGCACAAATGATGTATTTCTTTACTAGTAAGCTTCAAATGCTTTATTAAGGTGATAGTTTCTTTTAAATATACTGATTTATACCATACACATTGTAAATCATTGTTACATGAAACAGGGCTTCCTAGTCCTGTTCCAGAAGACACTCATGTAGCAATTGATTACTCATGTACTAAGAGCAAGTTGTTTATTGAAATATGGTGCTGAACAAAGTAACTTCTAGAAGTTTTTTTTATATCTTCTCTAAATGCTAGACAGAGCAGTGATAGAATAAACTTAATTCCAGGTAAATATGTGTTTTGGGAATGCCATGATAGATCCTACTAATTTGAAATGTTTCATAAGTATCCTTATTAAACCTGGTCTAGTAGAAGGTTCCCTGCCCATGGCAGGGGAATTGGAACTAGATGATCCTTAGAGTCCCTCCCAATCCAAACCATTCTTTGATTTTATGATCCTAAATAATAACTCTGGATGTTCAGTTGCAGGACCAGCACTGCCTCCAGGCTACAAAAGCAGCTGTAGCTCAGAAACTCCTGACAGTGATGATGACTCAGAATCTTTTCCTCTACCCAGAGACACAAACAGAGATTCTGATGAGGAGACAGAAGGGGATCCAGCATCCAAGTGAGTATGTTCTCAGGTTATGTGTAGGTTTACATTGTATTGCAAATTAAATGTGTCTTTCTAATTTATGAGAAAAGGACAATCTAGTATTAAAAAAAAGGTCAAGCCTGTATCTGTATAAAAGTTTTGATGACATGTTCTGCTTCTTCTTTGTGGTCAAGAATGTTCAGCTGACCTGTTTGATACCCTGTGGTGGGATTAAGTTATTTGGGGCAATCAGATCTCTGTATGTTTTATTTTAGTTCTGCAATTTCACAAGTTTATGCTAATGACAGACCCCACTTATCATGTATGTGTTTGGTACTTGAGTTTTGCCCTGGTTTTGGTATACTAGCTGTCATTGAGAGGCTGTAAGAACCATTTATGAGCATGAATTCATGCATTCAATTAAGTCAACTCCAGTGGAAAAAAACCCTGAAATGTTTAGCAAGTAACAGGAGTCTGCACGCTCTTGTTTGGTGGGTGGATTACTTACAATTGCTTTGTTAAGAATTTGTGTGTTTGTTCTAGGCATTGTGTAAGAGACTTGAAGGTCGTTATGCCATCTTAATGAGTGTTAGAATACTTACTACTCACTTTTTTCTTATTTTCTTATTCAGTAGTTTTCAGTTAATTAGAATTGAACGGGGAAAAGCACTACTCAAAATGGAGACAGTGTATAAATATAAAAATGGAGAAAGAAGTGTGCTGAGTTTGAAGTTACTTTGTGACTAGAAAATGGTGTTCCAACATGGTCCTACTCTTTTTTTCTGTAGGAAAAGCATTCTTAATGTTTGGGGGGTTGGGTTTTTTATTTTTTTTTAAATGGTAGAGCATTTTGGGAGTGAAGCTTATTCTTCCAATTTTTTAATTGCTTCAAATTATTTTGGATCCTTTTACACTGTTTCCTTGGTAACAGCAGGTTATTTAGTACATAAGAACATCAGAAATAATTTTATGTATTTTTTTTCTTTTTAAAGTGTAGATAATTGCTATGCATGT
Source organism: Pithys albifrons albifrons (assembly GCF_047495875.1). NCBI lineage: Eukaryota > Metazoa > Chordata > Aves > Passeriformes > Thamnophilidae > Pithys > Pithys albifrons. The sequence continues at coordinate 57,645,969 of NC_092458.1, forward strand.
CGAGGTAATTATTAAGTGAAATTTGTATTTGCAGAAAGCCAAAAAGAATTCATGAAGATGATGATGACGATGATGGCTTTTTTGGGCCAGCTCTTCCTCCTGGATTTAAAAAACAGGATGATTCTCCAGAGAGGTATTAAAATGGAATTAGATTCTTTTCCTTAAAACACAATTATTTTAGATAAAATATTTTGTGTCACTATTAAAGAACTCTTCAATTCAGATTCAGATGATTAGAACTAATTCTTCCTCTGTGTTCTGAGAACAGGAGCTGCATTCCCTTGAAACAGAGCGCACAGCCTTCCTAAAGCTGGAAGGCTGGAGAAAGAACAAATGAGAATTGTCTCAGATGTATTTTGAATGTCACATTTCTTTCATTTCTTTTGATAGGTGTCAGATCAGTGCAGAAAGAAGCAAATTACAGGTATGAGGGCCCATAGCTCTGTAGTTCCTTCTTGTCTGCGAGGGTGTAGGGCAGTTAGCTTTTGTGTGATGCAACACAAAGCAGATTATTAGAATTGTCATTTGTTAAGGCATCAAGGATTGTTGATTATGTCTCTCCAGGTACAAAATTATGCTGTACAGCATAGGTTTCTAGAAAAGAAGCTGTCAGGTCAAAGCAAATAAGCATTATTTATGGTTTCTATCAGGAAGCTTGCACACAATTATAAAATACTTCCCAAAAAACCTATCTATGGATTTTTCTATGCAGAACTCAACCATGTCACACAGCCTTTTATTACATCAATCTGTGCACTTCCTTCTATAACTTGAAATTGTAATCCATAGTGAAATTGGTGCTTCCAAAGGGATGCTTACTGCTGGAAAGTACAAGAGTCTCTTGATCACTGTTACCTTCCTCAGAGCGGTAGGGAGCTGGTAGATAAAATAAAGCAATACCTGCTTGTCAGGGATGAGCTTTCAGTTTTAGGAAAGTGACTCAGTTTATTGTTGAGTTGTGTATGTAGCATACCATCTCAAAGGAAATTTCAAAGTTAAATGTTTTTTTAGTTTTGTTAAGTTTTTATGATGCTTGGCAGCAGTTAGGAAAACAAGAATTTATGTAACTAAGGTTAACTAATTATCTTCTTCATATGTGTTTGGTTATACTTTTCTGTAATCAACAAACCCTTTTGTAGGCGTGGGTATCAGGCTCAGTGGGCTTGTTTGGTGCTCTGATGGTCCAAGAATAATTATTATTTTCCTTGTGTTCCATATGCACAATGTGTCATTTTAATTATAAAATTTAAGAGGTCACTAAAAATGTTATTTCTAATAAAGCAAATAAGTGCCTGTGATTTTTAATATCAGCAGAGGTAGCCTTCTCTCTTTTTTGAGTTTTGACATGAGTACTCATGTGGTAAAATGGAAAAGAGGAAGAAAAGACGCCACTTGTACAGGTTAGAGAATTGAGCCCTAATACAGGGGGATGCCCATTATATAATCTCTGTCTTTTGTATGTTGGCCCAACTTGTATTTCTACTTATTTGATTTCCAGAATGCCGGATAACTTGCAGTTACATTGAGAGAAGAGTCTGCTCTGTGTCTATGACCAGAGAAATTAAAGCAGCAGAAGGCACTTACTATGTTTTTTTCTACCTAACCATACAACTGCTCCGAGTACACACTGAGAAATCAGACTGAGCAGAGCTGTTTTGCACCCACCCTGATTCCCTGAATAGGTGGGAAAGGTGTGATGTGTGGGAAGAGCCTTGTCTGCCTTCCACCCCCATACACCTGGGAGTCTGGTTGTGCTGACACACTGAGGCGTGTGAGCCATGCAGGGCAGAGACACAGCGCTGCTGGCTGTGTCCCTGCTGCATTGCCCTTGGCCTTGAGCAGATTGACAGCTGACAACCGAGCCATGAATAATTGAAACAAATGCAGGCTGTTTGTTTCCCTGTGTGGACATACTGTTTTATTGGTTTTGTGTGACATACTGTTCTCTTAGAAAAGCTTTTGTTCTCTTACATCTTTTCCAGACTTGTCGGAGCAACGTTTTTAGTGATAGGGGCAGCTCACAGGGCAATTTGCACCTTGTTGAAAGTGGTTTGAATCATTCCAGCATAAAACATGTATGTGAAAAGATTTCCTTCAACTTTGGCAATTACATTACTGTTTATCAGTGTTAGATGAAGTGCAGCACTCATAAATATTTCTGAAGTGTTCACACGTCAAGGTACAGAGCGAAGGTTATTTTAAAAAACTTTTATGTTATACATGAGAAAAATGCTGAAATGCCCATCTAGCAGCATGCATTAGCAAGGACTCCCAAGTCCAACAACCAGAGGATGTTCTTTGCCGCATATGAAATGCAATATTCCTTAAATTCAAGCTTAGTCCATCATAAATTTGGGGGGTGTTTTGAACATATATCTATAGAGAGGTACTGAAGTTGCCAACAGCAGTAAAATGTGTTTAACAGTGTTTTATTAGGTTCACTTCGGGTGGTCCCGTGGTGTAAAGGAGAGCACTCTGGACTCTGAATCCCAAGGACCTGAGTTCGAGTCTCAGTAGGACCATCCCCTGGCAGTTCAATGCCTCCCTGCCATCCCATCCCGTCACATCTCGGATGCTCAGCAGGGTCAGCCCCGGTTAGTACCGGGTGCTGTGACAGTCCCGAGGATTTCACTGTCACTGTCCAAGCTCGCTCGGCCATGGCAGATGGACCTCGGGACTTAAACGGTGGGGCCAGTTCTGGGCACGCTGTGCCTCACCTAAAAAATCCCCTGTGCAGGCTGGAAGGGCACACCCACGTGGGGAGAGCCCTGCCCAAATCTGCATTCGCGAAGTCTTGCCATACATACATTAGATTCACTTCACCTCTTCAAATACCCTTTGGACATCCAGGAAGCTGTCAAGAATCATGTCAGCTGTGTGATGAGGAAAATACCCAAGGCACAAGCTTATTCATGTGGGGAAAAAACAGTGTAAGAAATGGAAACTGTAGGAAGGATGAATACAGGAACCGTTTTTCTAGTGCTTGGAAGAGTATTTGAGCTGTAACAGAATCAAGGCAGAGCATATGAGATTGGTTCTTTTTCATAGGTTGCACAGATACAGTCTACAACATAGATACTCAAATATATTTTAGTAGAGAGCTTTTTTAATAGTTTGGTTTAACTGTCTCTTCATGCAAAAATAGAGGTACTCATATCTTGGCTGTATCGGTATTGGTTTAAATTCAATCTCTTTAATTTTTATTGGGAATTTAAAACATGGTTTTAACAAGAAAGAAGTTAGAAAGGAAGGGAGGAAGATAAAATTGCAGCAGCTAGGTGGGGGTGGAACTTCATATTTAATCCAGACTTCTTGCCCGGGTTTGAACCCTCACCAGTGCCCTTGTCCTGGCCTGAGCTCATATTTATTGCTCATACTTGTGTATCTGTAGCTGGCTCTTCAGCAAGACTTTCTGGTTTTTATTTCCCCCCTTTAAATCCTGACAGTAATATCAGTACAGCAGGGCTGTACTGATTAGATTATGTGGGATCTAGTAGAAAACTGTAATTAGCAAATTCAACGTAATCACCTTGAAACTCAGAACTGAAGATCATAGTAAACAAAGTCTTTGCTGATACTTTGTGAGGATACTGTCACCTGGATATTTCTTCAGGTGACAGTATCTTCACCTGAAGTGTTTGGGTTTTTAATTACTTTTTATTAGCTTTAAAGAATATCATGGCAGATTATTAAAAGAAACTCACTTGCAAAAGAGTTTCAATACTGCAAGGACAGTTTGTAATATTGCTTGAATTGTTTTCACCATTGAAAAAAGATTCTCACATTCCTGTGCTTGTGGAGACAACTGAATTAGATTGTTTGCAGTCTGCTGCATAAAAACAAACCAGTGAAGTTACCTGGAATCAAAACTACAGGCTGCAACTTTCCTGGTTCGGGTGGGGTTTTTTGTTTGTTTGTGGTTTTTGTTTTTGTTTTTGTTTTTTTTGCATCCCACCTGTCTGCACAGGTCCTCCTTAAAAGTGGAGACACTTTTACCCAGTTATTTCTATGGTGTGTGTGTAGGGAGCACACTTGGCATGGGGAGGCGGGAGAGTCACACTTTGCATCAATATTTGGTTTTTATTTTTATATTAATCTGCTACATTTTCCCCCTCAGCTGAAAATCGAGATAAATCAAGATGTATTTTTTTTTCCCTTCAAGGCCCATTATAGGTCCTGCACTACCACCTGGCTTTAGGAAACCATCAGAGGACACCAAGAGTAGCAGATGTTTCATAGGACCGTCTGTTTCATCAGAATGCTGTCCCCAGGTTTGTGAAAACAGAAGCCTTTTGGTTTAGTACATAGTATCTGAAATGGATAAACAAATTGCAGCTTGAAAAAGACTACCAGACATGCTTCTCAGGATGACAGTTTAATTTTGGACCAGGAAGTGTCTGGCATATTTTTGCCTGAGTCAAATACTGAAGCATAAATAAGCCTAAAAAAAAACAAAGAGACTGGCCTGGTTTGTTTGGCTCTTGCTGTTAGATGGATGGTGCACTCACTGAACATGAATGATCCAGGCATCGTAAGCTGTAGCCACAGTGATTCTTCCTAACATTTTTCCATTATTTATTTTGTTGTGCCATCCTTAACAAGTGAACATCTTGTCAAAGTTCAGATTTTTAAAGGCACTAAAGAAGTAATGAAACCTGTTAGAATGAAAATATTTGCCTGTAGTTCCAGCTTTAACTCCTTTGCTGATTTGGGAGCTTAAGCCAGGCAGGATACCCTAGGACACCAAAAATGGTGCTGGATACTACTGCTTTGACAACTGAATCTCTCCCATGCTATGATAAACTGAATATTAATTCCTTGTGAGAATTAATGGTTGTTCTGTTTATTTTTTAAATACTTATATTTTTGCATTTAACTCCCAGACACTGTGGGAGATGCTAGGAAGAAAGGATGCCAAGGCTGCTCTGAAACTTGACTTTTTTGGTTAGTGGTTGCAAAGCATATAATTCTCCAACCGCCTACAGCGAGTGTTGTTGTGATCCATCATGAAGAATGATTATCTGACATTTCTGAGATATTCATCATCTTATAACTCCAAATAACAATTAAGCAATTTATCACAGTGACAAATCTCTTGAGGCAGGAATGTCAAAACTGGTCTGCTTATATATTTTGCAAACAAAAAAGTCCCTTTTCTCATAAATATATCTTCTAGCATCGGCTTTTTTACAGCTATTACAGAACTCACCTTTTTTCTTTTCCTAAATAATTATCTTTTTTTACCTCTTTGTAATAATACTCTTTTTAAAATTTTTGAATATGAGTAATTTTTTGTTTATTTTGATTTAATTTACTTAATTATTTTGTATTTTAGTACATCTTTAGAGGCAGCTTATTTCATGCTGACTCTTCACTTTCCATTGGTGAATATAATGAATCACCACATTATGTATTCTCGTGTGATGCTTTGTGCTTCCTGACTACACAGTCTTGTCGTGTGTACTCATGTTGCCTTATCACCCACATTGAGACTGTAGCTAAACCTTTGCCCTTTTGTAGATATGGGCACCTGAGCTTTGCTTCCAGGGCCCTGTGGCATCACCATTTTCTAGTCTGGTCTAGTTTTGCCTCCATCCACATCTATACTGTTTGAACTTGTAGGGAGGGCCCTCTAAGCTTTCTGTACAACCCCTGGCAACTGCAAAGATTCTTACTAACATCTAGTCCTTTACAAACTTAGTTTTTTGAGCCCTTCTCCAAAGAATTGCTTAGAATGCAATGCCAGAATTAAAGAATCATTTTGATTGGAAAAGACTTCCAAGATTGTTGAGTCCAACCTTTGACTCATCACCACCTTGTCAGCTGAGTGCCACATCCAGTTGTTTCTTAAATACTTTCAGGAATGGTAACTCCACTACCTCCTTAGGCAGCCCATTCCAATTTCTGACAACCCTTCCAGTGAAGAAATTCTTTTGGAAGGGATCTGGAAGGGATCAGAGAAGTCAATGACAGAACCAAGAGGTTAGATTGGCAGATGCTGTACACCAGGGGGTGTTGTACCATGCATGCCACTGTTACACTACCTTGCATGTTAATCTTTCTATCATCCTTACAGAATCTAAGCTTGAGGCAGTTCTTGCTGTGGGAAATTGTGATCCTTATTATATTGCTAGTGATGATGAGACTAAGCATGCAACATGTTGAAGGGCCAGAATAGGTCTAAAATCTGGAGTTTTAATCTAGATTTTTGTTGTCTGGGAGATGCATTGCATGAGGTTTATATGTTCTAGACAAAATAATTATAATCTTGTAAAGCTGAAGTGTTTCTTGATCCTCTTAGCACTATGGTTGAGAGAAGTGTTTTGTTTTTGGAAGGTGACAGATAGTAGCGAGGAAGAAGACAATCTTATAGGCCCAATGCCTGCAAAAGGACCAGTGGAGTCTGGTGTGACTGAAGAATTTGAACGCAGAGCTCAGAGAATGAAAGAAAAACTTACTTCAGCAGACAGTGTAAGTTGGATTTCTTAATTTCTAATATTTTGTTGCTGGATTGAATTTGTCTATTTCTTTATGAACCTAGTTGCAGTTCTGCTTGGGATGCTAAGTATTTGCAGTTGTTAACACAAAGAAAAATCCATGATTTCTGCCAGAAGTTAAGAGATTCAGACTAATTTTTGATTATGCTATTTTACTTTTCCCCTGCCTCTATTTCTTTTGCAAAGGATGAACCCAAGCAGGTTACCAGGGAATCATGGATGACAGAGCTTCCACCTGAGTTGAAAAGTTTTGGATTTGGCCCCAGAACATTCAAGAGACGAGCTGATGACAAATCAGGCGATAGATCTGTTTGGACAGATACTCCAGCTGACAGAGAGAGAAAGGCCAAGGTGAGCATTTATTCATTCATATACACCCGCAGGCAGTATGTATGTTGTTTATGTTCTGTGAAAACAAAGTAAACATACCCTGAGCTGCTAAATGAAATTTTTTGCCCCAGATTTTATTTTGTTATCAAAATGTATTAACTCAGGCTTAAACATAAAGGCAATGAAATAATAGTATTAAGTATCACTCTCACGTATCCTGCTCCCTTTTACGAGAGTCAGATACCCTGTGTCAACTCACTGGATTTCCAGTTAGCCTGTCCAGTTTCTTCTGTCAAACTGAGCAAAAAATACCTGGTGGCCTCTATTGTGGCCTCTACTTTTCAGATGTAATTAAAGTAGATACAGATTTCCCTGCTTTTTACTTCAGACATTCTGACAGACATTCTGATTACTATATTGTGTGATTTGCTTCTACTCATCAGGAAAGAGAAGAGACAAAAAAGTCAGCCAGTAAGGATAATGAAGAAATGGTGTTATCTGGGAGAGACAAGAGGCTTATTGAGCAGGTGACTTCATACAATGTAAGTGTAATGGCAAAATATTTCCTCTTCCTGTATTGCCTTTAGTTCTTCACTCTTTTCTTCTGATTCTTGTTTCTAGTGCTGCAGGTTCCCATGGTGATGCCACTACAGTTTTCCCTTTAGTGCCCAAACCTACTGCTGTTTTAAGTCACTAGAACATTTGCCATTGACTTCAACAAGAGCAGAACTGGGTCCTCTCCAAAGTGACATAATTTGGATTTGTATATATTGTCTCAATTTTAGATGGTGCTTTCCTTAAATTATCCTCGTGTCAGGACATAGTTGCAGGGAGTAGGCAACCTTAATTTAAATATTAGCTTGCTTCACTGATTTACTGGCATCCCAAGAATAAAATAATAGTAGAGATTTAATTTTTAGGACAAAATCTACATTAACCTAAAAGAGGTTTGATGGGCCAAGCAGATTAATGCGTAATTACACTATGTCATTAATTACATTAACTGCTCATTGCAGCAACTTCATTACATGTAGTTTTCCTCAATCTCTACAGGAGCAGATAATTTTCACAGACAGATGTTGATTCCTAGAAATCTGAACTCCATTGCCTCTCACTTTTCTGTCTGTCAGTCCTGTCCACTGGAGTGTATGGACTCTTGCCTGCCTTACAGCTGTTAGTTACAATTCTTCCCTGATGCATGGCCTGAACTCTTATGGAAGGCAGTCTGGTCTCTTGAGAGTATAATTAACTTGAGAATCACAGCCTTGGTTTATTTTACATGAATTATGTTTATCTGGCACTTCTAATAATTTATTTGTAGTTCATTAAATCATCTGTCCCTCTTGATGTAGAGACTTGCAAATCCAGAGCTATTAGCATTCTGTCTTAATTTTCTTCTTTATTGTCTGTTTCTATGGTCACTATGAATTTTTGTGCAAAACCTGCATTTTTCTCTCTACCATTGCCAGAACAAAACATATATAGGCCTTTACTGTCTCTAATGTTAATGAAATTCTCTCCAAAAAATATGAAGGCATCTTTTTTAAGAGCAGTGCTTCTTGGATGTTTTGTTGGGTTTTGGTTTTGTTTTTTTAAAATCAACTCTTTTCTGATTTTGAGGTGGTTGGTTGTGGGTTTTTTCTTTTAAAGTTTTTTCCTCTGTTCTTTCCTATTTCTCTCTCCACTGACATTTACTAAGGATACTTTCCTAGAACATGAGCTTCATTCTTAGAATAATTTCTTGTAGTTTATTCACTCAGTTCTGATGCTACATATATTCTCTGGTGCAATTCTATTAATACTGACACAGTTATACCATGAATAAATATTGTCCCTTTTCTCTTTTCCATGAGAATCATTTCTTATGTCATGTATGAACCATTGTTTGTATATGTGATTAAGCTATTGTTTGCACAGAAAGTGAAGGAAAATGAACCTTTTGGAATAAAAAATCATGAAAAAAGAGCTGCTCATCTTTTGCACTTGAGAATCGGTTTGTATACACAGATGCACTGTATCTGAGTAAAGGAGGGGCCACATGGTCTTGTGAGAACTAATCCTGCTTCTATGTGAAATCAGCAAAAGTTTTATGTCATATTTGGGCTGGATCCTGCTCTTTAAGAAATGGAACTTAAGTCCTTGGCTTGGCAAAACACATGCTGTAGCCCAAGCCTGTGACTTTGTCCTGTGGGCTTTCAACAGATGATTCAAAGTTAGGAGCACAAATTAAAAAAACCACCACAGTGCATGAAAGTAAGAGCGGAAGGCTCTAGCTTGTTCTTGCTGCTAGTGGTGACCAAAACCAGGCGCTTAGGGGATGTGTATAAGAAACTAGGCCTGTACTTTGAGGTATTTCTCTTGTTGTCTTCGTTTGTCTGTGCTACTAATGGCAGAGAACTTTTATATTTCTTTAGCACTTTTTTTATATGTATCTCTATTGGCTGTGGAGATTGAACAACATTATGGGTATCCAACATCAGTGAATTATTAGTATGTTACTCAGCCTAGACAAGACTGCTCATATTATCTGCTCCATGTGTGCTAAATTTATCATTCTATATCCAGTTACTAAGCTGTCTTGTTTTCCTGGGATTTTTAGCCTTTCTACCTTCAATCTTTACATTCCATTTTTCTGTATGTTGTTGATATACTGTATTTCCTCTTTCTTCTCACTTTTTGTAGGAGTCAAAGAGGTCAGAATCTCTCATGGACATACATCAGAAAAAGCTGAAGACCAAAGCCTCTGAAGAAAAGACCAAAGCCCAAGAAAGAAGGCCTTTTGATCGAGACCAGGATCTCAAAGTCAATCGATTTGATGAAGCACAGAAGAAAGCTCTCATAAGAAAATCCAGAGATCTGAATACTAAATTTGAGCACAGTAAAGGCAATATGTTTTTATAAGATAAAAGCTTTTTTTGAAGTGAAGTCAATTAAACTTTGCATACTTAATTTTTGTAAGTATTTTTCTGTAAATATTTTTATGCAAAATAAATATTCTGATGTTTAACTGTTTTTTCTTGTCTGTAAATATGCTGTTAGGGAGGATCATCTCTAGTAAAACTAACTTAGTAAGGGAAAGTCATGCTATAAAAGAAGGTAATGTAAATTTGCTACTGTAAAACTCTGATATGTATATTTTTTTTGTTGTTAGCATATACATAATTAATTAAAATAAGTCTTATTTTAAGGAGTTCTAGATTTGATCTTGCAATGCAGTTGGCAGTTTTGCCTTTTCTCCTTTCATGCTAAGGTAGTCTTGTTGAGCCTGACCTGAAAGCCATGGAAAAATCCCCGTTTAGGCTTGTGAGTGGAACATTGTTTCATTGGAGTTCCTGCTGGGGAGTATAAACTCAAATGTCAGCTTTCACATCTACCCAGTGTTTTTATTTCTGTGTATCTGTGTCTGTACATAAGTACAGGTTTATATGTATACACTATAACTTCTGTACTATACCAGCAAGAGCAAGTGGTAGCAGAAGTAGTAAGACTTCAAGGTTTTCAGATTTAGTTGTAAATGGTAGTATAGGAGAAGAGAAAATCTAATCTGAGCTTCAATTTGTAGGGCTTGTCAGCAGAAATCCATCTTTTTTTAAGCAAATACAGTGTGAAAATCAAAATTAATCTTTTGTCAGTTAATTTGCAGAGCAGAACAGAACAGCTCTTCTATATCAGAAAGGAAATAAATGTGATGTTTTCAAAAGCCTAAATTCATGCTTAGTTCTTTACCTCTTCTGTGTGTGAGTAGTAGAAAGGGTTATTAAACATTTGATCAGCTGCCCAGAGAGGTGGTGGAGCCCCCACCCTGGAGATATTCAGGAATCGAGTGGACATGGCACTTAGTGCCATGATCTAGCTGACGTGAGTCAAAGGCTGGACTTGATGATCTCAGAGTTCTTTTCCAACCTATTTGATTCAAAATTATGCTTGTACTTTCACCCTTTTTGATTCTAATTATGCTCGAGGTCCTTTTTGAGGACTTTGAGTTTGAAAGTATCTATATATGGAAGTAATTTTCTTTGTGAGATGCTGGTTACTTGTTTGGAAGTGTTAAATACCGTGGGGTAATTTGAAAAAAGGCTACCCTGGTAGATCGTGCCTGGGTTGGTTCATATTAATGGAGCAGTGGCCTAACAATCCCCAGAAACAAATGGCTAAAACCTTGGTCTTATGTTATTGCATGTGTATATAAACCCAAGACACAGCCTCCATGTGCTGAGAAGTTTTGGAGAGTTTCCAGTGTTGCAAATGAATACTTTTGTAGAATGTATTTAGATAGTGCTTTTTCTTTTCTTTTTTAATAGACAATTTCTTTTGCTGCCTGAGAAATCTGCTACCTTCAGGAGGAAGAGGAATTGATTTTGTATTGTGTTTGCTCTTTAATCAGTTTTCAGTTTCTGAGCCTTTTGTTTTGAGGTGAGAAGAGGATTTAAACAAGAGCTACTTATTTTTCCTTCTGTAATACAGACTTCTCAATGCCTCGTGCTTTTTTTAATTCAGCAAGCAAGGCCTCACTGGGTTTCTACTTTCTGAGCAAATGTAGATTTCTTAATTGGAAGAGCAATATTAGAAATGTTTGGGATTTTTTTAGACAACTAAAGCGATGACAGAGTGAGCATCATGTGACTAGCTTAATCTTCACAGTTGACAAAAGATTATTTCATGAGCACATCATGCAGTCCTTGCTCGTTCGCACAAGTCTAGAGCAGGGATGAGGGCTGCTTGTATGAAAATTTTATTGTTGTTATGTGTCTTGTTTTTATTTTTGTTCCTTGGGCCCTCCTCCTCCAAACTGAGGGCCAGTCATCAGATGTTGCAGGCGGCCAGACCTTGCCATCCAGCTGGCTTCCTGCTGTTTGCTCTGCCCTCCTCAGCTCCATCATGGTCTCCAGCCCTCTCCAAGGATATGTTTGAGAGGAGGCTCTGCAGTGCTGCTCAAGAGGAGAGCTCAGGTACCAGGAGTGCAGGCAGCCCCTTCACGGCCGTACATTACACCTCCGTATGAGGGACATGTGGTTCTAATTAGTGAAGCCTGGATGTGAGCTGGGAACTTGTGTTCATTCATCTGCTGAATCTTTTTTTTCCCCACTCTGAGGCAGCCTCTCAAAGACTTGATGAAATCCGTGTTATAAATTTGAGATGGGGGAAAGTGGAATGGTTGAGAGTTCAAGTTAAGCTTTTCATTACTTTGTGTAAATTGAGTGAACCTTTGAATTGCAGTAATACACCAAGTCATCTCCTCTTACCCATGCCAAGACATTCCCTCAGACACTCATTAGAACAAGCAGTAACTCAGAGAATTACAAGCTTTGTGAGCTTTTGTGTGAAAAGATGAGATGTCCTCTACAATTTGGACAAGTTGTAAAGCATTTCTGTGGAAATGTTAGAGGGTGATTTTTCAGAATTGTATTTGAGAAACTAGAATCTATTTCACAGAAAATCCTCACCATAATTACTATGTAACATTTCTGGTAACCAGTTCCCAACGCAGATTTAATGTATGTTATTGCCATTCTGCAGTGCCAGTGTGGATCCCATCATATTGACCATGGGCATATCAGGAAACCTTGTTTTGTAAAAAAAATGTCAGAGAGGTTTTCCTGGATGTGAAAAGTCTACCAGCCTAGATTTTAAAGTGCTTGCCTTTGGTTTGTGCTGGCATAGACATCCCTTATTAATACTGATGTTGAAAATTTCTGCTCAAGAGTAGGGTCCCCTGTCTTCTGAAATTTTAAAAAGGTGTGTAATTCATAGTGTAGTCAATAAAAAGAAGGCTTTTGTGGTAGACATATGATAAATTGGATGTTTAAAAGGAAATTTAATGAACTTTGTCTGTTAATAATACAAAAGGACGAAAAGAAAAAACCAACCTTTGTTGAGTCTGCTGTTACCAAGGAACAATTAAAAGCAATAAAGACATTTCAAGAAAATGTACTGATTTCTTTGTATGTATCTTCAGGAAAATATATTGAGCTACCATGATGTTTGAACTGGAAAATTTTGTTAGGGATTTTACTTACATATTACTGTATTGTATCTCTGCTCTTCTGATGTAAACACCTATTTGTGGAGAGTTATTTTTTACTTCTGCTGTTGCAGTTGGTGGCTTTTCCAGATGTACTGCATTTGCCAAATAATAAACAGTAATAGCAATACATTTTATTTAGGGCTTTGTTGGCATCATGTTGATAGCAGCAAAGTGGCACTGTTGAAATTGCTTTCTTCTAGAAAGAAACATTAAGATGAAGCATTGATATATTTCTGCCCACTAGGAAAGGGGGTTTTCCAGATAAAAGAACATTTTGAAATGCTCCAGAGGACTCCAGAAGTTCAGGGCTAATTCAGCTTGGGGACTTGTTTTGTTTCTGAAATGTAAACTTTCTGTTATTTCTCTCCAGTCAGTTATGAATTGTGTTTATTTAAGAGTAATAAAACATTAAAAATCAGAATCTGTGAAAACTTTCTGTGCATGCATCCTCAACTTCTGCCATCCTATCTCCATACAGTGCATATAGTTTCTAATTGTGTGATTATCTAATTCTCAAATAAAACACATGCACGTGATTTTCTGTCCTTATGAATTGTGTATAGTGGTTAATACACTGAGGAAAAACCCCCAACAAGTTATGCAGAGTCTTTCAGCCAAGAGTTTTAGATTTTTTTCATGTGCTTAGAAATGAAGATGATGTCTTTTTACCTGAGGAATGCAATGCAATAGGAGTGCAGTTACGGCCGCCAGTTGTGCACCTGTGAAATGCATTTTCCTGATACCTCCAGCTCTGGCAGATGAATGGGAAGTGGTGACCCCCAACAGTAACTCACCCAAATGTGGCATTTCTGTTCTTTCCAAACGTGACACGGAGGCTAAGGCATTACCTGTGCAGAGCTGATTTTTTCATAGCAGACACTTCTTGGTCCTCCCAAAATGACCATCACTGCAACAGGCAAAAGCCCCTTCTTCATCATCCCACCTTCATTTCTTGTGATTCCATTCATCTGTTTCTTATGCTGGTCTTTAAAACAGTAATAAATCCCAGTCGCTCTTTGAAATTATACCCATTTTGAATCAGCATGGCAAATCAAGGCTTATTTTTAAAAAACAGTCTTTCTTTCAGAGTGGGAGCTTAAGGTCTCTAGGAGACAGCAGCACAGACTGTCATTTCAGCAGGAGCAGCTGCAGCTGTGACTTCTTCCAAATAATTACTCCAAACATTCAAAAATCATTCTCATAAGCAGACTTTTAAGGGGGGGGGGGGGAAGTGGCTGGCCCAGGCTCTCAGCTGCTTAACATTGCAACCACTTGCTTTCCTTCATAGGGCTATAGCCCAGCTGCTGCAAAACACTTCATCACTGTCTAGAACTACCTGAAGGGAAGTTCTAGCCAGGTGGGTGTTGGTCTCTTCTCCCAGGCACTCAGCAATAGGACAAGGGGGCACGGGCTCAAGCTCTGCCAGGGGAAATTTAACTTGGATATCAGGAAAAAATTCTTTCCAGAGAGAGTAATCATTGGAATGGTCTGCCCAGAGAGGTGGTGGATTCACCTTCCCTGGAGGTTTTTAAACTGAGATTGGATGTGGCACTGAGTGCCATGATCTAGTAAATGGACTGGAGTTGGACCAAGTGTTGGACTTGATGATCTCTGAGGTCTTTTCCAACACAATCGATTCTATGATGCTATTCTATGATTCTATGTACATCAACAAATACTTTTTGCTACATCTTAAGTTATGTGAGCCCTGGAAGAGCCCCCACAGCTCTCCCCCATCAGTGGTCCTGGTGGCCTGGCTCCAAGAACAAGGCAATTGCAGAATTTTGTGGTTGCTCTTTTCTGTTTCCTAGGATTTGCCCTCAGATCTTGCAGGTTTGCACAGGCTTGCCACCCATCAGCTTAGGTCAGGAAGAAATTTGCCTGCGCTCAGACACAGTGGAGAGAGGACAAGTGTTGAGTTATTACATTGGCCACAGTTCAAGGAAGAGAAGACCCTCTGCCCACTGGAGCTTGATAGCAGGGTTTATGGTAGAGCAGCAGAACTGTGGCACAACCCTGATCCCAGCAGCTATCCTGGTTGAGTCCCTCAAGCCAGACTTTGGTCCAAACACAAGAAATTCTGGAGCAGAAGAGCCCCACGGGTACATGGCTGCCTTCCTTATGTTGAGTAGCAGCCCTATCGTTCAGTAGAACACATCTCTGCATTAGCCAAGCCTCTTCCTCAATAAGCATCTTGAAGACACTTCTCCTATTTAGTGTCTGGCCAGACAGCTTAGGGGGGCTCCTGCAGCTGAGCATTACTGGGCTGGATCCATCCTGGCTGCTTGGCTCAGATAAGTTGGCTTTGGTCCACCGTGATTTCTTATTATTAACTTTTAAAGCATTTAAGTCTTCAAAGTGAGTGCTCTGAATCTGGCTTGGTGTATGTTACAGAGCCACACTGCTTTGGCTTGAAGTTTGGGGCTGAGGAGAGAACTAAAAGGCCTGTGAAGACATCTGGGCCTCCCTGGGCAGGATGCAGAGAGCCACACAAGTGTATGTGTCCAATCAGCCATGCTAAAAACCAACCACCTCCCCCTTCCCTGTAGTATATCAGTACTGGAGATGGGAGGACTTCCATGGGGGAATATCTGGGGCTCCCCTATAAAAATCAGCCCCAGCAGTGTCCCCTCATGTTGGCCCCATGTTGATGCCTTGCCAGCCAGCACCTTGAATTGCCACAGCATGAGCTGCCCCACAGAGTCAACCTCCTTCTCCTCCCAATAATATTAGGAGATGATGGCTCCTTTTTCTTGTCCACATTAATTACAGATAAATCAGACAACTATGCTATCCAAACCACACTTGCTGTGCATATGGTCAGGACACCAAATTTCAAGCCCATTAGGTACATCTCAGCATGCCTTTCATTTCCATCACTGGTGACATACTTTAATTAATATTTTCCAGAGGTCACCATCCCTGAAGAGGCCAGAAACCTAAAGGAGCTGGAGGGGCGCAAGCATGAAGGAGCAAACAGATCCTGTAGCCTGCAGCCCTAGGAGTGATGTCCTTCCAAGCATTTAGTTGCTATTAAGAAGCATACCCATGGAAACTGATGCAGTTTTCCTTCTTTCTACACACTTGACCAAAAAAATAAAGCTCCTGTAACAAGAAAATGTTTGTAAAGACTTAATGCATCTTCCCATGAGCCACAGTATGACAGTGTGGCTACAGTGCCAGGCCTTAGCTGAAACTGTCTGCTGCAGAACAGGGAAACTGTGATTGTAATCCTCCCAAGTCCAGCCTTTAAATGAAATGACAGCCTCTGGGACCACACTCAGGCTACTGCTGCTCCAGACCTGCAACTACTTGTAATTCTATATAGTGATGCCAAACATTTTCTGCTTAACATATATGCTATATTCCACGGGATACATGCAGCTCAAATACCCCCCAAAGTTAAAAATGGTTCCCTAAGGGGTTACTCCAGAAATATAAAAATTTTTTTTGCAATTTAATCTAAAATTTTACATGAGTCTCTAAGACCATCTTGTGAAGACTTTCTTGTAAACACCATCTTTGAGGTAATGTTTTGTAAAGATTTGCAATGTGCTGTCATCTTGAACTCATCTCCAGTGGCAGAGCTTCAAAGATAGGTATAGGTTTTTTGGGTGATATTTTGCAGAAACTAAAACTAAAACTGTTTCTAATCAAGGAGGATGGTATATGAAGGATACTCTGCACTACTTTGACAGTGTTCATTACAAATACAGCAGAAGAAATTCAAAAACTGAGGATGGCCACACGTCTGTTTGACAGGTAATGGCACAGCCCTTGGCAGCCCAGTGGACTGTTTGCTCCTGAGCCTTGTGGAATTCCCATGCATTAACGTCCCCTCCTGGTTCACTCTTTTGATTAACGTTACCTCCTAGTGATGGCTGATCATTACCAGGGAATAAGCACAGCCTTCCTGTGTCTCTATTCAAACCTGTAGATCTGATTGTAACTCTTTCACATAAGTGCAATCCATATATTTTGTGACAAACCTTTGTCCCCACAGAGCAAGAAAAGTCTAAGAGCTTTGAAAGGAAAAATTCCTGTCTTTAGAGCTGGCAATGAATTTAAGGGTTCAGATCTGTCCTGCTGTGCCAACAATTGCTTCTTCTTAACAGGCTGCTCTCCCTTCCTGCTAGAGAAGTCTGCTGCCCTATTCTCTTCTTCCCTGACATCTGGTCAGGGTGGAAGACCTCTAATGGTATGTGGACATGTACATTCACACACAGAGGCAGCTATCCTTGGACACAAAATCCTGTAGCTGCTCCCTGATCCCCTGCTCTGGTACCTGGACAAGCAAGTCTCCAGCTCACAGCCCTGCTCCAGCTGCAGTACTTGCCCCTGTGCCACTGCTCACCAACCTGTCCAGGATCACGCTTGGTGTGCTCACACGCACCCACTCAGACAGAAAGCACTCACTGCATTCTCACTAAACTGGGGTTTAGTGAGAATACAGAACAGATTAGAGTGATCAAGAGCAGTCAGGGTTCAGGCAAGCATACTGACCCACCCTTTCTATACTCTTTTTTCCCACGCTTGCACCTTTCCAATCCACCTCATTTCCTTCCGTTTCCCGCTTTTAATCCCTTCCCCAGCATCCTGAACTAAGTCTTACATGTTCCCACAGCCCTTGAAAAGCATCCCAAAATAGGTTGTGGACAATCCCAAAACTGCTTTTCCCATCACATCCCACAATGAATAGGCATCATCTTGTTGTAAGTACCTTTAGGTGTTTCTCCATGACCCGCAAAGAAGGTCATATGCCTGTTCTGCAAGGCCTCATGCACCATGTCGTGTTTCTTATTAGATCTCTGCTGCTGCTGCTCTCCTACACAAAATCCTGCAGTAAAGGAGGTTTTCTGAGGACAGGGTCTTCCACAGACACAAGAAAGAGGAATAGGATGTCCAGGACTCCAATAGAGGCTGGTGTTGGAAAAGGAACCAGACTCGTTGTAAGAAGCAAATTTCATAGGACAGAAGGTGGTGTTTTTCCTCCTGGCTATTCATGCCATATGTCTGCCATTTACTGTGATTTTGAGTTATATTTCTTGGCATTTTCCTCTTCTGTCTGACTTTCCACTCTTCCCATTGCACAATACCTGATGGAGTTGTGGATGGCACATTGGCCTTGCAGACAAGGAGGACACAATGAGGTCAAATGCATGAGTCATACGCTAAGCCACGAGAGCAGGAGCCTGTTGCAGCAGTGGGCAGGCTCGTTCTGTCTCAGTTGCCACCATGGACAACCACTGCATGGCATTTGGAAAGCATGATGGGGACTGGGGACTCTCCACCTTGAACAGAAGATGGAGAGCACTGACACTGAGGCCACGGAGGACTAATGATCCTTTCCACTGCTTAGAGTTTGCTTTTTTTCTGTTCAACTGCTTCGTACCTCTCCTTTCAGGGCAATGAATGCTACTTCCCAGTGTGGCACTGCTCTGCATCTGATGCTCCACACCACCAGGAGATGGTAAATCACAGTGATAGGTTTCCATCCAGGGAGAAAAGGCACAATGGAAAAGTATCAGATTTAGGAAAAGAAGGCTAGCCTGCTGCTGGTGCATACAAAGCCCAGAGCCTAGAGGAAGCTGTCTAGAAGTCATCAAGGTCTTTCTGCGGTTTCCAAGGTAACTTCCATCTTCTGTCACCCAGGTGAGGCTCAGCTTCTATCATCATGCGAGCAGAATACAAATAGTGGCTCTGAGGTGAAAAACAAAATGCACACAAAATAGTATGTGTTACCTCAGCTGCTCTGCTAGTGGCTTCTCAGTTTCCACCCTTCCACACCTGGCCATTGAGGCAAAGTGTCAGGAACAAGGAACTCATCCACTGCAGCTGAACCTCCAAATGCACTTGCTGCCAGAGGGAAGTCAGGTAATTCAAAATTGCCATAGGTGGCTTTCCAACTGGAGTCATGACTCAAGAGCCCAGGGACCTCATTAATGCACAGCTTCTACATGCCCACACTACATGGATCTGACCTTCCCTGTGTACTCACTTGAGAGGATCAATGAGTCCTCCAGCTGGCATAGGCAGCAGCTGGGCTTGGCTGCTGCCTAAAGGCCATCTTAGGGTCTTCCAGGGACATGAAAGTGTGAAGGCTTCTCAGACTTCATCTCTGTGGCAACCCAGGGAGAGCTGGGCTGCTGTCACACAACCAAGTAGCTCGTCATGCACAGAGTCACACAGGTCAGGTGCTATTCACTTCTGGACCCTGTGTGAGGAAAGCCACTGGGTTTTAATTGCCTCTTTAGCATGAGAGGAAAATGAGAGAAGTGAGAGGATGCACTTACAGTCATGCCCTCAGTGCAATACTTTAATTCTTTGATGTACTCATTTTTGTCCACAAAAAGAGAGTTTACAAGAGCAGAGGAGCCAAGGCTGTTGCTGAAGACCTTGGACTAAAATTTGCAAGTCTCACCAGTATCAGGAGTATTTTTATACTTTTTATCAAATCTACCCCCCTACAAGTCTTGGACCATCTCAGGTCACAAATGCAGAGAAGGGACAGATTGGAGCCTGAGGAGCTTCTCCCTGACACATGCCCTTGTGATTCTGTACCCTCAGGCAAGGGGGCTGCCTGAGATCTGCTTCCCCAGGCAGGGCCTGTGGCAATGCCAAGATGAGTGGATCTCTTCTACAAGACCAGACCACCATTTGTGTGCCTGGGCTGGCCTGCAGGAACCCTGTGGCTCACTCTTGAATGATGTAAAGAGATACACTTTGCCTTGTCCATTCCTAGGATGAAATTATGTATCACCATCAGCTGAAGCAACCAGTGAAATTTCTGTCCCATTCTCATTTGTCAAATTCTGCTGTCAAGGTCCTAGAAAACTGAGTGTGGAAGGACCTGCCTGGTCATCCACCAATGGTGGTGATTTTCACTAACACTGGGAGATGGGCATAGTTTAACAGATTGATACCTCTTGGGACAAAGACAGGTGGATTTGGAACCTCTCATCTGGGTTTAAGGACACAGGACAAGCAGGAATCCCCCACCAGCATCTAAATATCAATAGCATATGAGATGAGACATGATGCAAGCAGTTGAGACATCATCCTATTTTGACTGCTACACCCCCCTCAATGACCAACTGAGTACTCTTGGTTACAAAGTCACATTAAAAACTCTGCATTGGGAGGAATTCATGGTTTAGTAGCCAATATGAGACAGTGAAGATCTGTCAAATGCTTGGGAGTTCGAAATGCACTAGGCACAACTTTGCAAAGGCAAAAGAAAGCTTCTTTCTGAGACTGTCAAAAGATATAATCTTCAACTCTTTGTATGAGTCATCTGGGATGAAGTGCTTCCAACAGACAACATTTCTTACAGTGTAGTCATTTCACCTCTGATCTCCAAGCCCTGATTCTCAAAGAAAACCCTACAAAAGATCCCCTAGGTAAATCTGGGAACTGTATCTCATCCCTTCCCTGAACACTAACATTTTCAAATACATTACCGTCCTCCTCTCTGCACCTTTTCAAAGAATCAGTCTCTCAGTGCTCTACATCATGCTGCTATTATTCTACAAATTACCTGCATCTCTTTTACCCTTAGGAGATAACTACCAATATTGTCTTTATATTCCACAGGTGCTGTCAAATGCCTAGCTCAGACACAGGTCTAATTAAACCCAGAACAATTGTTCCCCATGTGCAGTTAGGTTTGAAATTCAACTCATCTTTCCTGAGAAGCATACTTGCCCTAAACCTCATCTGCTTTTTCCACCTATATTAGGTGGCTTTGTGAAAGTTATTGCACCTACCTAAAAATCTTTATCTTTAAATCTTTGGCACTAATGATACTGCCACACAGAAAAGCTTCGTAGACTGCAAGTAGGAGGGGCAGCATGCAACTGAGTTTATAAAAAAAGAGAGGAGTAACACTATGATATGCTTCACATAAGACCTTAAATTCTGTTTCATAGGACAGAGTTGGGTTTCAGCATTAGTTCAAAATCAGTATTCATTTTTGACTAGCAAAACTGATGCATAGCTACAAACCCCTGTGCAGCTCAGCCTCCCCTTCACTCCTTCAGCTCCTGCCTAGAAGAAACATCTCTTCACTTCTTCATAAGTCTCCTCTCCATAAGGGAAGCAGCATCCAAACTGCCCTTTCACTGATCCTCAGTTTCCCAACTGTAGAGGTAATAGTGTTCCTCAGTCCTGATAAGACAGGTTTAGGTTTAGCTACTCCAGGTGCTCTCCCTTCACACTGCTTATCCATCACTCCTCATGTTTGATCCTGACCATGGCCAGTCTCTCTTCAGACAGCCATCTGCACTGCTCTCCCCCAGAGGGCTGTACAGCATCTCACGGTCAACTTACTGCAGGAGAAGGACAGTGTGTCCTACCAATACCTACCAGGGCAGCTGCATAATAACTCTACTGTACATTTTCACATCAGGAGAGGACTTGAGTCTCTTCTCCTTAAAGTCAGGTATCCTGACTGGGACCTTCAAAGATGGCTTACTCCATGTTGCAAAGCCCTTGTGGTTCTGCAGCAGCAGCTGCCACAGAAGATCCCATGGAGAAGGAACATTGCTCATACAAGGCAGCAGGCAGGGCAGAGGCTGAAGGACTCCCCACAGTGTGGGCCAAACCAATGCTGTTGCTATGCCCCCATGGGAAGAGCTGACTGTGTGGGGCTGAGCTATGCAGAAGAGCAAGGAGCTCTGGGACCAATGGGTGCCCAGCCTGCAGGGTGACCTACTGTATTGCCATGACATGTATTTATCCCATTTAAAGAACCAACAGAGAAGTAAACTTTGACTATGGCCAAGTTTTTGATAAAGCATGGGGACCAACTGAGGCTTTTCTCATCTCTGGAGTATTTTAAGCATCTCCCCCTTCAGGCTGCTCTGTTAGCTCTTAAAGGATTGGGTTTATACTGGTCTCCATGTCTCACTAGATCTCTAGCAGGATCTCTTTCCTTACTTGGACCTCTAATTTCCATATATTTATGGCAGTATAATATCTTTAGGATTTAGTTGAAATTGGTGGATAGTTTCAAAAGCTAGGGAGGGAACAACTGTCAAGCAGATACACACCTACACAAACAGCATGACCCCAAGGGATGCCTTCCAATAGAAAAACAAGCTAAATACTAGGCAGTCATGACATTTAAGGCTCTATTATAATGCTGAAACATAAAAGTACAGAAATAATAGTGTGTGAGCAACCTAAATTTTGGCCCCTTTTAATGTTTGACTCCTTGACTTTGCAACATTAATGATTCTTTCAGTGAAGTGTTTTTACGTGCAATGCAATACTTTGTGCAATCACACATTAACTTTGATGCACTGTGTTTAGGTGAGGTGAGATCCCTTTTAATTTTCTGATGATTTCCACCTTATTTGAATTTTTCCACACACACTCTTGCCCACGAAGAGTAGATTGACAAACACCTGCACAGAGGATCTGCAACACAAAAGCCATCCACATCTTTGTTCCTATGCCACAGGTGATGGGAGGCTGACGAGTTTGATCCTCAAGCCTTGCAAGACAGGCTTATTGAACTTGACAGCACCACTTGTGTGCAGAGATGACTCACTTCAGCAGAAGCTGTGGGATCTGCTCCTGGTTGTGGAGCCGCTTTCTTCGCAAATTTGCTATCCTATAGAAAATACTGGCTATTCAAACAACACTCGTGTTTCTATTTTGGGTCACTGTTTACAAGTACAGACTAACAACAGTGGAAGAATGGAAATCTGCTCCCAGCCAATGGTTTTCTGGTACTCTCAAAAGCAATTGACAGAAGCTACATTACTGGAGAGGGTCAGAAAGAAAAATTGCTTTAAATACATTAAAAAGATGTTATTAGCTGCCAAAGATTTCACATTTCCTAAGAGGAAGGTGAATATCTGGCACATTCTCTATCAGGTTAGAGGAGTAATTATTAGTGCAGAGACTTAGACACTGACTCTTATCTTTGACAGCTCATCAAGGATTTCTGAGAACAGGCAAGTATCACAATGTTTTCAAAATATCAGTAAATTTTCTAGTCAAGAGCTGCACAGTTATAGGTGCTTAACTGAAGCACCCCTTAACGGCTGTCAGGAATAATTTGTACTGTCACTCAGTAGAGGCAACAGATGGTTTAATATCCAGGCCTTTTGTTCTGCAGACCTGTCAGCCAAGTACCCACCAGGCCTAAAGGAAATTGCTACCCATTCTTCTTACATTTGCTTCTCTTGATGTAAAATCAGCTGCCACTCCAACATCTAGTTCAAAGTCTCTCATCAAAACCATAATAGTAGTTCAATCAACAATGTTTTACAAGAGAAAATCACTTGACCCACAAAGTACTCAAAATGGGAGTTCATGCCAAACTTACAGCTCCAGGTGCGAGCACGCTTTATATGACCTGCCTTGATTTTCAAAATCTGAGTTTTATTGAGCAGTCATCTTGATGATTTTGTGTTGTCCACTTTTCTAATACAGCAGTGGGCTCCTTTCTGTAAAATATTCTGTATGCCTAGAAAGCCCATGATAAGCTGGCAAGTACAAGTGACTGTCCATGTCTGGGTTTTCTTCAGAAGAAGCACGTTATATGTCACTGAGACCAGAACAAAGGGACAAGGAAAGCAAGTCACAGAAATTTAATCTCAGGTCTGCTGCTCATCTCTCCACATGGTGGGGAAATTCTTAAATATTTCCCTTTCAATTTCAAACCTTTACCTTCTGAAAAGCTGTTAATGTAATATCAATACTGAAGATTAATGATGAGAGAAAAGCTTGTCTGAGCCAAAGGAAGGACTCAAAGTCAGTCAAATGAAATTCAAGTGGAAAAGAAATTAGACTTCATTATTCCTAGCATGGTCAGAAAGATGCCTTCTTTCTCACCCCAGAAGTTCTCCATGTGAACAAAGGAAGTTCGGGTCATTTAACCACTGTGCTATTTAGATAGTTGTTGTTGCCTAGTGTAACATGCCAGATAGTGAGGATAAAGCTTATGGCTGACTTCAAGTCATTGCTGTCTTCACTCCTGATCAAAAGGGTTAGGATCTTCAGTGGTAGCCAGGGCCATCAGAGGTGCTGGTGATGCACAGCAGGGATGGTGAGATGAGTGAGAAGCTCATCCGGGGCCAGAGTTGTTCTTTGGTGTTTCTTTATGAGATGGCTGAGTCAGAGTCAGCAATGATAGCAAATCTGTAACAGCAAATCAGTGAATTAGAGGCAGAGGTCTTGAAGACAGGAAACATGTCATGGCTCATATCAAGGTGTTCCTAAAAGGATTATGTTCCTTCTGTTCTCTAAGAAATAACTAGCTAATCTGACTCGCAGACATGAACCAGATCTGTGGGGCAAGGCAAGGCAGGAAGACGGGGAATATTCTTTCTCAAAGAACAGTGTAGAAAAGCAAGACACTGCTAATTTGCCAAGGGTCTGTGAGCCCCAGACTAAGGAAGGGCAGGTTAGGCAAATGGTCTGACAATAAGAAACTGAAAGGATAATAATATACGTGTTTGGTGTAGCACTAGTGCTGCAAGACAGAAAAAGGTTTTAAGAAGGTGTATGGATAAGAATAAGAATATAATAGTAAGGCCTTGAAAAAGTTATAACAGCCAGGAAGGTTATTTAAGTGAGGATAACTATGCCTGTTTGAAAGAAGAGCAACTGAGTAACACAGTAAAATGAGGCCAAGAGCTTGAATTCACAGAACAACGAGAGCCACTGTAAACCAAACGGCCATAAGGGTAGGGAGAAGTAATGGGATGAGGTTTACAAAGTTTGTGAAAATATTGTGGGCTCTGAAAAGAAATCTCAGTGCAGTCAGAAATGGCCTATTTTTATTTAAGTTTTTATCTTCTGGTAACTTTAAGGAAGAGTTTAGCATTCACCTCTGTTAGCTAAGGTTTCAGTGACTCATCCTGTCAGTGAATAGTTAACCTGATCGCGTCAGGACTTCAGAAATGACAAGTGTATGTGAAACAGTGTGTCAGCTTTTGGAGGGAGGTGGACATATCCTGCAAGCTGCAAGTGCTGATTTGAGGGTTGCTGCTGCCAAATGCTCAGTCTCCAGAAGAAATTGTTCTCAGTGATAAGCCTGAGGTTTTCAGCAAGAAGCAGACTATGAGGAAATGGCCTCTGATAATAAAGAATCCCAGAAACATGGTATTTCTTTCTCCCAGACCAATGTGTCATTTGCCAGAGAATAAAATGAAGCAACATGTGGCAATCAGGGTTGATGGCAGTCTCTGCCCCGTCATGATCATTTGACACCAACATTCTCATTGGATCATCTTGTCCTCACTGGTTTTATTTTCTGTTTTCCATGGCTCCTTTTCTGCTTATTTTCCTCCCACTCACTGAAATGCCATATCTATTCTTTTTTTCATGTTTAACTCATAATAGAGGGCAAAATTTCAGACCTTATTTAACCTCATTCATCAACAGAAATCCAGTAAAATATGATCCGGCTGCAAGTCTGTAACACTTTCCACTCAATCTAGTTTATTCATTTCAGTTTAGTGGGAAAGCTTCTCTGAGGCAAAGAGAGTGTATTTTGCTCTGTAGCATTGTTAGCTTAAGAAGTGAGGAGACAAACCACTCTTGTGTAATCATATTTATCAGATCATTAGAACTGTTTTAGAGAAGTGCCAACAATCAGCACATAGGGAAAAAAGAGAGCTGACAGCAAAGGCCATCAGGTGGAAAGGCTTCTGAGAGAACCTGCAGGCAGTACACAGAAGTAATGAAGCAGACCTGTCTGATGTCTCCAGTTAATTATCTCGTTGAGAGCTTGTTGTGAGGCGCTGCTGTGGCTGAGCTGCAACCAGGTGCAAGGGTGGGATACGAGGTTGGATGTATACACAGTCTCAAAACTATACACACCGTGGGCAGCCACAGGAGGTTGTCAGCCAGTCAGTCTTATACATGTTCCAATGGTGTGACCCCTATACAACAGGCTGTCTGGCTTCCCATCAGAAGTGTCTTGTTTTTCTTTAGTAGCCATGTAGGTTTGTTCTTCTGGTCACTAGTTGTTTTTGCTCAGCTTAGTCACAGGACTTTCTCCTAGTCTTATTGGGAAGCTCTCTCTGCAAAACCATAGTCCATTAGGAGGTAACTTAAATAACAATAACATACCTTGGTGACTGTGCATTGCCTATACATACCTAATAATGGGAATATCAGTGGCATATTATCAAGTTTGTGTAATTATAACACAATTCCTTTGAAACATTTTTTTGGTAGCTGAACAGAAACTACCTTGCTCTTCACCAAGTCATTAGTGAAAAGTCCAGGAGATGAGTTACTGTAGATACCACTGACCATTCATTCCAAAGTAGCGCATTGCCACAGAAAAGGATCAGAAAAAAGGTAAAGGAGTGAAGGACTGGAGAAGAGGTAGCATTGAGTTCTATGTAACATCTACACACCTACAGTGAAAAGGCACTTTAGAAAGCAACAAGTTTCTCAGAGCTCATATTACCTTTGCACTGGTATTGGGTTGAAAATGCTGCATGCTTAAAAATCTTTTTTGAGAGACACTGATGAAAAATGCTAGATAAAATTTTTTTATGCAGAGAGATAATGGCAATTTTATGGTCACTTTTTCAGAAATTATTTTAAACAAGGTTCAACAAATAGCTGAAATTCCCTGATAAATGTTTTGTCCTTTCTCTAAAAAAAAATTGCAGCTGCATCTTTCAATTCTCTCTCTTTTTTTTCACCCTTCCTTGATATGGTGAAAATCCAAACAAACAGGCAAAGCTGCCAACAGTTGAATTCCCTGCACACTGTTAATGTGATGGAAGTTATGGTGTGGGGGAAACTGTAAGCAAGCTGCAGTGCCACTACCCTGAAAACTAAGTGTTCTCCCATGCTATTCATAGCATACATAAATATGTGTGGCTGTAAACATACAGAAAGGATTAAAAATTATTAATTAATGAATGAAGATTGCCCTCTGTTCAGAACTGGGGTTTTGTGTTCTGTTTTCAGGCAGAAGTGCCATGTTTAGGATTTCACACTGTCTAGCATTGTACTGAAATGAGAACTCTGCCATGAGGTTGATGCTTTTGCACTCTGCCACAGAACAGCTTGGGGTGAACAAGTCTGTTATTAATGTGTTGCTCAAAAGCAGTTTGAAAACACAACAGTTAGAACATATATTTTGGCCTTAAAGAGACACTGAGAAGCCTTTGATGCCTCTGAAATTAGATATGCAGCTTGGTCCATGCCCTGCTTTGGAAAGAAACTACACAGACTTTCTTTTCTCCTATTCCAAAATAAATGATCGTGATCTCCCCAGATGTTTCTTGCCTCTCTGCAGATTATTTCCTCTCCTTTTTCCACCTCACACAGACCACCTGCACTGCAGGCAAACAAATGATGCATCACAGCTGAAGATGCCAAAAGTTGGCCTTCTGCTTATTTGGGCAGCTCAAGCATTAACGGTAGTTTTGAGATTTAATTCTGGCACCCTTACACCTTTTCTGGCTGAAAAATCAGATGTTCAGCCTATAGGAGAGATCCTTGCTGCCCAGCAGAGATCTGTTGATGCTGTGTGGAACTTGTAACAGAGTAGGACAAGTAGCTCTGTAACAATCTCAATCCATTAGTTTTCCTGTTCCAAAATGAGTTCTCTGCTCACCTTGTTAATGAGAAGGCTGGCTGACAGGAATGAAAGAAGTCAGAGTATTAGCTGTTGGTAGAATAGTTTTCTTGGCTCAGTGGTCCCAAATCAAAGTGAGCTGCTGCAGGAGCTTCCCTCTGTGCCTGAAAGCAGATCTCAGCTCTAGCTCTGGACACAAATAATTTGACCCTGTGGTCTTCAACAATAGGAAGCAGAGGGGCAAGTAGCAATCCCTTTCCTCTAATGACCAGTGACAGGACTTGAAGAAATGGCATGGAGCTGAGTCAGGAGAGGTTTAGGTTTGATATCAGGAAAAGGTTTTTCACCCAGAGGGTGTTTGGGCACTGGAACAGGCTCCTCAGGGAAGTGGTCACAGCACCAAGTCTGTCTGAGTTCAAGAAGCATTTGGACAACACTCTCAGGCATCTGGTTTGATTTTTAGCGTGTCTCCCGCAGGGCCAGGGGTTAGACTTGATCCTGATGGGTCCCTTCCAACTCAGCATATTCTGTGATTTTATGAATCATCTTGCAACTAGAACCAGTAAGGCTGGAGCAAAGGAATCCTGACATCTTCAAAAACTGCCTTTGTGGAGGTTCCTCTGTTTGGTGCCATTAGGGGGGCTCAGGAAAAGAAAGACTCCAGGGTTGCTGGCCAGCTCTGTATCTCCAAGTCTCCTTCTCTCCAGTGTGAACCCGTGAGTCATGGAGCAGTGATCAGCTCGTGCATGAGTGCTGTCCCTGGCAACACCCTTGGGAAGATGTGTACACCGTGTCAGGAGCTGAAGAGACTTCCCAGGTGTCCTGCTTTAACCCAGGTGTCCTTCTACCCAGCAATAATACAGGCTTTCTCCACAGAGGGTACAGCTGAATGGTTTGAGCACTCTCATTCTCATAAAAAAAACCCCAGCAGTTTTTTTCCCCCTAAAAGCTCCATTTTATTGCTAAGAAGTGTTTTCAGTCAAACTTTTTTGATGGTGTCCATCACTGACATCTTAGATGGGACCACCAGCTCCTATAAGCACATCTTCCCTCATTCTCGCTGGGCTTTGAGGAAAGCACATGAGTTCCCAACGGAAAAAACTCGTCAGCTTCAACAGGACAGCATCAGGCCTTTCACATCATCTGCTGTGCTGGTTTTCACCCAGCACTAACAGCCTGCAGCAATTAGCCCATTCCTAAAACTGATGAAGAGAAACTTCGTGTAATACTGACAGTGCTGCAGTCCTTATCTCACCTCATTGGACAAGGGGAAGAAAAAGAAAGAAATGTATGCAAGTCTGAATTTGGCCACCTCTCTCCTCAGACACATCTGTTTCAATGCATGAAAGAAGAAAATAGGTGATTAACACATAGATCTGCTGCTCAGCAGCTGGTCCCTGGATCCTCCTCCATGGCACTAAATGCGTCCCTGGCAAACAGAAGGTTGAGATTTCAAGTGAGGAATTAATGAAAATGCACTCTTTTCCTGCTTGTCGTCCCTTTAAATTCAGTTTCCATGGAAACAGATACTGGAAAGGGTGCCTGGAGGGAGCTAGGAGAGATCTCTGCCTGGCCATTTTCCCCTCTGGGTTGACAGCTGAGCCACCCCAATTGTCAGGCTTTTACATAGGTTTCTGCTACTGTCTTTTCTGCCTGGAATATGAATGATTCCTCCTCATGGATTCCTTCTCTAAGGAGTCCAGATGTGGTCAGCCATGCTCCAGTTGCCTGCCACTGGGCTGCTTGCAAGTGGAGCTCCTCTTCTTCCATAGCCCATCCAGTGGATCACAGACTCGTCTGCAACCCCATGACTCCATTTTGCTGTAAATGCCAGTCCTGCTAGAAACATCCATTCCAGTGCTTTTTTCTTATGGAACATTAGTGGTGGGTGTGATCTGAGCACAAAGACTGAGCGGTGGCAGAGGGAAACCTTTGTGGTTAATTCAATATTTTTCCTGGGAGAATATTTGAGATCTCACCTGGGGTATCACATCCAGCTCTGGGGTTCCCATCACAAGGCAAACACAGACCTGTGGGAGCAGGTCCAGAGCGAGGACATTAAAATGGTCAGAGGGCTGGAGCAACTCTCCTATGAAGACAGGCCAAGAGAGCTAAGGGCCTGGAGAAGCAGGGAGACCTTACATAAAAGGGGCTTACCATAAAGATAGAGAGACACTTTTTACCCAGGGCCTGTTGTGAACAGACAAAGTGCAAAGAGGCTAGGTTTAGGTTGGACATAAGAAAGAAATGTTTTTAAATGAGGGTAGTCAGATTTTGGAACAAGTTGTCCTGAGAAGCTATGGATAGCGCATCCCTAAAAGTGTTCAAGGTCAGGTTGGATGGGGCCCTGGGCAACCTGGTCTAGTGGGAGGTGTCCCTGCGCAGGGCAGAGGGTTTGGAACCAGATGATCCTTAAGGTCCCTTTTAACCCAAACAATTCTATGATTCTATAAGCAGGACTCAAAGCAGACTGAAGTCATGGTATTTGCCTGTGTAGAGCCACCCTTCTTCCAGATGCACAAAACCTAAGGATCTCAGACCTACAATATTTGAAAGTGGCACAGTCCGAAGAATCATGGCAGGTTTTACAACTGCTGACATGTATCTGCTTCCATTTTTGTCAGCATTTGAGGAAATGCCTCTGGTGTGTCTGTGAAAGGTTGTCTTAATGAAATCTGAATTTCTAGTTGAAGCTGACTAACAATATAAGCTCTAGCCACTCTCCCAGCTGAGTTCTGCAGAAAAAAAGAGTTCTAATGTAAAAACCAAAGTAATTTTTAATTGTAATTAATCCTAATCAGAATAGTTCAATGTTAGCTGTTATTGCTTCAGATATACATAAAAGCATTGCTCTCTTTGGTTACTTAGATGCTTGTCTGTAATTAGAAAGGCAGACTCTCATATCTGAGATATAATACTGAGATCATTTTCTGCAAGCCAGATGAGCAATTTCTTGCATATTGCACCAGAAAAACTCTCCGTTTGCAGCTGGCACAGTCCCATGTGGAGTATGATCTTTATATTGAGCAACCAGACTTCAAGGAGGATGTAAATTTGTACTGAGAGGATGTAAATTTGTACTGGGGGAACCAACTGTGTTTTCCTCACTTTTGTGACCTTTGGGCACACCATAGTGCTCTGACTTCTTTCCCAGGAGCTGCTCTTCTGCCCATCATTTCCCTTCCACACAGAAGCGGATCTCTCTCCAGGCTGCTGCTCCAGTTCCTCTGGATCATTTTGCATGCTGCTGTTTCTTCAGCATGCCGGGATAACTCTTCCCATACAGGGAGAGAATAACCTCCCACTCTACTCTGTGCAGTGTGGCATTATCTTTAATACTGTGTGCAGTTTTGGGCATCACAACATAAGAAAGATATAAAGCTACTATAGAGTGTCCAAAGGAGGGTTACTAAGGTGGGAAAGGACCTTGAGGGGAAGCCGAATGAGGAGGGGATGAGGGCATTTGGTCTGTTCAGGCTGGAGAAGAGGAGACTGAGGGGAGACCTCATTGCAGTTACAGCTTCCTCACAAGGGGAAGAGGAAGGACAGGCACTGATCTCTTCTCTGTGGTGACCAGTGAGAGGACCCGGGGGAATGGTCTCAAGTTGTGTCAGGGAAGTTTGGGTTGGATATTATAAAAAGGTTCTTCACCTAGTGGGTGGCTGGGCCTTGGAACAGGCTCCCCAGTGAAGCAGTCACAGCACCAAGCCTGGCAGAGGTCAAGAGGTATTTGGACGCTCTCAGGCACATGGTCGGATTCCTGGGGATGTCCTACAGAGAGCTAAGAATTGGACTCGACCACCGTCGTGGGTCCCTCCCAACTCAGAATATTCTGTGACTCTGTGATTCTGGAACTTTCTGCGGCCGTCCCGCAGACCTACACCCCCGGGCTTGGCCGGGTGGGACTCGAACCCGCAGCCCCGCTGCA
Organism: Pithys albifrons albifrons; assembly: GCF_047495875.1. Lineage (NCBI taxonomy): Eukaryota > Metazoa > Chordata > Aves > Passeriformes > Thamnophilidae > Pithys > Pithys albifrons. The sequence continues at coordinate 57,677,309 of NC_092458.1, forward strand.
GTGAGGCCCCGCCCCACCAGTCCCGCCCCATCCGGCCCCGCCCCGCCGAGCAGCGTGAGCGGAGGAAGTTTGTCCGCCGCGGGCCGCCGTGTGCCTGTGTGCGCTGCCACCGCTCCCAACCCAGCCCTGCCTGTCCCGCGCCCGCCCGGCCTCGCCATGAGCGACAAGGGCGAGCTGGACCTCACCGGCGCCAAGCAGAACACGGGCATGTGGCTGGTGAAGGTGAGGAGCCGCCGGCGCCCCCGCGGGTCCGGCCCAGCGCGGCCTGAGGCGGCCGGGCCCTTCCGCTCGTCTCCGCCCCGCCGTGCGCCCTGGCCGGTTCCGGGGCTGCCCGTGTCAGGCTTGCCTTGTGCTCCGGGGCAGTCGCTGCCCCCGCTCCTCTTCTCGGGGACAGCGCGAGGCTGGGCCCGGATACCTGCGGAGGGCAGGAAGCACTGCAGGGAAAAAGCTGGATACCGGGGAGCTGTCATGGAATCGGGATGTTAAGGGATTGGAATGGGCGTTACCCATCATCTAGGCCAAAATCCCCATGCCGTGGGCATGGTTCCTACATCTGTCACTAGACCAGGTTGCTCAGGGCCATGTCCAGCCTGAATTTGAACACTTCCAGGGATGGGGTATCCACATTTTTCCCGGGCAAGCTCTACCAGTGGCTCACCACCCTCACAGTAAAAAAAAATTCTTCCTTGTCTTTGGCTGGTGCTTTTGTTACGAGTAACAAGCATGGCAGTGGAACTTAATATCCCAAGACCTCTGAGAGCTGGGGCAAGTTTCAGTGTGTCCAGATTCACATCCTCATTTAAAAACAAACAAACTAAAAAGGAATTAGGGAGGTGAAGGCCAGTATGTTGTCACTACAGCTCCCTCTGGTGCTAGAGCAGTACAGCTGTAATGGAAAGGTACCGAGGTTGTGAAATCGAAGCTGTCTGGTGCAGGGCCCTGCTCACGCCTGGTGCCACCACTCACAGGGCTGGCACTGCCTGCGTGTGCTTTGTTCCTGGAGTGACGGTCTTGCCATCGAGACCTCTTGGCTGCTTCTGCTGGCAACAGCACGGGTGTCTCAGAAAGAGGAGACTCACAGCCAGTGGGGGAGCACCTGCCCTGCCCCTCTTCGTGTCCCCTGTGCCCCTGTTTTTCTAGACCTGTATTTGTTCTGTCTGGGCAGAAACAACTTTCTCTTCTTCCTCTTTTAGGAGCAGACTCAGATCATCAGCTTGAAAGAACCTGTGAGGGCAGGGTGGTATTGAAATGCTAGTCCTGAGTGGTGCAAGAGATGTGACATCATCATACTTCAGCCACCAAAGCATCTTATTATGCCCCTTAAAAATGATGGGGAATTTCAGCCTTGCTTTGCCGTGCAAAATTTGTAGTGGGCAGGGTGCTGCCTCTTGTCTTCCTCTTTTGTAATGACACCTGAGTGTCATGAAACCACAATGAACAGTGTGGTGCTCTCATTGTAGGAGCTTATCCAGGGCAGTATCAATGAAACCTGCCAGCGGAAATATGCAGAATTATATCATGATACACTGAGTGACAGGATGATAAAATGGCAGGTGAAATTCAGAGCTGAAAAATTAATCTGACACGCATGGAGGAACACTATCCTAGTTACATGTACACAGAAGTTTGGTCTCTGCTGGCTGTTGTCATTCAGGAGATCTACGTTTTCAGTACATATGGGTGACTATAAGAATGTCATGTCAGATGAGCAGAGTCAACACTGGATGTGGTTACAAAGGATACAGAAAACAAAATATTATTGCAGCATCATGTTGCCTCTATTTGGAATGATCTGTGTTGTTGTGGTCTCATCCTCCCTGGTGTGGAAAGTGTGCAGTGGACCTAGAAACAGGACAGAGGAGAGCACCAGGCAGGGTCTCGGAAACAAGGTATGATGGCTGTGGAAGGAATTCTTCAATACGTTACTACCTTTCAGGTTGGCAAGAGGATTAATTTGGAAATCTTACAGAGATGTGAAGTAATAAGTAATGTCACAAGTGGATAAGGAAGAAGTGAATAGGCAAAGGTGAATAGGAAAGAGTAATTTTGAAGACAAGAACTAGAGGTATGTCAGATTAATTCATCTGATGGGGCTTGGAGCAAATCAAGCAGACACCATTTTTGCACCATATGTCATTAAATTTTGGAACTTACTGCAATAAGAGGTTGTGAATTTGAAAAATATAGAAGCTGAAACACCATTAGTCAAATTTGGGCAAGAAAATTGAATTCAGAGATTGAATATGCTGCCATCTCCCAGGTCTGCTAAGACATCCTAGAAATTAGAAGAGCCTGCTGGAGAAATATCTTTTCTTCATATGTTTCCGTGTTTTTCCTGAAGTATCCACTGTTGTCTGCGTTTGGAGATAGGACAATGAACTTGTTTGTCTTCTAGTCTGATACAGTTTGGTGTTTCCTGAAGCAAGCCATGAACTTTCAGGCACACGCCTGCTTGCAGTTAGTGCCACTGTGTGAGCAGAGAGTGCTGCCTGTTTTAATGAGAAAACGGGACTAAAAGGAACACTTAAATATTACTCTTCCAAGTAAGAGTTAATGTAATATTTCATGCATGTGTTCTGAACTTACAATTTGTCTTTCTTGTATAATAGTGATAAAAATTACTAAAAAGTTCCTACCACTGATAGAGCATAACAAGGGACATGCATGATTTTATCCTTTGATTTCCTTCAGACTTGAACTTGGAAACAACTATCCTTGTTAAGATTTTCAACACACTGAGAGGCAAGATGGTAGATAGTACCTGCATGTTTTATCTTCACTAGCAAGGATAATGGGGCTGAATTTATCCTTTCTTTGAGGGAGGGAGCAATCAGTTCTGATGGAATAAAAAAGCTGGCTTATTTGATTTCCATTCTGCATTCACTGTGCTAGCACAGGAAGTATTCCAGAGGGACTACTTAACAGACAATACTAAATGTAGTGATGAGTATTTCAGAAGCATGAGCAGTAAAAGAAGGTACCATAGAGTAAGTTGCGTTAGTACAAATCCAGAAAAAAAAATCCAACTGGATTTTTATTTTTTTGTTTGCAGTGAAAGGTAATATAGAGGAATACTATAACTTTTGATCATGTACTTGCAGTAAAATGAAGCCCATTTAGTGTTAGCCGGTAGAATTGTTAATTTCTGATTCCCTGTGTGTTGGTCAGGGTTTTTTTACTTAATCTGCTGCAATTATCTGTAGTTAGAAAGATACCTTTATATAATTATTTTTGTATCTTCAAAGGAAAATTAGAACATAGAACCTGACAACAGCATTACTCAGTTGCTGATGTACGCACTGCGTGTGGATTGCTATATAGAAAAAGAACTGATTTAATTCCTTACAGAAAAGTGGAATTAATTTCATAGAATCATAGAATCGATTGGGTAGGAAAAGACCTCCGAGATCATCGAGTCCAACCCTTGGTCCAACTCCACTCCATTTACCAGATCATGGCACTCAGTGCCACGTCCAATCTGCGTTTAAAAATCTCCAGGGATGGTGAATCCACCACCTCTCTGGACAGCCCATTCCAATGCCTGATTACTCTCTCTGGAAAGAATTTTTTTCTGATCTCCAACTTAAATTTCCCCTGGCAGAGCTTGAGCCCGTGCCCCCTTGTCCTATTGCTGAGTGCCTGGGAGAAGAGACCAGCCCCCACCTGGCTAGAACTTCCCTTCAGGTAGTTATAGACAGTGATGAGGTCACCTCTGAGCCTCCTCTTCTCCAGGCTAAACAACTCCAGCTCCCTCAGCCTCTCCCCATAGGGCTTGTGCTCCAGTCCCTTCACCAGCCTTGTTGCTCTTCTCTGGACTCACTCCGGCACCTCAATATCCTTTCTGAACTGAGGGGCCCAGAACTGAACACAGTACTCAAGGTGTGGCCTCACCAACGCAGAGTACAGGGGAAGGATCACTGTCCTGCTCCTGCTGGCCATACTATTTTTGATACGGGCCAGGATCCCGTTGGCCTTCTTGGCCACCTGGGCACACTGTTGGCTCATGCTGAGCTTCCTGTCAATTAATACTCCAAGGTACTTTGTTACAGAGGGGCTGCCTGTGTATTGTCTTTAAAGGTGGATAGGAAGCTGTGAATAACCTGAGAGATGTGTGGAGCAGGGGCCTTCCTGTCATACACTACCTGCAGGGTGCCTCCTGTACTGGAGTCTGGGTGTTTGTGTGATATGAGTAGCAAGAGGAGAGCAGCAGTGTGAAGAGGTCTTGAAGTGATGCTCTGTAGTATGTCAGATCTGTTCTAGTGATTAAATTGTATATTTCTTTGGAGAGAAGAGTAGTCTTACTTAGAAATCCCAGAATATAGGCCACTTGTCTTGAAAACATTCAGTAGCCTTTCAGTCTTGACAGGTATTCTGTCTATAGGTTCCTTTTTTGTGGGTATGTGTTTTTTAAAATCCTTGTCTCGGTTTGAGGGGAAAAACCAAAATGTTTTACCCACAAGCAGGGGAGGGGCCTCCTCCACAATAATCACACCACTCTTTATCAAATTTAAGAAAAGGAATTTTAATACAAGAAGGATAACTGCTATATATATATATATATATATATGTAAACAGACTAGTGCAACCCACTTCCCCAACACCATAAGAGAAAAAAAAAACAACAACAAAACCCAGCAGGTTTTCCTCCGGGAGAAAAGGTTATACTTAAGTGTCCTTGTCACAGCTCGGCTGGCTGCAGAGTGAGTTTCAGTCCCTCTCCAGCGAAACAGACGAGCAGTGGGCTTTCAGATGGACTCAGTCTCTTCCCCCTGTGTTCCCCGTCCAAGAAGCAGAAAAGTACGAGCAACCAGCAGCAAATCCAAGGCAGGCAGCAGCACGGCAGGAAAAAGGTGGTCCGAAGTAGGCAGCGGCAAGACAGCCAGGGAAAAACCCCAGCAGTAACCAGCAGGGCAGCCTGCCTCCTTGGAGTCCCCACTCCCCCCTTCCGCCGAGCCAAGACTGAGGAGAATATCCAAAAAAAAAAACCAAAAGAGACAAACCTGCCCCCACCCCAGCGATCACAGTTAACTGCTTCTTTTGTTAACCGCTGGCCTGGGCAGTTAAGTGGCAGGGGAGAGAATTTACATAATAATCCCAAACTACAACAATCCTACTGTGGGATCTTTGAAAATTCTGCACTGTAAAAGCAGGTTGCTCTTGTTTTCCATGTGTTCTTTAAAGGAATATTAAGAGTTTGTAAACTGATTGTTCTCCAACTTTATTATGCTAAAGTTAAAAGGGCAAAATAAGCTATCTACAGCATGTAAGATTTTATTTAATCTCTCCTGTGATTGTTTACGTCATTAGCCTGGTCCCACAGAGTTTAGTATGTGGTTTGTGAGTGCCATCTGGTTTTATCTGAAGTATCTGTGGATAGCTAGAAGTGATCCTTTGATCACAGTCCTTCATAACCCTTTGTCTTTCTCTGCATAACCCTTGATCACAGGTAGGCCAGCAGAAAGATGAACTCTTTGAGACTGTTTTCCATGCAGCTGAAAGAAGCGTGATTGATCTGCAACCTCTTAATCTGAATACATTACATAGCAAGGCAGTGATTTTAACAGCATGAGTGTCCTTCACTCTTTGTCCACTAACACCAAATGCGCATCTACCTTATTACCTGGCAGTATAAATTAAATACAGATTAGGTGCAAGTACATAATAATATTTCTGTTGAGTCAGCTGGAGCACGTCACAGCATTTATCTTGGCCTTAGAAAGAAAATTGTGTCTGATCTGGCATGGAATCAGTTCTAGAAAACTGCCACTTTGAAAAATGTGGAAAAGTATATATCAATAGATTGTGCCAGTTTGTGGCTTTCTGTTCTGCTTTTGTGGTATTTTTGACCCAGTGTCTGAACTTTATGGGAACCTGGACTGACATTTAGTTAGTCTGAACTGCTGGAGGACATGTGGGTTTTCCAGCTATTCCACAATACTTCATGGGGTGCTGTGAGTCTAAAGAAGAGTGTGAACACCAGTTCCATGGTATCTTCTGGAGTTTTTGAAGAACAGGTAAATGCAAAGTTAGTGTTAAATTAATTTGAGCTTTAGGAAGTTACCAGGTTGCTCTTTTCCAACAACTTCTTGGAACAGGCTTTTTGCCGCCTCAGCTTTGTAGTGAAACTTGGCTTAGTTTTATTCTGTGCAAGACAAAAGTCAGACTTCAAAGTGCTTCTTTATTGCTTGAAACAGAAAATGCCACAGGCATAGCTTAGTGTGTTTCTCACTGGCAGCGCCTCACATCATTTTTGTGTGTGGGCACAGATGTTTTCAGTAGCTGTGGACTGTGTGAGCCACAATAAGCTTTGCTGTACCAGTGAAGAACATTGCTGAAAAGTTCTGAAGGACACGCTGCTTCCCAGAGGCCTTTATTGCCCATTATGAGCCCAGCTCACCTGATGCTGCCAATACCAAAACCTTTGTAACTGAAGGAATTTTCATGTAGGTGAGTTAACATCACTGGAGCAGCTTTTAATCCTTGCATGCATCATGTTAAGCAGGCCAGCTTGTTCCTGGCCCTGCCCTGACATCTACTTTGTGCAGCTGTTTGGGGAAATGGGTTGGGGAGCTCATTTGGTTGTTTCACCTGCTAAATAGATAATCAGCACAGCTAAAACATAGAAGTCCCTTGCACCTCCCAGCCAGATCAGGCTGTTCTTTCTATATACTGACGAGCTGCACAAATACTTGTCCAAATGCAGTGAAGGACTGGGAATGAGTGATGGGAGGCAGATTTGCCTCAGGTGGTTCTGCTGTTGGAGAAGTGGACATATGGTAGAGTAGGGCTGTGATCTGCTGCTCAGTGTTTCTCAGGCTCCCAAACGCTAAGCCTTCCCTTCAGAGCACCTTTTGGTCTCTTGAGTTGTAATTATCTAACTTCTCATCTACTGTGCCTGTTTGGTTCACGCAGTTTTTTTTCCCCCAGAGAGATCATAAGTTCTAATGAATATTTAAAACTATAATTTTACCTGATAAAATATCAAGACTACTTAATTTAAGAATATGATGCTGATATTTTTCTGCCTTTCACAATTGGATAAAAGTGTTTGGAATTCAAGTTTTTATCAGGTTTTCCCCTCATTTGGGGCTCTATGCTGGCTGTATTTTTGTGTTACATTATTCTCTTTGGTCTACCTTGCAGAATCTATCTATCTATCTGTCTGTCTATCTCTATCTATCTATCTATCTATCTATCTATCTATCTATCTATCTATCTATCTATCCATCCGTCTGTGTCTGTCTGTCTGTAACTATCCGTCCGTCTATCTATATCTATCTATCTATCTATCTATCTATCTATCTATCTATCTATCTATCTGTCTATCTATCCATCTATCTATCCGTCTATCTATCCATCCATCCATCCATCCATCCATCCATCCATCCATCCATCCATCCATCCATCCATCCATCCATTCATCCATCTTACAGCTTGAGAAGTGGACTCACGTGCACCTCATGAAGTTCAGCAAGGCCAAGTGCAAGTTCTTGTGCCTGGGTCAGGTCAATCCCCAGGATCAATACAAGCTGAGGGATGAAGGGATTGAAAACAGCCATATGGAGAAGAGCTTTGGGGAGCTGATGGATAAGAGGCTAGATATGACCCAGTGGTGTGCACTTTCAGTCCAGAAAGCCAGCTGTGTCCTAGGCTGCATCAAAGGCAGCGTGTCTGGGTCCCCCAGCGTGAGAGGGATGGTGTACCTACCTGTTGGATCGAGTACAGAGATCGGCCACTAAGATGACTAGAGAGCTGGAGCACCTCTTCTGTGAAGAAGGGATTGGGGAGCTGAGTTGTTTACCCTGGAGAAGGGAATGCTCCATGGAAACCGTATAGCTGCCTTCCAGTATTTGAAGGGAGCTGATAAGACAGATGGGCGCAGACTGTTTAGTAGGGCCTGTGGCAATAGGACAAGGAGTAATAGTTTTAATTGAAAGGAGGGTAGACTTGGACTAGATATAAGGAAGAAATGTTTTATGATGAGGGTAGTGAAACGCTGGCACAGGTTGCCCAGAGAAGTTGTGGATGTGCCATCCCTGGAAACATTCAAATCAAGGTACACGAGGCTTTGAGCAACCTGATCTAGTTGCAGATATCCTTGCTTATTGCAGGGGGATTGGACTAGATGACCATAAAGGCCCCTTCCAACCAAAACCATTCTATGACTCTGTATTGTCTACTGTATTTAATGCATACTTTATACTGCTGTGGTCAGAATAAAAGCATTTAAAATATATATACATGCACAATTAATACAGGATTTTAAAACCTTCTTTTTGTGAAATCTGTGTTCTTTGCCTAGGTCCCCAAATACTTGTCACAACAGTGGAATAAAGCTTTGGGAAGAGGCGAAGTGGGCAAACTAAGGATTGTCAAGTAAGCCTTTAGTATATATACCTTTACTAGTTGCATTTCTTAGAGAAAGTTACCTGCAGTAAGATATTTGCAGGTATTGTAGTACATAATCCTGTTTCTTGCCAACAGTATACATATTTCTCTGATACCTGAATGATACTTGCTTGTGTAGTCATTAGGAATATAAATTGTACAAAGTTATGCTGTGGAGTCACTGTATCCCATTACATGATGTTTTATTTCTCAAATCTAAAATGTAACTGGAGAATTTTCTTTAACTTACATGTGCTGTTTTGCTACTTTTATTCTTCAGTGCTAACTTTTCACATTTATTCTTGGGAACCAGCATAACAAAAAAATCGAGCAGCTCAGGAGTGAAGATGGGTAACAAAACTAGAATTTCAATTTTCTTTTTTATCAGGAAAGTTAAACTTGAGGAGTTAAGTTATGGACACTTTGTTAAATATTTTTAATATTTATTTACTTATTAAATACTTAAACATTATATATTTTCTTTTGCAGAAATCAAGGAAGAACAGAAGTAAGTAATTACTACTTACAAATACTATCAATGTTTGTATTTTGAATTCTAAAAATTGTTTAGAACATGCTGGTTTCTAATGTCACTTATTTTTTTGTTACACCTGTACCACAAAATCAGGAGGAGAGAATTCTGTTAGTAGCTCTGCCTGTAGATTTACTGTGGGACTTCCAGCCAATCTCTCTCTTCTCTCAGTTTGATTACCCATCTGTAAGCAGCAATTGAAGCGGTGACCTTTCTAAACGTTTTGAGTTGTGTTAGTGCAAAAGGCTAAGGAGGATGCACAGGAAAAGCACACAGTGCTGGTCTGAAAGATCCCTCTTCAAGTTTCTTGTTTCTATGGCCTGTGGTTAGAGATTCTGGTTAGCCAGTCCCTTCTTCTTTAGCTCTTGCATTGAGCACACAATGTAAACATGGTGAAGGAGCCGTGTTTAATCCTCTTCTGGGCCGTTTCCAATTCAGGGGTCCCAGGCCAATAACACCTGTTGTGGTACTTTAGCACTTTTTCTGGAACTCAGCTGGCTGTGTGAAACATTTTTAAGCATTCATACTGATAATGGCTGAAAACCTGTTATGGCTTACATTTTAATAAGTAAAATCAAATTGTTCTCTGACTTCAAGAGGAAGTAATTTACAAATTTTTTAAAAGGTGCATAACTTTTATTAACTACATGAAAGCTTTGAATTCTTTTTCAACACAATGGAGAAAGACTCTTATCCCCCTTTTATGTTTTTGAAATGGAAATATGCTATGCTACTTGTTTTTTCTCTCTTTTTGTTTCCTCATAACTTGTAAAACAGTGTAATGGAGTCTGTTTAATAACACTGTGGCAATTGTGACTCTTAGGTGTCATTTACTTTGAATGAAGAGCTTGCAAGCATCAATGATATTGGAGGAAAACCTGCTTCAGTCAGTGCACCAAGGGAACATCCATTTCTTTTGCAAAGTGTGGGAGGACAGACCTTAACTGTGTTCACAGAAACTCCAGTAGGTAAGTGAGAATTAAAGTTATGTTACTATTCCATTATTTAGGATTTTAATAACCTCAATTCTGTAAAAGAAGACTCAGAAGTCAGGTTTTGGCTCTGTTTTGTTTTTATCTGCATACAAAGTACTGTTGTAATTTTTTTGTGTCTGCTATCTCATTTCTTCATGTGGTTGAGCAACTTATAAGTTCTGCACAAAGGGTTATCATGTACAGTTCAGCTGTTGGTCTGCTGAAGAGAACAGAGAATGTGGAGTGCAATATAGAGTGCAGTATATTGTGTACATTCCCCTTTAGTGTTTTCACTGCAGAAAATGTTTTTTGTGTTCCCATGTATTTTGGGGATGAACTAATATTTCTTTTTCTCCTTGAGTTGTTCTCTGCTGTGAATATGGTTTTATAAGAGTGTGGATTTTTCCTCTATCCAGTTGAACAAATGCATTTGAACAGTAAAACATTGGTGCAGCACATTTTCTGGAAGTATATACATGCTTTAAGTGTATTAAAGCTTAATAATGTCATAATAATCAAACAGTGCAGCAGTAAGGTTACAGTTTTTCTTACTGGATTTCAGCTTCCTGCCTTAAATTCAGCTCAGTAGCTGTATGAGTGATTAGGATATTCAAGATTGTATGTCCTACATTGCATGTTAGACTTCAGGGACATGGTAGTCTTCCACTGTACAGTATGTTCAGCAGACTGCCTTGCACGTAAGTCTCTTGTGCTGTAAGGTTTCTGCTGCAGTTACATGGTCAAGTTCAGGACGTTAGAGAGAGAAGACAGGTATCTGCAGAGCATATCTCATTGTCTGCAGAAGGGATCCCAGTTTCAGGCATATAGGTTTTGGTGTCCCCAGACAACAAATAATGTTAGTATTGTTTGTTACTTCTGTCTTCTGTGGGGCAGAAAATACACTGTGACCAGCTTCAGATTTTTTGATGTTCACAGGCTGGCAAGTAATTGCTGTGATGTCAGTGTGATGCGTTATCAAATAAATGAGGGAAGGGGAACTGTAACTCACAGGATAGAATTAGAATACTTAATAGGTTGATCACCTCCTTTTTAATATGTATTTGAAAGCTTTAATGATTGAGCAGTGAGATATGTAGGTACAAGTAGCTTGGCTGTTTCAGTTGTATTTAGAACTAAAAGCACTTATGCTACCACTCAGGCACTTTTCATTATCCCTTTCATTATCCCTTTCTCTGAAACTAGTGTGATAGTGTGACTGGTTTTTCACTTTAAAAAACTTGTGTTTTTGTGTGTGTGATTTGCAACTTTTTAAAAATGCTAGAGTTTGTAATTCATAGATTGCAAATGGAAAAAGAGACAGAAAGCAAGTTTTTCAGAATGTTGCAAGCATTTTAGTAGTACCTCATCCTGTTTTATTTCTATGTGCCCCAACTTCAGAATGCTTTACAAAAACAGAGAGATTTTAGGTTTGAAGTGTGTTTAGAATATGCATTCATCAACTCTGGCATATTTGCTGCAAATCTCAAGACACTTTTAATACAAAATATTGCATCAGAAACCTCTAACAGTGACTTAAGCTGCAGTGAGTGCAGATGCTTAGCTGCAATGTGGAGTATTGTCATCAGTTGGAATGAAAGTTGTTAGAATGTGGTAGTTAGAAGATACCCATTTATATCTGTTTTATCATCTGTTAATATCAGTGTCTCCAAATTTTTAGTTATTTAGAAACTGTCTGATTTTTTTATTGAATCAAAACTTTTGCATTTCTTAGCAACTAGAAAATGATACTCAAGAAACACAGATCTACTGAGTAGAAGTTAGTATTTTAATTGGGAGCAAAAGGTAATTAGTGACAAGAGAAATGTTTGGAATGAAGCTCTGAGTAAGCATAGACTGTCAAAATTGTTTTTGCTTGAGATTAGCAAGCATAACATGCAGTCAGTGAGTTTTCATGGAACTGATTTAGATGCAAAATGGCTAAAATCTGTTGCTGTTGTGTTTAAGTTGGTGCTGAGAGTACAGCCAAACATCAACTTTCTTGTGCTTTTCTTGCCTGACTTCTTTTGCTTGTGAAAATGAATGTGATACAAATATTTCAGTCAGATTCCTTACAGGCACCACATGTCTGCAGCCATACCCGTGTGTTTAAATGTGTATCACAAATACGTTTTGAGTGTCATGACCAATTTCAACAAATTTCATAGTGAATTATGGCTGGTGTGAAAACAGGTGTCCTGAAGAGTGGACTGAAGCTGTATAGATACCGCACCGGAAAGAAAGGCTGCTATCCTGTTTCATGCCACATGGAAAAACATACTATATTTATATGAACCATGGAAAAACAGTCAATAAAAGCCTCCACATCTTTGCACATCAGTCTATCCACAGGAAGAGACAGTCATAGGAAACTGAAATTCATTACTTTGTAGGTTCACAGATCAGTATTTGTCTTCATATTATAATTAGCATATTTCTTCTGAAAAGCATTGGGGATCCTGTTCCATTTCTGAAGTGCACCACATAACAGAAGCAATATGCCAATCTGAACCGTGGGCCAGATATTAAGCTGGTATGGAACTGTAGATGTCATGCATCTGGAAGAATGCATTTGAGGAATTATTCAAATAAAAAAATATAAAAAATACTTCATGCACTATTGCTCTCAGTCCTTCTTGAGGGCTGAATTTACCTAAAATGGAGAAAATGGCATAAAGCTGTTTGGTTTGTTTTGTAAAGGGTGGGGTTTATTTGTTTGTGGGTTAGTGTTTTATTCACCCTTCTGTCTTTTTTTTGAGCATGTTGAATTCCCTAAGATCTGTTCTGGGTGGAGTCCTTTAATCCTGTGATCCTTATGTTGTAGTACCTTTATATGGTCCTTCTGAAGTCTGTTGTAATCTTGAAAGATGCTGCAGGGGAGTTTACATATTGTGGATAATTCAGCACTTCACATTGACTCATCATGTCATTTATAGCAAGCAAAAAAGATCAAATTTAACAAGTAATTCAATATTTTCTACATGATGCAATTACTAGACTAATGAATGGATTTTCTATGGGTTTTCCTTTGCTTTGTCCTAACTGAGCCTGCTTCTAATAACTGTTGTATTGGAAGAACTTCTTTAGTTCTTCCATTGTAAACCTCTGTGTCCCATATTAGTTAATGGGCAGCAGTAGGCTCTTATGAGGTGGGATTTGTTGTGTCTAAAGTCTAATGAATTGCAGTTTCTTGGTCTTCTGCAGTGTGCATACTAGATCTCAGCTAATATGAAACTGGATAAAGTGGCTCACATCTCAGATACTGTTAAAAATCTGGTCTATTCACGCATGCTGCATCTTCCATTTAAAGTAACTCTGAGGTTTCTCCTGTTTCTTTTCCTGTTTCTGTATTTTGAAATATCTCTAGTGAGTAATACAGAATAGTACAATGTACTCTGAAAGTAGTAGTTGCAAAATAGCTCCCTAGTTCATTTGCAAGGCTGATTGCACATGTGAGATATTGCCTTGTCTTCATTGCTGGGCAGATCACTAAGGCCTGCCTGGTGGTGTTCCTGAGCATCACAGTAGCAAAGCTGATGGGAAGTGTGTCTTCTCTCATGTCTGCAGAGGGATCCAAAGCACAGTTGTCTCTTGCTGTCTAGGTCTTGCTGTCTAGGCTGGTTTCGGTATTATTTCTGCATTAAATATGAACTGCATTCTGTTCCATAAACATCACCATATGTACATCAACAGTTGCTATGCAACGATGCTATTTGTGCTTCCAGTCATTTTATCTTATCTTTGTCGTCAGCTGTCATAGCTGTGATTTTCGGGCGGGTGGAAAGGAGAGCATCTTGCATATATTTTAATATATTGAATAAAATGAATCTTTTCTATGTGTGTATAACTACAAACTATCTAGAGGCAATTCATGAGCCTGATATATAGGATATGTTTGGTTAAAATTGTTTTCTGAGCTTCCTACTAGCAGACATCCTAGCATAAGATAGTTTTATAATTCAGCAGTTTCTTTCTTGGTTGAAGGAATGGGAAGATTCTTTGGTTAAACATTTAACAGCAAACTTTTCTGATTATGATTTTAAATTACTTTCTTTATTGCTTTAGTTGCGTGATGCTTAATTTTTCTGCCAGCAAGTAGTTTAGGTTTCCTGGATCTAAATATAAATAAAAAAATGCAACTTTGTTAGAGATAATGATAAATGTTTCCTACTGAGCCATTTTTTTGAAAAATGCACTACTAGTGCGCCTTAGGAAAACACAGACCTTGGCAAGCAATTGCATCCCAAACTGTAAAGGACTGATGGGTGGAGAAGAATTTACACTATAGACACAAATAAAGTATAAGATATTTCTGTAAAGTTGGATGAGATGATTAATTTTATTTAAATTTTGAATATGTTTTCACAACTCCCCCTTCATAAGTGGGATCGCCTTAATGTCTATTTTTGTGTCTTTGAATTCTTTCATGCTCTTTCCATCTTACTGAAAGTAAAACAAGTTCAGAGATTTCCATTGACAGAATACCTGCCAGAGCTTTGTTTCTGAGCAGCATTCATGCGTGGATTGTCTGAGTGTTTCATGCTTCACAGAACATCGCTGTCTCATAGCATTGTGTTTTTCTCCTGTTTTCTGAGTCTTCTCTTTCAGAAGTTCAATTTATGACATTCAGTTACTTCTTTTGTATTCTTGTTCACTAATACGCATAACTCCGCCTATATACCTTAGAACAGCTCCTTTATTCCCACAATCCTTTAAAATTCTCCTGTTGCTTTGAATTGTTGGATTTTTTTCCTTTATACAGCTTCTCATATACAAAAGGACCTTGTCTGAGTTTCTACATGAATCACACCTGCTGTGTAATGTACAATGCACAGTTGTATTCCAGTGAAAATGAATATTCAGAGGGTTTTGTTCTGTATTTTGTATATATGTACTTTTAAATATCAGAATATATCCAGCCGTTAAAGAAATGTGGAGGGAAGAAACAGTAATAATATTTCATTGAAGCAGTTACTTCTTTAATTACTTAATTCTTTTCAGTAAAATACATTATGCTTAGAATCTCAATGCCCTGTAATACTACTTCCAGTCTTACTAGATAAATATTTGAGTTCTGAAATTCCTCATCAGACTGTTTCTTATGAAGTAAACACCCTCACTGTTCCCCTATCTTAGCGCAGCCTGCTGAGGAGTTTGACATATACTTTTCTACTTTAACAGTGCTTCCCAATTTTCTCTGTTCAGTCTGTCACTTAACCACATATTCCAGTCTGCAAAAGGCTTTGGGATCTTACTTAATGCTTTATTGTTCCATTATGGCTTCAGTCTTATGGACTGTTAGCAGAAGTAGGAAACCTATCAGCATCCTCAAAAGAAATAGGAAAAGCAGCAGCCTTTCAGATCTCTGGCATTTATGAAAATTTCCAAATATTTTTGGGGATCATAAAGGTGAAACCCTTGATCAGAAGAGCAGAATGTGTGACTCAAGCTTGTCTAATTGTAGACATCATTTTGATGGCTCAAAATATTGTGTGTCTTATTGTGTTATACAGTCTATTTAGAAAACAATTGCAACTGCTTACATCATACCCCTTCTCCATGTAAAACAAAAAATGGAAATTATATTTGACTACCTCATATGTCTGTTGGAGAATTAAAAACATTACTGTAAAGCGAGCTCAGCTCACTGTTGGGGATGAGCTAATTTTATTTTTCATTCCTGTTATTAAAACTATAGATTGTTAATTCCTGTACAAATTTAAACAATTGAGGATAAAACACTCCAAGTATATCATGTGTTAAAATGAGCTCAGTGTGATGGGAATAGTGTTTCTGCCTATTTTATTGACTTAAAATGTCTTTTTTTTCCTGTCTCACTTGTGTGTGTAAAAACCAACACTCCAGTGCCCTGTCACCACAACAATAAAGCAAAAATCCACACCAAACCCAAAAAACCCCAACTAACCAACCCCAAACTTTTGACCTTTATCTGTAGCTCTTGTATGTTTTATAGGAGACTGAGCAGCTGGAGTTTGCATTAATAAAATACATTAAGTAGACGTAGTAGAACTTTTACCTTCTGCATGATATTAGTAGAGAAGATTTTTAAAGCAGAGATTTGTGACCTAATCATAACAAAGCTGAGTTGCCTAATGAGGAGGAAATAAAATGCCACTTTTTTGCAAGGCTTGAATTTTATCTGCTGTGTGTCTCTGCTGTTGAGCATGGATCTGTTGACACACACAAAGATACACACACTCCCCCTGTAGACATGGCATACATTTATTATTATTTGAATCAGAGGCGCTATTAGCAATGTTTAAGTGTGATGTCTTTGGCAGTAGTTTGGGTAGGTGGCTGGTCCTCCATTGGAAAAGAGTTAAAAATTAAACAGCTTTAAATCAGCTGTATCTCACGTCTCAGTCCAGACAGGTGTTCATATCTTTGTATGTTCATATGTTCTTCATTATATTCTCTTTGCTTCTTCTGTGTGTACTGTTTCCTTAATTAAGCTACAAATGAGTTCAGGCATTGGTTAGGTAATGACATTATGCTGTAAATGCACTAAATACACACAAAAAATAGTGTCAATGAGAAAATGCATGGTTTTCTGCAACCAGGCTATCCTGCTGGTATATCTGAAAGTTGGCAGGGATTTTTACACAGTCCGTGAATGCTCGTAGCTGGTTAGAGACCAAGTGATGATGATTTCTTATAGAGAAAGCAGGTGCCTTCAGTTGCTAAGGCTGACAACAGCAACCTGGTATAAAGAAACAAGGAACGGTGAGATACTTGTTTCTAGATTTTCACTAGTTCTCAGGCTGTCAGCCATCTCAATGGGAAAAGAGGGATATCAGCCTTGAAAGCCAGCAAGAGTCAGTGGCATGGAAAAGGTTTTCTAGAATATTTCATGTTTTCAATTCTGTTAATACCCGTCCTGTAAATGGCAGAAATGTTAAAACTAACTGAACTCAAAAATTACTCTCCAAGTCAGAGCAGTAATTCACTCTTGCCTATAAGTAAATAGCCTGTAATGATAGCTGTGACTGCCTGAGTTGAAAGCCAAGAACAAGTATGTTTTGCCATTTTTAACTGTATTTCAGATAGGTGAAAATGTTCTTTTTATCTTTTTGTCCATAGAAGATATATAAAAAGGAGAAAGATAGAAGAAGCAGTTAAATAAAAGATTGACAAATTTATGTAGGGGTTTAATTTCATAGGACTGGGTAAATATTAGAACTCAGTTCACCAAAATACATCTGCTGTCTGCCATTTCTTGAAATGTGGAATTGGAATTTCTTGCAGGAAGCTGTTTCTGAGTCTGCCCATGCCATTCACCTGAGTGATAATTTTTTGTCAAGTCACTTTGCAACACTGTGTCTGTTTCTCCTTCACACATTCTTAAGATTCTCTGCTCTGTGAAAGAAGTGATGTTTCTGATTATGTGTATTTGTTGTACTTGACAAGTACAAATACTTGAGACACAAATCCAAATGGGCTATAGTACAGCACCATTTAAATGCCTCCCTGATGCCCAATCCCATCAGATCTCAGAAGCTCAGCAGCATCAGGCCTGGTCAGTACTTGGATGGGAGACCTCCTGGGAATACCAGGGGCTGCAGGTTCTAGTCCCAGGCACTTCCCTGTCACTGTCCAAGCTCGTTCGGCCGTGGCAGATGGACCTCAGGACTTAAAGGGTGGGGCCAGTTCTGTGCACGCTGTGCCTCACCTAAAACATCCACTGCACAGGCTTGAAGGGCACACCCACGTGGGGAGAGCCCTGCCCAAATCTGCGTTCATGAAGTCTGGCCATACATACTTATATAGTATAGTACCATTTGAGGACAAATAGAAAGGAAAAAGGTTGAAGAAATAAATTTTTGGTGTTCTGTAGAAAGGGTAGAGAAGATGTTGATCAAGTTAAAAAATTTGCCTAATGCCAATTAAGAGCATTCTTTTGCAAAACCTTGGTGATCATTTTTTAATATACAAAAGTAGTATTTGTCTAGACTGACCAGTGAGATAAATTATTAATATACTTTGCTTAAGCATAATCCTACCGTTGATTTTGCATAAATGCGTAACTTCATTCTTGCAGACCTCACTCAGAGGTGTAATGGAGTTCTCTCATTTCTCTCATTGTGAATTTGGGCACCAAAGGACTTATTTTGTTGCTCCTTGTGGCAAATTATTCTTCAGAAGGTAAATTTGTAAGCACTACTCGCGTCCAGTGATTGTGATTTTATCATAATTTATCATTCTGTGCTTTGCAACCCACTTTCAGATGTAATTTCAAGTAATAAACACAGAAACATTATGATTCCTTTTTTATTTTTTTTTCCAGAAAGCCAATCAGAAGAAAAATCGGAAAGTGGCAGTGCTGGTGAGTATCAGCACTTTCTTTGAAGGGCTTAAGAAATCACTGATGACTGAAGCTTTTCAGTTTTACTTCTCAGGAAATTGACGGAGTACAAAAAGTGTCTTTTTTGTAATATTTAGTAAAATAACATAAAATTGAGAAATAACTTTATAAACTGGTTAGCTGCTGTGACCAAAAGCTTAAATTATTTTTTTATTTAAAGAAAGGGAATAGAATGATGAGGGAGAGGCTTAGAAATGTTCTTTGGGTTGTTTTATTTATTTCTCAACTCTTTTATTTAGGTTAATTGTATGTGGTTTTTACTTGGACTTCTTTCCGTTTGATTAGAGAGTTTGTAGCAAGTTTCCAGATACTTTGTTATTCTATTTCAATTGCATAAACTAAACAGACATAAAAAGAGTCCATAAAAAGTAGGTTTATCTCTGATGCAACACAGATAAAGTAGTACTGGGAGTGGGGTGACACTCCTAAGTGGTAACAGGAGATGGCTGGAAAGAATCTCACACCCCTACATTTCTTAAAAGCAAGTCCTAAAGGTGAGACTAATGTTAATGGGTGTTCAAAATGTCCTCTTGAAAGTACTTTTTCAGATGCTTTAATGTGGAGATGTCTGCTTTATCTAATATTTGACTTATTTTGAATAGCATTTCAGCATCAAATGTTGTCACAATGTTGTGTCTGGTGAGAAGTAGGGTTTGTGCTTTGTTTTCTGTAGTAGGAAGTTCTTTGTAAAACTGAGATGTCTTTTATTCTATTCATTTAAGTATTTCGGAAGATTGGTGTTAGAACAGTTAGAGGCTGCAGGCTTGTACTGAATCCAAGGTGTGTAATAGCTTGTGATTTTTCTTAATTTCTTGGTAAAACCTGTTCAGTCTGATTCTGTGTTGTGATGTGGTTTTAAGGTTATGAAGGGCTTTATAGAGATTAATATTTTATACCTCTTGAAAACTGAGTCTCTCTGCTGTATGATAACTCAGGTAAAATAGATCTTGAAATTTGACTGCTAAAATGAATCAGAATTTTGATACTTATGTTTAGCTGGTTTATAGTGTAGGAGTGCACCCTTGGTTTTGCTTGGGTTTTGTGGTTTATTTATTCTGGTTTGGTTTGGTTTTGAATGATTGTATTGTCTGCTCTTCATTCCTGGTGCCTCCTTTTTATTCTGTGAATATTGTGTAAGATGGCCACGTGTTTAGTTGTTTGTATTTCTGTTTTGGCCAGAATAATGAATTACTGCGTGCTGTGGGCAGTTTAAATATGCTGACAGGATGAGTGCTAAACCCATTTGATGGAATCAAGCTGGTTGAAGATTCAGTTTCTGAGTGATGGCAGTGAGTTACCCTGGGGCATGTAAAGGAGTACTCTCAACCATCAGTTGTGCTTATTTGCTTATTCCCTTTTTTCCGCAAAATCATTGTGGAACTTGCATGTGTCACGTGAAAGGGAGGAGGGAGACAGAAATACAAAGATTTCTAGTCTTAACTGTATTAAAAGTTATTAGCCGTAAGTGCTTCCAGACAATCAGATCCTTATGTACCCCAACACTGTCTGTCCTCCAACTGACAGCACACAGGATGGAAGGGGTTCTGACCTCTGATGTGAAGCCACACTTAAGCCAGGGAGGAATATTATTAGCAATAAGCGCTTCTAGACAATCAGAGCCTTATGTTTCCCAACACTGTCTGTCAACTAACGGACAGCCCACAGGTTGGAAGGGATTCTGATTTCTAACTTGAAGCCACACTTAAGCCAGGGAGAAAAGAACTTTTCTCACAACAGCTCCCGAAATAACATTTATTAATACAAATATGTGACAGTTATTGTGGGTTCTGCTTTGCCGGTGATAACGTTCAGCTGCAAGATTGTATTGAATTAATGATAAAAGACCCCAAAAGAAACCAGCACAAAACACATTCTACAGAGACAAACATACTCAAGTTACAATACAGCAATGTATCCCATTTTCACAACAGACAGAAACTAGCAACAAAGAACTACTAACTAAAAACACAGCCACCTAAAACACCTATCTAGACACTCTCTCAATAACACAGGACAATAAAATATCTTGCACACCACTCTCTCTGTAACACAAAACAAAAAGAGAGAACAGAGCTTCTTTTTATCAACACACATGTTGAAAAAGAAACTGCACATTGAAAGTAAAGCAAGTTACTGTAGTTGGAAAACAGAGCTGATCTTATAAAGTAAGAATAGCAAAAAGCAATAACCAATATAAAGTAGCAAAGTGTGAAGCAAGTTACTGTTATTAGTATTAAGGTAGCAAAACACATTTAGTAAAAGAAATGCTTATAAAGTAAGAATTAAAGTAGCTGTTATCATAAGATGTAAGACAGAATGTATAAAGGAAGAAAGTAAAGTTAAGAAAGTAAAGTTAGAAAAAATAGAAAGCACATGGTCTTCTCACCTCTACATTGTTCCAGGAGGAGGAGAAGGCAGGACAAGCTGCAGCAGTTACCCTCACAGAGACACTGGCATTTTTAACTCTCCTACTGGAGTTTAAACTGCACACACTTTTTTATACCTTTTTTTCCCTTCATGTGGTTTTGTGACTAATAGTCAATCTATTGGGGGGGTGAT
The DNA here is from genome assembly GCF_047495875.1 of Pithys albifrons albifrons. NCBI lineage: Eukaryota > Metazoa > Chordata > Aves > Passeriformes > Thamnophilidae > Pithys > Pithys albifrons. The sequence goes on from NC_092458.1 coordinate 57,698,142, forward strand.
GCAGATGCCTGAGGGGAGGTGGCTCCTAGAGTGGTTAGAGAAGGGGGGCCATGTCATTCCTTAAACAACACTTCACCCTATGTTAATCTTATCAGTTTGAAAGCCTTTGCCCTCGGCCAGGAGCATCCCTCCAGGGGACTGAGACATCTTCAACCCACCAGCCCTTATCAGGGCCATCACCCCACGCACATGACCTTTACCAAACTACCTTTCAAGTAACCCAGATTATTGAGTGCTCCATTTTTCTGTTAATCTACTTTATTTTGGCCTAAAATGAGGCAAAGATAGTAATATTTATATAATATATATATTTAGTAGTAATATTTATATAATATTTCTGTTTGTGTTTATATGCCTGTAATATGAATACTAAATATTAAATTTATATATAGTATATAATAAAATGCTACATAAATACATAAAAGAACAGTAATTTATGTCATAAATTAATATTATATGATGCATGTATTTAATATTTAATATTGTTAATAACCAAACTCTTTTGGGTATTGTTGTACTAAAAATATGTAAGGTTTATTTGTAGTTAGAAAGTAAAGGAGGTACATGAGATAAGTAACATTCAGAAATAATTTATGTCCTTAAAAAAATTTCTCTGCATTTTTACATTGGTAAGGTACTGTCAAACTTTTGGCATAAATCATTAGTATTATGTATTACATTTTAAATCACTTTTATTGTTGTGATAGTTGTAAACCACTTATAAAAGGCAAGATAGTACCAGTGTTGCTACTGTACTTGATAAACATTTGGAGAGAAATGACATGATCAGACCAAAAATCATCTAAGCTGGTAATCATGTCTGTGGTGGTGGTGGTGAAGAGCAGATGCCTTGAGATGAGTATAAGAACAGTGCAGAAGCAGAGTGAAAGCTCCCCAAAATACTTACTATAGAATCATAGAACAGTTTGATTGGGAATGGATCTTTAAAGGTCACCTACTCCAATACCCCTGTGGTGAGCAGTGTCATCTACCTGAAGGGAAGTCCTAGCCAGGTGGGGGTTGGTCTCTTCTCCCAGGCACTCAGCAATAGGACAAGGGGGCACGGGCTCAAACTCTGCCAGGGGAAATTTAGGTTGGATATCAGAAAAAAATTCTTTCCAGAGAGAGTAATCAGGCATTGGAATGGGCTGCCCAGAGAGATGGTGGATTCACACCTTCCCTGGAGGTTTTTAAACTGAGATTGGCCATGGCACTGAGTGCCATGATCTGGTAAATGGACTGGAGTTGGACTAAGGGCTGGACTTCATGATCTCAGAGGTCTTTGTCAACCCAATCAATTCTGTGATTCTATGATCTTCATCTGTATCAGGTTGCTCAGATCCATGTCCAACCCAGCCTTGAATGTTTCCAGGGATGGGGCATCTTACCACCTCTCTCAGCAAACTGTTCCAGCTTCTTCCACCTTTTAACAATTCACACTTAAGAGAGATCGAGAGCCAGGGGTGATATTTTATTATTTACAGGATCTCATGGATTTTCCTTCTGTGAAGTGTCCCTGTTGGTTGAGCCCAGGTAAATCATTAGTATTCATAATATCTCGAATGTTGCTATGGTTACAGTCAAAATATTCAATAATCAAGACGTGTGAAACAAGTTTACTGAAACTAAATTTGAGCTCCTTTTGTATATTATCATTTTAGATCCCTTTTCCATACAGAAATCCTTTTCGTTTAGTGCTTGTGATAATGAGTGCTTGGTGATTCAACCAGTGTTGTTTAGTGCCTGAGGGCTGGTTTATGTGAAATATGAAAGGAGAGTAGCAAATTGCTCATATAGCTAAAGGAAAAGAAAAATGAGAATTGGCTTGCATTGGTCATATATACTGATAAGCAAGCAATTTAAATCCAAATATATTTATGTAGCTCTTGTTTGTTTACAGCGTTGCTTGCACCTACCTGTAAGTGCTGTCAGTGGTGACAGAACCTATGAAAACCAAGCATTTGTGCCAATATAAAGTGTGACCTGCTCCCTCCCCCCAATAAAAATACCCAAAAGCTGTTGCTCTGAGCCTGTGTAGTCTGCTACGAATGATGCAGTAAATAAATGTGTTCTCATGGGAGAGCAAATGTAATTAGGTAGGTGCTGTCCTCGTGGAAGTATGTTAAATGAAAGTTGCATGGGCAGCAACTGAGTGTATAGTGTTGCCTAAGCTTTGAGCATATAGACAGACAGTATAGTGTGAACTTACTGACTTATTTATAATAACTTATTTATAATTACTTGTATTTAGAATTTTACCAATTGTGAATGTGTTAAAATACTAGCTTGAAGCTCAGTGTTGAAGGTAACTTAGATATAGACTCTGCCATTCTCATGCCACAGAAACCGTGTTTGTCTTGTGTTGACAGATAAATAGAACAAAACTTAAAATACAAACTTGCCAGTACTTTTCCAGGGGTTGTAATCAGTGATACTCTATCTATAGCTGTTGCAACACACAAAGAAGCAACAATTCCTGCTGTAAGGTATATCATACTGGTTGTAATAAATATTGTGGAGGAACAGGGAAGGTGCACTGTTAGAACAACAAAAAGGATATGGGTTTAATTTAGGTCAGCACCAACTGAAGTTAAATGTCCTTGGTGTCCTGAGAGTCTGGCTGTTTGTTCTAGTATACTGTATGAATATTCTAACATTTATGCTTGTCTGAGCAAACTGATGTATTTATTGTCATACAGTCTCTATCCTGAGAACAGGACCTGACACAAAACAGTGAGAGTCAATCCCATGATCCTATGCTGTCCTTCAGTGATGTCCATGCCCATCTTGTTGAAGCAGAAGGGTGCTTTTGGTTTGTATCAGAGTTCTTAGATTTGCCTTATGGCTCTTGAGAAATCCTGGGAATTTCAGCCACGCCAGACTATGACTTTAGAAACTGTTTGTCTTCTGTGAGGGATTTTGCTGATGACTGCAGTTCACCCACCTACCAGCATGATCACATTTGATGGGTTCAGACCTTTGCATTATTGTGAATTTGAGCCTTGGATGATGGCTGTAAAGGGCAGAGGAACAAGACTGGCATGTAGCAGTTGTCTTCTAGCAGGAGGCAGTTTCAAAGTAAATAAAATGAGATGGATCTGTGCACAGAACATAATTCAGCAATTTAATTCCTTGACAGAAGATGTGGACATGAAGGTGGTATTAGCTAAAGGCTTTCACAACCTTAGAGGAGACCAAAGAGATGTGTGAAAGATCATGGAATGATAAAGTGGTTTGGGTTAGAAGGAACCTTAAAGATCACCAAGTTCGAACTTCTCTGCCAGTTGCAGGGACACCTTGCACTGGATAAGGTTGCTCAGATCCCCATCCAGCTTGGTGTGGAACACTTCCAGGGATGCAGCATTTACAGCTGCTCTGGGCAACCTGTTCCAGTGTGTCACCACCCTCACAGTAAAGAATTTCTTCCTATGTATGTATAAATCTGCTCTCTTTCTGTTTGAAGTCCTTGCCCCTTGTCCTGTCACTGCATGCCCTTGTAAAAAGTCCTTCTCCAGTTCTCTTGTAGCTCCCTTTAGGTACTGGAAGGCTGCTTTAAAGTCTGCCCAGAGCCTTCCCTTACCTAGGCTGAACAGCCCCACCTCCTTCAGCTTGTCTTCATGGAAGAGATGCTCCAGCTCTCTGATCATCTTAGTGGCCCGTCTTGGACTTGCTCCAACAGGTCTATGTCCTTCTTATGCAGGGCCTTCCAGAGGTGATGGCAGTATTCCAGGTGGGGTTTCAAGAGAGCGGAGAGGAGCAGAATTACCTCCCCTGCTTGTCACTCTTCTTTTGGTGCAGCTCAGGATACAGTTGGTTTTCTGGGCTGCAAGTGCACATTGCTGGGTTACGTTGAACTTCCTGTCAAGCAAAATCCACCAAATGATACTAAGATTGAGAAGACGTGATTTAAGAGACCCCAAGCCACAAAAGCCAGGTGGACACTGGGATGCATACTCAGTAGGAGAGTCGTGTATGGCTGTACTGTCCTTGGGCTTCTTCATGGATATTCAGTGGTGACCAGTTTGCTGCTGGAGTCATGATGCTGAGCAAAGCAGACCTTTAGTCTGATCCAGTTCTCTCTGACTCTCAGGCTCTGCTTCCTAACCCTGCCACCCACACCCCTTTCTCCCCCACCCCCAGTTCTATTTTGCTGTTACACAGCTTCTACCAGGAGTGGTTTAAGTTTCTTCTTTTTAGCCATGGAAGTAACCTTTTTTGGGGGAAAGCAATGAAGGCTAAGGCAAGAACAGCTCTTTACGAGTCATTTGTCTCTGCCTTTACTAACTGCAGCTACAAGAACACTGTAAGCTGTAGTGCAGTCTGAGCTTTCTGTATGCTTGAGTCTGGAAACAGTCTAGCAGAGCTCATTTGGTGCTCTTCCTGAGCTATAAGGCTTTTCCAGCCCCAGCTTCTTGCAATATGAGTGGTGATACGGGAGCAGGAACAGCGTGCAGCTGTGCTGTGGCATATTGTCTTACTCATGCAGGTTGTCTTAGGGATTTCTGTGCTGTACTCTGTCAGCAACCCAGAAATCATAATCTCTGCGTGGCAGAAAAGTCTTACAGAGGTGGATTTTTATCATCATATTAGAAGGCATAAAATAGCCTACATTTTAGATTTCCTCTTGTTGGGAAAGAACTTTATTTGCTGTTCCCAAGAGCTGGCAATGCTGCAGGTCTTAGATAACATTAGTATTGATAAGACTCCTAACTTGAGAGTACCTGTTTCTCTGTTCAGCTGATTCTTATCAACCTGGCTAGCAGGACCTTTAATTTGTCTCCTCTGAGATTACCAATTTCAGCATTGAGAAAATGTGCTGCTTTATCCCTAATATTTGCCAAAGGCTTTATTTCAGTAGTAGAGAGGCAGTAAATGACTGGGTTTGGTGTTAACAGTTGTTCTATTTGCATATTTTGATGCTTAGCGTGTTCATTGCTAGTTTGTGTGATTATTTTTTTCTTGCTAATTGACAGTTTGTACCCTCCTCTGACCTGTTCTTTTTATTACTTCATCTGTTTCCTATGGTACAAAATCAAGAACCTCCTAAGAGCTAACAAGCAGCTTTCTATGGAGCTGTAGCATATGGATTTGTAGCTCAAAGTTTTCTATTAACAAATGTTTTATAAAGTTAATTCCTCTAACTTCTTCTGCTACAATACAGAAAATTGCCTCTTTGAAACCTGGTGTATGAAAAGCCAAAAGAGAAATTTTTAAAAACTTTTCTTCCCATTATTTGTTTATTTATTTCAGGATTATTAGACATTACTCATACTGTACAACCTCAGTGTTGCACTGTGTGGGCACCTATCTTCTCCATAAATCCAAGACCCTCAGGTGACACTGAGTCCCTTCCTCTTCATCTAATAGCAATCAAATATTGTAGGCTCTCTCACCACACCACTCCCTCCCCATCCTCAAAGCTCAGGGAGTCCAGCACTGCAAGCTTCTCTGAGCATTAGCCTGCAGTCTCTAGCAAACCCCTTGGACCTCATCTTTCTGGGGTATTTCACCAGCAAGCAGCCTTGCGCTTTTAAATTTCAATTCTCATTTTCTTCTTGTGCTTTTGCAGGTGGTGAAACGCCACCCCCTTATGCGGGATTCCAAATCTCTCTTCAGGACATGTGAACAAAGAAAACCCTGTGCTGCCTTTTGTCCAGACTTTCCATACCTGGGACAAAGCTGCTGCTGCTGAAAGACCGGGGTGGGGTAGTGCCAAAGGCAAAAAAAAAAAGTATCCTGGAAAAGCATAGAGATGTAGCTTTTCACATAACTGAAATAATACTTGGGATGGAATTAGTGGAATCCCACCTTAATGAATAGAAACATGATGGCTTTCATGACCCCTCTGTAAACTAAGGTTATGGCCCCCAAAGTCACACCACTGGTGAACAAAGCAATATTGTAGTAATTTTTAGCATTATCAAGTGAAGTTTACACACATTCAGAATGACTCCATTTAATATAGCTTATAACTACTTGGTCTTGAAATCTTAATATGTTGATCTTGCATACTATCGTGCCATAATAGTGTTTTAAATGAGTAGATGCTGTTTACAGCTGCAATTGTTGTACCAGCTTTGTGAACAGTTTTGTTTCTGAACTGGTAGAGCAGTATTCTTTTCTGAAGCTTATAATGAACAAACACAGTGTTAAATGATAATTGCAATGATGTTCAACTGTTACCAGTGCACATAGAAACAGCTTCTTGGGAGACTATTGCATTAGCTGTGTGTGGTACTCCTACTAAACACATTTGTTTTTAGGAAAAAAAGTCAACTGTCTAGTTCTACAGAGTATTATGCAACTTCTTTCAGAAAGAAAGGCAAATGCGTTTTCTTTTTCCAAGTGCTTGCTCATCCACGTTCCTCAGGTGTCATCATACATCTTCCTCCTACCTTCCCCAGTCCTTGCCATGCTGCTTGTTTTCTGGCATTTTATTGTGAGTGATGATGATTTGCAGAGGCAGTGTTTTGAGACAATGTTCTCTGTGATATACTGGCACATAGGAGTTACAGAATGTCTATTGCAAAGGTAAACAAAACCCGTAATGTTTTTTTTCTGTTTCTGAGTTTCTTGTGCCTGATTTTGATTTTGTTTCAACTCAGAAGGCTATTGAAGCATCTCTCTTCATATAAAAATTACTTCAGGTTTTTAACTAGCAGTCACTGCCCTGTGAATCTGCCCTGTGTTTCAGGGCAGGAGGCAGAATTGGGGTTAAGTAACAGTTACTTAGCAATGAGGGTCTAGCCTAGGACATAATGCTTATTTTGTCGTACCCAAGTTAACATGTTCCCTTCATCCCCAGTCCCAATTCATCAGTCAAGAGAGTAAGGGCAACATGACCTTTCTACCCAAATAAATAAATACATGAGACACTGCTCTTATTAAGTTGTATTATTTATTGCCTGCCATTATTCTGCTTGTATACTAATGGGGAGTGAAGGAGGAAGATAATTTTCTGAAGCTGTTCTCATCTTACTGAATAGAAACCTTGCAATGCTTTTAAGAGGTGAAAATAATAATACCACTGATTGCTGCAAAGGATGATGCAATTTTTTTCCACTTTAGGATCTAGAGAGGTATTACCCACTGTAGAAAAGAAAGAACCCATTTTCACTTAACAGTTGTAATAGGTCCAAATGCAAAAAGAAAAAAATAAGACATGAGTGTTTGAAAATGTCGATAGTGCAATTATGATGCTGTGAAACTGTTCAGTGCGTGAGCCAGTACTGAAGGTGCAGAGTTGGAGCTGCAATTTGACCTTGTGGAGCCTCTGTGTTTCACAGCATCGAGGCTACTTCTAGAAACCACATCTGACTCGAGAAGTCATTGTCCAGTAAGACTGGAGACTGAGGAAATACTTTGGGAGGGCATTGTGTATGTTTTTTCTGGTTTTATATTCTTTCCTAGGCTTCCCTAGGAATGGGCTGGTGAAAGGAAGGGGTGAAAGCAAAAAGAAAAGTAGTTGTTTGATGAGAGAATGAGGGGAAGGATGTGAGGGTAAAAGGATCAAACGGGATTCTACCCAGAGATGGGAAGGCTCAGGGATTAGAAACAGTTCACAGTCACTGGGGGATACTGGGCTAAACAGACCTTAGTCTGATGTAGTGCAGCCTTGTAGTTTTGTCCTCATATAGAAATCCATGTAATTGGTACCTATGCCAGTGTACTGTCAAGTGTGATAAAGAGCTCTTGGCTTCTCCTCTACCAGCAGGGAAAGATGGGTATCCAGGTGTCAGTGTTTTCATCAATTTGGCAGCAGTTTATATTTTTCCATGACCAGTTATTCAAGGAACTCATAGGGACAAGGATATTTATTTTGTAGTGTATGAGGGTCAGTTGTACCTTCAGCTGCCTCTGTCCTTTCTACTTGGTGGCCCCTTTTCTTGCCCAAGAAAACAGGCAGGGAGGCCTGTGGAGCTGGCCAAGCCTGGGAGCAGGTTAAGAGCCTTCTTGGGGAAAGGGGAGGAACCCAAGCAGTTTTAGATCATTGGAGTAGTTACAGTAATCATCATTCCTTCTTGATACTTGAGGACAGTTCTGGTAAGTTTCTTGTGATCCAAGTCTTAGTGACAGAAAGGAAAATAGAAATACATTGCATACACATTGTATACTAAGGATGTTGGTATTTCTGACTCAAGCACTTGATTTTGCAGCTTTCCTATTGTCATAGTAGTTACTGAATTTGAAATTTTCAGCCTTAAAGAAAAGACAGAAGAGATAGCTGATACCTAACTGGGTCCCTTTTCTGGCACACCTTACTGTGGTGGAACACAAGTATCGACCTGATCAACACAACATATGCAAAATATATGTAAGTTATACTTTTATGTTTATGAAGTAAAAAGGAAACATTATTCACAGTATGGAGATTACTTGTGATCATTTTGATCATATATATTAGAGTAAGACATGCCCCCCCTGGTTTGAGAAATTACTTAAGTTTATAATTGCTTTGAAGTGTCTGCAGCTGACATGGCATGAGTCAGTCAGTCTACTAGTGGATTTGTTTAATATGAGCAGGGAAGAGGATGAATTTTTTTACCCCATGTTTCTTTCTGCTGTGTAATTCAAAGAGCTGAGTGAGATGCCTTTGATCAGAGATGGCATGTAAAAATTTCAAGCCCTGATACTTGCAGAAATGTATGAGTGTTCATGAAAATGGGGAAAGAAGACAACATTGAAGTTAGTGTTACAGCAGATGACTTTACATGTATGCCATAGATGTCAGTCTTATTTACATAGAAATATAAAAGAAATCCAGTGTGTAACGTAATGAATCATTGAATTGTAAACAAAAAAACCTGCAACAAACCAACCAAACAACACAGGTATTTATTTTTACTTGGGATTAGAGATGTACATTTTTCACTTAAGAAAAAAAAGGGGTTCAAGTTCTCTTTCATAGGTTAAGAGGGCAATAGAACCAAAAACCTGAGAAAAGGTTTCCATGAATCTTTTATGAATAGCTATAGCATACTTTTGAAGATGCTTCAGTTGGTTTACATTTTATCTGTCATTACCAGTCTATGAGTAAGTTACATTCCAAAAATATTTTCTACAATAAATGCAGACCCATCCAAATCTCTACTGGTTTTTCATGAGTGAAGTCATGCTCTGATAAAGAACTGGTACCGCTTTCTCATACTCAAGTGCTAACAATTGATTCCTTGATGCTTGGCATCCTGAGAGCTGAACTGAAAAGGGAGCAACCACAACAAAATTTAATTAACATATATTAATTGTTTAAAATAAAAATTAAGGTTTGCTTTTTTCTTTTCAACTACAGTGACATTTTAAATCTCTGTAAAAGATCCATAACAAATGAAGGCTATAACCAAAAGCGTTTAAGTGAAAACGGATGATTTGACTTCCTAGGAGCAACAGCCTCCTCCAGACTTTGTGCTTATGCAGGCTGTGTATTTGACAGCACTGAGAGCATGCTGCTTTAAAACTTGCAGATTTGTTATGGAGCATTTTTAGGTTGTCATGTCACTTTTTCTTACTCACGCAGAGAATTGTGTCTACCAAGGGCTTTTTGTGCAACTGTTCTGTGTGATGGTGTTTCTTGTTGTACTAGAAGATCGGCAGGATTTTGGAATCTTTTAGGGGAACTTTCACATTGATGTTCCCAGAAATTCTACAGATTCTTGTAAGCACAGGATTAGTGGATAATGAGGATTTTTTTTTTTAATATATGGGTTTGCAAAGAAGGGGGAGGAAAGAAGCTGACACACGCAAATGGCATATGTAAAAGAGGAGTATTTTACTATGTGTATCTTTTGTTTGTAGATAGTTAATGCATTTGTATAAATTCAGAGAAGTTTTGGGATACATGGTCAGTTCTTCAGCATGTATACTTGAATGTAGAGTGATACGATTTTTAAACAGTTGAATTTGGAAAAGTTCCACTTAGAACTACATCTTTTGTGAGCTGTAAGTCTGCAACATGGGGACTGGATAGAAAACTTTGTTGTTTGTAGCCAATGGGTTCATTCTGGTGGAGTATTCTGGAGAGGCTGAATTTCTCCATTTGCTAAAATCATACTGACATATGTTTCAGTTGCTGCTGCCTAGTCTGGAGCTGTAGAGTCCCTGTCTTAATTCATGTCTGGTAAGGGACATAGTTAACAACACTGCTGTATGTTACAGGTGAAACAGAGTTTCATATTGAAGGATAAGTGGACCTTACATTTGTATTTGTAGTCCCTACTACTAAGGATTGATTTGTTTCTCCTAAAATGCAAAACACTACTGTTCTCAGCTTACCTTGTGTTAGCTGTTTTCCTCAGTTGTCACTTCTAGTATGGATTGTACTGCATTTTGTTGACATTCTTACTAATTTTTCCTTTACAAAATTGATATTTTGGGAGAACTACTTGGTTGGAATTTCATTTCTTTATTAGCATTTTACTTGAATTGTTTCATATGAGCTGTGAATGATGATTGTGTCCAGTGACAAACAGAGCTTAACTTAGATTTAGAGCAGCTCCTTTTTGCCTTTTGTGATGATTTTTCATTCACTTTTGTGAAATGACTGTTGTAACTCTTGTGGTTAAATTGGTTACAGTTGTTCTGTAAAAGCTATTACAACTTTATTAAAAACATAAATGAAAAGATTTGATGAATAGTGGAGATCAGAAGAGTGGAGGTATTTATTCTGTTACTCAGAGTGAATTATCTTAAATGCCAGCAGGTGGTCTGTTCAAAACTGATAGTACTAGTTGCATTTAGTAAGCCATTGTGCAAAGCCAGGGCTCTGTTAATTGCCTGTCCTTAACAGCACAAATGATTGCTAGTAAATATAGCATTGCAGGATGTCATTACTGGAAACCAGTTACATTAAATTTTGTGTCAAATATTTTTATTAGCCATTTGATAGGTATATATATTGGAAAATTTAACATTCTCTGCAGATTGAACTCTTTTCCCACAATAGAATCAATCTCCCCTTGCATTATTTTGCTGATTTACACGTTTTTGGCAATTGTTATTAGCATAGTGACACAGTATAAATTTGGGCTTCAGTGAGTTGAGAAACATTTAACTTTAAAATCAAGCTGATTAATTTTAAATTCCCTTGTAATCTTGTTTTTTGCAAATCCGGTACAATAGATTAGCATAAACACTTATTAACAGTCAAAATCATTTATTCCAGTTAAAATTCATTCTGAATTTGTTATAAGCAAAACATATTTTAACCTTGCTTATTATATGAGAATACTGTCACTGCTGTTAGGCAGGGCAGTTAGGTGTATGCATCTTGTTCACACAGGTACACAAAAATTCAGCTCGACTCTCTGGTTGAAAGACAGCATCCAGAAAACATATTACAAAAAGCATAAAGCATTCAATCTGTATTTACAATGTTGACAGATAATTTTATTAAATTCAGGCATAAAATTTTTATTCAGCTTAAGTAAGCCAGAGAGAGATGTCATTATGAGATTTACATACCATTAGCTCACATCAGTTGATTACCAGCCGAGCTCTGTAGTACAAGGCTAGTTAGATACATTATTTGTGATGCCAGGAGGCTGCAGCTCAAGGAGGTTCACTGGCTGCATGCTTGTTTCCTTTGCCTTTGTGATTACTTGATAAAATGCAGTGCATCACTGTGAACAATTGACCCTTTTGAGCAATCCAGACTGGTCAGCAGTCTAAATCCACATTTTAAAGCTGTCATTATAGCCTCAAACTTTAGAGTTTCCAGGGTGCAGACAAAGGTGTTATCCTCCTTCAGTACCAGCCGTGTACCATTTTCAGACTTTATGAAGTACTTGAATTGAAGAATATTTGAAGACACTGAAAACTCCTCTGGAAATCCATCCAGCCTGCTTTTGGACACCAGTACAATTCTGGATTTTATTTTTGCAATGAAATCAGGAGCATTACAAAAGATTCTAAGTCCTTGTGAACGGTCGTGGCTGTCAGTTATTTCCAGGAAAGTAGTCTCTCGAGATGCTAGCTGTTCCTTCTCCCACCTTGATTTCACTGCATCTGAGAGTATCTTCAGCTGGAAAAATTCAGCTTCGTGTGCCAGAAGTTGATTTTCTCGAAACCCCTCTGGTAGAAGAAGTTCTCCATTTCGTAGGAAGTTGAGTATGTGTCTGAAAAGGAGTCCATCTCTGTCTATGAAGTAATGACCGTCTGCATCAAATGGACACATTATTCTTCCGTTTATGATCCCTTCCAGAAAAGAATCTGGATACTTGGTTAGTGTCTGTTTTTGTGTGATATATAGATAACCACCAACATTCAGAGTAATCAGAGATGTTTTATAGTCCTTGTCTTTCTCAGAGCCTTCAGAGTTGCTGGTTTTTTCTTCACATTCGTTTTCTCTTCTATTTGCTTTTTCCTCCATTATTGAAGCTCGAGCAAAAAGCCAGCTATCCTGCTTTGTTCTTGTCAGCTTGTAAAGAGGATGTTTCTTTTTAAAAAGCACCTTTATTCAGCTCCGGCACGATGTTGGAATGGAAATGCTGCTAGCATTGCTCTGACTGTCAGCTTGGGTTTGCAGTAGGTGGCGTATCAGCTGTGTATGCAGGGAGATAGCAGGAATATGACTAAAGGAGAATTTGCATTTAACTGTATAAGGGAAGAAGGGTATAACTACTGTTTCTCTCTTTCCTTTTAGTCTAGGAAGTTCATGTAGCTTAAGTGGTTACGTACAGAAATACACACTACTATTCTAAATGGCACCTTATCTTTAATACTTGAAGATGAATTTGCAGTATCAGCTAGACAAATCCTATTTAGTGCTTAAGGTGTTAAACACATAGCTTCATTTATGTTTCAAGAATTTTTATTTTCACAAGGCCTCTTTTCACATTTTTTTCATTCTGAGTACAGTACCTGATGCAAACAGCAGGACAACACTGAAGGAAAGTGTCTCTGTCTGTACAAGGGGGGTGTCATTTATGGACTTTGTGCTCATGCATGACACTCATTTGCTGTACACGTCCACAGCAGTAGGATGTTTCCGCAGAAGATACTCTGGAAGTGACGCTAAGGACTTGTTGGTCTGCTTGTTTTGTTTCTGGTGAAAGCTTTCATTTGCAGTCAAAGGGAATATCCTCAGCAACACAAGAGCTGCAACCTGCTTAGGTTTTTCTTATCGTCTTTCTGTGTGCCGTAGACAAAAACTGTTTTAAAGGGGGTGTTTACTGTTTATGTTGGTGGTTGCTTTTAAGTCACCAAGACTGTCTTTTTGGATAGAAAAACTCAGCTGCCCTGTGGAACAAAGGGTTAGTGTGCCTACAGATAGCTTTGAACATCACATAACATTATAGCTTAGCAACACTGGAGTACGGGGAGGCGGAAACATTGGCAGAGCACACTGGATTCAAATGGCTGTCTTCTCTCCTGTGCTTTAAGCCTCTCTGGCAGTTGCCTCTTAGCAAAAGGTTTCCCCTTTAAACATTTGCAGCTTGGAGCAGGAAAGGGAAAGCTCTCCACACTTCTCTATGTGCAGTTCCTTGAGGAGTGGACAGACGGAGCCACGGCATGCATTCCCCAGCACAGATGGAAACAGACTCTTACCTTGGGCTAGACCTGGAGAGGAGGTCCCATCTTTTTCAAGGTGTATTTTGCACTTCATGGGTAGATGTGCCCTGCTTTGCCTGATGAGCAGGGGAACGGCAGATTATCCTTCTGCAAATTCTTCTGCTCTATTTCTAAATATTCCTACTGCTCCCACTGTCTCTAAGGCTATTTGTTGATGCTGTAGGGTAATAACTGTAATATTATATTAATTGATAACTGAATCTAGTGAAATAAAAATCTGAAATAAATGCACTTTGTTTTTATCACTATTGTCCTTGCCAGGGTATCCCTAGCAGTGATAAGGTAAATTTTTCAGCTGCTGAATATGATGTATTAAGCAGATAATATTCATTAGGTTTATCAGGAATTAGTCATGGTTTTATTTTTAACTCTTTGATACTATGGATATGTTCAACATAACTTCAGCTGAAGAGACTTCAACAAGTTTCTAATTTTTAAACATTTGGTTTTGGGTTTTTTTCAGAATTAACTCCTTCCACAGTTATTGAATTAATAATTGAGAAAATAAAAGAACCAATTATTTTCAAGTGTGATTTTTTCCCATTACAGGGGACATCCATCCAGATTTAGTTTACTGCCAAGTGATGGAAAATTCAGTGCTTATATTTGGCATAGCTACAATATTGAACCCTCTTACTGTCTGAAACGCTAAGAGAATGATTTCTGTGGTGCTTGCATCTTACACAGTGAACTTGAAATACTCTGGAGCTGATTTAGGACTGTCCTGACACAAGTGAACAGGAATTTCCAAGAAGAACAGGGATTTGTAAAAGAAAAGAAATTTTCCATGGGCAGTTAAAATGTCTACATTTTAAGCAACAGAAGTTACAGACCAGTATCTGCTTGCTTAAGTTTTCATCATCTTCTCTATCTTCTAACACTTGCAGTTGAAATTTTCCACTTTTGTGAGCAAGTAAGTATTTTTTGAAAGATCATACAAAATTGTTTTAGTAGTTTGTATGATAAAATATTCAAAATGGATTTGATGTGGAAAATATACTCAGCGGAGTTCATGAATATTTACATTTAAACCTTTGAGACTTGAAAAATTTAAAGCTGCTGTAAAATTTTCATCACCATAAACCCATGTAACTTTTTTTCACTGCAGCTGTCAGTCATCTGTAACACAAAATTAAAACCTGGCATTTCTCGGTGAAAATTTTACACTTTCTGTGCCATACTACAAGACTTCTCAAAAAAGTCCTGTATCTTCCTGTGCACTTGGTGGTACATATGATATTGTAGTGCATGTAGTTTTAGTGGAGTGATTTCATGTAGCTCACCAGTTTTTGAAGGTGTAGCTATGCCACATTTCCTTTTTTTCTGTCCTTTTGTCCATGCACTGGAAGATCATCCAGAAGTTCATTTTGGCAAGGTTTTGGAAGTATTTCCTGCAGTCAAGTTTGAGACTTTAACCATTTTTTTGCTCTGAGAGTCTTTTTGTTGTGTACCAGCATGTGATAGTTGAGATGTGAGAAGTGCCTCCCAGATCTTCCTTCCCACTTGGATTGAGACAGAGTTCCTTGCTGCTGGGTGAACTGTCTGTTTCTGCCCTATCCAGGTGAAATGTCCTGCTTGCCAGTGTGGGTAGCTGGCAATCCTGAAGTGACTGCTGCTTCACTGATTATTAGTGTCACCTGTATGCTGGGATTGGCCATTCAAGTAAGGAATAGTGCTGGAATCCAGCAATGGAAAGGGTATTGTTTTGGTTCCAGATTAAGCCAAAAAATATACTAAGCACCCTTGCACACACTTAGGAGAGTGGCTGTTGTAATAGTATTCAGTTTCCAAATTACTCACCCTTTGGGTTGCATCAAAGGGCAATCCACAGAGCATTTCTGTTTCTTCTTGGTCAGACAAGCCATCCTGGAGACAGTGGAAATGCAATGTGCTGGTGTTTATTAGCTACATAGAAAAACAAAACCAAGGAGGAAAGGACTAGGCATCTGCCCCTTGCTCTGCCCTACAAGTTTCCTTTTGGAAAATAACCTCACTCCTGCTCAGTTTCCACCCTCCTCCTGAACCTCCTGATCTAGATGCTTGAGTATGCCATGGAACTGAGGATTTAGGACCAAAGCACACCATGGAAAAGTTGGTGCTTTACCCATGGATCAGCTTACCTATCCAAAGAGCATCAGCTTCACTGACTGACTGCTGTCAGTGAAAATAACCTGGGTTACAGAAAACAGCTACTTTTATTTATTTACAAAAGGTTATGAGGAGAAAGCTCAGCTGTAAGAGGGAGAGCATTTTAGAAGTGTGTTAGGAAGCCATGCTCATGAAATCTATTTGGGTTATTGAGTCAGCTTGCTTGTCATTTTATGTCAACACAGAAAATTGGCCAGGTTGTTGGATAGTTAAACGGTTCAGTAGCTCCTGTTTCATGATGTTGGTAGCGTAGACATTCTCATTCCCATATCTCCAGCCGCTGATTAACAGCCATTGAAGCTGTTACATAGTAACAGCTCTACATAGTAATTTAAACTGAAGTTTTTCAAATCAGCAAGTCTGAAAAATTTGTATGCAAGTGTTTTCAAAGGACTATGTAAGACTCTATTGAAGCTGGTGTTGATATTCCTAATAATTTTTGACCACTGCAGTTCTACAAGACTGAAAAAGCAAATGCTGTGCCAGGATTTGAAAGGTGAATTGGATGACCCATGTATTTAAATTTGAAAAGGTACTGCATGAAAAACAATAAAACATCTGACTTGAAAATCAATCAAAAATTATTGGAGAGTAATACAATACTAATCAATGTGGGTGGAGAGAAAATGGATGGTGCCAATTTTGTACCTCTTTGTTTAATTAGAATTTGTCTAGAAAAGGAGGTGTTTGGTTTTTTGTTAAACATTTCAGTATATTTCATTTGTCATTTTTTTATTAGAATATATACCGTATTGGTTTTCCTATCATGTAGCTATACAAAAATTATCTGCAGGCTTGAAACTGGCAAATGTTAAGCAGAGAATTATTACTCAAATGTTACTGTGATTTGGTTCTTGGTCCTATTTTTTTTTTTTAGTGGGTGATCAAAAAGGAGATGATAGTTACTGGTGATTTTGGAGATGAAACAGATGAGAGTGTAAACAAGGCTTGCAGTGTATATGTTTGCAGGAGAGTTAGTGCAGAGGCTCTGATCTATGTATAATACATCACTTGCAGCTGAGCATGAGGTCATTGTTCTGTGCAGTGGTCAGTAAAACAAATCACTGGATGCCTAAATAAGGGAGTGCCAAATGTAGACAAGTGATCCTGTTCTCTACTTGCATAGCTACTAGGGAAGGGTGGTCTGAGAGAAGAGCTCTGCTTTGAGACTGTCCTTTGAATGCAGGAGCACTGTCACAAAATGTCTTTAGTCTGTAAGAGCAGAGCTGAGATCTAGTGTAGGAGGGGGCTGTTCCTTGTCCAACCAACATGTCAATAGCCTGGGAAGTTGCACAGCAGTGCAAGTGAGCAGAGTGAGCTACCAGGGCTTTCAGCTTAGATGCTGGTGGGCTGGTTTTGGCCAGGCTAGAGTTAACTTTCTTCACGGTGGCTGGTATGGGGCTGTGTTTTGGATTTGTGCTGAACACAGGGTTGATTATGTAGACATGGGTTTTTTTATTGCCGAGCAGTGTTTGCACAGAGCCAAGGACTCTTCTGCTTTTTGTACTGCCACGCTGGCAAGAGAGTTTGGGGTACCTGGGAGACTGGAAGGAGACACAACCACGATAGGTGACCCAAAGGGATATTCCATATGACATCATGCTCAGTATATGTATGTATATATATATGTGTATATATGTGTGTGTGTATATATATATATATATAAACTGTGGGAAAGGGGGAAAGGGGGGACATTTGAAGTGATGACATTTATCTTCCCAGGTAACTGTTATGTGTTATGGGGCCCTGCTTTCCTGGAGATGGCAGAACACCTGCCTGCACATGGAAGCAGTGAATTAATTCCTTGTTTTGTTTTGCTTGTCTGTGCAGCTTTTACTTTCCCTATGAAACTGTCCCAGCCCAGAAGTTTCCTAGCTTTTACCCTCCTGATTTTCTCCCTGATCCTGCTGGTGCGGGAGAGAGTGAATGAGTGGCTGT
Source organism: Pithys albifrons albifrons (assembly GCF_047495875.1). NCBI lineage: Eukaryota > Metazoa > Chordata > Aves > Passeriformes > Thamnophilidae > Pithys > Pithys albifrons. The sequence goes on from NC_092458.1 coordinate 57,715,794, forward strand.
GTTGTGCTTGGTTGCTGGTTGGGGTTAAACCATGACAGTCCTTTTTGGTGCCCACTGTGGGGCTTGAGATAATGACAAATTTGATTGGGATGTGTTAGATTGACTTTACTGCTGTTAGTGCTGTCCAGCTAGTAATGAGCAGGGTCCTTGCTCAGGCCATGGGGCTTGGGTCCTGGCTGGAGTCAAACCATGACAGCTGGGAAGCGACAGCCCAGCTTCTGTGAGCTGAGGAGCTGGAGGCACATGTGCCCACAGCACTTTCATCTGCTTTTTCATGCTGCCTAGGAACCGTGCATCTTTAGTCAGGTCGTCTTCTCTTTCCTTGGCACTGCTCACAAAGTGGAGGAGTTGGTAAGGACCATATCCTGTCCCACGTGCTGCCAAGTTTGGCTGTGGGAGACAATGTCTCAGGAGAGACATTCATGAACTGAACTTTATCAGGCCAATAAAAACAATTAAGAAGCTGAAAAATTGGCATAAAGGAAGATTCAAGGAAACATGATTTATTATTTAGGATTGATAAAGGTGGAGAGTACATAAGTATGTGGGATGGGCAGAAATTCTCATCTAGCAGGATTTTCAACTTAGCAGTCAATGGTCTAATAAGACACAGTGGCTAGAAATAGGAGCTGAGTGCAGTCAAATAGAAGATTGATACATTAGAATCTCCAAGCCAGTCCACCTCTCTCTAAAACCTCCAACAATTCAACACCTGTAAGACTATCTTCTACACGATTCCAGTAGATTTCTCTTGTGCCTGTTTGTGAAAATTGCCTGAAATGTTTTTACCACATTCTATTCTTTTGATAATGATTCAGCAGGATTTGAAGCCCAAATCATCATCTCCCCAGCATATCTCTCAATTATCTCAGAGACAACAATTGAAATTACTTTACAAATTAGCAGTGGTGCATTCGGACAGGGAGGTCAGGGTGAGCATACATTTGGCAGCTAATGATGAAGCTGTGGGTTATGTAGACCAGGCTGTAGGGAGCTGCACTGACGGTGTACTTGTACCTGCCACCCTGTGTAAGGCAACTGCGAATGTAAGACACATGGAAAAATGTCTCATTTTCCCTTCTCATCACTGGTCTTAGCTAGTCTTCCAGACCTGTTTATTTTTCTTGTACTATCTGCATGACTTTGAATAGGTATTTTTAACAGAAATTGCCACTTTAACACCTTATTCATCCATTACCTTCTAGGCTGATGTGACTATGGAAATACCAAAGCAGCTGTGTAGGGCTTGGGTTGTCTTTTCATTGCAGATCTCTGGTCCTGCAACAGGAGAAGAGAGATTCAAGTCTCTGAATTTGAGTTTGGAGAATGAGTGCTAACTAGACAGAGAGGGACTAAAAGCCATGTTCCCCTGCTACAGTCTTGCATCCAGAAGTTTCGTTCTGCTAGACTCTCTGGGTGTGCTAAAACCCCTAAGAGAGTCCAGGGGAAATGGAACATAAACCTTGGCTTTTGGAGAATGGATGAGCTTAGACAGCAGACAAGCTTAGCTTCAAGGCAGTATTCTTGGAGGCTGTGGACAGCCTTGTACTGTGAAGCGATTGGAACATTCTGTCTGGATTTGACTGCGGAAGTCAAATCTGGATCAGTGGTAATTAAAAGGGCGTATTAGCCAAGACATCAAAGATGAGATATCCAGAGAAGTTGTGAACACCCCATTCCTGACAGTGTTCAAGGCCAAGTTGGATGGGGCTTTGAGCATTCTGTTCTAGTGAAACGTGTCCCTGCCCATCGCAGGACAGTTGGAACTAAGTGGTTTTTAAGGTCCCTTCCAACCCAGACTATTCTGTGATTCTGTGATAATGTTAAGGATAAACATGTTTAATTGGCAGGTTTGTTTCCTGAGTAGTTGATGTAGCGGAGCTCTCTGCTTTACTGATCCTCATCCTTAAAAATAATTTGAAAATTGTGCAAGGTGTAGGGAGATTGATCCTGACATGTCAGTGTTCAGGCAGCTGGTCTGGATGGCTCAGTTCAATATAGGCCTTGAACCCAGACCATAGAAACTAGTGGAAAAATTGTTACAAAGTTCAAGAGATAGATAAGATTGAAAATACAACAAATGCTCGCAAACATGGCTTTATTGTGAGGGTTTTCTGGTCAAACAAACCTAATTTTGTTTATTTTGAAGACTGTGAGTTTAACGTAACAGCATGTTTGCAGCCTGCTTAGCTTTTTATATTCCACATAGTGTCTTGTGACATTCTGATTTATGGCTAAAAAAATAGCAATCAGTGAACAAGATTAAACACTATCTGACATCAGAAAGTAATTGTGAGTAGGAAGCCACTGGAGTTGTAGTTTTGAAGGGCTTCCTCCAGGATTAGCATGACAGTAGTAAGTGAGAATTGCTGCTTATAAAATGTGTCATGATTGACACAAATGCTGGTCAGACAGTGAGTAACTATGACGGGACTGTCATGGTGTGTCTGGAATTGCTTAATTCAGAGACTCTGTTTAAAGACAATACGTTTTAACCAATTACACACCTAGAAACCGGGAATGCAGAAAAGACTCAAAACAGTTCTGTGAGGAATATAATAGCCAGTCAGCTCCATAAACCTTCAGAGCTTGATTTTTAGAGACAAATTGATCTTTACCCAGTTATAGCCATCCAAACAAGAAGTGTTCATGGGACACAGGCACCACCACCCTCAAAAGAGAAAAAAAGCAACCCGGAAAAAAACACAATAAAAAACCCCAGCACAAGGTGGATCACTGAATTCTAAAAAAAGGTAGGACCATTTTTCTTCCAGCAGTCTCCCTTCTTGCCTTTCTCAGCTGAATTTAGAGATTCTACTGAATAACCTTGAGGTGGCTGAAGTGAGGTGAGAGAAATTCCAACTCTTGTATCTGTTATTTTACCTCCATGTATGTTTTTTGTAAGTTCAGTACAATAGTATTATGTCTGGTTTCAAGTCTCTGTATTTAACTTCATTCTAAGATTGTATGAGATGCAAATAAGAAACCCAAAATTGATTTAAGTGTGGCATGAATGCCTTGTGATGAGATAATGCATGGGCTTAAATTGCTTCATTTATTGAAAAGATGATTGTGACTTGGTTACTATGTATAAGTACTTTCAAAGGGAGAAAACACCAGGTACTGAAAGGCTCTTTATGATAGTACAGAAAGTCTTAAGAAGAACCAACTGCTAGAAGCTGGAGTCGAATTCATATTAGAAATTAGGCAGCAATATTAGTACCACTTTTGCCACAAATTAGTTACTAGGTTCTGTAGAGAAGAAAGACAATAATTTTTTTCTGTCTGTAATACATACAAAGTCAGGCACATTTGCCAGGTTGTCTCTCCTGACCATAAACCTAGATAACTGTAAAACCAGAAGCGTTTTAACACAAATTTTCTTTTTTTTTCATTCAAAACTAGCTGAACAAAATATAGCATTTTTATTTCTTTTATCTGAAAAAAATACGGCATTTTTATTCCTTTCAAGAGTTACCAAGAAATTTTAGATTAAATCATTTTAAAATACATGATGTTGAAGTAATTGCTCTCTGCATTATTCAGGGAGAGCAGACGTAGGTTTGCAGATGTAGTAATATTTCAGTCTGTACGGCAATAGAAAAATCAGAGGCATCTCAGAGTGCCTTGTGTTACTTGGCATCAGCACTTCTAAGCATTCCTGTTACCTTCTGTGACCCTGCCGGCTGAAGGTGACAATGACAGTGTAGTGCCCTACCCCAACAGCAAGACTTTCTGTTGGAAAGACATTTTAAATAGTGAGAGCTAATCAAGCCATCCTTTGTTGTATTGCAAGGCTGTTCCAGTGGTTTGTTTTACACATACTACACTGGCTGTGCCCCAAAGAGATGGATAAACTAACACCCTCCACGTCCCCCCACCACATTATGCACTAGAACATTGTAGTAGAGGTGCAGGTGTTTGCCCACCATCACTTCTCTCTTCCTTTCTACATCAAGTGGCTTTTAATTTTCAGTCTTACCTACCTTTATGGAGGAGGCTGTTACTGCTTGGGTAGTCATTGTCACTTCAGGCAAAAAGGGGGTCACATTGGATAACAAAGTGACTGTGTCGCAGAGGTGAATATACAGAGAGAAGTATTAACTAAAATACATGTATGTGATGTCTGAGGTTACTAACTGAAAGTTTTTATTCCCTGAGTGTTAGGATATGTTGTATTATTACTTTATTGCATCGTGTTCCTTTAGTGGACTATTTTTTATATTGTAATCAGATTAAAATGTGTTACTCTTTCCCTGAGGATACGAATAAAATCAGCTTTCATTTTACCATCCACTAGTTCTCTTTGTAGTTTATGTTTTTCATAGTCATTGACTGTATTCATTTCACATTTCCAGAAAACAGTTTCTAGATAATTAGAGTGCAACATCTAGAGAGAGGAGTTGCCATCTCTTATTTAAAATTTGATCTTTGTGATTCATTCTTAATATGTAAAACATCTGAAAGCAAAATAAGGAAGTCTAGGGCATACCAGCTGTGCAAACATGTTTTTCCTGGTTATTTCTTTCATGTCAAATAGCAGAGATTTTAGAACTTGATTTGAGAACTTATAATTACCTTCTATTTAGTAAATTCTTAATTCGTGAAAAATCATTCAAATGTTGGCCATGTTGGTGAATCTTATTTTATGGTCCAGTTTTGCTTTGTTTTTTTTTTGTTCTAGATAAACTTGCCCTGGAAGGAATAGTGGTGCAACGTGCTGAATGCAGACCTGCAGCTAGTGAAAATTACATGAAACTGAAAAGGTAAGAGTACTTCATTACAAATGTGATATCTGACTTTGATGCTTTTATTATTGCCTTACTAGGGATGGGTGGCTTGAGTGTTATGGTCTTACATCAAATTTATACTGATCTTGCTTTTGGGGTGTATTTGCAGTAGGGAGGGGATGAAGCCTGGCATGGTACTTGTACCTGCCAGTGGTTTTGTCTGGGGTGATGCAGACTTCTGCATCCCATCATATGCAAAGCTCTTACTAGAGCACATGTTGTGCATCTTCATACCTGAACATGTGAATGTATGGCTACATTTAAGTATGGATTGAAACTGAATTTCCTGAGGACGTAAAAGGTTTACATTGGGCTGTTCAGGACACACTTCTTGATTATGGGTTTCGCTGTGGATTGTCCAAGTTTAATTACACTTAATACGCTGGCATGTTAGACAAAAAAGATCTCTGAAAAGATATTTAAAATGTCCAAAATAGAAAAGAGTTTGTGGAGAAGTGCTGGACCTAAACTGGCTTCCTGGAAGAGGTAATGACAGAAAGTATCCAAAGTGGCATGGAAACTACAACACATACATTTAACAAAATCATTTAGTGACTTCTGAAAACTTAGCAGACATAGTCAGAATGTACCGTGTGATTCATGTGTCTTATGGATAATTAACTTGATGATGTTCTTTAGTAATAAATCAGATTTGGGATTGAAATGTGCATCATATTAAATGCATCTTTATGTGATTAAGCATGTGAGTTTTCATTAAATCACCATTTTATATCATGAGCTTGTTGTAAATAGAGAAATTCAAAGCAGGAAATTTCAGGAGGAGAATAATCCGTGACTAGTTTTAGAATTGTCAAAAGAAGTGCAGAAAAGGCAAAGTGATGTTTTTCTCCAATCCCAGTCTGTTTTCTACGTATCGTATACATTTTCAATATCTTATATGTTTTATTAACCTCCTCTGTCATCTAAATTGCTCCAGTATTTCCTTATTGCATTCATTCGATTTTGAGACTTTATGTTGTAGCTGTTGGCAAATCAGTACCAGTTTGTTCCTGTACAGTGAACCACTTCATTTCAGACTGAGTTTTGTGATTGGTGTCACGGGTTTTGTCATCAGGGGGAAATGGAGTATGAGGCAAATGTGATGGTAGCAGAAAAGGACTCATTTCAATCTGGCAATTTTAAATATACATGAATATAGTCTGTGGGATGTATTTGCTCTGTAACTGTTCTAATCACAGGTTTCCTGATCCAGGTGATTTATTGCATTTCGCATGTAGTTGATCAGATAAGCTTATTCTGGTAAGGCCACAACAGGAGACCAAAACAGAACAGATAGCTTTAGTGATATACTACCCAAAGTTTGAATTTTTCAGCATTCTACTTTATGTCATGCATGTATGCAGCCCCTCCAGGTCTTCAATTTTGTCATATTCAACTCCTGTAGGAGCAACAGAAGTACAAACACAAAGGCCGATCTTGTGTTTGGAAACACTGACAGGTGAAAATGATGGTACTGTTGCTTTTTCTTTCCTGTAGAAAAATTGTCAGGCTGTGTATACCTACTTTGTAACTTTCTGTGTTGTTTAAGATCTTTTACCTTTCACCAGAAAGTAAAAAAAAAATAATCTGGTCTGTTGGGAATCAGCATGAGATTTAGCACATGTAGAAGTCTCAGCCTCAGAAGAAATTGGGTTTTGTCCAAATACTATATCTGGTATTTGAGTAGTAGGATCGAACTTTTCACTCCATTTTTGCTCTCCCACCCTCAACATGCTGCAGTCTGTATTTGTGTATAAAAAAAGGTGACAGTATTAAAGATAAAACACGTAAGTTACAGAACTGTGTTATATTAAACCATTTTATTTGTTTTTCTATTTGCTGTTGTGCTTTATATGAAAGAGACTCTGCAAAGATTAAATTTATAATATTGATAAAACAGCAAGTCGTATTGTTTAAGCTTTAAGTGCTACTCTATTGAGTTGGGAAGGAAATAAAATTAAAAGATAAATGCAGTTGCTTCAGACTTTTAAGATATAGAAAATGAAGTTTAGCTGCTTGCCCTCAACAGCTGTAATCATTTGTTTTCTGAGAGCTGGCAATGACCAAAAGGGTCATTAATACCTACTGGTATTAAATGCAGATATGGATCCTGTCTGTTTTACCGTCTGTATCTGGGTCAGCGAGACTGGCTGATGGATGCATGGCATTTGATTTCCCTGCTGCTCTGTAGAGTTTCAGTAAGAGGACGAAGCTGGTCTTGTGATGCAGTTGCCAGCAGTTAGGTGGGAGATAAGTGTGACGTGTGGGTTCGAGGATGGATAATGAAAGCACAGAAACTTGTGACTTGTGTGAGTGAAAGTGTTAACAAATGTAAAAGCTGGGAGGGTTTTTTCCCCAAGCAGCAGTTTTTGATTTGATTACAGGAAGGGTGTAGATGGCTGATGTTCACAACACTGTGAGTACAAGGTGCAAGTGTGTGTCTAGGGATAACTAGTTGAAAAGATAAAATAAAGGTTGTGTGACCCTCACTTGGTATTTTCTGTTTTGGAAGTTTTCTTCTTGGTGGGTTTATTTAAAATATTTCAATCTTCCTGAACTTCAAGTTCTAGAAGGGGAACAAATAGCATGAAACTCCTGCTACCCTGCACTAGTAAAGGTTCGTGCTATTGCATTTCCTAGAAAATTTTTATTAGCAATGGATTTGTTCTTTGTAACAGCTTAATGATTAGTTGTAGATTTGCAATTAGTGCTGGTGATGCTATTGAGGGTAGCTGGAAATTAATATGTGGTTTCCAAGCACCTGTCCTGATTTCTGTCTTGTGGGAGTGGATCTCATGATTCCATTTAAAATATTTGGACTGTGTGGGGGAAAAAACAGGCATCTATTCCCAACTGCAGACAGTTTCACTGTGCAGTGGTCACAGAAGATACTGTGCCTACACTATACTTTCTGGTTGATAGTCCCCCTCTCTACATCCTCCCTAGCCAGTCCCATCTGAACTAGACTATTTTCTTCATTTTACTGTAGCCAGCCTTCTACCATGAGGATGCATTATCTTTACCTTAATTTTGTCTTTCTGAGGCTTAAGAGATTTTTGCTTCTGTTACATTAATTTCATGATCCCAGTGTTTAATTGCCTTGGGGTTAACTGCTCCTCAAAAAGAGAGATCTTCCAAGAGGCTTGCCTACTCTGGCAAAGATGGGGCACAGGGAGAGAGGAGTCCCCCACCTCTTCAAGCTCCAGGTGGCTTAAGAACAGGATTTTGATACTTCCAAAAGAGTATTCACAAAAGAGGGAAAATGGGATACTGGCATGCACCCCATCTCACAGTCTTCCAGGCAAACTACCTTTTTCCATCCTTCACTGGTCCTCATGTCTGTTCTCTTCCTCCCTCTGATTGTAGCAAATTCTCTTCTTCCCTAATTCTTTACCTGTCTCCCTTTCCCATTTCTGTTTACTTCTGTTTCTCCACTTCCTCACGGGAAAAAAGAAAATTTCAAAGATACTTGAACATGTGGGTAGCATATACACTCAAACTACGTTCATTTGGAGGTAAAGTTAAGAAGAAAGATAATTTCTGAGAGTGACTTCTGCAAAGCTGCAATTCAAACTGATACTGTCCAGCTCAATAGCCACAGAAAGGTCTCGAGGACTGCTCAGGTCCTCTGCAATGGGGTGCCCAGGCACCAGACTCGCAGCTCTTGGGAGAGATTTTGAAGACACATGCAAAGGGCATGTGCGAAGTGCAGGCAGTTGTTGAATGCAGTGTTTGACAGTGTTTCCCCAACAGTGGAGAAGGGCAGGCAAAAAGTATCATAAAATTAGAGCCCCTGGTTCATTCTGTCATGTGCTGCTGAAATGCTGGTCACCTTTCGAAATGGATTTTAGGGAGACTCTGATTCAACTATACCTCATCTGAATTATTGAACTGTCACAAACTGTACAAAATGAAGAAAAAAAAGTTCCAGGATTACCGAAAGCTTGCAAGACCCACCATTTAACCCTGCAGAGTAATGCCTGTAGTTCTCTTGAGTAACTTAAAATTACATCTTGAACAATTGCTAGTCTCAGTGGTGATTGCCAATATGGCAGCTTGTAACAAGGCTACAAGAATTCTGTGTATCTTCTTGCTTTTTCCTACATGAGTTTTCTACAAAGAGTATAATGAAAGTCCTTAGAAAAAGCTACTGAAAGAAACATACATGATAGGGTTTTAGGAAAAATGGGTTGCAAAATGTTCTAGAATAATTAAGGAACTTCCATATTTGAAAAGTCATATTTCTTTACCACTGTGTTATGGAGGCCTCTAGAAGTCCTGACACTTGGTGGTCTAGGTCAAGCAAATGAAATTTATTACTGCAGAGGAGTTGCTCACCTTCTCTAAAATACTGTGAGAATATGGACTGACTGACAGTTCAGTATATTGCTGAAAATGAGCATTATGCCAGTTCTTTTTTCAAAAACATCTCCTAGCAGCAGAATAAAATTAATAACTTGACCGGCGTGCTGGTTCATATATGTTCTTGTAGATATGCTTAGTTTGACTATGAATTCCTTTCCAAACTAAATATGTGTGCATACATTTGTGCATTTTCCACAAAAGCTGACATGCTGCGCAGATGCTGCTCAGTTTGTGTGAGGTGGAAAGTCATTTTTACACCAAGCTGAGATTGCATCTGCCTGTGAGTCAATGCAACCTTGATTTTTCAAATATCGAAGATCAGTTTCTATGGCTTGAAGTAAGATTCAGCATAGCAAAAAAATACATTCACCAGGATGATTTGAGTTACTCATCCAGTACAAAACAATATTTTTTTTCCATGTGCTGAAGTGTTTCCAATTACAGTTTTTCCTGGGGAATTTTGTGCAATTTGTAGAAAATTGTCTATTAATCATGTTCATAAGGGTTAAGCTGCCCTCTTAAGAGATGTATTTTATATTATTCTTGTGTTCCTGGACACCCACCAGTTTTTACAAGTCAAGCAAATACTTTTCTAATTGTGAACAATTGGACTGCAAAGTAACAGGCACACTAATACTTAAGTATCTTTGTCCATTTTTGGTCCATTTTTCACATTTTTTGAACAGAGTACTGGGAATTGAAATAGTTTCCTAATAGTGAGCATAGTGAATGTGTTCTGTGCCTTTTTAGAAAGGCATATCACTGAGAGAAGCCTAGCATGGAGCTCATTTTCAGAAAGAGGAGAGATGCTTTGGGGTGCATATTTAAGAAGAATGTACGACAAGTATTGCACAAGTTTTTCCTTACACCTTGGGAAAGAATCAATAATTGTGATTGTAGAGTTCTCATTGTCTTGTTTTTTTAACACAGAGTTCATGAAACAGTACTCCCCTTCTGCTGGTTATACTGCTCCTTTTCCCCTGCCATCAGAGGCATTGCATTTAAGAACATATCTAATTTGCCTTTGTGGTAATTAGCAAAAAAGCATCCATTTCCTTTTTATCTACTGAAAGCCATGAGGCTAAAAATAGTCACTCTGGAATATGTTCTGGCTTCAGTCATAGCCAGCTTCTTAAGTTTAAAAAACACCCTCATTCAGTACCATTGCTCAGCACCAGAAGTTCTGGAAATTTGTAATTCCAGTAAACCTAAATCCTTGAGAGTGGCACAGATTCCTTCTCTTGAAACCAAAGTCTTTGGTATTGTACAGTGCTGGAGGTCTTTTAGCCTTCCTGTTACCAGGGCTACCATAATTAGGAAGATATCTCTGCTGCTAAGGTGCTTTGCAGATTTCAAAGAGAGACTTGTTTAGTATTTAAGGACATCTTTCCTGTATCAAGAATAACGTGGCCAGCAGGACCAGGACAGTGATTCTTCCCCTGTACTCTGCATTGGCGAGGCCACACCTTGAGTACTGTGTTCAGTTCTGGGCCCCTCAGTTCAGGAAAGATACTGAGGTGCTGGAATGGGTCCAGAGAAGAGCAACAAGGCTGGTGAAAGGACTGGAGCATAAGCCCTATGGGGAGAGGCTGAGGGAGCTGGGGTTGTTTAGCCTGGAGAAGAGGAGGCTCAGAGGTGACCTCATCACTGTCTAGAACTACCTGAAGGGAAGTTCTAGCCAGGTGGGGGTTGGTCTCTTCTCCCAGGCACTCAGCAATAGGACAAGAGGGCACGGGCTCAAGCTCTGCCAGGGGAAATTGAAGTTGAATATCAGAAAAAAATTCTTTCCAGAGAGAGTAATCAGGCATTGGAATGGGCTGCCCAGAGAGGTGGTGGATTCACCATCCCTGGAGATTTTTAAACGCAGATTGGACGTGGCACTGAGTGCCATGATCTGGTAAATGGAGTGGAGTTGGACCAAGTGTTGGACTTGATGATCTCAGAGGTCTTTTCCAACCCAATCGATTCTATGATTCCTCTTGCCAAGGCAGCACCAATTGCTTCTCTTCATCCTCTTTTCCATCTGTAATATGAAAATCACACTATAGTGGGTGAAAATCTGAAAGCAAATTCAGTTTTTGTTATCATGACTTACCTGGTGTTAGTAGACATGTTAACCTTCTGTTCTTTTTGTTTATCATCATATTTGATCCTGTCAGGGAACGTAGGATGGCTAGCTGATATAAAACAGGCCATTTCTGTATCAGTGTCAGCCTTCAGATGTAAATCTTCATTTTCTCTGTAGCAGAGCTTGCTGAAGCTCATCAATCTCTTCCCGGCCGCCATGCCAGATGCTGCAGTCATGCTGAGTCCTGCCGGCGTTCTGCGTTCTGCAAAGCTGCTTTGGCAACTACCAGACTGACGAGCCTCAAATTTTCACAATATGTAGAATGTCAGCACCGTAGCACATCTTCTATTTTTAAGCAACTTTGTTCACATACTACTGGTGATATTTGGATTTTGTGACAGAGCAGTAGACTAGTATGATCCAACAGTTACCCTGCTGCCAAGTAGCTCCAAAAGTTGTATGGTATCACTGAGTACTGAAAGTTATCCTTATGGAAAATCAAAGATTAGAATCATCAGGTGGCAAGTTCTGCTGGTGGCATATTGATTTCCTGGCTTATTAAAATATTTCTGAAACTGATGAAGCTGCAGGAAGGTGCTGAAACAATGGCCTGAAAGGTGACAGGGTAAATGTCTGTCCGTCCAAACAGCACTTGTTACTTGAGGTGTCACCAAGTTCGAAAAAGTTCATAGATGACAAATCATCCATCCTCTGTTTCTAGTTCTTTTTTAAAGGAAGATCTGTCTATAGGACTCTCATGCTTTTCAAACTGGGGTTTCCTGTGATCAGTAGGTGATTTAATTCCTGAAGACATGACAAAATTCCATCAGGAGCTTAACTCCTAGAGTACCACAGGACCAGCTATACCACAGGGGAAGCAGTAGAAGTGTCTCCTCTGCTCCTCAGAGCATCTGTGGGCAGAAAAGATGCCAGCTTTAGAAACTAATCACAGCATTACATTTTCTGGAAGAATCTTTCATTCTCTAAATATCTCAGATATTAGTACAAGATACTGAAGCACTGCAGCCGTAAGTTAGTACTCAGGTACAATCCTGAAATGTTTTCCAGAAGAGAGGATATTGTGCAGCCACCTGCTAATGCTCAAGTCTGGTATGTTTATAAAATGGCTTAGGAGTTGAATTCAAATGAACATCATAAAATGAAAAAGGATAGTAGATTACTTTCTTTTCGTTAGGCAAGAGATATAATGTAAAATTCTTTGAATTTCACTCATCTACTATACTTAAATTCTCCTTTTTCTCCCTTAATTCACCTGGATAGAAAACATGAGATTGCCAGTATCAGAGACCAATGAGTTATACTTTAGTTGCAAATACAGTGAAGAAACTTTAAAATTTTAGGGACTTTATTCACATTTCAAATCAAGTGAGAATCATTTCCAGTAGTATTTTTCAGAAAAGCTTTTCCACAGAATGTTGCTTCCCACAGCTTGAAAGAAGCAGATATCAATAAAAAAGACCACTGACTGTAATATTTCTTGCGTACGTTTATGTGCATGCACAAATTTAACAATATTATAAAAACAATGGTTTCCAAATTCTTGGTTCTTTCCATGTCTGCATTTAAATACAGATATGTCTGCTTATGGCCTTAAGAAAATGTGTGCTGCTCTTTTAGTTCTGTTTCCATTGCAAGACAGACATGACTGTGAGAAAACGAGATGGTTTCTCTTTGAAATGGTATTTTATCAACAGAATGTGACTTAAATGTCAGTTCTAGTGATGTGTAAATCACAGAAGTATTCCTTCCTTTCAAATCTACCTTGAGTTTGAAATTTGCAAGTTGCTTTGTGCTTTTTAATGAAGTACATTTTTAACTGAATCTTGTATACAATAATCGCACGATTCCTGAAGTCTATGATGATGTTTCTGCTAGGTGATTGCCTCCTTTGTTTGCAGTTGGTGGTTTTGGCTGGGATTTAATCATTGTCATTTCAGTATCTGTGATGTTTTGCTGAAAATTTTGCACTGTGCACTGAGCCAGTATCATCATTAGGACCTAACAAATGCCTCTGCACTAGTCAAAAGAGTATTACAAATCAAATCTGGCTGTAAGTTTGCTTGTTGGATAGTGCAATGTCCATGTGAAGCAATTGTAGGGCTGCTGTGTTCTATCCATACCTGAGATTGAAATTAAAAGGTTTTTTTGAATGCTGTGATGAACCCTAACAGGAAAGCATAAAGAGTGCTTGTGGACTCTGCTGCCCAGTTCCTCCTTCCCTGTGCCCATGGCAGAAAGCTGGAACTGAGCAGCTTTCTGATAACTACCTGTGATCATTAAGGTTTAGGATCAGTGTTACTTTAGATTATAATTTTGTGTAAGTTTGTTCTATAATATGTGTTTTGTAGAACATGAGGTCCTGCATTTGGGGCAGTTTGTACTCGTACAAACTGGGTGATGAGTTGACTGAGAGCAGCCTGGTAGAGAAGGACTTGAGAATACTGCTAGATGAAGAATTGGACGTGAGCCAGCAAAGTGCACTCACAGCTCCGAAAGCCTTTTGCCCGGGAGTTGTGAAGGTCTGTTTTGCCTTGGAGTGTCATGTTCCAGGTGATTGCTCTGTGCTTTCCCAGTGTCTCACAAAAAGCCTGAAATGTCCAAACACAAAGTTGAAATGGATAGTGCCGCACTTGAGAGCTGTCAGCTTCTCCTGTTTCAGGTGCTTGCAAGCTGTGAGTTTGGAAGCAAGGCATAGCATAAAGCAGTGGAGCTTACAGAGATTGTATGCTGGTATTTGAAATTAAAGTTTCTAACAGAGTGTAATTAATATAGCAAAGCCACTAAATGGTAATAATTAAAATGTGTTCATCTTCACCCAAGTTTCTGACGCACCTCAATGCTGATAATGTTCTGCACTAAAAGTGATTCTGCTTAACTGAATTAATATCCTATTGATATCCATGTGTATGATATTGGTAGATACTGATGTATGTTACCAAAATTATCAAAATTATTTAATTTTCTTCTCTTTGGGATCCATTGTCTCTCCTAAGGTGTTGTAATTTAGCTATCAAAAGCCATTTCTGGTTGGGCTGTCACTGAACAGTTTAGAAACCACTGTGTGCAAAGTCCAGAACATAGAATATGGAGGAGGCCAGTAGTGAAACCTGCAACAGCAGACTGACTGGAGTTGGGATGTTTTAGAGGACAGGCTGACTTACTTTCAGTTGATAACTGTGTGTGTGTCTGTCTTTTTCCATCCTCCACCTTTCCTTCCCTTCTTTCATCCAGCGTATTTTTTTCACTCAAACTTTAGGTGTACCAGATGCTCCTAGTATTGTCAAGCACTGTTGAATATTTGCTGATTAGGTGGCCCTTTCTGACTCAGAAGAAATTGAAAGCAAGTTTATCCAGGAGTCATCTTCATCAGCAGTTTTGAAATATAAATCAATTTAAATCTGTGTTCAACTCATGTGTTCTATTAGCAATTTACATTTGATTTTCCAAATGCCAGAGATAGCAAACCTCCAACTTTATTAATGTATCAGTCCATCCTAGCAGACAGTTCATGGAATTAATTTTGAAAGTCCAAGAACACCTACCAAAAATTAACAGGTACAGCACTATCTTGCAGGTCCTGGACACACTGAAACAGTAACTGAGAAAAGTGTGAACAGACTGTGTCCTAACCAAAGTTAATGCCAATGAAGTGCCAATCCCTTTCTTAATGATAATGGCAAAACCAGGGGAGCTGTGCCCTGCGACTTGTAATACAAATTTGCATTACTGACCTACTGTTTCCTCCGACTCCGTGTGTGCTTGAGTGCTGACTGAGACCTTGCCAAGGAGGAACATAATGACGAAATAGTAATGAATTAGGCAAAGATACAGCTCACCAAAGAGCTTTCCTCTGCTCCTTCTGCTCTTGGACTCTATTCAATTCTGAGGCTTTGCGCAGCACTCCCATTAATAGGCATGGGAAAGTTTGCGATTTTACAGGGTTCATTTCTGTGTACAGCATAAGGCGCTGACTTCATGATTCTAGTCTGCAGACAGTGGAGACACGTGGGCTTCTGTCCTTCTTCAAAACTGGTGGAACTGTGTTAACTCTAGGTTTGAATCAGTTGGGAATGTGACAACACTCTGAAGGTGAAGAATCTAAATGAAAAAACTAGGCTACCACAAGTGCTTAACTTCTCATCAACTCAGGCTCTTGTTAATCCTTAGACCATCATGACCATGACAATGCAACCACTTCAGATTTAAAAGCAGAGGGAGGTGAAAAAATCACTTTAAAAATGCTTCAGATTTAAGAAAAAAGGTGTTGGGTCTAGAAGCAGTGAGACACGTTCTGGCTGCTAAGCTCATTTTTAAAAGTTCCTGTGTCATATCTGAAAAGAAAAGATCCTAGCTTTCCAGCAATGTTAACTATAGCTGTTTCTGAGCTTGAAAGCCCTGTGTTCAAAACCTGTTACAAGGTTGAAGATTATCTGTATCACAGTTCACTTCATTTTTTCATAACTGGAAAACAGACAGGAGAAACAGGAACACAAAAACATCCATGGCCAGATTTCTTCATGTAAAAAAAAGAGAAGAAAATCCCTGCATTCTGGGGGGTATTTTGAATTGAGAAGTCATCTTGAAAGAGAAATCTCAGTGTATGTGAGTGTAGGCGGGAGTATAAAAATGTGATAAAAATAGCAGACTACATGGAAATCAACACTGATATGTGGATACATACCTGAAGATGTTACATGGTAATATCTGAGAGAGAATTATGCTTTAAATCTCTATTTATATAATACATTCCAAAATTAAAAAACCCCACCAAAATACCCTTATATAATTTTCAAATCATATTTCAAATAATGTCTTTATTTTGAATTCTAATTTCAACTCAGACATTGGCTCCTGTTCTCACTTTGGGAACTGCTTAGAGAAATCAAGATCATTTAATGACTCTGCAGTTGGTGGCACATGTTGACGAAGAACTTCTCAACGAAGTCTTTGAAATATAGGTACTCCTCTGAAGTAAAATGCAGGGAATGAGTACTACATCATAAAAGTACAAAAGTGATCAAAATGCTTGTATGTATGTATGGCCAGACTTCGCGAACGCAGATTTGGGCAGGGCTCTCCCCACGTGCCCTTCCAGCCTGTGCAGTGGATTTTTTAGGTGAGTCACGGCGTGCACAGAACTGGTCCCACCATTTAAGTCCTGAGGTCCATCGGCCACGGCCGAGCGAGCTTGGACAGTGACAGGGAAGTCCTTGGGACTGTCGCAGCACCGGGGCTGACCCTGCTGAGCATCCGAGATGTGACGGGATGGGATGGCAGGGAGGCATTGAACTGCCAGGGGACGGTCCCACTGAGACTTGAACTCAGGGCCTTAGGATTCAGAGTCCAGAGTGCTCTCCTTTACACCATGGGACCGCCCTCAAAATGCTTAGAGGATTAAGAAATTGCCATATTGCAGAAATAACCACCACAGGTTAAATTGATCCAAGTTGGGATTTTCAAAGCACCGGAGTGTTTTTGTAGACTCTCATAAAGCATAACTATGGGTACAGCCAACCAAGAATCTTTTCACATGCAGCGTTCATGGAATTGGAAGTGAAAGATGTATTTTGTAGATTGACAAAACGCGTAACATCGTGAGGTTAATTTGTTTGTACTGTATAAAATAAACTGCTTTTAAGTTGGTATGGTAAAGCAGCTGTGAAAACCATTGATACTTTTATTCAGCACTGTTTTTTTATTTTCTTACTGTACCTAATATCATCAGAAAGCCACCATTTAGATGTGCTCCTAAGCGTCAGTTTGTCTTTGCTATTATCAGCATGATGCAGGAGCAGCATATGTCTACAGAAATGCAATTTATGAATAAATGCACCTAATTAAATCTCTTGAGGATTTATAATTGTGCATGCTGTGAAATGGAATCACATGAATATTTCCTATTAAATTGTAGCAGAATTGAAGTGTCTGTTTTCATTTCTAACTGTGCACCTAAACCCTTTTCCCCTGCCTTTATACTACAAATGTAAACTAAGATGAAATACTCTTTATTACTGCAATATTGACCGTGAGAGGTACTCAGGGCAGCTTGAAGAGAAACACCTACAGCATAGTTATGCTGCCTCATATTAGAGTAGGAGTGGTGTATGTTTTATAAATTGATGCCTAAATCACCCAATTGGAGTAGATAATTAAAGCTGTTTTATTACTATTTCTTCTTTTAACTCTTCTTAGCTAATTTTTAAATCAGAAGATATATCTGATGTAGTATCCACTCTAAGGGGAAAGTGCTTCCCACAAACTGTACCAATCTGTGGTATCTTAGCAAGGACAAAGCTAGCAAATAGTGGTTCAAGATTTGATACATTTTATTACAATCATATGCAGATATTTTTTTTCCTACTCCTCTATCCTGAACTCTTCTGTTTGCATTTAATACATCCTTTTGCTGCTTTTAAAATAAAAAAAGCAATTTTGAGTGTCACTTGGATATTAGTTTGTACTCTTTGGAGGATGTTTATTATATAGCATTTAGATTTTTTTATTATTTCATTAGCCATATGTAAGTGAAATGCTGGGCTATTAAGTGATATATGTTAGACACAGTAAGCATATAGATTTTTGATGCTGAGCATGTGTAAGAACCAATGCTTGTGGAAAGTGAGCTGTGGTTTTGTGTATTCAATGAAGTATATTGGTTGTTTCATAGCCTGTACTTTCTGTAACAAAATTTTGCAGAATATAGATTGGAATATGGCAGTTATTTGATTTGCGTTATAGGCTCTTAAAGTCTAAGAAGTTGTTTTCTATTATACTCCATGTTTATAATGTACATTACACAACTGAAAGAGGTATTCCACATGCTTCAATTACCTAAGCATAACATTTGCGGAAGTGTAGAAACTGGCTAAAAGGAGGACAGGATAAAGTTTTTTTGGAAATAAATAGGATTGCATTTTATCTTCTATGTATATACTGGGACTCCAGCTGTATGAAGGAAGATTTGTGAAGGCTGCTTGAAAAGCAGCTGCTTGGTCTAAACAGTGCACAGTCCATCTAAATTGATAAGAAGAGAGCAAACAAACTATAAACTGATCTGTTGCTGCTATTTTCCAACAAAAATTTCAAACTGCTATTTCTTTTAATATAATTTTTTAAAAATACTTTGAAATGGTATGTAAGGAACCACAAATAAAACATTACTGGCTTTAGTGAATCCAAGCTTGTATGTTTTTAACACAAGTTAGGAAATAAAAAGGTAGACATACTTTACTTGTGGTTGTATTTCTCTGAAAGGGTCAGTAAATTTAAATTGGTTTATACACCTCGGGGACTTTTTGGTCCCTGAACATCTTGAGTGATGAGCCTGGAACAAGGCCCTTGAAGACCATATTCTCACTTGTAGAGGAATAGAACCAAATGAAACGTACGTAATTCGTGATGTGTTCTAGTCTGTATGGGGGCAGCTGTGTGATTGATGCTGTGTAAATGTTGCATAGATAAACATGAGGAATGAAAATCCGGAAGTGCCTAATTATGCATGAAGTAATTTGAAGATTATGGGCAAATCCACTTCAGAAGTGCTAATGAGTGAAGCACAAGTGTCCTATGTATCAGCCAGAGAAGATGATTAGGATTTATAAGCATATTTGCCTACATGTCACATAGGCCATTGTTTTAATAAAAGAATAAACATAGAATTCAAGTCTAGGATTTAGAAGATATGTTGAGTGCAAAATACAAGTAATACATGGTACAGATGCCTGAAACTTGCTAAAAAGCAAGTGCACAAACTACTAAGTTCAGAAAAAGTGTCCTTTTTGGAAGCAAGGGAAACATCTTGTTACATCCTCAGCTTTGACGTTTACATGGGTCTTGTGATGTATTTCTCTGTATAAAAATGACTGATGTGCAAGACATTTATTTACCAAAATTTAAAAGTCAGAAATCAAGCAATGTTGTGAATTCATAACACACTATTCCAACCAAATAGTTAGTAGGAGTTTGTAGGGCCTGATCCCTAAATCCTATCAAATCAAGGAGGAAGACTTTCATTGTAGCATCCAGCCCTTTGATGGTGGTACAGAATCCATGTGTTAGCTATATTTTGTGGTCATATAATACTTAGTTTGCTTTTTCAGGTTTTTTTCTTTTTCTCATGGGTCTGCTTCTACTGTGTAAGCAAAGAAGATACTGCTGTAATAGTGAGTTTTTTCCCCTGGAATAAAATGCAAGGTGGAGGCCACCATTCTGCAATGCTGCCTTCAAAATGATTAAGTGTAGTTTTGTCTCCCAAGTGGTCCTTGGGTAACCTGGCTTCTCACACTGGCTTGACAGTTGCATCTCTTCTCTTTATTAATCACTGTGAGCACAAGCAAGTGCCCTGGACTCAGTTAATGTCAGAATAAAATAAATTGAACCTGATTTTGTCATCAGTTTTGAGTGTGAATTGAAAGTCTTCTGTTGTAAGAAATGGAAGCTAAAAGGGGTCATGTGCTCTGAGCTCTCAGGGACTGGGCAATTAGTGCTCCCTGCTTTTTTGATTTCCATTAAGGTAAATCAGTAGTTTCATTCAGAGTATAGGCATCTTCCATGCCTTTTAAAAAATCATGTTTTGCTTTGGTTTTGTTCAGAATTTTTCTTAAGTTAAACAAAAAATTTCTTCAAAGTTTTTCAGGATACGTAAGTACTTCCAGTTCATTGCAATATTAATAAAGAAGGGACACAAAAGTCAGTTTTCAAGGATTTAAAAGCCAGCTGACCAGATGATTCTTGTTCAGATGCAGCTTCTCGCTGCAGCAGATAGGAGTGTTGTGGAAACAACTGTGTCCAAGTAAATGACTCAAACCAAGAGGCTAGTAGCCCATCTTCAAGGAATATAAAGCTTTGGGCATTAAAAGAAAAAATCAGCAAAAAATCCTACAAACCCCACCTCAAGATTACAAGTAAATACTCAATGCCATGAACAGTTCCTGTTCCTCACTGAAACAGCTTCAAGGATGCCTTATTTTGACTTCTTGATGGAGACCGAAATGCACTAGTAGCTTCACTATCTCCACCTACAAATGGATGTGTTTATCTGAGAATCCGAAATATGCAAACAAAATTCTATCTGATGTCCCTAATCTCCTATGTGAAGTACAGAAATTGTCTGTCTTAGGAAGGGTGTTTGTGGGCCTCTCTTTTCATTTGTTTGTTGTCTTTTTTTCTCCCTGTTGTGCCTGTATTCCTTTTTGAAGAAGTCCTGTTTTATTTATGTAATTGTGACTTCTTTTTTATGTAAAAAAAAAACTCTTCCAAAACCCTCCCAATTTTCTGTAATGTGTTTCTGTCTACATTTTCATCTTCATTTTCTCTAGCTTTAGGAGATTGGCCTACCTGGATGTCTGTGGATTCATAGGGTTCCCTGCTTGAGACTGTCCTCATCAGGTCATGATTATGTTGCTTCATCTTAAATAAATATAGTTTCATTGGCCATCAGGAGTAAGTGTTTCACTTTTTTTCCTATTCTGACTGGTTTTAGCCTGTTTAGCTTGCACATTATTCTAAAGTGGTACCTCTGCATTTATTCATGTGCTTGTGGCATGGCCTGGTGCAGTTTGTGAATATTCTGTGTAATATGCCTGTGTCCAGGGATTGCAAAAGGCTTTGCATTTCAGAACATCAGTTTTATGCTGTGTTTTCAAGATGAGAATAGACATATGAAGAAGCTGACTAGCCCAGCTTTGGCAAGTGAACTGGTGGTGTTCTTCTGCATGTCCTGACAGAAATTCTGTGGCTCGGTCACTTCCCAGCTTCAGGCAAAAAGCAGGTTCATCTTATTTTCCTCTGTTTATATGGGTCATATGAGATGCTTCTTCCACCCCAAGACTCTGAAGTCAAAAGCCTTGGTTTTGAAATAATACTCAGCTCAGAAACTTTTCCTTTCAGTTTTTCTCCTATGTTAGACTTATTTCTAACAATACGATTGGAGCAATATGTGCATTTGTGTCCTTGTATTGGATCTCATCATTCTGCTAAGAGGTACCTTTGAGCAGGAGCTAATTAAATCTACACATTTAGAGTGACATTAAAATTCTTTTTTTTTCATTATTTACCGTAGTTGCTTTATGAAATATGATTACTGGCCCAGTAATTAACATTTCTCAGGACTATCATTTCAAGTGAATGAGAAAAAAATCAGAACAGAGTCTGATGAGTTTCTAGAGTCTCATTTTATTGAGCTGGAGCTGTGCTGTAATTACAAAGGGGAGGGACTCTGGAAGTGCTCACTTTGGGTAGGTGATGGAGAGCCATGCCTCAGTGCTCAAGGGAAGGCCAGACTCCTCAGTTTTCCTGCTAAATGCAGCATGTTGTGCTTGTCCTGTGATACACATAATGTTATGTTTGATGCATGTGACATGTTTGATGCCTGGATTTAAGATTGTTTGCCAGAACAGAGCAAAAACTGCCTCACCAGGAGTCCCAAAGAGTTACCAGGATCAGGTGATTTAGAGAAGACTTTTGGAACAGGGCAGACACCTGATGATACTTTGTCAGCACAGTGCCTGAGTCTCCAGCAGCTCGTACCTTAAGGACTGTTGGGTTGTCCTGGTGTTTAGCAGTTGTCAATAAAGTTACTTTTTGGGAACTCATATGCACTTTAAGCATCCATAATATCCTGCACAAAGAAGTCCCATCATTTATTTACTAGTTGTATGAAGAACTGCTTTTGTATCTTTGCTTTGGATTTTCCGATGATTTAACTCCTGCTACTTCTGATATTCAAATTATACAGTTGCTCCCTATTTGTTGTCTTCCTGGACCAAATGAATTTATAGACCTCTGACATACTTTCATATTCTCTTTTTTCAGCCCTGAAGAGTCCTGCTCTTTAATTTCTTAGAACCTAACTTGTTCTATACCTCTGTGCTTCTATGCTGGGGCAAATTAGTGCCCCAATAGTTCTTGCTTCTTTTACTGTCCTTTCAAAGATGAGAAGACCATAATTTTTAATGAAATACTGTTTCATTAATTGCAGTAAAAGTCTTACTGACCTGGAAATAATCATCCTCCCTGCTGAGGATATGTAGAATAATAATGGTGGAATCTCACCCTGGCATCTCAAGCATTTATCTCAGGTTCATTTTTGTGATTCTTGTATATCAGTTTGTCACAAAATGTCACACTAGTGTGCCAGCCTGACTTTTCAGCTGCTTATAGGAAGTGATTTAGTCTGTGAGATGTCAGAGATTCTGAAGTCATCTGACTGGTACTGGTGATGTGTGGAGCTGGCTGACCTGGGAGTGCAGGGCTGTGGTGTTCCTGAGCAACTCACATGGCTGCATTGCCAGAGAGAAGGCCCTGCAGATGCTTTGGCAGCCCCTGAGCTGGAGTCTAAGATAGTTTTTGTCATTTTGGCACCACAGAAGGCCACGGGAATGACAGTTGTGAAATGACAGGAATTGCATTAATTTCAATCAGCAGCTGCTGCTGAGGATACTGGGAAAGCATGTTTTGTTTGGGAATGTGATGTTTGGGTTTCCAAAACAAAACTTTGAGGGATTTCTGTCCCATGAAAACTTCAAATGTTGGCTTACCTCCTGATTTAAGTTTTTTTTTTGTTGTTGTTTTGATGGTTTTGTTTTTCTTTTGGTTTGTTTGTTTTTTTCTTGAAAACACAAAAAGCATATAATAAAAGTCCAGGTTTCCAGCCAGCTCTACTTAGGCTTCAGTTGGAAGATTATTTCTCTTGTTTTCTACATGTTATTAGTAAGAGACTTTTATTACATCTATGCTTTTTTCATTTGATTTCTTTCATCGCTGCAATGACTGCTAGTGTCCCAGTGTGCTGCTTAAATTTTCTTTTGCCTAATTTTGTTTCATTACTTTGTTGCACAGCCTTCAATAATCCAACTGTTTTCTTTTTTACACCCTTGACATTCTCAAATGATGATGCCTTTTAGTCATTCTGTAGCTAAGCTATACCTATTTGTCTCATCGTCTTCTGATTACAGAGTAAATATGCAGCTATGGAAAATACACATTCTCTAACGTATATTAGGAGAAGCAGATGGTGCAATCTGTTCATCAGTGGAGTTCAGTTTCTGAAACTGATTTAATCTGGTTTGCGGCAAATACCGTTCCAGTACCGTCTGTCATTGAACATGTGCAAAGGGAGATGTCCCATTTCAGGTTGTTTGTATTTCATTGCAGTGAGGTGTTTATTCCACCTTTTTGCATTACAAAGTTGTAGACTTTTGTACTTCTTGTTACCTTTTGTAAACTTAGCTTTCGTGCAGCCATTAATAGAATATGCACTTGAGAAGAAACAATGGAGAATCATTTTCTTAATTCGTGGAGAGGAATTTTAAATTAATTATAACAGCATTTTGTGTAAATTGGCATTTTTCCCATTGTGAAAAAGAAATTTCCTCATTTCTTCAGAATGAAGGATTTTCCAGAATTATGAAGACTATATATATTGTTGGTGTTCTGTTTCTGCTAAGCCAAATGTAGAGGAGAATACAGTGTATAGTATCTGTCTTGTTTAGCTGAGATAGATCCTGTAATCTCTAAAGCAGGAAGGACTTGTCCTGAAATGCGGAATTGCTATTGAAGCCTGGAGGTTCTGTATATCTGGGACAACATGCTAGCAGAGAGAGTTTTCTTCTCCCCATTTACCACAGAATGTATTCAGCTCTAGATACAGATTTTGCAAGCAATAAAGTGGGGAAACTGATAGGTAATTTATATTTCATTTCCTTCTGCATTTAAGGATGTGTGAATCCTCAGAAATCTCATGGAGTGTTTAAATTAAAGGGTATAGTGAGGTAGAGGAAAGAGTCCAAAAATTACTGCAGAAATAACATGACACCAAAGCATCTATTTGGAAAAAAATCCGTTAAACTTCTTACCTTTCTGAGTAATCACTTGACTATTCTCTGCATTTTGATAATTAAATATTTGCTACAGCTGGTTTTTTCTTTGAAGTCATTCTGTTTTCCAGTTCTTTTCTCTAGAGTGTCTTCATGCTCTCTGGAGCTCGAATTCAAGAGTTGATCTCCCACACAATTTAAACACTGTCCACCAGCTCCAAAGCTGTCAAATGTCACAACTTTCATAAAAGATGGTGTGTTTCCCAGTTTCCCTAGAGATATTTATAATTGTGTTTTTCAACAAAGCCAGTAAATAATAGTGACAAAAATTAATATGGGTCTTTCAGGATGATAATATTGTGTAAACCAAAAAAAACTTAATAGGAGATGTGTCAGTCAGGAAAATAAACTTTGTTTTTCCTCAAATCTTAGAATGGTTTGTGCTGGAAGGACTTTAAGGATCATTGAAGTCTAAACCCCCTGCCATAGGCAGGACACCTTCCACTAGAAGGTGTAGTAAATAGTAAGTGTATGTGATATGCCATGCTGGTTCCTGGAAATACACCATGTGTGCCACTGAAGAGGGAGCAGATACCCAGCTGTTCATACCCTTCTGAGCTGACCTGTATTTACTGCTGCGTGTTCTCTGCCAACAGCAGTATGTATATTGTTCCATCCAGAGAACTTCTCCCATTGATGTTAAAAGTTTTTAAAACATTTACAACCCTAAATACTAATGTCTAATATTAACTTTTTAAAAGGTTACACATTTTTTAGCATTTCTGAGTGTGGTGTGTTAACCTTGGCTGGCTGCCAGACGCCCACCCAGCCACTCTCTCGCTCTCCCTTCTCATGAGGGCAGGGGAAAAAAATAGTATGGAAAATATCATGGACTGAGTTAAAGGCAGTTTAATGGAAGAAGCAAAGGTTGTGTGTGGAAGCACAGCAAAAACATGGATTTATTCTCTACTTTCCATCAATAGGTGATGACCATCTACTTTATGGGAAGCAGGATCCCAGTATGATTCAGAAGTAAAACGCCTTAGTAATGAATGTCATCCTCCTCTTTTCTCTTAACTTTATTGCTGAGCATGGCATCATATATTGTGGGATATGCCTTTGAACAGCTGGATCATCTGTCCTGACTGTGTCCCCTCCCAATCTCTTGCCCATCCCCAGCCTACCAACCCTTGGGGGGTGTTAGAGAGACAGCCTTGGTGCTGAGCAGCACCCAACACATGGGTGGGTTACCAGCACCCTGCTAGACACTGTATGGGCTGCTGAGGAACAGTGCAGCCCATCCCCCTCGGATTCAGTACAATGAGATACGCTGTTTTACACTGCCATTTGATAAGTATATGCACACTGAATTAAAAATTGTAGAGGTTTTTGGAAAACTGATACTCTTTTTTTATTGATAATGGTTTCACATTATATTACATTTCATGTTTGGATTACTGATTAACAGATTTAGTTTCACGGTAGTGACAAATCAGTGAAACTTGTGTGGAGTATTTCTTCTTGTATATGTGTATTTTTTAAAAATTGCAGCCTTAAGTGCAGTTAAAAAAAGCTAAAAAAGCTATGCAGAGCAAGCTTCAAAGTAGAACGATCCCAAAACTTCTTTCAAGACACTTTTTTTTTTCATGTGGAGGACACACCCAACCAAATTACACATGAATGGAATCTCCTTTCACACAGGTCTTATGGAAAACCCAATTATCCACCTTCCTGTTGGGGAAGCTAGGCAATGTTTGTTCTTCAACCATTAACTGGTTTTGGAATTTGTCATGCCAGACAAATCTATAATCAAATCTTTGGGGTTTTTTATTCAATAACAGAATAGGTATGTCTGCACAGAGTCTGAGTGAGTTTCTTTGTATTCACAGATAATAGGCAATTCTGAAAATCTCTGATTAAGAGGAGAATACTACTGTAGCAGAGCTCAGAAGTGCATGAAGCTAAGTTTTTTTCTTAAATAAGTTTTATGGGGAGTGTTTGAAAGATAATGTTCTGAACTACCAAGAATATGAAGTTTTTTCTTCAAAGGCAAAGTCAGTTTATAAATTATGTTTCTCAAATGCAACACCAAATCTTAGGCTTTCTGGACTCACCTCAAAACCTAGCCATGTCCTTGTCGTGCCTTGTGATCATCACTGTGCTTTTAAAAGAGAGATATTTAGAAATAACTTTAAGAATTATTGGTTTAAAGCTATAGTGGAGCTCAAAGCTGAGTCTGGAGCCACAGTCTCCAAGTCCTGAAGGTATTTTCATTTAGCTGAGTGAGAGCTCCTGTCAGGGCTAATGGTGATACACCTGTGGCTTTGATAAGCACCACTTTGAAGATGATGAACAGAAGCCAAGTAAGGCTTTTTAAGAGAGTAACACTCACATTTACCCTCTGCAGCAGTATTTTGAGGACCAGACCATGAGGAAGGTGACTTCAAGCCAAATTGAATGATGCAGTGCTGATATAGAACCATCCTTTGCAACTTGGTGAGCAGGAGCAGTGGTCTCCTGTGGCAAGTGGCCCTGTGGTGCCTCTTCTTTCCCCATTTCCATCACTTCCCAGCAGCAGTGCAGCCTGACAGTTTCCACCCATATTCCTCCTTGCTGGGCTCCCTCTACACAGCTGGTTTCTGCCTCTGGCTTTGCTGCAGCCACACACCTCTTGTGGGAGCGCAGTTTCCACTTGAACAGGTGAGGGATGTCTAGCAGGAATTTTCCAGCAGAGCTGGGCAGGTATGTAATGTATTGGAGAGGGAGCTGAGGGAGCACTGGGTTTGCAAATAGAAGGTGGTAAAATGTATTTAAACTATTTCAGCAAATCAAGCAGAGCTGTAGTGCTGCACAGTCGCCAAAGGAAATACAGTTGGCTGAAAGAATGATGATCAAAGTTTTTTTTTAAAGTTTTCTGATTTAACTGATACATTTTTTAGTCTGCTCTTTGGTTTTTTGTGTTACATTTATTTTTTTGTCTGCATCTTACAGGAGAAACTGCCAAGTTTTCCAGTTGGGAGTTGAGCAAGGCTGGTTTTTAGCATGGACTAAGGAGAAAGACAAGTTCTTTCCTGCATTTTCTTTGGTTTTTATAGTGTGGGGTTCCTATGGATGCTGAAGCTACACAGCTCATCTTAATATCAGTTTTGTTTGGATTAAGCATTATTTCAGATTTCACTTGAAAGCAGTTTCATTTTCTTTGCTTCCAGTAAAGATTCTTGGGTGGGTTAATTCAGCAGTTCAAAGGGAGCTACTTCAGCAGTTTAGTGCAACCATATGTTTAAGTTGTTGAACAGTATCTGAACTGTGCAAGATTCCCCTTTAAGCAATCCAAGGCAGTATCTAGTCACGAACACATGGGCATGCTGAATGCCTTCTCCCAACAGCTTCCTCTTGGTGCCCTTTGCAGCAGTCTCTTGCTGGTAGTTTCCAGGTTTATTTTAACAGAAGGGAGGGAAAGGTCCTCAAAAAGACATTCTGCTCTCCACATTTTAGGTCTGCATGCTAAGGAAGGAAGAGGCAGAGAAAATCCTCAAGGATTTGAGCCAGCTAGGTTTTCTAGGGAAGCAGTCCAAATGTTTCCCAGATTGCCACAAACTGCTAAATTGTTTACAGTAAATTTTAACTGGAAGATCCCCAATGGAGCCAGATGCCGTGGCTGTTTGCAGAGTGATTGGGGGAGTGGTGAAGTATCTGGGAAGTGGAGTTTTAGAGATGGGAGTGTGTAGTTGGAGGCAGAGTGCTGGCAGCTGTAACTTGATAAAGACATTTTGCAGGAGAAGGGGAGGAGCAGTTCAAATTTGGATTTAGCTGAGATGCTGTAGAGATCTTTTTCTCGAGGACTTGTAGCCAAGAGTCCGCCTCTTTCTTTCCACCTCTTTAGCTGTGAGCTGTTTCATTGCAGAGTGAATTGACTGAGCTTGTAAATCATCCACTCTTTTACCAGTAATTCAAGTCTTAGGCCTTTCAGGGTATGGCAGAGAGGTAGCTTTTCTGTCTAACAGACTACTTTTAAATTTCTCTTTCCTTGTCCCCATTAGCAAAGTGTTACACCATTTCTGGATCTGGAGACCAACAAGGAGTATTTGGCTCTGTGTTGCCTGGACTTAAAAACCCCTATTATTTCTACCATTGGTTTCAAAGCAGCAACAAGCACAGCAGATTAGTTTTGGCAGGAAAACGAAGATTATGTCATTTTGAAACAAGTCTATTTACTGTACTTCTAAAAATAATTAATAGTTGAGAATTTAAAATTCCTCATCTAAAATGTAAATTGAAATTACTGTCTAAGAAGTCCATTTATTATGGAGAAATTTGAGGACTGAGGAAAATGGGAACAGGAAAGGAAACTGCATCTTTGAAAATGGAAGTGGGAAAGGAGACTTTATCTTTAGAAACATGATAAAAGGA
Organism: Pithys albifrons albifrons; assembly: GCF_047495875.1. Classification (NCBI taxonomy): domain Eukaryota; kingdom Metazoa; phylum Chordata; class Aves; order Passeriformes; family Thamnophilidae; genus Pithys; species Pithys albifrons. The sequence goes on from NC_092458.1 coordinate 57,744,263, forward strand.
CGTCCAGGTTTTACTTGACCCTAGTTTTAGACCTTTCTGTCACTGGAATAAACCACAAGTATAAGTACCCTGGTATAAGAATGTACTGTGTCCTGCAGTTTTATCCACTTAGAATTTAAGATGAAGTACCTCATATCAAGATACAGCGTGTAACTGAGCATGCATGGATGCACTTTCACCCTTAGTCCTCAGGGAAGGCTATCCCCTTTAGCTCTGTTCTTGTTTCTTCTCACATTTAATCTTCTCGCTTGTCTTGAGCTGAAAGCTGAGCAGAACAGGTTTGTTCGTGGTGTGTGTATTAATAAGAAAAAGTCGAAAGTATGGTAGGAACCAATAGCAGAGGGTTTGTTTGCCTTTTGGGCACTAATTGATTGAATATGACCATGGGTTGGAAAGGACTGCAAAATCCTGACCTTTGTAACACCTGCAAAGCTGCAAACTTCTTTACTCTTCCAAAGTACATGAATTTTAATAAGGAAGTGTTCATTTCTTTGTGATAAGTGATAGGACAAGAGAAAGCAGCCTCAAGTTATACAAAGGTTGGATTTTAGGAAACATTTCTTCACTGAAATGGATGTCAAGCATTGGAACAGGTTGCCAAGGGAAGTGATTGAGTCACCACCCCTGGAGACATTTAAAAGATATGTAGAGACTGTTAGGGACATGGTTTAGTGGTCAGCCTGGCAGTGCTGGGTTAGTGATGGAATATGATGATCTTAAAGTTCTTTTCTAACGTAAATCATTCTGTGATTCTGTGGCTAGCTGTGCAAGGCTTTTCCATCAATCCACAGCCTGAACAGCGCTGAAAGGGCCTTTTTACTTGGCAAAGGATGATGCTGTGACCCAAGTCCTGCTGGAAGGCCAAGGAGGATGCAGAGGCTGCTTTGCTTCACAAGGGAGAATGGGAGTAAGTGCCCTTACAGTTATCTGATCAAAGACCCTTTTCACTGCAAAACAGGTGCTGAATAAAGGACGGAGGCAACAAACAAAACATACAAAGACATCAACTAAGGGGAAGACAGATAAACCTAATGGAGGCAAACGTAATGTCAGCCCCAGTAATTGATGAGCTACTTAGAATCTCGCTCTTAAAAGTCACATTGTACAGAATATATCTCTGAGATAGATTCCTTACTTACCTTAGTCTCAGATAAAACACAGTGTGGACCAGGCGCTTCCAGAGCCTGAATTCATTGGTGTCCGAACAATTCTAGAGGAAAAACCTGTAGACATATGTGAGCTAGATTAAAAATATCCATGATGTCAAGCAGATATTACCATTTTCTTCACACTAATTGCATTAGGGCATCACTTAGTGTGTTTAAAGTTGGGCATCAAATACATAGAGAAAATGATTCAATTGTATCACTCCTAGAATGCTGAAGTAGGTCTGATTTTTATCTTTTTTTTTTCTCACAACCTCAGCTGGGAATGTTTTAGTCATTTGCTAAACTCAGAGAAGAAAAATAGGAGTGGTTTTAATCAATTGTTCATGTCTCGTCAATCCAGAAAATAGAATGTGTAAGGAATCGTTACTTATGGTTGAATTGCCATTTATATCTCATGCTCTGTACTGGAGAAAGATACGTAGAATTAGAGTCTTCAGTTGTGATTGTGGTGTCTGAGTATTAGACATGAAATTATCATATATTCGTATGATTCACTGCTTAGCTTTCAACATATATAGTTGAAGATGTCAACTTCAGAAAAATCTAATAGGTTTCCTGAGCATGTAGTAATTGTAGCACTTTTCTTGAAATGTCAGGATTTCAAGACTTCAAATTAGTTATAAATCATATTCTATATTAATAATTTGAAACACTTCGCTGGCAAATACACTTCTTAATGCCATTTCCATTCAGCTCGTGCTCTTCTCTGTCTGCCTGTCTAGTCTTAATAAATGGGGACAGACTCACTTTGCTTTGACTGTGAGTGTGTGCTGGAATAACACTCAGTGTCTGAAGAACAGTGGATTCACCTGTGCAATGAGTTGCTGTCATCCGCCTCCATTTAACATGAGACAGTAGGACTTCTTGTGATGAAACACAGCATGCTCAATTTGCATGTTGCTAGTTCTTATCTTTCAGAATATATGACAGATTGTTTTGTTTAGCAACAGTTCGTCATTTTTATTATTAGATAATGTGCATTTTTACCAGTGTGGCCATTCTGGTCATTTCCTGTGTTGATTGTGCTTTGGCATTGCCATGGGGTTGTTTTAGCAGGATGTGTCCCACAGGGTGCTGAATTCCCTTAGTTCTCACAGAATTACAAAAGCTTTTTAAGTTTCAATACCTTATAGGACTGTTCATCTCTTGCCCATCTTGCTTCTTACATTACTAATGTTCTTGCTTGGAAGAAAAGTCAAAAGAGATGCTACCTGAACCCCACCAAGGTGCAGTAGTCCAAATGAACACAAGAAAAGTAAGTGTAAGGCTGTATTGTTACATTTATTTTATTAGTTTGTTTTGGATGAGATTTTTCAGGATATACCAACCACTGTCATGTTTGGGATTCTTAGCAAAATAGGGCAGCAAAGAAAAAGCTTTGTGGCCCTTACCAGATAGCATGAAACTTCATGTAATGCAGCTGTCAATGTCTGGTTCAAGTACAGAATTACTGAGTAAAGGGTTATGAGAGCGTGACTTTCTGTTTCCTGGTATAGGACTGGGAAATTCTGTGAGCAGTCATAAAAATAAGCTGCAAAATGTACAGGGCTGGAGAGTTCATGTTTCTTCCCCTCCAAAGCTCTGGGCAGTTGGCCTGCTCTTTTCCAATGTGTCTGTGCTGGTTGATATTGCAACTTTTCCTCTTTAGCAATAGTAAGTCTGACTCTTTACTTACTAGTGCCTTGTGTACATAATAGCCAAGCACAAAGAAGTACTGAAACTTTCCTCTCATCTGTGAAAATAATTTCTTTAGAAATGTAAAGAATTCAAGCCCTAGCAGTGTTTCTGATTAATACCTACTTCAAATCTTGGAAACATTTGTTTTGTGACAGAAGATTAATCACAGTAGATTATCAGTTCTAAAGGTCTTTGGTTTATTTCTTATTGCTGGAAACTACATGTATTTAAAAAACAAAGAATATCTCCTCCTAGGAGTGTACATACCGTCTTCATCTGTCTCCCTGTATGAGCCTGCTGCATGTTGACAAGTTCTATAGAATTATTTCCAGCCTATTTGAATTTTTCCTCTCATTCAGCTGTAAGCACAATGACAAATCAAAGCTGTAGTATAAAATATATTTTGCTGGGAAACGACTGTGATGAATTTGATGCCGTGCTGGTTACTTGCTGTATTTCAAGGCAGAAGAGCTATATTTGATCTTGGGGGTGGAAGAGAAAACCACAGTGTGCAGGCTGGTGGCTGCTCTGTTGCTAATTTATTGGCAGTTTTGGGGGGGAAAAAATCTGCATTCTCTTTTTTTTTTTTTTAGGCCAGATATTAGCATGAAATACGGTTCTAGCTATTTCAACAAGAGTTCAGTGGAAAATTTATTTCCTTGGAGAGTTGTGTGTAGTTGTGAGCCATAGCTAAGTCTTTTAACTCCTGGGAGTCATAATGAAGAGTAATAGGTAAAAGGCCACTGCTCCTTTAAATCGGTGTCACTGGTGACTCACAGTATCTATTGATTTTTTTCTTTATTCCTTCCAGCAGTTTCAATTAAGATTCAGCAGGTCCACTCTGAGAAAACTCCACATAAAATGCTGCCTAATATTTTTTGTTAATACTGCTTTTTAAATTGAGCATTTAAAAGTAATTATATCTGCAGCACATTAAAACATCAATCTAAAAGACCAGTATAATGCCCAATTCATAGATTTTGTTATGTATTTTTGAGTGTATAATTACTGGGATGTGCATATATATATATATAAATAAAAATATGTATATATATGCGTGTGTGTATGTATATATATATTTCACAAAAAATTTTCAGACAGCAGCTATACAAATTTATAAAGTCAATTATATTTACCCAGACGTACTACTTACTTTCTGAATATGAGAGAATTGCAGTGTGGTTTTGAAAAATAAAACCCAATGCTGTATTTTCCCTGCAAATAGTGTCTGTATCAACAAATCATCTGGACAAAATGATTACAGGCTGTTTGTCTGCACCCTTTGTAATACACTTAGCAAATTTCAGTGCAGCATCCACACGTGAACGATTTGCTAATTTGGTGTTTATACCACATTTGTCAGTCCCTTTACGTGTGTTCATGCATTTTGGAGAAGCTGACTCCAGATGTGCAACAGCTGTTGTTCCGCACAGGATTGTGTGATGATATTCTGCATGGAAACCTGGTGGAAGGAAGGTAACCCGAGGCTGTGTCATCCTCTGTGAGATCTTGAAAGCTGCAGAAAAAGAAATGAGAAGGGCAACCATTAGGGAGTAGAGCAAGATGCATGAGTAGAATAAATGCTGATAATAAAAAGGTTTGCTCCTGATTCACTGTGCTTCCCATACAAATTTCCATATTGGCATGTATCCGCTGCTGTAATTGTTTGAATTAAAAAGTAGTACCAGGAATGCAGTATATTTTTAGCTCTCACTACAGCAGTTTATCAACTAGAAAAAAAAAAGGTTAATATTTTACTGTAAGACAGTTTTCTGAAGACCATCTGAGATCTGTGAGATCTGTGGATCCTTGTAATTTGGAAACTTTTGGCAAAGAAATCTCAAAGTACAACACAAATACCTCTGAAATTTCAGAGACACACATTTGTAGCTGATTAGTTTATTACTTGCTATGTGTAGGTCTTTCTGAAATCTGCCATTTCACAAACAACCTTAGACTGTCCATTTCCATTTTCACTTGGTAGGCTTCCGTTCTGTTTCCTAAGTAGCCAGTAAGTTTTTCTCTGCTTTCAGGATTGTGTGCTGGGGAACTTCACTTGTTAAATGTAACTTCATTGCTATCAGCCTTTGGAATGAGGCCTCTGGGAAGTGCATTAACTCTCCACATTTGGTTTTGTACCGGTTTAGAAACTGGCAGGTTAAAATAAAAGAGCTGAAATGCATATCCTTCATTGTGAGTGAAAAATGTTAAGAGATAAATTGGTGGTGTACTTTTATGCAAAGAAGGATTAAGTTAAGGGAGCTGAACTGAAATGGGAGTTGAAATTTCCTGTATTGTAATTTTAAAATGCCAGAACAGGAAGAAACTTTTAAGACCAAGTGGTGTCTGATGTTCATGGCTGACAATTCGTCATTGAATGTTCTTTGACTGTTTACCTGAAGAAAAGGAGAATATTGTAAATTTACATTGTAAAAAGTAATGAATATAAAGCCCAGTGCAAGGAGGATTAATCATAAAGAAATGCCACTGTCAAATGCCTTGGACTCCCTGAAAATGTGATACCATCTGATGTATTTAGGTACTGTTAGGACCCTGTGCTGCAGCTGTAATGAGAAGAACTCTTGAACAACATCATAAATCGAATAACTAAGTCTGGTACACATGAAGTCAGTGTCCTGGCCTTGGAGGGGAAAAGGGTGATAAGAATTCCCAGTTTATCTCAAGAAGCCGCTGTTTCATTTACAGGAGCAGCATCAGTAAGCAGGTTGAACAGGAAATCCCCTTTATTTAAAGGAAAATGTGAGGAGAAGCGAGATGAAAAATAGCTAGAATAGGAGAGAGAGAGGACTGGGAAACTCCCCAGGTCAAAACAATAGGAAACATGGGGAAGAACTGCAAAAAAGAAAAAAAAATTAAAGCCAAACTATTTGAAATTTTAAACAGTCATTCAGACCAAGAAGAAAAAAAAGAGCAATGGAGACATGGAGAAAAAGATAGATTGGTAGAAAAGATACAGATTTAGCTTTAGCCTATGCTTCTTTGTGAAACATGAGTTTAGAAGATCTTTGGTAACCAGGTCAATAGAATCTTTAAAATCATTTTAGTAGATTGAAGGCCAAAAGATAAACTCTTTTAATAAGTAAAAAATGTTCACTGTTCATTTACCTTCCAATTGATTTTCTTTCAAGCTAAGAAAGAAACATGCTGTGTTTGGACAGAAGGCAGCATTGATACAGAAATGTAGAATACAAGGCAATGGTTCCTTAGGCGTATTAAAACTATAGAGCAAATGACAAATCTGCCAATATTCAAGAGGAAGCAATTTTATATCTATGTATGAGAAAAACTGCCTCCACCTACAGTACAGCAATATAGGTATGAAGGATGATTTGCTTTATTTCCAGTTGTTGCAACTAGAGAATTTATTTCTTAATTTAATACTTACTTCAAATTAATTTATTTAGGCTGTACAGGTGTTAAATGGGAAGCATGCTGAATTTAAATTTTAGCTATTTGGGTATACATTATATCTTTACAAAAACAAATTGGTGATCTCAAACATTTACAGTGGTTTTTAAAGAACCATTTAATCATTTTTATGTTTGACACTAGTAAACATGCAGTTATTATTTCACTAATGTAGCATATTAATTTTTGTTTGGAAAGAAGAAAGCATCACTTTATATTTATTGGGCTGTAAGTCTTATATTGTGTTAGTGAAAATTGACTCATTGGCCTAAAAGACACACCTTTGGAAATGAAACGACTTCACTGATGATGAAGATAAAAATTGTATGTGCCATAAAGCTATTTTGGCTGAAGGGACATTGTCCTGCACCTTCCTAGAGTCTGGTTCCTTGTGCCTTCATTTCAAGTAGTAATTCTTGAGTGCTAAACCTGAAGAAAATGGGACACTCCCTCTACACCATCATACATAAGCTTTAAATTATGTACGGATGAGTTTGACAAGATGCCTTCAACCTCTGACTTTCTCAGAGTCTTTCACAAAGAGGACTGAAGGTCACCTACTGTTGTCTGTGCAATAGAGACTTATGTGTTGGTTTGATGTTGGGTGAATTTCTGTCTGCATGCTTTTAAAAGTGCTCTTAAAACCATTGTTTGTACTCTCTTACTGTACTGTAATGCCAAAAGAAAGGTCACAGAAATTTATATTTTTACATTAAAATATCTAAGAGAAGGTCATGGGGTCAGCAGAGATGGATGAAAACCTCCTTCATCCCTCAGTTGAGTAAGCTGTGAGATTCTGGGTTCATTTGGATTGGATTTGATCTTTTTTAAGAGCAAGGGCTTTTTTTCATCCTGAGCATTAGGCTTTTGGAGTGAAATTTGTGTTCAGACATTGTTTTTAGTATCTTCCCTTCACAAGTTCTTGGTTTTCAGCATTTCAGTATCTTCTGTAGCATATAGCACCCTAATAATTCAGTGTCCTCAAGCAAAAGTAGAGAAGGAAAAGCTTAACTCAGAAGAGTGCTTCTGTTTTGCCTTATGATTTGTTTGCAGCTGACCTTTGATAATGGCTGGTTCATGCTTGCAGATTTTTAGAATTAATTTTGAGTGTGTGCTTGTCTAAACTTTTTATTAATTCTCCTTTTCTTTTGCAGATTACAGATAGAAGAATCTTCTAAACCTGTAAGGCTATCACAGCAGCTGGACAAAGCTGTAACTACAAACTATAAACCAGTGGCTAATCATCAATATAATGTAAGTAGCTTTTTCTCTTCTTCTCTACTTCAGGAGGAGTTTGGCTTAGGACTCCAGAATTACTCTGCTACAGTCCTGCAGCTCTTTCGGTCTGACCTGGCCACTGTCTTTGGAAATGCTCCATGTTATCTGGTTTTCTTCCTGATTTTGTCTTCTGGGGATCTTCTTTCTGTCTCAAGACCAGTATTACCCTTGGGGCTGAGGTCTGCCAAGTCTAACTGTCTCGTGTTACCTGATAGAGGGCAAACCACCTTCACCCAAGACTTTTTAGTGTCTTTATTACATTCTTCCTGTAGTCTTTCTTTTTTAAATGCAATTTTGAAGTTTATGGATAAAAAGCAGTTCTGGCTTTGTGCTATGAGATGTGGAAGCACTCCTTAGAGCCAAATAAAATACTCTCTGGAGGAGGTGAAGGACTTGAAAAGAATCATTAGTTTCCAGTCCTTTAGAGGAATTGACAAGTAGAAAAGAGTAACAGCTGTTAATTTTTCACAGTTTCAGACCTTCACAGTACATGTGATTGGCATCATTGGCTTTGTCAATATTACACCCACACTGCTGTTCCAGATCAGCTGATGTACATACAAACTATAATGTCCTTTTCCTTAAAGATCCTCCTTGAGTAATTTGTATGTGTGCATATAGAATTGCTGTTACTGTTAAATATGAGAAACGTTAAGTCATACTGAAAATGAGTCACTGTGTTAGTCATTTAAACTTCTACACTTTTTGTTAAGATTTTATTTACATAATGACAATATACTGGATGATATTTAAGCATTATTGTGGAAGTCAGTCTATTTCCACAGAACTAGAAATAATAATTTCTCTCTCATGGGACTGTTTGGTTGTAGTTACTGTTCGAAGTCTGATCTATACATAGATGATCATACCAATATAACTGTTGCAACTGAGGGAGTGACATTTAACCAAAATAGTCACGCCGGTGTATCCTGCCATGCAGATGCAGTTTTGTATGAGTGTATTGTTTTATGATGCTACTGTTATTCCCCTTCTTTAATTCTGGAATAAGCTTCAGTGATGTACAGCTTCTCTTTTAGCGGGATGCTGTGCTGTTTCCCTGACACTAACATAATTACAGCAGTCTGACTGCAACCTAGAGACAATCTTTGTATCCTTATTCCAGTTACAAACTGCTGTTGTCACACCATTATAGAAAATAAAGTCTTGTGGGAGCTTGAGGGGGATATAACCAGACATAACTGGGCCTCTTAAAAGTGATGATGCTCTTGTAATGTTTTTATTGGTTACATATCTGTCCAGGGTAATGGACATCCATTGCCAGTGTATTTACTTTTCATGTTTACCTTAAGGGTATTCTGGTGGGAAAACTCTAGTAAGACATAGTTATACTTGAGTCACCCTTGACCTTTCTTGACTCTAAGGGCCCAGGCTCAACTACTTTCTAAAAAATCTTGCTTCTCATGAAGTCTTTTATTAAGGTTCAAGTTAGATGGCTGGAAGTTTGAATTTGTCTGCTGTTTTCAAGCAGCAAGTTCTTTCTTACTACTTGTGCATTGCTTGTATATGACATCTGTATTGGGGACAGAACTTTTCACAAGAAAGAAATAAAAACTACTATATATGCTGATGCATTTAGTCATCTTCTCTGCAGTTTTTGAGGAAAGAATGAGTATCTACTGAGTAAAAAGGAAATGGTTAACATTTCCTGAAGGAAGAAATATAAAATGGGGCTTAAGTGTGGCTGCTCCAGGTACCTATAAATTAACATACAAGAGGACAATAAATTAAATGTGGATGGAAAATACCAATAGCCTGTTTGAATTCAAGGACTGGGAAAGTGATAAGGGTTTTTTCAAGAACTTATATCAAGCATACCATTTTTATTAGAAAGAATTACAATCCCAGTACAATATTTGCCAAGATTGTAACTTAGCCTTTCTTCTCTGGGAAAGGAGCCTTCATTTTCTGTATGTCTGCAAGTGTTACACGTGTTTACAAGGTTAATATTCTTGCAGCTGGAGTCTTTCCATGACTGAATTGTAATACAGCAGAAAAGTTCCCTAGGGGTCCTGGTTACCCCTTCAGAGGCTTCTTTGTGATCCCCTCTTCCCACTCTCCTGTACTGCAGAGTTTGGTACCCATGCTCCAGGAGATGAGGAAACCTTTAAGACTACTCTCAGTATTTTCAGATGAAATATTAGATTTAGTCTCACTTCTCTATCACCTTTGTATTAACTCTCTACCAAAGCAGCTACATATCAGCTTCAGTATTAATAGTATCTCCGAGAAGGCAATTTTGGCAGCTTTTTAGCACACTTAACAACGTCCTGGGTAGGTAAGCAAAGAGAAATTGATTTCAGTATGAAGTCTTGCAGGAATAAACTCACAACCTCTGTGCTCAACAACTTTTTCTAAATTGGTCCTTCCTTGAAACCAAATCATATGCGAATGCTTTTCAAATTAAAACCCCACAACTTTAAAACAAATCTACTTAGTTGACAGTGTTGGTGCATTCTATAATATGCATTCTTTTCTATCAAAATATGCTTTAAGCCTTCTGTGTAGAAGATACCATTTGCAAAGAAAACAGGAAGGAAAAAAAATGAAAGGTTGCTTTGTAATGTGCTATGGGGCAGTGTATTCACAAGGCAAAAAAGAAGAGAACAGCAACAGAAGATACCCCGCTTATTTTTTTCCAGTAGTACTTCACAATATGCTCTGTGTTTTCAGACAACAGTGGGAGCTGTCGCTAAAGTTGGAGGGAAATACTAGAGTGTTGCTCATTAAAATGTGGGCAACTGGGACACCAGCTGCAAATAACTTTTCAATAAAGGGAGGGTTTGATATTCAGTTTTCTGTGTGAGCTGATTTTATACCTTAATGAATTAAGAATATTAGAATATTCACATTGCATTTGTGTACGGAATTCAAATACTCTTATATAATTTACTTCAGCTCATCCAGAGAAAGTAAAATAGAAACTTACTGAGGAGAGTATACTGAGGCACTAAAATAAAGAAGAATGCTGGACATTACAATTTACTACCAAAAGAAAAGACACTGCATTAGTTAAAAAGACTACTTCATGTTATTTTCTAGAAGACCAGTTAACTGTGTCATTAGGATATTACATCCAATCAGGAAATGATCCTCTGAGAGACCTAACATCAGTGAAGAATTTCCTTATTGTTACTTTTTTCTTTTGTGTGGGAACCATGAATTTTTAAGCAAGTAACTATTTTCCTCCACATGGGAAGTGCTATAGCTGGTAGCTAGTTGCTAGCTAAGCACAATTTCACTATATGTCATTTGAAGAGGTACAAACAGTACAGTGGATTTTTTTGGTGTTGTTCTTAGAGATTGCCATGAGAGTCCCAGCAGCTTTTCCCATTATGACTATGTTGCTTATCCTTTATTCCCACAGATCTGCCTCGTACAAAAGGAATAACCTCAGTGCATTGCTCTTGGTCTTCCTCCTTTTCTGGGTTTTGTTTTAAGGAGCAAGTCAGTTTCTTCCATCACTTCAGCTTAACCTTCCACTTGAGGAGGTTGCAGTTTGTTTCTGGTTTTCTTTTTCTTGTTCATTTTGCTTTTGTCATTTGGGAAGGTAGGAGAATGCAGAAGGGTTGGTATAATAGCTGCTGCTGTGGCAGAGCAATGCAGCCTGTAACTGGTTGTCTTTATCTTTTATGCCTGTCTCGGTTTGAGGGGAAAAAACCAAAATGTTTACCCACAAGCAGGGGAGGGACCTCCTTCACGATAATCACACCACTCTTTATCAAATTTAAGAAAAGGAATTTTAATACAAGAAGGATAACTGATATATATATATCAGTGCAACCCACTTCCCCAACACCACAAGAGAAAGAAAAAAAAACAAACAACAACAAAAACCCAGCAGGTTTTCCTCCGGGAGGAAAGGTTATACTTAAGTGTCAATGTCACAGCCCGGCTGGCTGCAGAGTGAGTTTCAGTCCCTTTTCTGCCAGACAGACGAGCAGCGAGCTTTCAGATGGACTCCGTCTCTTCCCCCTGTGTTCCACGTCCAAGAAGCAGAAAAGTACGAGCAACCAGAAGCAAATCCAAGGCAGGCAGCAGCAGCAACGAAGTCAGAACCAGTCAGGGGCAGGCAGCAGCAGCAGCAACGCGGCCAGAAAAGCAGTCAGGGGTAGGCAGCAGCAGCCACGTGGCCAGAAAAGCAGTCCGGGCACAGCGGCAGCGAGACAGCCAGGAAAGCCCCAGCAGTAACCAGCAGGGCAGCCTGCCTCCTCTGAGCCCCCACTCCCGCGTTCCGCCAAGCCAAGACTGCAAAGAATATCCAAAAAAAAAACCAAAAGAGACAAACCTGCCCCCACCCAAGTGATCAACAGTTTACTTCTTTTGTTAACTGCTGGCCTGGGCAGTTAAGTGGCAGGGGAGAGAATTTACATAATAATCCCAAACTACAACAATGCCACATCTTTCAACTGGTGCATTTTTGAGTCAGAGAAAAGTTACTAACCTCAGAAACAAATGCATAGGTCCTTGCACTGAAAAGTGACCTCAGGTAGGAACGCAGAACTCAGTCAAGCACTGCAAATAGAAATGCCTTCATTTCTAATACCATCTTCTGAAATTCAACTCCAAAGTGCTGGATGCTTTTCTGGCAATGAAGTAAGGCTGGATAATCCATCCCCTCTTGTAAAATGTTAACTTGTTCATGTATTCAAAATATTTTTAATGTCCTCAGTCTTAGTTTCTGTCTTGGTTTGAGCCAGCAAACTGCCAACTCCCCAAAGTACAGAGAGAAAAGCCTTTTTCTGCCCGACAAAGAAAAGAAGAAGGAGGGAAAAAACCCTTCAAACTACGTTTATGCTAACACCACAAGTATTTTTACAGAAAGAAAGAGAAAATTAGAAGAAAAGTACAATACACGTTCACACAAGTTAGAAACAACAAGGAACAATTCCCCACTTCCTAACGAACACACAAATTCTACTATCTTAACTACAAATTACTTTAAAAGACTTAGTCCCCAGGGAGACAAACCCAAGCAGAAAGGAGAGAACCAGAACAACACATTTTACTTTCCTGTGATAACTGGCGAACCAGTGGTGGGCCTGGACCTCCCCATCCCCCCTGGGACAGCATCGTGTGTCCTCCCAAGAGGAAGGCTGAGAAGCGACTGCCTAAGCCACTCCTACCCAGGCTTTCATTCCTTTGGAGAATGATGTCGTAATATAGTATAGAATAAAATATTAGTGGCTAGAAACTGTCAGCTGTTAGCTCAGCCTAGCTCAAGTCAGCTGACAGCTCCAGGCCTACCCCTATATTTAAAGCCTAAATTTAGGGTCACTTAGGTAACCCTATAACAGTTTCCCATAAACCAGTGTATCAAATCTAATAGGCCTCTCCTGAAAATCCAGTAGAGTGTTTTTTACTGATATCAGCTGTGACCTGATCAGCAACTTCACAGAGAAACTGGATAATTCTGTGGATCCCTAAGTCGGAAAAGGCTCAAAACTCAGGCTCAAGAAATCCAGCTACAGCTGATTACAGTGGCTTATTAGGAAACTGCTCCCAGGAGAATACAGTGTCAGTTTCTTGATTCCATAAAGTTGTAGGTGTGCTTTCCTTCCCATGTCATACAATATAACCTACAGGATGGTAATTCCAATAAACTACCAAATGGAGAGAATCTGAACCAGTTTTCTGAAAGCACCAAAAAATATTTGTTCTACCCAACTAGATTAGATTAGATTGTTTTTAATAATGTTTGCATTGCTGTTGTTCACGCGTGAAGTTTGCCAGTGACACAAAGCTGGGAGGAGTGGCCAGTACTCCAAAGCATTGTGCAGCCCTTCAGAGGGACCTTGACAGATTAGAGAGATGGGCAGAGAGGTACTGTCTGAACTTCAGCAAAGGCAAATGCAGAGTTCTGCACCTGAGGAAGAATGATCCCATGCACCAGCACAGGCTGGGGCCTGACCTGCTGGAAAGCAGCTCTGCAGAAAAGGACCTGGGGGCCCTGGTGGACAACAAGCTGTCCATGAGCCAGCGGTGTGTCCTGGGGGCCAAGAAGACCACTGGTATCCTGGGGTACATTACGAAGAGCATTGACAGCAAGTTGAGGAACATGATCCTGCCCCTCTGCTGAACCCTGGTGAGGCTGCATCTGGAGTGCTGTGTCCACTTTGGGCTCCTCAGTATGAGAGAGACATGGAGCTCCTGGAGCAGGTCCAGCGAAGGGCTGCAAAGGTGCTGAGGGGACTGGAGCATCTGTCTTAGGAGGAAGGGCTGAGACTGCTGGCTCTGTTCAGCCTAGAGAAGACATGACCGAGGAGGGACCTCATCAATGTACATATCACTACCCTCTTGGCAGTCAGTGGATTTAGTGTATTGCCTGTTTTGCAGGTGGCACTGTAACACATCTCCTACCTCATCCTACATTTCACACAACAAGGAGCCAGTCTCCTCCTACTCCCCACTCTTTGTATCATTTCTTTAGGTGCTTCATACAGAAACCCTTGTTCACATATCAGGACATGGGTAATGCTGTAGTAATAGTAACTTTTAGGTGAATGAGATTTATCCAGCTGCTTCAATACCTGTATGGGTGTGTGAACATACCCAGAGAACTGGCCAACTGCTTTTTTGGTGGAGTTGCAACCAACAGTCCCCTAGTGACTCTGGCCATGCTGCTTGGTAAAGAATTCAACTTAATGTCATGCTGTGGTGTCATCATTTTCTGCTGTATTAATGGATCCTGACTGTATTTGGGGTTTTTAGTTTTGAAGTAGATCAGCTGAGTAGACTTTTTGATATAGAACATTTCAGTGCCATTGCAGTTCTACTTCACATGTTTATGACTAGATGCAGTCTAAGTGCATTATCCTGTGTGGTGAGATTGTACCAGTAGAGAACCAGAAACGGAATCCACAACAGGGCTTTCAAAGCTTGCAATTAAAACCTTATCATGATCAGCAAAGGCTCCTAATAATTGTCTGTTGGATGCAGAAGAAGCAAATGTTTTGACATACTATTGTTTCTAGGAAGGCCAGTGTCCTAGGTTTGTGTTCCAACTCTACTGTCTGTGGTATAGCAGTTCTGCTGTACATCCTGGCAACTAAGATGATATACCCTGAAAGTGACTTGATGTTACAGTTTGCTATTGTAGCACAGCTGTTACTATTTTGAAGACTTACGCTTCTTCAAATGCCGAGGCTAAAGAGTTACGCTAACCTGTATTAGTGGATAAAATGAATTTTGTGCTGAGTTTGTGTGATTAGATTGTAGCTTTTATAACACTAATGCACAGTTGGAAAAGCAGACAAGTATTTGGTTGTGCAAGCCCATTTTTAGGTTTAAAGCAGAAGGAACAAACTTGAAGCTGTAGTTTGGGAAAAATTGCTCTACATTCAGTTTAAAGATGTACATTTGTTTCAGGATTTGAAAGAGATAGTTGGCTGGCTGGAGATTTGTGAGCTGTGGCAAAGGTGGTAATAGTCTTAAGCCACTTTGGGACAGCTACCAAGAGACAGGCTATTTTCACTCTGAGAGTAGGAGGGAGTTAGCTGGCAAGGAAACATAGGAAGAAAAATGAGTTGTGCCATAAAACCAATCTCTCTTCTTAAAAATAAGATTTTTAGTATCCAGTAGAACTGTGAATTTTCATTCTAGGCTTCTTATTCAAAGGTCTTCCTTTGGAGGATCAGTTTTGAGACATCAGAAGTGGAACAACTCCCATACAAAATTGGCCCACTTGCAGCCAGGCATGTGTCCCTCATGGATCGCATGCCTCTCTTCTGCTGTACGTTGTGCCGCTATGGCTTCACCCACGCAGTTTGCCTGAAAGGACTCGATGATTACATGAGTTATATTAACCTTCTGGATCACTTTGTTGGGTTCCGAGGAGCTTGATGGTTTTCTGTTATCGAGGGTGGTATTGGGGGTGGATGGGTGATGTGCTGGCAGGGGTTGTGGTTGGTGCTCTGTGGTGATTGAGGTTTGTTTGGTGTGCTGGTCTGTGCAAATCATGCTTTTAATGATGAGTCAGAGGAAGTATTTTTGGAGACGATAAAAGTTTCTGCAAAAATACATGGTCATCTTGTGCAGATTATAATGGTAAAGTAATTTTTAATATGCAGTTTAAAGTAGGATGATGTGCGGCAACAAGAGGCCTCTCCTTGCTTATGAGGTTTGTTTCCTTGGACTAATGTAACTTTGCATGTGCTGCTGGGATTTCTCCTGAAGAGAAGCCATCCACGTCCTCAAAATGTGTCTTCCATGCTGAAGATTGATTGTATATTGACGGGGTGGATGCCTTAAGTGCTGTTTCTGGAACAGATAAGGCAGTGTCCAAGGGCTGTCTGAGCATACTTTGGGCAGGTCGTTGTTATGATTGCAGATGTAGCCATGTTAGTCTGTGGATTTTCTCAAGTATGGCAATTTGTAGGTTGTCTGCCATTTGTCGTTATACTTGGGAAGCTGATACCAACAAAGTGAAGTAAGAATAGCATCTCAGTTTGGATTCCTGTGCTATTATTAATGCTCTCTGCAGGTTTGGGCACACCATGCATGTTCTGTTTCTGCTTTTTTGTTCTGGTTAAACCAGTGATACATATCTAAAAAGCTTATTGTGCTGAAGACAAAGTGCTTAGTTTATGTTCATAAAGGAACATTTGAATGCTCAAAAGAAAATTCTCCAGATGAAAACCACTGAGTCATTGAACAGTGTTTTATTAAATAGAGGAGGGTTTTTAGTATCTTAATGTTCAGCACTGAGAATTATACAACCTTACTTATGAATGTCTATAAAATGTGTTTTGTAACAGATTGAATATGAGAAGAAGAAGAAAGAAGATGGGAAAAGAGCTCGAGCTGATAAACAACAAGTGCTGGACATGCTTTTTTCAGCCTTTGAGAAACATCAGTATTACAACATTAAAGACCTGGTGGACATAACCAAACAGCCTGTGGTATGTACTAGAAGTCTTGTGAATGCAACCATTTTCATTAGTTAGTATTGTGTCTATTTTATGTATCCAACAAATAGTTTAGTATATATTAGGCCCTTGAAACAGCCCTCTAAATATGTTTTACAATGTTCTGAAATCATCACGTTTTAAATTCACTATTGTAGGACAGCATAAGATACAAGTCATTGCTGTGAGTGTGCTTCTTCTTGACAGGGGTTGGTTAAATAACCTCAGTGATCACTTTCTTACTTAGGTTAGCTTTAATACCAAGAAGCAAATTCTGTAGTGCTCTCATGTCTCCTCTGCTACTTTTCTCACTGAAGCGTAGTTCTCTTGACAGTAGACAGCTTGTCTAAGTGTGTGGTTTGTCCTTCCTTCAGCTACTGAACTTCATCTTGGAAGAGCAGCAGGGGATGTTTTTTTTCTCTGGGTCTAGAAAACTGTATTTCATGGAATTAAATGCAGGTATTATCTATGTTAGGAGCTCAGGCATCGTGTCAGTGTGCCCAACATCACTGGATTGCCTTTACAAATACAGTAATTTTTAGATTAAGAGTTTAGATGGTTGATGTTTGGGATTTATTTTGGGGTTTTTTAAACACTGTTTTGATACACAAACAGGAAAAGCACAAAGACATCTGCTTTTATGATGGTTTTGTTGTTTTGCGGTGTCTACCAACCTCTTAATCTGTGAACCCTAACCTTCCAGTTCTTTCCTTTCTTCCCCTGTTCAAGCTTTCCTTGAGCAGATCAAGTGGGAGTGGAAGGGAGATGGTGACACATGAAGGATCTCTGGTGTTTTTGATGTTTTTCACTGATGACTTCAATATCTATGCTCAACCCAGCTGCAGATTTCAGAAAACATAAAGGGACTTAATTTTGTGTCTAAATGGAGCAAAAATGTCATAAGGGCTAAAGCAGAAGAAAGAACAGCAACAGCTGGATTATGTAAAAATACTCCTCTGTTAACAAAAGCTTACTAGTTTTGCTCACTTCAGATTTAGAATTAAGTCTATCTGTGTCAAAACATTTGTATAAGGTGCACAGTCTATTGGGATAGAAGCTGCACGAAGATGTTACCAATTCAAACCCATGCATGTTCACTGTTTTCCAGTACCTTGAAAGAGAACTAGTTGAATAATATATTTGTGTCTTCCGTTCATTTATCTCATGAGTCAGCTTCTTAGCTGTGTGGCAGGGAAGGTGTGAGGATCATGGGAGCAGAGGAGGAAGGAATAGGAGGAAGATATGGAGGAAGTGGCAAGACAATTTTAAGTCTGGAGGGTTTTTTTGGTTTGGTGGAGGGTTTTTTTTTTGCTTTTTTTGTTTGATTGGGCTTTTTTGTTTTAGTGGCTTTTTTTTTTGTAAGGGAGGTGTAGTAGTCACTGTCTGGATCATTTTGAATGTAAGCAAGTGCAGAGTTATCCCATCTAGCATGACGTCAGCTAGCAATAGTCACCCACAACTCACACTTAAGCCACTGGAGAACTTGAAGTTACAAATAAATAAGGGTATTTTTCCTACATAACAGTAAATGTAAATAGTAAATTCAACCCTTTCTACAGAATATGTTGCATGATACACAAGAAATTCCTGCTCTCATGAAATCAGAAAGCAAATCTGTTCTGAATGCAAATTAACTGTTATATCGGGGAAACTTGGGTTTATTTGTTTTTCATTTTAATGAAAAATAACAATTTGAATTGGTAGGCAAATCTCTTGCCACCTACCTGGATGTAAGTATTGAGTGCTCCCTGGAAATACTGCAGTAATTCTAGATTTGGGCTTCATGACTGAAAACATAATATGATTTTCTGTGAGCAATCCAATGTTTATGAAGAATGAAACCAGTATGGAACCAGTGGTCTAAGATGAACTGTATTTTTAAAAAAAATTACACTTTAGCTTTAAGTAATGATTATCTTAAATACAGTGGGGTTTGTGTTCCCCTCAAAGTTTCAGAAGGATTTTCAGAGCGTGGAAGTTAACTGCTCAGAAATTTTTATCTCATGATTCTGTAACAACATTTCACTTTTCATGGGAAAAAATGAAGAGCGAAGGTGGAACTGAGCAGAGGATCCCTTGAATGTACAAACAGATTACTTATAGATGAGCTTCTCTGTGTGTTAGAATTATGTGTATATAAACATACTGAATCTCTTTCTGAGAAAAAATTGTGGGCCCTTGATTAGCGCTCAGCAGGCTCTAAATTCAGTATTTGGCATCAGTGGGGGAAGTGTGGGGTTGCTATCAGAGCAGTGTGCTTCATGATGTGTAGGCCAGCCTGGTGCAGTGCAGACCCAGGCGGAGACTCCTGATTTCTAGACGGAGTGGTGATCCCACAGGAAAAATCCAAACAGCCTCTGAACTCACCTCATCAAGCCACAGTATAGCACAGCAGGATTATCTCAGATTCGTAATTGTCTGAAAACTCCAACAGTTCAGTGTTGGCTCTGCACACACAGTGATTTCTCAGGGCTAATGTTCTCAGCTGCCCTCCCTAAAGCCCTGCTGCCTGGTTTCCCCCTGCAGCAAAGATGGCAAACAGGAATATGTTGCAAATCCTCAGTTGCTGCAGTTCACAGTTCCAGCTTGAAGTGCCCTTACTTGTGGCACAGACCTTACCTTGCTATTCAGTTTAAGTTGGTTTTGTTACATTTTGTTATGCTGTGGAGTCAAAACTCATGGAAGTTTTGCCCTAGGAGAAGCAGCCTGGGGAGTTGGTCTGAAAACTAGCTGAAACTAAAAGTAACTTTGGCATAGCTGGGTGGATGGTTTGGGGTGAGCGAGCTGCCGGGAGCTGTGAAACATGCAGCCACAGTGGTTTTGTTCTGCCTGAGCCCAGCAGCATCGTCACACCTCGTGACCCAGCTTCCTAAATACACACCTGTCAGCCCAGGAACTTCATGGGACTAAGTGCAATTATAGGGACTGTTTTCCAATTCTCTATCCATGTGGTCTAGAGCAGCATTTAATCTTGCAGCCAAATGTTCCTCCCAGACACTCTGCCATGTTTTGAAGTGTCTGTCAGTAGCAATACTGAAAGCTACGTAGTGTGCAAGCACAGGGATTGCAAACAAAGCAGTGAATATGCAGGTATACACATCTACACATACCCATGTAGAAATCGCTTTCTCACCTGCTTTCAGCACCTGCTTAAAAAGCGAGTGGCGCAAATACAGTGTCGTCCTACAAAAACGTTTGTGCGCTGGTTGCTGTCATAGTGAGTGCGTTTTTCCTGAGTCTGGCATAATGACGGCATCGGCATCCCTGCAATAGACAAGATGCAGAGAGCTGTGCGAAGGGATGTACAGCGATCCGCTCCTGCCATCTACTGGGGGATTTTCGTCCTGCACCCTAGTAGGGCGAGGAGCCATCCCTGCAGTGCAAAATGCTCACAACTCCAGTGCCCAACCACTCTGCTCCAAGAAGAAACCCTAAGAAATCAGTTCATATGTGCAGTCTGCTACAGTCACCTTTCTTACTTGTTGGACAAACCCCCCTCGTTGCTCTGAGATAGGATTTTAAGAATAATTTTGCTACAGGAGTGGAAATTAAGTGTCGTCACCAGTGGGATCTGGGTTTTTATATTGCTTTGTATATTTTTGATGTGTATGTATGGCCAGACGTCATGAATGCAGATTTGGGCAGGGCTCTCCCCACGTGTGTGTGCCCTTCCAGCCTGCGCAGGGGATTTTTTAGGTGAGGCACAGCGTGCACAGAACTGGCCCCACCATTTCAGTCCTGAGGTCCATCTGCCATGGCTGAGCGAGCTTGGACAGTGACAGTGAAGTCCTTGGGACTGTCACAGCACCCGGTACTAACCGGGGCTGACACTGCTGAGCTTCCGAGATGTGACGGGATGGGATGGCAGGGAGGCATTGAACTGCCAGGGGACGGTCCCCACTGAGACTCGAACTCCTCAGGTCCTTGGGATTCAGAGTCCAGAGTGCTCTCCTTTACACCATGGGACCGCCCCTTTTTTGATGTGTACCTGGAGAGTAATGATTGGTTTCTTTGAAAGAGACATTTTTAGTGACTGCAAACATACTTTTTATTTATGTATTTCACAGCTTTTCCATTTAATAAAAGGGGGAAGAGTGTTAGAAACAGATTGGGCCATCAGCTTTTCTTTTTCTTTTATGTCCTCAACAAATTATTTGCTGGTTTTAATGAGTTGGAGTATGTTGATGTTTGCAGTTAGTGGAACTCTAGATGCAAAAAGTACAAGGCTTTCAATAACTCCAGTACAATATATGCACTCCAAGAGGATGAAATTGCTCAAACTAAAGTAATTGTGAATTTACTGTGGGGATTCTTAAACTGTGGTCTGTGGTTGCCATGGCATTCCATTCACTTCAGTCCCGATTAATATTTAAACAAACAAGCAGGCAAATGGCTTTTAAGCAAATTACTGGTGTATATTATAAAGAGTAAAGCAGGGCAATATTAGTGAGCTGTATGTTCTCAAAGGTTATGCTACTGGTATCATAGCTTTACCTGTTCTGATTTTTTTTTCTTTCTCTTCCAAGCCTAAATATTTTAATGTATTAGAAAATCCTCTGGCATCTACTCAGCTCTCCTTTAAAAATGAGGACATAATAAAATGTTTATTGGGGCTTTGATGGAGTCAGAATAAGGCAAGAGGTTTCAAGATAATCCCAGTCCAAGCAGGAAGACTAAGTGCTTTTAGCTCAAGGGGAGGAATTCCAGCAGGAGGATGTGCGAGATAACCTCACTATCACCTTCCCAGGAAGTGCTGGCAGCTTCATTTCGGCAGCCCGTGGAGTATCCATCCCGTTAGTACTTGCCTCTCCCAGGGAGCCGTCACTCCTGGGCTCGGGTGCTCGCTGCTGCATCCCTGGGGCTTGCAGCGAGGGTTCCACCTGCGCTGCTCTGATCCCAGTTGGTGCCTGAGAGCTGAAGTCTATCACAGAGGGGTAATCGCACCCCGGAGCGCCCATCAGCCAGCCTGGCTCTCCACCCCTTGTGAACTGAGTCAGCGCAATTGAGCAGATGGGTAGGAACCCTGGCAAGTGCCTGCCTGTGTAATAGGAATTTTTGTTTCTTTTTAGATATACTTGAAAGAAATTTTGAGAGAAATAGGCATCTACAATGTGAAGGGGACCCACAAAAACACATGGGAGCTGAAGCCGGAATACAGACATTACCAAGGAGAAGAAAAGAGTGATTAACAAAAGCAAGAGAGAATTGGAAGTGATTGCACTGAGGGAACTGTGGTGGCTCTACAGACAGGACTGAGCACAGTGCAATTCTGCAAGGATAAGGATATATTAAACCAGCTGATACTTTGTAATTTTCTGTAGCCCTTTTCCCAAGGATTATTTCTTGTATGTTTCTATAAGTGCTTTGCCTTTTGACAGAAAAAATGTCTATAGAATAAACTTGTATTAGATTTATCTTTTGGAGGAAATCTTTTGAGTTTTACTTTCTTATCATAACTTTGCGGATTTTCCAAACCTCAATGACTTTGAAGGAAAACATGCCCTAGAGGAACCTAGAACTTCGTGGGGTTGCATTTCAGTGTCACAAGGTTAATACCCTCAGTTCTGCTGGGATCTGTCAGGGCTTCATCTGGAAGGCTGCAAAAGTAGACAAACCTTTGTGCAGTGTTTGGGTGGAATGGACGTGATGCTCCTTTTGAGATCAGGCTTTAGGAAAAACATCCACAACCATGGTGCTCATTACAGTCCTTAGACTCTGTGGGAACAAGTCAACAGTTAAAAACCTGTGAAGTGAAGACTGTTTGGTACACAGGTCAGTGGGAAGAGAACAGTCCCCTCCAGGTGATTACTGAGAAAAAATTGAAATATCACTTAGGTACAGCAAGGAGTAATTTTATCTTTTGTTTTGTTTTTATGCTGATACCTATGTCTTGTTCATATCAATAAAAAACATTATTTTAATTTGCACCATGCAATGTTCTACATTACTGACTGAACACATGATTTAGGTGGTGTAGGTCTGAAGAGTTTTTTCAAACCAAGGTTTTATTACTGGCTTTGCCATTTAGTTCCTCTGTGTTTTGGGAAAGATTGCTGAATTTATCTGTGTCTCTGTCCCCCCATATTTGTAATGCACATTGCAAGGGTTGTCTGTTCAACATCCTTTTGTGAGGGAACAGGGGAGGGAACTATTTAATTATATTCTCAGAGCTTTTATGTTAAAGAAAGAGCAAAGAACACAGAGTGGACAGAACCTCATGAATAAGTGAAGCAGGTGAGGTTTGATAGCACAGCTTTCACACTCCCTCAGGTCCTTCAGATGTGCATCATTTCTGCCCACTCTAATGAAATTAGGTCTGTGTGAAAAGCAAACATTACATTATTGGTCCAGTTGGAAGCAGGGAAGGACTTGGAGGGGTGTCAAATGCCTTTGGAGGTTTGTAAAAGAACTCTGACCCCTCATGTCACACAATTTTGCTTATTCATTTTTTCTAGAATTGTTTGTGTAGATATCTGTACAGATATACTTCCTACTGGTGCCCAGCTCCCTGTGGCATGAAGTGTTCTGTTCCTAGGAGGCCGAGAGTTCTGAAGAGCATATCACATTCCAGAGATGTATGTGTGCTTTCATAAATATTGCCATTGACTTGTGTCTCCTCAGGCTCTACAAGCAGGACCCAGCTTGCTCTCAGTTGCAGGAGACATCTGAGAATGCTGAGGAACCCAGGGAGCCAGCCTTTTTGTCTTGCTGTGGTACATGATGTGCTCCCTGGCAGCAGCCAGAGCCTGCACACATTGCTGTCCTTACTGGGCTGTGCAAGTCCTCTGTGGGCCTGTGTTCAGATGTGTAGGATGAGAGCTCTTGCTTTTCATGAGCTGAGCTCCTCTGTTGGATTCGTGGCCTGTTTTAGCAACTGAAGTACTTAGCAAGTCTAGGTCAGCTTTTCCTTTGTGTTACTCCTCAGATGATCCTCTAAAACCGTGCAGGGGGATGCCATGCAATTCTGATGCTGTAGTGGTCTAATTCATTGCCACTGGTAAAAATGACAGCACCATTTCACAGAGAAAATATTACCTTTAATGGGATACCCGGCAGGATTAGCTTAGTGGGGAAGTGTTTTTATCTGCCTGTATTTTTGGTTTTATATACGCTGCTTCAGTTTGTCTTCAGTTGAGAAGGTCATAGTGTGAAATGCCAGATCTAAGTAAAGGAGGGATTTTATTGATCTGCAGAGTGCTTTTGGACAGGGTAAATAATCTCTGCTCAGGTGTAATGGAACATGTACAGAGCTTTTTAGGGGGTTTTATGAAAGATTGATTTTTTTATGGGTATCATTAAAAACATGGAGAGTGATAAGAAGCAATGGAGTTTCCAACTAATGAGCAACAGAAGGGGTGAGGAATGCTGCGGTGCACTGGCTTGCAGCCTTCTGTGGAATAGCATCAGCTATAAATGAGGAACAGGACAGTGAGGAAACACCATTTCAAAAATGGAACTAGGAAATACTATGCCAGGGTAAACTAAGAAAAGATAACCAGTGATCAGTCCAGAAGCCAGGCAGCTTGAGAAGCACTTTTTTGCCTCCTTCCTCTGTGATTTTGAAAGCTTTCTAGCATGCTAGGGTGCAGTTGGAATTTTAGCTGCAACAAAAAGCGGCATGAGTGAAGGGAACAATGAGCCCACAGGGATGCTGATGTAGAGCATTAAAAATGTGCTGTACATTCAAGGACTCTGCTGGCTCCTGCCTGGTGGGAACGGATGGTAAAGATGGAGTTTTTAGGTGCCTTTGGCATGTCATCATCCAGCCTGCAGCCAAGCCATGGGATCTTGCAGCACAAACTGTCCTGGAGACAGAAGCAGCAGGATAAACACACTGCTGTGGGCCCCATATTCCCACTTTAGCAGTAACCCAGGGCACTGTAGGACTGGTCTAACTTCATGCGACACTGTGATAATGACTGAACATTTGGGACAACCTCATTTGGATCCACTAGTTAATAACCAGCAAAAGCTCTCCAGCTCTGCTCACTTGTTCTGAAAGAAGACCTTATGCAAGTGGTGTTAGCATGATTGCCATCTGCCAGAAGAGAGGAGGAGGCTTGTAGGCATTCAGGTCTGATTCCCTAGCCCCCACATTTGGATTAATTTAAACTCTGGACTCACAGCAGAGACAAACACCGATTCCCTGCTGGGCTTTCCATGTGCTGCTGCCTGCTCACTGCTGAACTCTGCTCATGCAGATGTCCTTGAATATAAGTGGTCAAAACACTGGTCAACAAGCTGGTCCCATAGGCACAAGCAGAAGTATCAATGTGCAAAATGCCATTAAATGAGATTAAAAATGTGTCTACTCTCTCGCATTATTTCTCCCAAATGACTAGTTTGGAGTCATTGGACATTTTATCCTCAGTAAGCCCAGGCAGTACCAGCCTGGACCTGAGCTGACATAAGATGATGGTAATGCAGCCACCCCATTAGGGTGCCAGGGGGATAGGAGGGAACAAGAAGGCAAGTTACTGGAGGCTGCCACTGCAAACTAGGAGGGGCATGGGTTTGAACCCAGCATGGGACAGGCTGGTCCCTGTGCTCCTGTGCTCCTCTCCTGTCAACCCACAGCTCTGCCTGCCTCATCCTCTGCCTGCAGCCAGCCACGAGGCTGCTGGGGGGACAGCCTGGTGGGCTGTTAGGGTTGCATGAGGAATGGGAGCAAAAAGCACCACGAATATTGGCTTTGAGCTGGCAGAAAGTCATATAAGACCTCTGCTGCTGACACATCTTTGACACAGAGCTCCAAGTGGGATCAGAGCTCACTAGCTACTGTGATCACAGTGGATGTTCCCTAAAAGTTGCCCATACTTTGAGTCAATTATGTATTGCCTTCAGCTGCTTCAAGTTGGCTCCAGCTGAACATACCTCTTACATGTCAGCTATGCCCTTCTCATTCACATGTCCCTGTCACCAGGATGGCATTTTCATCAGTCAGGTTTTTTATGGACATCTGTTTTTTTATGGACTCCTAACAAATTTTTCTCACTAAAGATGTATAAGCGCTGAGCCATTGCTCCAGTCTCACCTGAAAGACAGTTCTGCATCTTGAGCCCTTCAAAGAGCTGTGGCTGGGTACAACCTGCACCTTTTCTCATACCAGTGGTAGGACTGAGGGACTCTTCTTGGCTTTCCTCATCAAGGCTGTGTGACTCTCAGGCTCCAGGGCCAGCCTTTCTCAGGAAGTGTTCAATTATTCACACAAAGAGGACAAATCCCAACACAAAAGAAAAAAGGCACCTGTAAGCCAGAAGGGTCAATGAATGCAGGTGCCATGGAGCCTCCTTTCAGGTGACCACACCTATGGCTTGTGTGATGAGTAAGGGTCAAGCACTTAACAGTGGAGACCCTGTTTTCCTGTCCACCTTAGCAAACCTCAGCACAAGGAACTGCTTGGGGCTGGTTTTAGAAGCACCTCAGCCAAAATGTATTCCTTGGAGAAGGAATGCACCCCCAAGAGGACTTTCTGCTCCCGATGGTGTTACACAGGTGTTTAGGCTTTTGCAGGCACTATGTTTGCAGCTACAGGCAAACAAACAGCAGAAGCTGTAGTGGTTGATTTTCAATCTTGAAAGAAAGAGAACTGTTTCTTTTCCGCTTTACTCCATTAACTAGTTTTACCTCTGGAGCTTGTTCTTGAGATGGGACCCGTGCAATTCCAGGAGGCAGGGAAGGTTTTCAGCTGCTCTAAGACAGATAACCAAGTACTGAGCACCAGAGGAACAGGCAAGGGCAAAGGCTTGATTAAAAGCGACAAACGAAATGATGGAGAGTCCTTCAGCAGCCTCCTGGGCCTATGCCTGCACCTGCCCAGCTGCTCCCAGCAGTCTGTGGTGGAAGGGTTGATAGCACTGGGAGAGGGAAATGAGACAAACCTGCCAGAAGCTTCAAACCTCTAATTTTTTTTTTTTTCCCTGAGACTCACATAAAGCCCAGCATAGATTCCCAAAAAGCCTGCTTCTGGCAGCTGGCCAGACCCAGCTTTGGGAAGAAGCTATTTATACTCCAGCAATGGGAGAAACTGCCAGCAGCATGGGCTGTATCCAGACTCCACCAGTCCAAATACCCCCAGCCACAAGATTTTCCCCTTGCACATCCTTCCCGCAGTGAGGTGGCCATGAACATGAAACCTTTCTACTTGTGGGCAGCTACTATATTGCTCGTTTGGACTAAAAATCAAATGGGTTTATGGGGGTCAAAGCACTCTCAGACCCATGACAGGTGAAGTAGATGGCACATGCTGCCAGGAGGTGGCTGCCAGGCTGGGGCAGCTGAAGCCAACAGGTGAAGGGTTGCACTGACTTCCTGAAAGCCCTTTGCGGGCAGCAAGAAGAAGCACCAGCAGCTTCAGGCAGTTCTATGGCTGCAGCCTACAGCAAACATTCAGTTGCAGTGGCAGCAAAATTATCCCTCTCTGCCTCAACTGGAGAGGCTGAGGGTGCCTGGCTCAGACAGAGCTATCGATAGAGGAGATAAACCTCAGCTCTCAAACCAGACTATTCCAGCAGCAAGTGAGGCTTTGCTAGATGAGCACCCACAGTGAGCGTGGAGGGAGCATCCAGCTTTACAGGGCCATTTCTCCACTAGTCTGTACAAAGAATTTGAGAAGCTAATCTTTAAAACCTTTCTGGACATCTACTTTTATGGACATTCCTTATTTAAAAAAAACTTAAATAGCTTCACTGCTTTGGCAGGGCTGCCAGCATGCCCACATCTTGCTGAGGGTAGGAAGAAGGAGGGCTGCTCTCTGAAGTGCCAGCAGTGCCTGCTCTTGCTGCTGGCCACAGATGGTGAGGTGAATCCCAGCTGTTAGCTCCCAGGGTAAAGGGAGGGCTGCAGAGAAATGGTTGCTCAGCATTTTTACCGCCATCCAGCTGCTGCCTCTGGCAAGCTGGCATCACACAACCAAAATAGTTTTAAAAAAGCCTCCAAGGGTGTTTGGCTCATTTATACCTGAAGTGGAAGGTGATGAATGCAGCTCTAATGGATCTAAGTACCCAGTAGCAATGGCACATCCTCAGCATGCTGTGCACTCCTGCAGAACACACTTGAAGGGTTGCCAGCATTTGCTGGCACTCAAAAAAAGCTCCCTCAGGTCACCAGCCCTGGCCACAGCCACTTGGCTGCAACCTTTGCACAACAGCTTCCAGCCGCAGCTTCAACCAAAAGGCAGCCAAGACATAGGGGCTGCAAACCAGCATGGTTGTGCTCTTGGCAGTGGATTTTGTACTGTTTATGGCAAAAACTTTCAGGCGTGGCTAGGGGTTTTCTTTCCTCCTACGAAGACATTTTTCTCTGAGCTCAATGAATATTAATGGTGTTTAACTCCTGGTCTCCCACTGTGGGCTAACAGCAACAGAGATTTTCTGGCTGGCTGATCCAGGGCTAAACATACCAGCTTACAATGGCAGCCACATCCCAGGGAGTGGCTACAGACATGAAGAGTAGATGGAGGTTCACAGGAGCAGAGGGAGGTGTCTTGTCTGCTCCAAGTCAGCTGCAGTGTGCGGAGACAGCATAAGTATCTTAATGCAGATGCTATTGTTCTTAAATAAAAGCATCCTCCCCTAAAGGGCTGTCACTGAAAACACTGCCAGGACTGCAGCAGGCTGGCCTCTGCCAGCTCAGCAGCCAGAGACTTGCTAAGGGAAGAAAAATTGCAGCTTTTAAATTTTTTTGCTGCATATTTTTTTCAAACTAGTCTAATTTTACTTCTCTGGCAACAACCATGTCCTAAGCTTATGGTAATTCCCTCCTGGCCATGAGCTAAACAAAGTTAAAAAAAAATCCACAATAAAAGCCCCCCAAACCTGTGTTTCCTACATACTTACATTTAAAATTTTCCCTTTGCAGGTTTCTACCTCCTTGTGCCAAAAGTGAGGGCTTCACAAGGCTCCAGGACCATCACTCACTTGGGCTTTGGCATCCGGCCCATGCTGAGTGGGCAAAGCCAAGGGACAGAGTGGGGCTGGCTTGGCTGGGTATTCAGGAAGGGGCAATGGGGACACCAGTGCCTCTCCCAGCACACCAGAAGTTCCCTCCACTGCATGAACATCCCCAAGTCTGCTGCACCCTTTCTCTCAAAGTAGGCAACCAAGGAACAAGTTGCTGTAGCAGCATATGGACATTAACATCACTGTGACTGGCTCATGGGAAATGGGCTTTTTTGTTTGCTTTCAGAGGGCAAAAACAGAGTGGGTTTGTAGATTGAGCAGCAAAACTACGAGACAAAAAGTAGGCACTGAAGGGGAACAGTAAGGAGGGAGGGCAAAACTTCACGGGAATCATGGGACAGGTGCCAAGCACAGCAACTGCTTCCTCCAGCCCCAAGGCATCACTCCCTTAACCACAGAAGTGCGAAACTGAAAAGGCAGGGGCTTTTTCCCCTTCATGAGAAATCAGGCTTTGCTCCCCTGTCAGCATCCAGCTCAGAGTGGGTGTAGACTTGAGCCTGCAGGGGAAAAGTTTCTACCCTGCTGCCTAAACTACTCCACACAAGGCTCAGGGAAAAAGCTATTTGGATCCTTACAGTTCCACAGCCCTTCCAGCGACTGAAAATATCTTTCCAGGAATGTAAGATACAAGCCTGATAAACACACGTTCTAAAACAAGATGGGGATAGATTTTAATACTGTCCTTCAGTTCAGGCTTGTGTTTAAGCAGCACCAGGATCATTTGTTGTCACTGGGGATTTTTATAAATTTAATAGCTCTAAGGCTGTTGTGCAAAGTACAAAGTTTGTATTCCCAAATCACTTCAGCTTTTCAGTTCCAGGAGAGAACTGCTTGAAGATGGGCCAGAAGAGGAACTGGGTTATGAGGAAATATGCTGACTTCCTTTCCAACTCAGAGTTGCGTCACGGACCATTGACAAGTGCATTTACCAGCCACGGACCTCCCACTTAACAGCAAGCAGTGACGCCCAGCGCAAGGAGCTGGGTCACAACTCTCCCTCCCCCTGCCCACAGCAGGGAGCTACAGCACTGTGGCTGACAGCTGCTTGTTGCTGCCACAATCCTTCCCTGCCATTGTGGTTTAACCTCTCCTCACTGGTGTCTGATAGATTTGACAATGCAGAGCAGCAAGATTTGCCCATTTACCTGGGAAACTGAAGGCAGCAGTGCATTAGTGAGAAGTGCAGTGAGTGCAACAATTAGCAAAAACACTCCTCTTGCAGCTCACTGAAGGAAAACAGACCATAACCAAGTCCTCCATCTCCAGAGCCTTTGAACTGACACTTCCTTACAGCAGGCTGGAAGGAGACTTCCTATCAGAGACTCTACTATGCAGAAAAGCATGAGACTGCTCAGAGCACAGCACCCCCTCGTTAGGCATGTTTGCACACACCAATTAAATATCCCAATTAGCCTGGAGTACAGACAGGATGTCACACAATTTGCCATTCAACCCAACAGCAAGGCTGTGCTCGTAGTTTGAAGCACCTGCTTTTCAAAGCAGCACCTCATCTGTACACAGATGCCACGTGGCAAATTGATCCAGGTTGGTGCCCAGGGCTCCCAGCCTTGGCATAACTAGCCAGGCAGGGGGAGGAGCCATCTCCACTCCCACGTATCAGCTCCACAACTGGAAATGGGAGCCAGGGCTTTAGGGGCCACACAATCACACCAGCACTGCCCTGCCCACACTAACTTCAGCTCAACTGAGAAGCAAAAGTCTCAGCTAAGCACCCGTTTCCTCCTCCTTTCCTTTAATGCTCCCAGTTTTTAACAAAGATGCCACAGGAAATGCGAGATAACATCCTCACCCAGCCCCATTCAACAAATCTTCTGCAAGGAAAGCAAGAGTTGGCTCACAGGGATTTTATCCAGGCTTTGAACCTGACTCTCTGCCTTTCAGCCCCATTGAGTGAAGGCAGGTTACACCAAAATTGTATGTCATCCAGAAGCTCAGCTAGCCCAAGATCCTTTCTTGGGAAAGTTTAAAAAAAAGTAAAAGTACATGAAGTTCACACAGAACTAAAAAAAGGTGTATTTAACTAGACAGGAACTTCAGAGATAACTAGGGCACACTCCACTCCCTCCTCCAGTCTCTCACTCCTCCCAGCCTGCTGCCACATCTATCTCACCCCTGCAGAAACCTACTTCCACCTCCACCCTCCAGTACCAGGGGCCAAAAACTGACACATGAGAGATGTGAAAACTCTGAAGGAGATCAACAGCTGGTGAGTGGGCCATGCCCTCCCTTTTCAGGCACCTAAACCTCCTATGCCTCTGGCATCACTGCAGCAGGAAAAAAGTTAATGATTTGCAGTCCAAGGCAACATTCCCGGTCAGGTACAGTCAGCAGTGACAGCCAGCTGGAGCTGTGAAGGCACTTGTGTTCCTTTATTCAATCCAAACTGCCACGAGGTCAGACAGGTAGAAAGTGCAAGGAACCTGTTACTGTTGCATCTCAGAAAGACCCAGAGAAGCAACGGCCATTTGCTCCAGGTCTGTCAAACAGATGCATTTCCTAACAAGGAACAGAGCAGGAACAATGTAAGTCATAAGCACAGACATGCACTCGGTTTGCAGGAAGTCTAGGGCTGGACTAGGCCGTTCCAGCAGCTCTAACAGGTCAAGCACAGAAAACCTCCAAATCCTGCAACTTGACAGAGTTCTAGTCAACATGCTACTCAATAGCTGTCAAATACAAAGAGAGCTAGTACCACAGCCAGGCTGTTTGGAAAACCTAGTCATTTCACCCTCTCCCCACAATGTTTGCCATACCTGGACTCAGAGTGCTAGTGTTGAAGCTCCTGCTCCAGTCACCCTCCTACCTTGATCTTGGAGCTGTGCTAGAACTAAGGACTAACTCCAGTATTCTTGTCTGACAAAGGTCTGCCAGCACTCAGCTTTAGTAGGACATATTTCATTCTGGAATTTTATTATTACTCATTTCTTATCTTTTCCAGTGCTAAGTCTGTGAAACCACAAAAGATGAAGGTGATCCATTCCATGATGACATTTCTTGGACTTTGCCTTATTGACCTCAGCGCCACAGACAAACTGTGTGAAAGCTGTCTGGAAACAGTCCAGTTGTAGCACACTAGCACCAGGCTACGCTACTGACCGTACCAAATCCTTGATGCATCCTCTCGTGTGTCACCTTAAGAAATACATCAGACATCACCTAGAATGGGTTTAAATGAGTTTTATTTTAGACAACCTACATGAGAGATGTTTTTTCGTTTTTCAAAACAATGCCTCCACTCCAAATCAGGGTCAAAATAAGTGAATAAAGCTCAAGATGACATCAGTCCAGTTGTTAGACATCGCTGGTTCCTGGTGTTGTGCCGATGAAGAAACAGCAGCCAGCTATGAAGACAAGTGATCCAAAACCATACTGTTTGATTTGTTACTGAAACAAGAGTAGCAAGTGTTAGATGAAGGTCATGACAGTCACAGTAAGTTTCTTATTTCTGTATTCCCTAATTCAATCTGGGCTGCCACAGTCAGGCAGGCAGAAAGCGCAAGGAAATTGTTTTTGCATCTTAGTGCAAACCAGAGAGCAACAGGAAAAGTGCCCGCGGTCTATCAGAGGATGCTGATCATGTTTACAGTCATACAGATCAACTGGCACCAATCAGCTGCTTAGAAAGCTGGACAAAATACTCATACCCTTTTTGCTTGACACACCACAGTTCCCATTTCCTCTTAACTAAGAGCACATCTAAAGAACTACCAAAGTTTACGATCTATGTGTTGTCTCTTAAAACTGGAACACCTTGTCAATATTCTTTCACTCCATCTTGAAGTAGATGGATTTACCAAAATTGCACATCCAAAAGGTGTGCCCCTGTAGAGAAGATGCACACAAGCTTCTGTTCTGAGGAGGTGCCTTCCAGGTGATCACCTGTTCCAGGGCCCAGGAGAGACATCGCCCCTCGATCAGGCTGCAGGAGGTGCCATGTCCATTTTGGCCATAAAGCATTCCTTAGTTGGCCTACTGCTCCACACTAGAAGCTGGCTCATCTTTACATGACTTGCATACCAGAAAATTTCTAAAAGGCTTTACAGATAAATATAGCTGGCTATAAACAGACTTCCTAAGTCCACAATGACTGGGCAAAGCAATTGGTGATCCCACACTGCAGTGAATTCCACAGCTCTCCAAATAAGCAAAAGAACACAAGTGTTGCGATCCAAATACTGTTTTGTTGAAACACATTCCAATACAGAGAAGCATCAGCAGACCATGGGAGCTATCCTGAGCTCAGGTAGTTGGAGGTTCCAGAGAAAGTAAGGTTAAGTATTCTGTCAAGCATTACTGAGTTCCAAAATTTAGGGCAATATTTAAACTGACAGTTCTTGCATAAAAAATAAGGGCATCAGTTTAAGTGAAATAAGATGGAATGTCACCATGAAAGGTACTTCACAATTAAACCCCACCAGAGGGATCTGAACTACAGAGCACACTGACTTTTATCTAATAGTTTAAAACCATTCCAAATCACACAGATCTCACTAGGGCAATTCCTTCTGCATTTCTTAGCCATTAAGTCACCATGAATCATTGCAGTGACACTACATCCCCTTTGAGTGCAAGTGAATAGCATTCAAGGGAAGTTTCAGGCACTTTGCATAATATGAAGCAACAAATAGGCTGTACTTACACAAACTTCTGAGTCTTTAAACTGGCAGCTACTGTTCAACTTACACAGGGATGCAATGGAACAAGTGCTGCATTGAAGGAGCTCACCATTCAGTCAGGCACATTCATCCAACTTGGGTAAGTACTTACACATTTCTCGATTTCTAAGCCGTCCTTAAAGAAAATCATATATGGGGTTACACCATCCTCACGGAAATCCAGGAGAGCCACCATACCATCTGGATTCATGTTCTCTCCTACAAAGAACTTCAGAGCAATGTGTTACTGAGACATTGTATCAGTTGTTACCAGGAGAAAATGCATTTTTATACAAAAGCAATACAAAGTCACCATGTTCACTTTTTAAGTCTCCCTGACCAGCTGCAGGGATTTTGCTCTCCACAGCTTGTCCATCTTAGTACCACAGAAGGGAACGGATTCCATCCAGAGAGACCTCAAACTGCGTAAGAAGTGGGCCCATGGGAACCTCATGAAGTTCAACAAGATCAAGTACAAGGTCCTACACCCAGGTCAGGGTGATCCCAAGCACAAATACAGACTGGGCAGAGAAGGACTGACAGCAGCACTGGGGAGAAAACCCTGGGGTACCGGTTGACAGAAAGCTCAACATGATTCAGCAATATGTACTCACAGCTCAGAAAGCCAACTGTACCCTGGGCTGCACCAAAAGGAGTGTGGACAGCAGGCAGAGGGAGGTGGCTCTGCCTCTGTGCTCTCTTCTGGTGAGACCCCACCTGAAGCTGGGACCCCAAGGTAAGAACGTGGACTTCTTGGAGCAAATCTAGGAGGGCCACAAACATGATTACAGGGCTGGAGCACCTCTCCTATGAAGACAAGCTGAGAGAGTTGGGCTGTTCAGCCTGGAGAAGAGAGTGCTCCAGAAGACCTTACAGCAGCCTTCCAGTGCCTAAAGAGGACTACAAGAAGTCTGGACAGGGACTTTTACAAGGGCACATTGCCATAGGACAAGGGGAAGTGGCTTTAAACTGAAAAAGAGCAGATTTAGATTATATATTAGGAAGAAATTCTTAACTGTGAGGGTGGGAGGCACTAGCCCAGGCTGTCCAGAGAAGCTGTGGATACCCTATCTCTGGAAATGTTCAAGGCCAGGTTGAAAGGAGCCCTGAGCTACCTTATCTAGTGGGAGGTGTTACTGCTCATGTCAGAGGGATTGGAATTAGATGATCCTTTCAAACCCAAACCATTCTGTGATTCTATAATTTTACCACACTGCTATCAACAGTGTAAGACACAGCAAGGGGCAAAGTGATCCACCTTTCCAGTCTTTTAGCTCCATAGTGCCTAAATCACAGTAACAACAAACGTAGCACTACAAGTTGAAATGAGATCCCCAAACACACTTAACACCCTTTCACAGTTTCTCCTCCCCAACTCTCAGGGTTGCCAATACTCTTGGTTAGACATCCTCAGAGCAGGAGCACTCAAAATCCTCAACAAGCCAGTTCAGCAGGTGAATCAGACTGTAATATTACAATACTACTCTAAGGAGATGCAAGTTACCTGGTAGTTTTTGAAGTTGGCAAGGATGTGTTTGATTTGTTCTGCAGCCCCTGTCATGAAAGGCTTTACTCTCTCTGGCTTATGTTCCTCAAGTCTGGCTTTGATTCTGGAGAGCAAAACAAAAATGCAAAACCCTGAAAATACATTCTAGCTTAATAACTTCACCAACTGGTGTCACATCATAACAGTTACTACCTGTCAATCTTTCATTTTGCTGCCTTTCCCCCCACTCCCTCTCAAAGCCCCCAGATTTTAACTTAATTTTGCTAGTGAAATGGCAAAACAGTGCCTGCCACTCATCTCAAGGTCATTTTACTTCTAGGCCAGCGGTAGACAAAAATCAGCAAGCTGCTTTCCACAGCACCAAGAGTACTATCTATCAGTGTCACAAAGCATTTTCACCTGTAGTAGTCACCCACTGAACAGCAAGCAACAGAAAGTACACCTTGAATTAGAAAAATGTCCTATTCACACACATTTTTTAGTCATTTGACAACTTAAGAAAGTTTCAGAAAGCTTCTCTTTACCACCTCACTCTCCTCCACATGAAGGTTTGGCAAAAGGAAATACAGAAGAAAACAGCAAGGTTACAAACTAGATCTAAAGCATGTGATCAGGTCCTCTACCTCAGCCAAGATAAACACAGATATTCCAGCATCAGTCTTTACAGCTCCAGTTTTGCCAAGTATTCACACATTACTGAAGTTCACAGCCAGTTTCCCACCTGTATCAGAACTAACACCTACTAGGAATAAGTCCAGTGCTGTTTTTAATATATCAGCCACAAACTTCACAATGTCAAAGGAGAAGCTTAAAGACACTTACGCTTTCATGTAATCCTTGATGTACTTCTTGTAGGATTCTTTTGTGAAGCTGGTCTCCTGAAGGTGGTGGTTAATTACTATATCAACACCAGTTATGACCGTGGCTTCTGTTCCATCTCCCTCTGGACCTTCAGCAGAGGCATTGCCACCAATTAGAGAGTCATCAATTTGACCCTCTGTCCTGGTGACCATCTAGATTTAGAGACATCAAAACACTTAACCGCTCTGCAAAACACCTTAATGCTATCACTCTCACACACCTATGACCTGACAGCAGGACACGGCTCCAGAGCCACAGATCAGTGCAAGGAACCTAACTGCAGCCTAATTTCCCAGTGACAAGGGGGAATGCGTTTAAATTGAAAATCAGTAGGTTTAGATTGGGTTTTAGGAAAGAAATTCTTTACTGTGAAGGTAGGAGGCACTGACAGCTTGCCCAAAGAAGCTGTGGATGCCTCATCCCCCCCTATCCCCAGAAGG
Organism: Pithys albifrons albifrons; assembly: GCF_047495875.1. Classification (NCBI taxonomy): domain Eukaryota; kingdom Metazoa; phylum Chordata; class Aves; order Passeriformes; family Thamnophilidae; genus Pithys; species Pithys albifrons. Next base: position 57,780,184 of record NC_092458.1, read on the forward strand.
GCTCAAGGGCAGGTTGGATGGGGCTTTGGAGCAACCTGGTCTAGTGGAAGCTGCCCGTGGAAAGAGGGTTGGAACCAGATCATCTTTAAGGTCCCCTTCCAACCCAAACCATTCTATGATTTTGTGACCGTAGGTGTCTGACCCAGGTTCCATTACACTCCAGTCTGGCTGTCCCGGGCTCTCTCAGACACCACCCGGGGCAGCACCAGTCCTGCCCCTACCCCTGCACAGGCAGCGGGCCATGCTGGGTCTCCCCCTCCCTCCTAGTCACGCCACCCCCGCTCCCCACCGGCCCTGAGTCACCGGCGCATCCCTCCCTGCCTCCCTCGGGGGACGGGCGGGCGGGCACTCACCTTCCCCTCCACTTCCAGGCACAGGCCGTCCGCCACCTCCCGGATCTTGTAGATGTCCGAGAACATCTCGTCCTCTGCGGGGACACACGCATAGCTCCGGTCAGCCCCCGCCTCCCCGGGCCTGCCCCGCACATGCGCGGCGGCACCATCAGGCCCAGCGCCCGGGCCCGGCCCGCGCTCTCCGTCCACCCCCCACCCCGCACCGAGCGCTCTCCCATCCGCCTCTCCCCTCCCAGCCTCTTCCCCGCTTCCTTACGGCTAATGCAATCCCGGTAGATGATCATGGCGGCGGCGGAGAGGGGCAGGGGGGAGGCGGCCGCGGGTCTCAGCGCAGCGACCCTGACGCAGGGGAGCGGTGAGCGGGGCGGAAAAGGGCCGAGTCAGCGCCTGCCGGGGCTCATATAGGCGGGCACGGCCTTCCCCACCCCGCCCCAAGCGCGTCACCGCGCACGCGCGATGCGGGCCGCCCAGCCCCGCCGCGCGCGGCCGCGACCGCTGCCGGTGCCCCCTCACGGGCGCCCCCTCACGGGCAGCACCGGCTGCGGCCGCGGCCGCGCGCCCCCTCACGGGCGGTACCAGCAGCGGCACCCAAATAATAACTGAATTTTTGTATGGCCAGACTTCGCGAACGCAGATTTGGGCAGGGCTCTCCCCACGTGGGTGTGCCCTTCCAGCCTGCGCAGTGGATTTTTTAGGTGAGGCACAGCGTGCGCAGAACTGGCCCCACCGTTTAAGTCCTGAGGTCCATCTGCCACGGCCGAGAGAGCTTGGACAGTGACAGTGAAGTCCTCGGGACTGTCACAGCACCCGGTACTAACCGGGGCTGACCCTGCTGAGCATCCGAGATGTGACGGGATCGGATGGCAGGGAGGCATTGAACTGCCAGGGGACGGTCCCACTGAGACCTGAACTCAGGACCTTGGGATTCAGAGTCCAGAGTGCTCTCCTTTACACCACGGGACTGCCTGCACCTGAACTCTTAAGTCAGTTATAAATGCCTCCCTGACACCCTGATCCGGTCAGATCTCAGAAGCTGAACTGGGTCAGCCCTGGTTAGTACTTGGATGGGAGACCTCCTGGGAATACCTGGGGCTGCAGGTTCTAGTCCTGAGGACTTCATTGTCATCGTCCAAGCTCGCTCAGCCGTGGCAGATGAACCTGAGGAGTTAAAGAGTGGGGCCAATTCTGCACATGCTGTGCCTCACCTAAAAATCCACTGCACAGACTCAAAGGGCACACCCACGTGGGGAGAGCCCTTCCCAAATCTTCCTTTGCAAAGCCTGGCCATACATATATACTTGAACTCTATCAGGCTTGGTGCTGTGACCAGTTCTCTGGGGAGCCTGTCCCATTGCCCACTCACCATCTGGATGAAATAACTTTTCCTGATATATGCCCTAAACCTCCCCTGACACAACTTCAGGCCATTCCCTCGGGTCCTGTCACTGGTCACCACAGAGAAGAGATCAGTGCCTGCCCTTCCTCTTTCCTTCATGAGGATATTGTAGACTGCAATGAGGTCTCCCCTCAGTCTCCTCTTCTCCAGGCTGAACAGAGCAAGTGCCCTCAGCTGCACCTCATTCAGCTTCCTCTCAAAGCCCTTCACCATCTTCATTGTCCTCCTTTGGACACTCTTGGGATCCTGTGCCATTTGAGGTCCAAATGGAGTTCAGAAGGGCTCCAGTGCCCTGGGCAGGGTGTGCCAAGGAGGGCCAGGGAGCTCCGTGGAGACCTCATGGCACAAAATATTGTGGACTCACAGAATACACCTAGTTGGAAGCGACCCACAAGGATCATAGAATCATAGAATCAGCTGGGTTGGAAGAGACCTCCGAGATCATCAAGTCCAATCCCTAATCCAATGCCACTGTGATTACTAGATCATGGCACTCAGTGCCACATCCAGTCTCATCTTAAAAACCTCTAGGGACAGAGAATCCACCACCTCTCTGGGCAGGCCATTCCAATGCCTGATCACTCTCTCTGGAAAGCATTTCTTTCTAATATCCAACCTAAACTTCCCCTGGCAGAGCTTAAGCCCCTGCCCTCTTGTTCTATTGCTGGTTGCCTGGGAGAAGAGACCAAACCCCACCTGGCTACAACCTCCCTTCAGGTAGTTGTAGAGAGTGATGAGGTCACCCCTGAACCTCCTCTTTTCCAGGCTAAACAACCCCAGCTCCCTCAGCCTTTCCTCACAGGACTTGTGCTCCAGTCCCTTCACCCAGCCTCATTGCTCTTCTCTGGACCCGCTCCAGCACCTCAATATCTTTCCTGAACTGAGGGGCCCAGAACTGAACACAATACTCAAGGTGTGGCCTCACCAGCGCTGAGTACAGGGCAGATGTCACTTCCCTTGTCCTGCAGGCCACACTGTTCTCAATATAGGCCAGGATCCCCACTGGCCTTCTTGGCCACCTGGGCACACTGTTGGCTCATGTTGAGCTTCCTGTCAATTAGTACTCCAAGGTCCCTTTCTGCCTGGCTGCTCTCCAGCCACTCTGTGCCCAGCCTGTAGCACTGCATGGGGTTGTTGCGGCCGATGCGCAGAACCTGGCACTTGGCCTTATTGAACTTCATCCCATTGGAAGCAGCCCCTCTCCAGCCTATCCACGTCCCTCTGCAGAGCCCTCCTGCCTTCCAGCAGGTCAACACTCCCTTATTGAGTCCAGCTCCTGGCCATGTACAGGACCATCCCAAAGAGTGCCCAAGAATATCATCCAAACGCTACTTGAACTCTGTCAGGCTTGCTGCTGTGACCACTTCCCTGGGGAGTCTGTCCCACTGCCCAGTCACCCTCTGCCTGAAGAACCTTTTCCTGATATATGCCCTAAACCTCCCTGACACAACTTCAGACCATTCCCTCGGGTCCTATCACAGAGAAGAGCTCAGTGCCTGCCCCTCTTCTCCCCCTTATGAGGATATTATAGACTGTAATGAGGTCTCCCCTCACTCTCCTCTTCTCCAGGCTGAACAGACCAAGTGCCCTCAGCTGCTCCTCATTTGGCTTCCCCTCAAGGCTCTTCATCATCTTTGTTGTCCTTCTTTGGACACTCTCTAAGAGCTTAATGTCTTTCTTATATTGTGGCACTCAAACTGCACACAGTATTCAAGGTGAGGCTGCCCCAGTGCAGAGCAGAGCAGGACAATCCCCTCCTGTGGCCAGCTGGTGATGCTGTGCTTGATGCCCCCCAGGTCATGTTTGGCCCTTCTGGCTGCCAGGGCACTGCCCACTCATATTAAACTTGCAAAATGGGGAGGAGGGTTTCATCCTTCCCAAGTCAGAGGGGGTCAGGCCTGGCAGGGACCTCTGGAGAACAGCCAGTCCTGTCCCATCACAGGGCAGAGTTGGTCCCTCTCACTTATCACCCATAGTTGCATTTTAGGGGTTTCAACACCACATTTACTCTTTTTTCCCTAATTTTTTGACCTCTCAGTAACACATTTCTTTTAGTCTAGCTACTTATGATGTTTCTGGGATGTGTCATCCCTGGCCCATTTCTCATTACACAGAGTCACCAAGCTGGGCTGATCACATTTTCACTTTCTTTTTGCCAGTTGATGCGAGATGGAAACAGTTTTCAGGCACATCTATGCAATGCATCCCTTTTTGTTCCTCAATTTTTTTCTTTTTCCTAAGGGAGAGAATTATTTTTGTCCACTTTCTTTTCCTGATGTGGTATTATAAAGCATCTTTGCACCTGCATATTCCAAACCAGTTTCCCATTTAACACAGGCACACTCAAATGCACACACTGCCTTTCCAAGAAGAAGCACTCCCAGCCTTTCCCTGGTGCCTCAGGAAAGTGCTGCGGCTGGGGCACCCTTTCCATGGGCAGGCTGACAGGTGTGTGTGGGGGGAGTGTGGGTGTGGAGGGGTGTGAGCTGTCCTGACCACCTCCAGCTGCGGCCTCCTCACCGTGATTGCCGTTGTCTGGACTGACTGTTGCAATGTGAGCCAGGGTCACACACTGCTGAGGGGCTCCAGATCCCTTGCAAAGCCTGGGACATGGGTGTTCATTTGCTGTACTGGGTGCTGCAATTTCTCCAAATAAGTAATGTTTTTCAAATGGGCAAATAATGAAAAAGCTCTTTGAGTCTTCCTGTTATTACTCCCTCAGGTAAATCAAGTTGGGTATGTTCAGAGACAACACTTCTGCAGTTGCAAAAAGGGTGCAGGTATATTTTTCTTCTTTTTTTTCAAGGATAAGTGAGATTTAGCCCAGCAGTCAGGGTCGAGATGAAAGGCAGAAGGACGGTAATGCCCAGACCTCTTTTTTCCCCTTTGGATATACTTTTCTGCAGCAGTCTGTCACCATTGGAAATAAATCCAGACCTCACTTGAACCCTGATTCTTCAGGGGCATTGATAAAATACCTTTAAAAGACATCCTGGGACCTAAAATGCTTAGTGCTGCTAATGATCCTGGACTTGACAGAGACACTAGAGCACAGGATACAATTCCCTGTCCCTCACTCTCCTCAGGCAGTAAATTACTCATTGCTTTCTTTGTGTGTGCCAGAGGAGCTTCCATTTTATCTCCTCCCCTGCTCTTCCTTCCTTTGCTCCAGATATCAGTGTCCTTTTTTTTTTTTTCAGATGGTCCAGCTGCTTAGATAATTAAATTTATAAGTAATTCTCTGCTGGTTTCCACCTTCAAGAATACTGCTGCTATTTCAGGCCTGGAGAAGGGGTTTCTGCCCAAAAGCTTATCTGCCTTTTTTTTCTCCTCAGTGGCATCTAGCCTGATAAAAGATAGCCTCTCATTTTACAAACTACAGTAGAAAAAGAGCAACTTACATCTTTAGTAGTGGATTGAGTGACAGGGGAACATTTCACTCCTTCTACATAGTGTAATATGCAGCTAAAAACATCCAGTTAGTAGGTGTGCTTTAATTTGGGTTAATTTTGAAGGGACTGTTCTAGAAAAATGAATATTTCTGTGGTACTGTGGAAACCTCTTACAAATTCATCAGTTCACTCAGTTTACTGGAGTCAGGGTAGAAACATTGTAGCACAATGTGGAGGTAGATTAAGCTTCATGTTGCTTTGCCTGTAGGTCGATATTAAGAGTTGCAATTGTGAAATGTGAGATAGTACTTAAAAATGCATCTGTTAAATAGGTCAAGGCTCCTGTGCGAACAGCAATTTGACATGGAGTTAAACTAAATCAGTATCAAGCTGAAGAAGCTTTAAATGAGACTAGGAATGTTGACAAGGTTTTGTATCCTTTTAATCTGAGTTGCTTTTAAAACTGATTTAAACTCAGATAGCTCTGAATAAATCCCAGAACTAAGTTAGCTATATCCTAGTTGGTATAGGCTTTGCAAGAAACACTTCACCAAGGTACTGGTGCTGAATATTTGCTATGATAAATAGATAACTACATAATGTGCTGATACTTTGTGATGAAATAGAATTGAAAATGCTTTTTTTCCTATTTATTTATTTATTTTCAGAAACAAATGTCATTTGAAGAAAACTTTAGTGTTCCTCACTTGCCTTCTGTGCAGGCAGCCTCTTCAAACAGTTCTCCCATCTAGCCAGGGGTAATACATTCCAGAGTGATAGGTTAAAATGGTGGTATCTCCCTCCCTCCTCCTTTTAAGTGCTGACTGACATCCAAAATGATGTGACAGGTTTTCCTGATAATGGGCATCATCTTTGGTGATGTGTAAATCCCCAAGGACTGAGAGAAATCCTATGGTTTTATAGATGAGTCTTTTAATAGTATTTGAGGAAGATTTTCTAGGCAGGTGTGTGCAGAGACTCTCAAGAAACCTTTTCTATGGAAGCCACACCTCAGTTAGTTGTGAATTATTGCAGTCTTACTTCCATCAAGTATTAGCTTCTGGATATGACTGTGCTAAACTAATTGTGTCTTGGATTAAAATGCCAGATGACAGCTGATGCTATGTCATTCTTTCCCTAAGTAATCAGTACATTTTCAGCCCTCTGTGGCAACTCCCATCGAGCTGTAAGAAAAGGGGGCAGATCCTGCCTGCAGCTAAGTCTCCTGCAAAATGCCACCAGTGGAAATAAACGGGAGGTGAGACTGGAGGAAGAGAGGTGATACTGGGCTATGGTATAAGGCATGGCACCACTGTGCTCTTCTAACTCTCGTTAAAGGCTGTGAAAGTCACATAGTAGTGGTGATATTTCACGTAACTTGCTGGGTGCTGGGGAGAGAGTCATAAGAATATAAACACGTATCCTGGTAGAGAGAAACTGGAAAACTAAAGACTAAATGACTGAGTAAGCTCTGGCACTGCAGAGAGGCTGTCCAGGCAGTCTGTGCCCAGTGTCCCCTTCCCAGTGCATTTCCTGGCGTTAGGAGAGAGGGCACATGTGCCTCTGATAAGCTTGTCTTCACAAATCTGTCTGGAATTTAGGACTGAAACAGGAGCTGGAACTTTGTATCCCTCCTTCTACTCACACAGATGGAAACTGTAGCTCTAACTGGTTTTGATAGAGTTCTTTCCCACACCAATAAAGATTTGATTACTAAGTGTTAAACCTTCTTATTAATTGGGAAGTCAAAAAACGAGGCTTTCAAGTCTGATTCTTTCAGGTGAGTTTACGTTACTGAATACAGCCAGCTTTCAGTTCTTGGCAGTCCTTGGGCTGTTTTGTATCTCAAGCTAAAATTCATAATTTATATCTATGCTGACAGTGTAGTAAGCCAGAAGCCCAGATCTCATATTAGTATTTGAAAGAGTTGAGCTTTGATCATCAGTGTACCTTATTAAGTGTGATCTATTCACAAATAACAGACTGTGTTAGACTGGACTAGATAGATGAAGATACCCCAGACAAAGGTGTTATATTTTAGAATATAAGAAAGGCCTTTGGTTCAGCAACAACCCCTCTTGCACTCAGAAAAAAAAAAACAACAAAAAACCAGGTGTTCTTACCCTGGCATTTTCAGTATTTACAGTTCCTCCTGTTGCAGCTGGGTCCCTGAAAATCCTTGGCATCTTCCTTGGCTCTACACCCACAGCTCTGTTTCACTAGATGATTCCTGCACTTCTCCGAACAGACACAGAGGTCACTGCACTGCCACAAACCTCTTTTATCTGTGACAGGTCAGCTCACCTAAATCCTACCCTGGAAATGTGTGAAGTGTCAGCTGACTCTGCAACTACTGTATTTTTAGGAAAAACAGGACTGTGATTGCCAAGATAATAACTTTGAAGCAAGGTGCTGCCCACCTACAATATGAGGATTAGTAACTTTATAAACACCCATGTGAGTCAAAGGGCTGTGATAGAAAGGCCTGCACCTGCTCCTTGGGTCTGCTACCAGGGCCTCATGAATGTACTGAATGGTGAAATAAAAGATGCATTCACTAAAGTTGCAGATAATATTATGTTGGGAAGGATCCTAAGTGTATTGGAGATTAAGATTAGAATTAAAATTGATTTGACACATTGGACAAAAGGCCTGAATTGTTAGAAGGCACTTGGACAATGCCAGCAGATCAATGAGAAGTTGAACAGATTTACTGAAGGAAAATCTATTGAAGATTTTTAAGCTCACAGATGCAACACAACATTCAAGCAAGCTCTGAGCCATACACTACTAGGAGCTGAGAGAGTGCAGGGGGGGAAGTGCTGCTTTATCCAGTCCCTGCTCCTCTGCTCTGCTGTAGGCTTTCTGCCACTGGTAAATGCCAGGGGATGCTGAGATGATAATGTGCTCCATATGGGTGCCCTGATGCTGTGCTATTGAGTGCAGAGCAGAAATGATCAGCCACAGACAATGGACAGAGAACTGGGCAGCAGTTCTGCAGAAAAGATCTGAGATACTAGTGGCGCCAAACCTGAACCAGAATCATAGGATCATTGAAATATTTAATTTGAAAAAGGCTTCTAAGATCATTGAGTCCAAGTGTTAACGCAGCACTGCCAAGTCCACCACTAAAGCATGTCCCTGAATGCCCTATCTACATGTCTTTAAAATCCTTTCAGGGGTGGTGATTCATCCACTTCCCTGGGCAGCCTGTTCCAATACTTGACCACCTTTTTGGTGAAAAGAAAATTTCCTAATGTCTCTTTTACCTTTTGAGAAAATCCCACACCATATTGGAGTAGGTAAGTGGTGAGGTCTTGTGTCAGAAACCTCTTCTGTCCTGAAGAAGTGAGAGGCTGAGCTCTGTTTGGTGCTGCTAGTGCCTTCTGGAGCACTGACTCCAGCTTTAGCAAGACATTGTGAAGAAGGTATGGACTGATTGGCAAGGGTTCAGGAGAGCAGAGGGAGTGAGTAGGAGAAATATGAGTTAATTTATTTTGGTGTGAGGAAGTTTTAGATTAGGCATTGAAAATGCTTTCAGTACAACCAATAGCAAAGCAAGGAATAGGCTGTCTACTTCTAGAGTGGGACTCAATCCTTGTGGGTCCCTTCCAACTCAGTATATTCTGTAATTCTCTGTTCTTGCAGGTTTTTGAGAATAGTCTAGAAACATGCTCATGTGAGATCAGAAAGCATGCTAAATCCATCATTAATGACACAAATAATGGCTGATTCTGCCTCACAATAGAGGGACAGGCTGCTTCTGGATCCTTTGTAGTCCTATTCATCATCCGGTGATTCTTACATGAACTATGTGATGTCATTTACACCTGTTTAGACTGGTTACTCTATTGGGATAAAAATAATATCATCATATCCCTATTCAGAATGAACCAGAGGGTTTGGAAAAGGAATGTTATGAGAGAGAACTGTGTTTGTTGTCCTGCATGGCAAGATGGGTCTGCTTGGAAATCACGTGTGCTCAGAGGGAGAAGCATTCCGGTTCTACAGTGCCCAGAGCTTTAATCCTAGTGAGTCCCTATCTTAGTCCTATTTAAATGCAATGTGGTACAGTCCTTTGACTCAGATTAGAGGTACACTGCAGAAAGGGGTCCTCCTATGCCAAACCTAAGGGAAAGGTGAGCAGGGATTTAACTGGTTGTGCTGGCTGGGACTTTGCTTAGTCTGTGGGCACCAAGCCTGGCTCTCTGCAGAGAGATCTGCTCTTACATCAGAGTGGAAAATTTTTAAATTCATCCACAAAAGAAAAAAATCAGTGCATGCCTGGCCAGTTCAATTGTTTTGCAAAGAATGAGAGTGGAATTTATCCTATTTAACCTCCACAGCAGAGATAGCTCACCACCAGATGCCTTTGTTAAGTGAGCTCAAGCTGAGCCTGCTACATAAGGGAAGGAGAGCTGGGAGTGTGGATGATGGCTGCCAGGGAAAGTGTCCTCCCCAAAAAGGGCTCAGCCCCATGGTGCCCCAGCCAGGTCAGCAGTGTGGAACCAAGATCTGAAGTGAAGCCAGGGCTGGGATTAGCAGGACATGGGGTCAGACACAGCCTGGCTGCAGCCTATCACAGGCAGGGAGCGAGGGGCAGGCCTGTGTGCAAACACAGCAGTTGGGCTGTGGGAGAAGAGGGTCCCAGGGAGGCAGCTCATGGCTCCATCCCACACCACAGCTGGTTTTACTGCAACATGAGCCAAGGTTACTTCTATCTACAAGCACCACTCCAAAGTTAATCTCTTTTTTTCCTAAGGTGAATGCCTCTGTCTAGTTTTCCACCCTGAAAACGTGAGCTGGACTGTATCCTCAGTGAATTTAGTGATCCCCATCGAGAAGACTCAAAAAAGACTTCCCTCCACTAGCTCTCTGTGTTTCCACGACAGGTGTAAGACTTTCTGAGTGCCTGGGACATATGGAGTCACCCCACTAGATGGCGGGACCGGAGCTGGTGTATGGCAGGGAGTTCTCTGCTCACCTTGGCAGGAGGCCAGAACTTTTTCCATTGCTGAGGGTGTCGTTCCCAAGTGACCTGAAGTGCCCCAGGACCAGTGCAAATAAAATTCGATCTTGGGTCTGTAACTGATACAGCCTGTCTGGGCTCCTGGCCAGCTGGATGCTGTAAACAGCTATTATTCTCTCCAGGTAATTAACATCCGCGTGTGATGCGCTGGGGTCTGTTGAGTTTTTAACCATTAGAGGGGCTAATCCTGCTGTGCTACACTCAGCTTCAGAAATGTTTTAAAGCCTGAAATTGAGTTCTGCTATTTTGATCCATTGCTGTGTGCTTCTTAGGGCATTGTTACATGGTATGAGCTCTTGGTCTTGTCAATAGAGAAATAACCATCAGAGCACATAGAATGTTAATGGTGTTATCCCTAAAATTCTGACACTACCAGTGGGTAGTAAACAAGGAACACAGTTACATTTAGAAAACAAACTTTGCTGCAGATGGTCCAGGAGAATGGTAAGATTTAACACCCATTATAAGGAAATGGGTAGATGAACCTTTCAGTCTCTCAGTTGTGCAAAGCATTACTCTAAAACACTGTAGGGGAGAGCAGGCAACAGGACTAAAATATTGCATTTTGGAAAACACCTTGTTAAACAGCAATCCAGTAACTTGAGGTCATAACACTTGTCAACTGCAAATACAGAACTGCTGTAATTTTCTAAGATCCCAAGACAGATTAGTTATTTATTTTCTGATAAGGATGGGGAATTTTAATGGAAGGATGGTAGAAAAAGCTGTGTGCAAACTGTCTCCATAAATGTGGTCTGAGAAAACAGAGGCCCATCTGTTTATCTATCTGTGAGATGGCTCATAATCTGAGGCACTTCAAGATAAGGGTAGGAAAGGACCTTGAGAATTCAATCAGCCACTCTTCTTTCATCAGAGGGTTAGTTAGACATGCACACTTCTGGGGAGATGTTTGCCTACCTTGTTTTTCAGATTTCCTATTGTTGGAGATTTCCATCCTCCTCTGCAAAACAAACAAGTGGCCTGGACCCTCCTATCAGCTCAGCTGGTGAGAGCATGGTGCGAGTAACACCAAGGTCATGGATTTGATCCCCATGTTGGCCATTTGCTTAAAAGTTGGACTCAGTGATCCTTGTGGGTCCTTTCCAACTCAGAATATTCTGTGATTTTCTGTTATTCCCCTCTGAGTGTTGTAAATATAGAATGGATCATAACCTGCACTAATGTGGATTTACAGGTCTGTCTGATGCTCAGATCCTTATAGAACTCAGTGTGCCTCATTCTACATGGACACTTGACTACACAGTTTCCATATTTATTAAAAAATCCCATATTTCATTATTTGTCACTACTTTCACACAGGATGAACCAGGGTGTTCCTCCCTGTTTGATTCCTTCACTGGACCAGTGGGCACCTGGATGTCTATCTGCATAGCTGTGATACTGCTGGGAGACAGGGAAAATGGAAGAACCAGCCTATCTCTTGTATTTCTAAAGGAACTTTATATATAAAAAGCAGTTTAGCTAATGAACACACACACACACACACACACACACACACACACACACACACACACAGAGGGGTAAATATATATAGTGAGATATATAGATACAGTGTATAATTGCTGTATGCCCAAATGTCAAATGCTGTGTGCAGGCCTGGCCTCTCCATGTCAAAAACGTATGATAAAAGTAAGACTGGTACCAAGAGGACAAGTAAGGAGCAGAATATTAATCTGGAATAGGACACTCCAACTTTAAAAAGAGGTATGTGGGATTATAGCTGTGATGGCAGTCTTTGAAATCAACAATAGCACTGAGAAAGTTGAGAGATCAATCATTCACTGTCTCTCAGCATGCAGAAACTATGGGAACATCAATAAAGTGATGAGGTGGCAGGTTCAGAAGAGTCAAAAAAGGCTCCTTTTAACACTCTATGTATCATTATACTGTGGAACTTATTGCTTGAGGATGCTGTGAATGCCAAAAGTTTCAATTATTGCAAAAGCAATTAGAAAAAAAACACAGAAAAGGCTATTAAGTACTCCTGGCTCAGGAAGAAAACCTTCAGCCAAGGAGTGCTGGAGGTCAGGAAATTTAGCACTGAGATGTTAGCTGCCTCTGCATAGATTTGTAGGTTTTGCAGGAAGAGGTTTGGAAGAGGTTTCCTGTATCCTTGAATCCCCTTTATTAACTTGTCAATCATGTGCAGCCTTCAGGGAAGGACATTTCTAGAAAGGATGAGGCAGCAAGAAATCGTGAGGAGGCTAGGGTATCATCTCTTGCTGTTTCTCTGGCCTGAAATAACCCTCAGTGAACTGTGGGATCATGCTGAGGTGATGGAGGACTGCTGCCCATTCTGCCTCACTAGCTCCCAGCCCTGCCAAGTGCATTAGCTGCTGTCCTGAGGATTTCTCCTGGTCTAATTTTGCTGTCTTAGTTCTGACCTGGTTTCGACATTTGAAAGAGCAAGTAAAACCCTCCTCACATGTGTCAGGTCCTTTATCTGCCATCAGCTTCCTTACTATTTAATGACTGTGCTCAAATGCTCAGCCAAGGTGGTGTTGGATATCCCTGAATAAGCAAAGGATTACTGAGGTGCTGTGAGGTCGTGCTGCTTTGTTTCAGCTGTGCCAAGAAATCACGTCCACCTTCCACAGTCTTTTGGGCAGCCACAGGCCCACTCCTTGTGTTTAGTTTTGAGTTGTTCTGCAGTATGGTCCAGTCCTGTGTCCTTTCAGCCTGTACCTCATTGGGCATTGAATCACAGCAAATTTGCCATCTGGGGCATCCTGCCATGCATGGACACCTCAAGCCACAAACATTTACGTGTGTACAAGCAAGTAAAGTGCATCAGGAGGTAAAAAAGACATATATGCACATCCAAAGTTGAACATACATGTTTTTCTGTTGAAAATAAAAAGCACTGTGGCCACGATGTACACAGTTATGTTTGGTTTTGGTAGTTTGGTTTTGTTTTGTTTGGTTTTGTTGTTTTTGTTAGGTTTGGTTTTGTTGTTTTTCCTAAAAGGTCAAGCTGTCCTTCAATTTTGAGAAGCTCAACAGCGTGGGTGGAAGTACAGTACACACCTGTGAGGCAAGAGAGAGATTCTGTGTATCAAAACTGGTGTCTACAGCCACTCTTCTTTGTGACAGCAGTCCATACATAACACTTGAGTCTCAGATTCTCCATGCATGAAATGAGGCTAGTAATGTTTATCCACCTACTGAGAGGCTTGGTAGAACAAATCATTACTACTCTATGGGGACAAGAAACCAGGAAGAAATCCCAGTGAAATAATTAATACATACAGGAGCAAGTGAACGCAGAGCAGAGGGAGGCGTGGGGGCAAATGCTCTTATAGCACAAAGCAAATGATTCTCCACTGAGATCAGCATGAATATGGAAACGGTGCAACAGATGCACTATGCTGAACATCAAATATATGTAAATTATTTTGCTTGTCTTTTTGGCCCATTTCCTCACTATTTTCTAGTGGGTTTGTGCTGAACATTCAAGAGAAAAGCTGAGAAGCTGCTTTTGGGTACAGTGGGTGTTGCAGACACAGTGAGAGCATGTGTGGTAGGGTACACTGGCACTGCCCAGAGCTGTGGTGAGCCCCTAAATAGCAGGATAGAAATTGGCTTTTGCTTTCAAACTCCTCTGAGGCAAAACAAAGGGTCGAGCTCCAGCCAGGCACTTAAGAGCAATGACATGGAAATGGGGACAGTTTTTCTTTCTTTCCATTTATCTGAATTCGTTATCTGCATTGGATTTCTGCTGGTGGCCAGTGCTATGTAAAGACTTGGCTTTTATCCAAAGCTCGCACTCACATGTGTCATATAAGAAACACAGGCAGAAAAATAGCAATTTCTGCATTAGTTCATTGAACAGTTCTGCTGCTCCTGAGCACAAAAGGCACCATTTCAGTTTCTGCATGCAGTCCTACCTATAAGCAAGCTGCTTCCCTGAGAGTCAGCTTGGTCAGAGGAACAACCTGACCACTTGTATGTCTGTATTACCTGCAGTTTGACCTAGGTAGACAGAGGCTCAGGACAGTGATTTTTGCTTAAAATTCTGTTGTTTTGTTGTTGTTGTTGTTGTTGTTTGTTTGTTTGTTTTTGTTTTTGGGGGTTTTTTTTAGATTTCACATGAAAAGTGCAAACACAAAAGCTGGATTTTCTGTTTATTGTAGCCCATGGAAAATTAAGGGCCAGGAAAATTCTTTTTCATACTATCCTTGATTTCTGATTATATTCTCCATTCCTGAAAACAACCATGATGATTGGAAGATATATTGACCAAATATGTTTGTTCATTTATAACTTCTTTCCCAATGTAATGCAGTGTCAGAATCATAGAATGCCCTGAGTTGGAAGGGACCTACAAGGATTGTGACAAATTATTACATATTTCCATAGTTAGGGAAACAAAACTATGGAGATTATGGATATTCAAGTTGGATAGTGAGAAGCTGAGATCTTGCCATGATAATAATATTCCAGTGGTGTTGATGCAGCAGTTTGGTCTTTGGAGATCTACGAGGTTTGTTTTCACAGTGTGGCATTTGGCCCAAGTTACAAAATGTTAACCTTGAAAGACAAGGATGAAAAAAAGTGGGGTTTGAACTGACAGTTGGGAAGTTCCGTGCCCCAGTCCTCCTGGAGCTGTGCCACTTTCTAGGGCATTCAGGCCTCAGTCTGTAAATCTGTATTTAGGAATCAATTTTCTGATTCTCAGCAGATGCAGGAGCTTCCTGTGATGCTCAGGTCTTGTTGTTGGCACTCAGTTTGAGTTTTCATCTTTTGGTTTCAGTTCCTTTTTTCATAACATGTACCTGTGGGCAGCAACAGATCACACAGAAATGGCATGAAGAGTCATTGCCGACAGCTCAGAAGTGCAGTCTATGGGATGAGATCCTTATAAAGCCTCGAGGAAGAAGGCATTGCACCCCACTTCTCAAGCAGGAAAAAGGCATTGCACCCCACTGCTCAAGCCCATTTGCAGAGATGTGAACAGCAGCAAACACTGTTACAGCCTTTTTTCACTATCAGTGCAATTTCAGTCATATCCAGAATTTAGAAGTACTTTATTTGCCCTTTGATATCATTAATATGAAGGACGTATGAGCTTAAAAACTGTAACCAGGAATAGCAATGAGTTTACTGGAAGGCACAAAGAGCAAAAAGACAGACTTGTGTTATCCCCACAATGTTTCAACAATCTGTTATCATCTATATATCTATCTCAAAGAATAAAAAGTATTGAAATATGTATACAACGTTAACTACTGTTAGCTAAAATAATAAATAATTTTATAGGAAAAATATGAAATCTACAAAGTGTGTATACTGCACACCTGGACTTGCGTATTTAATTCATGAAGAAAGTACTTTAGTCTTTTAATGCAAATGTCCAGTAGACATCTGAGAGCTAAAGACTGTTGAATACACGTGTTCTGGTTTTGTCTGGTGTGTAATACAGGAGTAATATTAGGATGACTGTAGTTATTTTTTTAATCACATAGTTTGCAAGACAAGTGCTGTGGTTTTCAATGCAATGTTTTATTTTCCATGCTCTGGCAAGTGACACCATGGCTTTATTTTGACTTAGTTCAAACACAAATTCTTATGTTAATAGTGTATTGTAAGAGGAAATAAAACCAAATAATGAAGATTTGCAAAATTTTAGGAACAATTATTTTATTATTTTCCATTTATTTTTCAGTGCTTGCTCTGCAGGGAAGTGCATGTGAGCATTTTTATAATAAGAAAAAGAATAGTCTGAGTTAATACTGTGTACAGTCAAAGTTGGCATACTATTTTAGCTGATGCATCATCATTATTACCACTGTTGTTATTAATACACATGTTGAATGTCTTGAATGTATTAAGGCATAGTAAATTTTTATTCTGTAGACAAGGTTTTATGTTAACAAAAGTTTGTGGTTAATTTACAGATGGTATAAAATACAGTACTATATTACCAAAAGTAATGATGAATTTGCTATAGAACCTTATGCATTCTATACAAATACATAAAGAGCTTTTGTTTGCATCACTTTTCCAAATATTCTTGTGATCACACATTTATTTTACAAGTGCTGTATTTTCTTTCTCTTTGTATTGCTTGCTGTAACTCAGATATGAATCCGTCAATGCAATTACAGAAGTGCAAGACAGAAAGCAAAAGACTTATTTTTTAATACACGGGTGCAGACTGACCTCACAGTAAGGTCACACTGCCTGGATTGGTTTCTGTCTACGGTCAGGAAAGGTCTCTTGGAGATGGTTTTGGAATCTGGCACAAGTTTGCTCTGTCATGTGCTACCTGGGGAAAAGTTCAGACATTCAAATCCGGGCTCAAAATAGAGGCAGTAAGAACTAAGATGCAGTTCTGACAGAGGAGATTTATTATAATTTTTTGCCTCTCCCACAGAGCTCCTGACTGTCCTTTTGGCTGTACTTTTTAAAGTTCATGTTTACAAGCATCTCTTCAAGGATGAAATGAGGTTGGGAATGGGGTGGAGAGTATTGATATCTGTGTATGTGGCATTCTATTGATGCCTTATCTCGCGTATCCCTGTGAATAGAGACACACAGAAGACAAGTTAATGGAGAAAGATAATAGCGTTTCATTATGTAGAAGCTTTCACAATCAAACCCAGGAGGTTTGACCCTTAGGTCAGGAAGTTACAGGGTTTTTATACCTGCTTTTAACATCCAGTCAGGATTCTCATTTTCTCTTTAATGTCCACCCAAAAGTTTTGCCAATCTACTCCCTTCGTCATGGGGGGGGCATTTAGGCCTTCTCCTGTTGTTCGTCTTCTGTTATCTTGCAGGTGTTCGTTCAAAACAGCTCAGCCTTGACAAGGCCTGGTAGTAGCTCCCAACTCATAAGAAAAGCACTTAATATTCAGACTTAAAATCAAAGCAACTCAGCAGAGACTATATGATTCTAAAACTTTCTAAAGTTACATTAAATTCTTAAGCATCACTATGATGGAAAAAATTTCAGTCTATACTTCAGAAGAGTTTAAAATTGAGACACACTGGAGCCAAGGTGAACCAGTGCATTAGTACAAATAGAACCAGCCAATCTTAGTCATCAAAAATTCAGAGTGACTACTATTGTGCCTTTCCACCACTGACACCTCACCCCAATGGCCACAGTCAACTAGAATCAGCAGAGCAAAGCCTCTATGAGCTCAGAGCAGTGTTGGAACACACGTCTCTCTATTTACAATGCAATACTTGGTATCAGTGCCATGGTGTATCTTTAGGTGTAATGTACACTAGAGAGGATCCTCTGCTTTATGAATTCAGCTGTGCCTTTTGCAGCAGCTGCTAGTGCACATAAAGTATTTTGACATTACTGTGTCTAGCCTAATATTTTAAGGCCAGACCCTCAGTTTAGTTGTGAACAGTCACTGGCTACCTGGAAAGAATATTTTGTTCTTGATTTTAATTCAAGACTTTTTCTCCCATTTTTACTGCAAAAAGTTATGGCCTGAGAACATTACAAAGTAATAATTGGTCTCCCACTGATGCCTAAATGTTTGATGATGTGTATTTTGTAGATTTTTAGACCTTTTAGAATTATGTAGGTTTTCCTGGGTTGCTCACATTTTTAGGTGGTGTTTAGAAATCACTTTATGTTTTTCACACTCTGCCAAGGACATGGTGTTTGGAAGAAACACGTGCAAGGTAGCTTCAAAACAAAACAATAGAGAGGGCCCAGAGCCTCTCCAAGGGGCAGCCTTGAGGATCTCTATGGATGGGCAGCAAGGGGAATTGGTACCCCCAGATTGGTTATTGATATCATTTATGCTAATGGCTGGAGGCTATGAAAACTGTAACATCCCTGATCACATGTGCGCATGCTTTGGTGTACACCTCAGAAGCTTCCAATAAATGCTACTTATCTGTCTCTCTCCACTAATGTTGTTTTGGGTGCTGTTTTGCAGGAATTTTAGGTATCACCACCACCACCCTCTAGAATCAAACTTCTGGTTTTCCAAGAATTATCACAGTACATTGCTCACAAGGATAAAAGAGATCAGCTAAAACTTGGAGACAAACCTAGGTCCACAGACAGAACAGCTTTGATGGTAAGAATCTTGATTCTGATTTTCCTGCTACAACAAATGCTGCACTTGTGACAGCATGCCAAGTATTCCATTCTTAATGCTATCCCTCTGCAACACGTAAAGGAAGTTTTGAAGGTCTCATTGCTGCTGCAACTCTGTCTCCTATCACAATTGATGGGGTATTACAGCTCAGTGTAGAGCTCAAGTAAATTCTTACAAACATTTCTGGGCCAGTATCCAGAAGCCAGTGTCTGGCTAAATTTAGAGGGCTTTTCAGACAAAACTAATGGGATGCTTGAAACCCTTGAAGATAGTCGTGTTAATATGTGATCGAAAAGACTGACACATTCTGATGTGATGGTCATATTAGCTCAGTATGGAGGTAATTCCTTCTGCAGTGGTGACAAAGGCAGTGGTTAAACTGAGATCTTTTTTGCTGATTAGAGACTTGCTGAGATAATTGAATGAGCTCTATTCAGATAAACCAGATAGAACTGCAGGAGTCTGCACACCACTGTGATTTTTTCCCACCTAGCCTTTAACCACACCATTTAAGTGTCTCTATGGTGTGCTGAATAGTATGGAGTAAGATCATCTACACCGTACATTTCATTGCTCACTCCTTCACCTCTCCCATTCATTTCAGATGCTGTACACTTACAGATCAAAACTCATCTTCTGGGGTTCCCCTACTTCTGGAACTGCTTCTGTACTTCAAGGTTTTACAAATACAGAGCAGCCGGTTTGTAATCTCCAAAATTCAATGTTACAATGGAGTCTGCAGTGACAATCGACATTAGAAAAAGTGCTATTACTGAGATAAATTTGGAAAAAGGTTGTGGAGCTTCTATAGTTACCTCATTTTCATACACATATAATTACCTTTATTACAGAAGCCTTCCAGGTAGGGACTGTATAAAAATATAAAAGATATAAAAATAATAAAACCAATGGATGTATGTCTTTCGGAATCACATAAAATTCAGGATGTGTCAGGACTACAAGAGGTGGCCTAATTTCCCACAAAATGAACAGATATTACAAATGCACAAATTCCATCCAGGAGGAAGTATACAGTCTATTGCTAAGTCCTGCTTTCCAAGCAGCCTTGAAGGATGGCCACACTGGCTCTCCTGGGGTGCTGTGACCTTCCAAGATCCCTCAAAACCTCTTCCAGGAAATTCAACTTAACCTCCAGTCACTTTCCTTGGAACATTTAGGCTCTCAGACAGCTGAAAGTGTCAGAAGTAGCTTTCACTAGGTAGTCCTTTCCTTTGGAACAAGCTACCTAAATGTCTTAGTCCTCACAGCAACTATTACAGAACGGATGGACAGGCCATCTGTTTTCAAAAGGTCATTTATTATTTTCATTTACAAAAAACCCTCTTGTAATTTCAGACTATCTAGCACCAGTAAAAGCTTCTGCACAATTCATACATGGCTGTTCTTCTCATGTCTCTTGTCTCAGCCTTCATTTGCACTATCTTCTGTTGTTCATCTCTGTTATTTGCTTTTTTCTCTCCTTCCTGTCTTCTTCCTGGATTTTCATTTGAAATGCAAAGCAAGAAAATTTTTAGGCTAGTTCTTTGATTCAACAGGAGTGGATTCCTCATGGCCTTAGAGCTGAAGCAAGGCCAACCCATCCCTACCACCAATTAGATTGCGCATTTTTAGCTGTATTGTAGGAGTCCATCCCAAGTCCTTAGCTGAGGTTTTACACATGGTCCAGCTGGCAGCCTGCAGGCTGCAAGGTGGCTCTGCCTCGTCTCTGTTCTCTGATCTTGGAGAAGGTCAGAAAGATTTGTTAGTGCACTGTGTGAAGTTTGGGGATTAGTGCCACCTCCTGCTCTCACTGCAAACAAAACAGGAGGCCAGTGGTATTAGGATGGGGTGTTAAAAGGCAGGATGAGTACTGCAACCCCTCAAACATTTTTGCTGTACCAGGTACTTGTGGCTGTCTTGTGAGATGTTGAGACATTCTAATATTTTGATGATTTCAAACAGGCTGAATCCACTGCAAGTCATGCACTCCTGCTGCTGTTACATTGGTACTGGGACCACTGTGAATCCAGTTCAGCTCCATCAGCTGGCAGAAGCCTGGGGTTTGATAGGTGCATTCTGTAAACTCAGCGAGCTGAACTTACTCATGAGTCAGGTGAGAGCCTGAGCAATGGGCCAGAACTGTGTCTAGGAACCTAAGGGGACAGGGAAGGAAGCAGCCTCTTTTCTGGCAATGAGCTGCTACATCGGTGCTACCATGTTGCAGAAATCCCTTGTTACCACTAAGAAGCCACATCACTGCGTTGGCAAGTGCTGCCACCCAAGGCACGAGTGTAAAGTAAGAAATGTCAGGTTTTGAGCTCCCCGGTTTTTGAGGTTTTTGAGGTTCCGGCGCGAGAATCAAAGATGTAACCTCCATAGGAGTATTGGTCAGTGTTCTGATTTATTGTTTACATTACACACACACATATCACATATTCTCTGAGTCCACGAATAGTACAGGAATATCATTGGTCAATGGCTAGGGCATGCTACCAGCTGGATTGGTACTTTTCTCAAAACTATGCCCTTCTCTATCAATGTGTTTACCTGCTTCTCCTGGCAGCTGCCGCATTCTTTCTATTGTTTACTCGTCTTCTTGAAGCAGGCTCAGGGATAAAGGGGCCTCGTTTCCCTCTCCATGGCCTGGACTGTGCACATAGGCTTCCAATAACACACTATGGCCTGTGCTATTGAAATATTCCTCAACACGAGTGAGTCTAAAGCTGGCATCCACTGAACACTGGGGAAAATGGAGGGAGGTGTTTGACTAAGTCAGCAGCCATTTTCCCCAAAAGCCCAGGGTGTCTATCACTGCAGTCTGCACCTCTTCAGCCCCTGGAAGACAACAGTTTTCTCACTCTGTCAGGCTTTGTTACTAGGAGTGAATGGAGATGTGAGTTCCTATCCCTGACTGCTGCTTTGAAGCATCAGCAAGGAATCCCACTGCAAACTAAAGATCCTCAGTGACTTGTTCAAGATGTGTTTTTCATGACAGATGACTACCTTAAGGACAAAATCCTACAGCTGTTTGCCCCTGCTGTGCAGAATAACCCATCTTGCTGCTCAAGGTTAAGAGCAATCAGCTCATCTTGGCCAAACACAGTGTTAGTTCTGCTGTTGTCATGCTGTGGATCAGCAGGCCTGCAAAGCAAGAAAATACTTCTTCAGAAAACATCCAGCCTTTTCGGAACTTTTATTTTTTAAAAAAATGTGATGCTACTTAAATGCTTCATTTTACAAAAATTTGTAAAGTACATTTTTAAATTTAAAATGAAGGAAATGGTACCCAAATGCTGATAACAAAAGCTGGGTTACCCAAAGCCAGACTGTGGTAAACAGAAGAAAAGCTGTATTATTTGAGTCATGACTTAATGTGAAGTATTCTGCAGACACTATGGATAAATTATCAAAACTTGGGAATCAGGAAAGAAAAGAGTGAGGCTCCTTTAAACAGTAACAGCACTGAAAGTCTGAAATTTTCCCGCACAGGCAGTTCTGTGTTCTGATCAGCTTAAATCCTGTACTGTGAAGGACATTTCTTGGGTTCACGTGTCACCACATCTCACTGTCCATTGGTAGTCAAGTGCAAATATGTGTTTTCCCCAGCAGATACTTCCTACTACCCCTAGATACTGAGTACTGCCAAGTAAGGGATGATTTGATGTCACATCAACCTCTCCATCCTTCATCCAACATTGAATCATTTCCCTTATGGAAAAGGTTAGGCTGTATCTTACACCATGTTCTGCCTGGCTTTTAGTAGGACATAGAAAAATGTTTGCTTTTCTTTGTGTGGCATCCACCAGCATTCAGATTGGCATTGTTTCTTCTAGTTACTACTTGTTTAGCTGCAGTGCCATGTTGGACAAAAGCCTGTGTGAAGCAACTGTGACTTTATTTAGCAATGATCCAGAGGACAACAGATCACCTGTTGAGCTTGGAAAGTATTTTATACTAGTGAAAAGCCTTCTATAATGCCTTTCTATCTGAGAAACTTTAACAGCTTTTCATTTGCTCATTCAAATAACATCAAGTCCAACACTGTGACGTACACAGATATTATTGTCTCAGAGAAGAGGAGAAATCAATTTCCCACAACCTGTCACAAGATTGCAACACTTTCAGAAAATTTTGTATGGTTTGCATGTTTACATATACTAGAATTGCCTTGATAGGACTTTACGCTATATGACTCTCTTGTCCACCCAAAGCCCAAAACTACCCTCAGTTCCTTTACCCTCAAAGCCTGGAACTGCCCTCTGTTCCTTCACCCTTTACCCATTACAAACAAATAACATGGTATATCCACCAAACAAGGATACAATAAAGACCTTTGGCTCTTGCCAAAAGAAGAGCCCAAATCAGATTATATAAAAAGAAAAAATATTTTAAAAAAGACTAAAAAACAACATGTACCACGGCTCCTGCTTTCACTTTTCTTTCTCCTTGAACTCTGCACAGCAGAGTTAGAAACTTGTGTTGTCATTGTATGTCTATATGACATATGCTAGAAACAGGAAGAAGAAATGTCATTGAATAATTACAGAAAAATGGGCTGGAAAGACCCTTGTGAGTCCATCCCAATGCTTGGGTTGGATCATCCAGGCTGAAACTACATCTGAAAAACAGGTGCTCAGCAGTTTTATAAGCTTGTGATGATGAAGGCACTGCAAGCTCTACAGTCAGTCTCATCTAGCACTGTCTATACCACTAGAAAGTATGTTCTAATGTCTAATACAAGTGGTGAACAGATAATTAATTTTCTCTTTATGGATAGCTTTCAGTATTGAAGTTTATGTTATCCTCATTTTTTTTAAATAAACAAGTCTATTTCTTTCAGTTTTTCCTTGCAGATTGTATTTTGTATCCCTACTCTTATTCTCCTGACTTCTCTCTACAGCCCTCCTGAATGCACCACTCATGGCTGGATGTGGTGCTCCAGCTGAGGATTTGCCCCTGGCAAACACAATGGAAGGACTATTTAATGTCTTTTATTTTTACACATGCCAATAGCACATTGAGTGTTTATTTTTCCAACAAAGTCATCTGCTGTATGACTGAGCATCTGATGAACTCTCAGACAGAAGTACAAACTCTGAAGATGAAAAGGCTGTGCCAGGGCAAGGAGCTGCTGACTCCCATGTCTTAGCCTTGCTTTCAGCATGCAGTCAGTGGGACACAAACAAAGCAAATGAATTATGTAACTGATCACTGTGAAAGTTTCCGAGGGACAAAGGAAACTCTCCAGTGGTTACAAGTAGAGACAAAATGACAAGGCAGTTTGAACAATGCCCACAGACAGAACCACCTGTCACTTCACTAACCATTCATTTAAGCAGTAGGACACTAAGGCACAACTGTCTTCACCACTGCAGAGACCACAAGAGAAACAATTTTCCATTGTACGTAGCAGTGAAACAGGAATCAATGCACAAAACCCGGAACTCTGTGGAAGAATTGTTTGAGAGTGGTCCTCTTTCACTTAAAAAAGAAACATAAAATATGTGTGAGGAAATTCAGGTTAGGGGGCTGGGAATTAATTAATTAAACCGCAGCTCTACACAGCCCATTGGGAAATAACTGGCTTTTGGACAAAACTGTTGTAAGACTACGTAATCAGTAGCACATGGATTGTTCAGAGACATGTGGAAAGATGCTGAGCACCAAAGTCAACTGCTGATATGACGCAGGTATCAGGCTCAAGGCAGCCTGCCAAACAATAGTCTATTGGCTGTTGATAAAAGCATTACGTATCTCATAGTGGGGATTGGGTTAAGACTACAAGAAAAGATGTTATTCAGAGGACCCATGCAAAAGTCAGTAGCAGTAACAAAATTTAACCTGAATTTCTCTTTATTCAGAAGTATGTTGTTGAGAACTAGCAGGTACTTAGAAAATGTGATTGGGTGCAACCCGTGATGTGTGAGCAGGAACCAGCTTGTATGAGAAATATTAAAACCCAGCTGCCTGTGGAAGGAGCTGGCCAAGCTCCAGGAACAATTTAAGGTCAAACTGGAACTAAAATCTTTCTTAAAAGGAGACGGAAATTTGAGAAGTCAGAAAACCAAAGTGGCTGCACCAAAGTACAAAATCACTCAGTGTTAAAATAATTCCAAATGATGTGCAAAAAGAAAGAAATGAGCTGTTCAAATTTTACCTCAAGTAAGACGCTACCTGTTGTAGAGATAAAACTTGGAAAATACTTGACAGTCACTAGGAGTTTCAGGAAGAGGTGTGCATAGGAATACTGATTTTGAAGCGGGAGTTTGTAGCAACTTTCTGAGAGGCCTATCTGCAAAGACAACTTTGCAACACTGAGATTGGAGCATGAGCAATATGGGCTGCCTTAACAACTGAAATGCAAAATCTCTGGGAGGTCTGTGATGGACTTGGATGGTTGTAGAGAACTATTTTCAATGTATGAAGCACTTAGAGCATACCGGAACCCAAATTTTGGATTCCTTATGTTTTATTGAGGGTTACATCCAGCTTCTTAATGAGAGCTGAATGGGCATTATCCTCTTTCCCCACCAGCCAGTGAGCTTAGTTTCTCAGCTGCCAGCCTTGCCCTGAGATTAGTAAGAGAGCAATGCTGCAGGATGTTTTGACCTTTGAAGGGGAAGGCATGCCATCCCCCTGCAAGGCAGCTGAGTGACAGCAGCAGCAGCAGGGCTGCACAGTGGGGATAGCTCCTACAAGCTCTCCTGGCAGCTCTTCAGTCAGAAAGAGAAAGCACCGAGTTGCCTGAACACTCTGCCTTTGGGGGCAGCAAAAGAGCCGATTTCAACAATTTCCAGGGAGTCCTGGGCTCAGAACCAGACTGGTCCTGGTTCTTGGCCAGTCTTTGTGGACTGGTCACTGCCACCTGTACAGTGGCTGAGACCTGCTCTTTTGGATATCCCCTGTGTTCCTTCTGGACAGGCACTGGTTGTGCATTTATAAAGCAATGTAAAGCTTATGTGCTGAATGTATCATTTCAGTATTGGTAATACAAAGAAGCGCAATAGAATTGCACAAAAATGCATAATAATAACAATAATAAAATCACTTGTGTAACAGTTTTGGCCAAGAAGTTCAACGGTGTATTCTAAAGAGCAAAGCAGCTATTTAAGCCCACGTCACCCCTTCCTGTTCCTCCGCTCAGCAGGTAGCTAAGGGTTTCTCCGCCTTCTCAGGAAAGCACGTCCCAGGGACTGCCGCGGGTCGCTGGCAGCACAAGCGCCCAAATGGCCATAACCGAGGGCCAAAATCAATGTCCTTATAGTTAACTGCTGGGGATAAACCCCGAGGGCGAGTGCCCTGCTCGTTAAACCAGGGAGCGCTGAAATACCTGAAGCACTCGCTCCAGCCTCCTGGGGCAGGAATGTTAATGGAAAACGCCACAGCCTCCCAAGCAAGGCCAGCGGCGAGGGGACACCTCTGACTGCAAGGTCAGGGTGGTTAACCTTTTCCCCGGTTTATCACAGGCGGGATCAGCGCTCCCTTCCAGCCGACTGCGGCTTTACACCCCGCCCTCGCATTCTCACTCCCGCCCGGCCCGGCCCCCGGGGCGGAGCCCCGCGGTCCCCAAAAGCCGCCGCGGCAGCAGGGCCAGGGAGCGGGATTTGGGAGTGGTGGGTCGGAGCGGTTGGACGAGGAGACCTCGGTGGTGAGTGGGGACCTCTCAGGTCGGGGTGGGGGACCATGTTTCCTGCGTAGTTATTGACATAATCGTTGTTGCCTCCCTAGAGTCGAGTCCATTTTAAGTAGCTAAAATTGCTACAAGCTTAAACTACTACGTGCGCTTCTACACGGTAGGGATGTTTTAGCCAATGCATTATTCCATACATGACTTTTCAAGCCTGTTCCCCAGCAGAGGAATACCGAGCTATTTCAGCAGTACCTTCTTTTGTGGAACCCGGGCGTTTGGTTTTATTCCGGTCACGCTGTGGTTAAAAGCAAGCAGACTTGCTTCTGACCTCTGCAGAGAGCCTGGATGAATATCGGTCTTAACTCAGAAGGTGTGGATGAATCTCTATATTGATTCAGCCCAGCAAGTATCTCCTCTGTCAGCACCCATGTTCGGAGGACAATATCTGTTTGATAAGGACAGTATCTTTCCATTAAAACTGGAGACCTTAATGTATTTTATAATGATGGCTGGATTCCCTTTTTAACTAGTTTGCCACTCACTCACCTGATATGGAATTCTTCTAAGGAGATGCTTATTATTTTTATTGGTATAGGGAAGAAATTCTGAGTAAGAAGCAAACCAAGAATTCAGAAAATGAGCGGAAAATGAGACAGCTGAGGTCATGGGACGAAATTACTGGCTGGTGTGTTTTTTTTGGTTTTATTTTTTCCTGAGCTAAACTCTGCCTCTTTGCTTTAGTTTCTTCTTCTTCTTCATACTTCTTTCAAAATTATAGACAGCTGGGGCGGAGGGGTGCGGGGGGGACACGATGTAGGATAGAAGTGGAAAGACTCATAGGTTAGTTTGGCATACTGGCAGGAGAGGAGGTACAGACCTTGACCTTCACCTTGGGATATATCAAAGGAAGAGTGCTTTATAAAATTCCTGCACTGGGGTATCCTACGTGTATATTGAAGCTTCAACTAATATTAGTAAATCTATGTACAGTTTGAAAACTGTATTTGGTAGTACGCAGAATTACACAGAAAAAGTGAGTAGCCTTCACTGCCTAGGCAGAGCAAAATTCAAAACAAACCGAAAAAGTATATATTTTACTTTTATCAGTGTTGCTGTATTTGCGATAGATGAAAACTTGTTCCAGTATGTTGGGGCAGCAGGAGTTAACTGTCAGTGTTAACAAGTTTCTCAGGAGCAAAGATCAGCTTGTGACTGACAGTGGGCAAAGCAAGCTTGGCTTTGTCTCTGTTAATTAAATGATCTGTCATTAATCATGGTAGAACAGGAATGTGAGGAACTTGGAGCTAGAACTGTCTTCCCTGAGATAAAGTGTCCTGCCTATGTGGCTCTGCTGCATTTGTATTGAAAAACTGGCACAGCCTGTGAGTCCCGGCCTCTGTATGGCACTCTCTGGCAGTATAGAAGAATGTCCTTAGTTGCCGTTTCCTTGTTTATTGTTTTTTACATCTGTGCTGTCCTTTGCAGTGGTCTAAAGAGTAAGATGGGCTTCTCTGCACATAAGTGTTGTGTATTTCTGTGTTTTGGGGTTTCATTGTATTGTGTGTCAGAGGGCCCAGGTAACTTTTCCTGAGGTAAAGATGATGAAAGGAAAACTAGGGCTGCAGAAACTATTCAGGCATGCTGAGTGTCTGCAACTTTTTCTAGTTTATTTGGATACTGGATTATTTGCATTGCTAGAGGAAGTGACTAAAGAAGGTTCAGCTGTACAGAAGGCTAGCAAAAAGAAACTGGTATATTTCTGACATTTTCCATCTGGGCAGTACAGGTGAATAAACAAAACAACAGGCAATACAAGTGCCATGGGAAATGCTTTCGAGTGCAATTTTCCCATAAAAATAGTTGACATAAGATAACTGCAGAATACAGTGGTTAGGAGGATATTATAGAAAATGGGGAAGTGCTTATATTATGAGGAAGGGGAAAAAATAAACTGTGGACAGACCTGTTTGCTTTTGGAAAGGGCAATCTTGTATCATCTGGACTACTTCTTACCTCTTTTCTAAGATAATTTAACATCTTGCAAAGCTTTATCATAGTGAATTGCAATTTGTGGTCACTTGGTCAAATTTACTTATTGACCTCTAAATTAGAGAAGCCTTTTATACTGTACACTGCCTTATACACCTGATTACACTATTTTCATGTAATGTTCACAAGAATCAATATTGTGAACACAGGTGGCAAAAAGAGGTCTTAATGGAAACAAAATTATGTGTACACTCTTTTTTATTTTCTGTCCAAGTGTACCAGCTCAGCTCTTTTCATGTTGTTGTGATAACTGGAAAAAAGGAATTTTGGTCGTGATTGTCTTAAGTTCCATTTGATTGCAGGATGTAGTCAAACTAGTTCAGCTTGTTTTAAATCCTTGGAGCCTTTTCACTGCAGTGCTCCTTAACATCAGACCTGGGAGACAAACCGCTTTAACCTTCCATGGTGAGAAGAGTAGTGACCCAAATAAATAGGAGACACTGATTTGAATCCAGATGCTTTTATACAGTATTCCTGACTTTCTTCTGATTGTCAATGTTATTACATGTTTTTCACTCTTTGTATGTTTGAAAGTCCTGTTTTAAATGGACCAGGCACAAAGTTTTATTAAGTGTTAGCACGTATGTTTATAACATGTACTTACAGAAGCATTAAATCCCCTTATTTCGCAGAAAGAGGAACCTATAATGTCAGCACTAAACTGGAAACCCTTTATCTATGGAGGTTTAGCATCAGTCACTGCAGAATGTGGTAAGCATTTCCTTTAACTGTTTACATGATTTTCTTTATTGAGATAGCATGGAACCAAGCTTGGTTTAAATAGAGACTATCAGTAACACAGTAGTGTGTGGTGGTCTACAGCATAGGAGTTTTTTGTTTAATGCAAATGAAAATTTGCTCTGATCTGTTACGATGTCAGAACACTCATCCTTTATAAGTCTGGTTTTTACAAACTTTTGCCTTTGCACTTTATTATTTGGTGTTTGTTTCATCTGTTCTTAGATATTGGTCATAAGCAGATACAGCTTTTGCTTTGCTAGACTGGACAAGTTAAGCTCTTGTAAATCTTTGTCTCAGCTTTCCTGAGTGTGTGTGTTGCAGTTTAAATTCCCTTTTCTTGAATGTGAGTGGCTGTTTAGATTGAACACTTAAATTTAGTTAGTGAGCAACATAGAATAATTGCTATAGTGAGATAGTGCATCTGATGTTTTAGGCCTACTCTAAAGACAAACTTAAAATACCAACAGCCTTATAAAGTTTTATCTGAAATGCATGTACATGAAAATAAAGAAAATGTGAATTTTCATAGTTGCAGAACATAGTTGGGCATGTGGTGGGGCTTTTATGTGAAGTCTGTCTAGTAAAGTAGATGCAATACAAAATAACACTTAAAGCTACTATTTTGTTTTCATAGAATCATAGAATAGTTTGGGATCGAAGGTCATCTGGTCCAACCTTCCTACATTGGGCAGAGATATCTTTAACTAGATTAGGTTGCTCAGAGCTGTGTCCAATCTGACTTCGAATGTTTCTAGGGAAGGGAAGGATTTCTACTTTCTCTTACCTAACTTGTGCAAACTTGAGTTTGAAACCTCTCTTGTTTGTCTTGACTGAACACGGCCAATAATGCCAAAAACTTTTTAAGGAAGACAAACAATTCACAAAAGTTTGTGTGTCTGGTAAACCTTGTTAGAACAGATGTAGTTCATCCTGACTCCTGTTAGTGCTTAGGTCAGTACTGAATGTTGAGGTGGTCCTTTTCCTAAAGATAAGCTCTGGAGGGATATGCTTTCTGAATCCTTTCATAAAGGGAGCCTGGAGAGTATGAACTGAATGTAGCATCAGGCTATGGGAAAGCAATAACAGAAATGGGTCCTTCTATTTCTTTTTTTAGATTCTAGGCTAGAATCATAGCTTTTTCTATGGAATTTATTTGCCTTCAGTGACATGCTCTTCAGAGGTGTTGGTAGAACACACATGCAAACTCTGTACTTCACTGTGATTGTAGTATCCTATTCAGTGTGGCTGTTTACAGCCAGGCAATACAGTATGTTGCCTGAAAATACAGTGAATGCAGAATATAAACACAGGGTAAACAGAGGGAGAAGATAGTGCCTCTGACAAGCTTTTAGAAGAAACAAGGTGGTAGAGCATGAACTAGTTGTTTGAAAGAAAGGCTCGTTAACAAAGACTTCTTTACCCATGGGAGTGTTTTTATAAATTTTAGTATATAAGAAAGGCTGCTTTTTCATATATGATGTTCTTTTTTTTTTTTTTTGTCTTTGGTTAGATAAGTATTTGATTAATTTTCTCACTGATTTTCCTTTAAGGTACTTTCCCCATTGATCTGACCAAAACACGTCTCCAGGTTCAAGGTCAAGTTAATGATGCCAAATACAAAGAGATCCGCTACCGTGGAATGGTGCATGCACTAGTCAGAATATGCAGAGAAGAGGGATTGAAAGCCTTATACTCTGGGTAAAATTAACTGACTTGCAGCAATGGCCTATGAACAGCCTATTGATAAATATAACCCCACACTGTATGAATTACTGGGGTTTTGAGTTAGAAGGTATTTGGTTAGCCTTAATCTGGAAATTGAAAGACCAAGCTTAGATTGCTTAAGTGTTTACACTCTGCAATAGAATTTCATGTTTAAAAAACTCCCTCAAACAAACAACAAAACCTACTTGGAAAAAACATCTAGGCATACAGTTATTCTCTGCAGTGCTGCTATGGTTGTTCCATCTCTCAGAAGAAAAACTGAATTAACCTTTATATATAAATGAGCATACTTTTCTTTAGAACATGCAGGATGGTGGAAGAATTAAATTTCAGACATGCCTGCTAGCTAATTCTATAGATCACAAGTTGAGGCATGGTCTGATAGCAATCCCTACACAGTTCATTCATGTTTTTGCAGGCTTTATTTAAACAAACAAACAATCCCTCCCTCCTCCCCCCCCAAAAAATACCCTCCAAAGCTTGTTTTGTCTATACTGACTTCAAACTGTCAATTTAAATGAACCAGCCTTTCTCTGGTAGATATCTTGTGTTCAATCTCCTGCTCTAAAAAGTATTTGCTGATCACTTTTTGTGATCTTGAGCATAAACATTATTGCTGCTTGTTTTCACAGGATTGCACCTGCAGTGCTAAGGCAAGCTTCATATGGAACCATGAAAATAGGCACTTACCAGAGCTTAAAAAGAATGTTTGTTGAGCGTCCAGAAGGTGAGTGGTTATTTTCCATTTAATTGAGGATTGATTTGCTTGAAACTGCTTGTTTCTATTTGGTATCCTACTGTAGCAGTTTTAACAAGTCTACTGAGAAGACATTCCTTGTACCAGTTACAATGAAGTGAGTCAACAAGGATAACTTGTCAGAGCAGTTTTTAAGGCTTCTGCAACTGGCACTCTCTCAGTGGTTAAAGAAGTGGCGGCATCATCCTGCCCTGATGCATCTTAAGATTTGTAAATCTGCAGTTAAACTCTTTTTATTTCCTTGTGAAATAGATGAAACCCTGATGATAAATATTCTGTGTGGCATTCTTTCGGGAGTAATCTCATCATCTATTGCCAACCCTACGGATGTCTTAAAGGTAATTATGAAGAGTTTAGTTATCCTTAGTTTTTGTTCTCTCATTGAGGTAATGCAGAATCTCCTGAAGAACATAAGATTTTTTTTTGTAACCCTATTTAATCTCATCTTTTAACTTCTAAAAATTAGTAACATTCTGAATTCTTGGAACCTCCTGCTGGTCTGTACTAATTATTTGGAAGTGCGCACAAGGCAACTAAAGGCTGGGGAGGTAGTTGCACCCACGTAACTCTTTCTGAGTATGGGAAGAGAATAATATACCATGACTCTTTTTAACGTTCATGCTGTAGTGTTTGTGTAGAAGCCACACTATATATGTCATCTGTACTTCTTAATAACACTATTACACTACAATGTTTTTAGATCTCCAAACAGGTGAAGATTAATTCAGAGGGAAGAGTCCCAGTGAGTGCTACTTGTACTGTATGATTCTTTAACTCTGTAGAGAGGCTTTGGAATCCTATAGTCCATGGAAATAGGGTTCCAGCATCAGCCATTTTAAAGTGAATTTGCGATATGACCATGTCTTTAAGAATGTGTTAGTTTAGCTCAGTTGGTTGGAGCATGGTGGTAACACCTAAGTCATAGGTTTGATCCCTGCATGGGCCATTCACTTAAGTGTTGGACTTGATAATCCTTGTGGGTCCCTTCCAATTCAGCATAATCTGTGAATGATAGTCAGTTACTTAAAAGGGTTAATGGTATTTATGTTACGAAGCTGGAGCCTGTGATTTACATAGCTGCTTCTAATAAAAAGTCAAGAAAACTCTTTATGTTCTCCTGAAACTACTAAAACATTTAATCCTTCATAGTGTGGTTATATAGTGGCATTTCAAACATAAGCTTGTATTTCAAGTGTGGCTGCAATTAGTTATATCCCAGAATTATGTCCACTTACCAAGTTGCTTGTTGCCAAACTTGTATTTGGAAGTTACTGTGGCAGGTTTCTAAGGATGTTCTTGGAAATCTATAGGGTCAAAGACTACGGTTCTCACTGGCTGAAACATTAATCTTTGTAACCTTTCATTTCAACATGTTCCTGTGAGAACAGTGTAAAAGACATCCTGCAGAACCCATCTGTCAGTCTAATCTAACTGGAGGAGCATACCCATACAGAAATAGAAGTGATTTAATGCAGCTAAGAATTCTACCCATACTTGTTCAAAATTAGCAGCTGCGTTTGAATAGTTAAGGCAAAAGATTGCATTATGGTTATAATAATGGCAGCTCTTAATTTATATTCAAAGAGAAATTGACTTTACTACTTACAATTTAAAGTTAATAGCTCAATACAATTTTATTATTTTTGAGTGTATATTAGAAAAATGTTTATTATTTAATTTTGTCTTCAAATGAATTTCAGATTAGAATGCAAGCCCAAGGTAGTGTGATTCAAGGAGGAATGATGGGCAACTTCGTACAGATCTACCAAAAGGAAGGTGCTAAAGGATTATGGAAGGTAGGAGGTTTTTTTGAACTATATCTTACACTTTAGGTATACTTTCTTGTGCAGTTGAATTTCATGTATTTCTATGGTGTTCTCAGCTAAAATATGGAGGACCTTAATATATGTTATTTGTCACGATTGCTTCACTGCTGGTGTTCCAGTGCTTTTAGATGAAGGGTTGCTGCCAGTCTTGGGTTCAAGGATTAGCTGCCACTTAAAAAAGGGAAGACAAATGTAGGCTTCAGTTAGGGTGACTGGCTGTAGGACTAGTTCAACAACCTTTTGCATGACACCTCACAGTCTGTATGCTCTGTCTGTTTTAAAACACATACTAAAGAACATTTGGAAGCAGAGGTACTAATGAGCATCCCCTCTAGCTCAGGATTCTCATATTCAGCCTTATAGGTTCTCTTATGTTAATTACAGTCAATGACTGTATAACAACTGAAGACCCAAAATTGGACAATTGTTCTGAAACAGCTGGAAAATAGAAACTTTTTTCTATTAGTGTGTTTTTCTCTGCGAAGTTTCTTGATCTCCAGTTTTCTGTTTATCTTCCTTACTCTGTCAGTTTTTGAGTTAGCAGCAAAGGAACACAGTTCTTTGTGTTTTAGCTGACTGTGGATGAAAAAATTGAGATGTTAAGCAGAGATAAAAAATAGCATAAAGGAACTGTGTGGAGAAGTGATTTATCTGTTATTTCAGATTTGTGGGTTTGGAGCACGTGCAACTAGGACTTGTATTAATTAGCCTTATTTTAATTCACAATGTTCTTAACACATTTCTGTTGTGTTGCTTTGTATTATAAGAGCTTGGCTTTTCTGATGGCGCAGAAAGGTTGACTTTGAACTTCATTTATGTCCTTTCTTTTGCCAGGGAGTATCACTGACAGCACAGAGAGCTGCTATTGTTGTTGGAGTGGAACTGCCAGTGTATGACCTTACCAAGAAGCACATAATTATGTCTGGATTTATGGGAGATACAGTATATACTCACTTCCTGTAAGTTTGTGTAACTGTTTATATAGCTCATCGTAGTTCAATTCTTGTTATGGGAGATGAGTATTTTGATTTTTCTGTCATCAGTCCAGATATAAATATACTTCTGATGAGTTTATAACTTTTAATATAATATCTCAAATGGCAGCACAAAGCATGGAAGCTAATTTTATTTGGGACTTGGATTTAACTTTCTTTTGAAATATGGAAATTTGTTTTGTGGGTGGTCTGAATCATTCAGCTGTGCAAATTAAGGGTAGAGGAAAGTTCCAGTTAAATATTATTTACAGGGGCACAACATCTGTTCAAGCATACTATATAAGGGCTGCATAGTAAATATTCAAAAATATGCTATTTATAGTAAATGAAAAGTAATTTTTTGTATCTATTACCTAATGTAATTTTTAACTAAAAGCATTAAACAGCCCTTGTTATTGTGTGCTTCCTGAGGAAGAGAAACTCTTGTGTATCTTTAAATGTGGTAGATCAAATTTCATTATACCTTTCTTTTATAGATCAAGTTTTACTTGTGGGTTAGCTGGTGCCCTTGCATCCAACCCTGTTGATGTTGTAAGAACACGCATGATGAATCAGAGAAGCCAACAACATGGGGGACACTCAAACTACAAGGGCACTTTGGATTGCTTGTTACAAGTAAGTAGTTCATTATCAACATAAATACTACTGCCATCAAGCAATGGTTTTGGTGTAGAGCTCAAAATTATTCTGTTTCCTTAAAAATTAATTCTAGTGACTTAGCTATGCTTTTTGCCATACTACTCAAAAGGACTGTACTGCCAGTAATGCAGTTGGTGTGAAAAGTATCTACTGTCTTGAGAGAAAGGCAGGAAGAAAGTTAGTGTCTGCTGTGGGCCCTTACTTCCTTGGGTGAGGAGACTAAGGCTCTCAGCAGCACTCCCTCTTACTGAACTTTATACTATGTCAAGCTGATAGGAAATGGTAGTTTTCAGTTCTTGAAGAACAGGATCATCTGGGACAGATGGTTTTCTTTGTTGCTTATTGCATAATGGAAAGCCTAGTACAGCCAGAGGCAAGGTCAGTCTTTGCTCTTGATTACTTGGATTTGGTTTCTTAAAACTCTAAATTTGGTATGAGGTGGGAGCATGGCAGTGTTTTACACAGAAAAGAATAGATAATAAGCTGCTGGTGTCCAGCTGTTGACTTTTTGACAGTGAAATTTTGTGAAGTCCATAAAGCAAACTTAAAAAAAAAAAACCCAAGAGAATGCCTAATGTGAGCTACAGGCTTACGTGTGGCACTCTGCAAAGTGCTTTTTTGTTTGTTTTTTTTTTTTTTTGGTGTGGGGAGAAGTTCAGGAATGCAATTTCGATCAATCTGGATTAGGTAATGAGTAACAGAGACTGCAGCATTACCCACCAGGTAATGCTGCAGGCACTACTAATCTTGGTTTACCTAGTGAAATTTTAATTTTTCCAATCATACAATATGTTTAAATGAAGGTTACAGGACTAAGCCATCTTCTTTTCTGGTATAGTCCTGTTAGCTGAGATGCTGTCTAGATTTCTCACTAATAAAGAATTATATAAGTATGTTCTTACTCTGTTTTGATGTTGTTTGGGTTTTTTTTTTCCTAGACATGGAAGAATGAAGGCTTCTTTGCTCTGTACAAAGGATTTTGGCCAAACTGGTTAAGACTTGGTCCTTGGAATATCATTGTATCCTTTTCAGAGGTGTGCAAGACTATTAAGTTAGCCATACAGCAGCAAGTATTGTTTTTCACAGAATATTAAGTGTGGAAGCAGTTATGTCAGCACAGATATTCCCTTTTTATAAATAGGAAATTGTGTAGTTGACAGTGGGTTTTTGGGGAGTTTTTTTTGTTTGTTTTTTTTAAGTCAGCTGCTGCTGATCAGATTGAATTGATGAGTTACACGGAGTGAATACTAAAATGTCATCTTGCAAAGTGATTCTCTCTACTTTTGATTTAATACCTGTCAATTTCCTTAGTTTTAAATAAAATTGACCAGATGAGTTAGGAATGGGGGCGA
Organism: Pithys albifrons albifrons; assembly: GCF_047495875.1. Classification (NCBI taxonomy): domain Eukaryota; kingdom Metazoa; phylum Chordata; class Aves; order Passeriformes; family Thamnophilidae; genus Pithys; species Pithys albifrons. The sequence continues at coordinate 57,816,158 of NC_092458.1, forward strand.
TTTCTAGAACTGGGGATGCTGCTGGAAGTAACTGATGCAATAATTTTGTTTATCTTAGACAACTTTGGTTTTGTTTCAAGAGCCAGCTAATCAGAGCCCTGGGAAATGGGTTGGTAGTAATGTTTTTTACCATGAGCAAACCTCTCATAGCCATCAAAGCTGAGTGAGTAAAGACTCTAAGGACTTTTGCAGTATCCTCCTGCCTCCTCAGTCCTGTGTTTAAGACCATGAGGAAAAGGGATGGGACAGTAAGTGGCATCACCAGCTTTAAAGCAAGTTTCATCTGCCTAGGATTGGGTAGAAAAAGTGGCCAACCTGCCGCATGGCATAGGAGGGAACTAAGAGTGTAACACAGTTTCCCACGGACACAGCTGTCCTTTAGTAGTAAAGTGACCCTTTTGAACTGCATGAGCAGGAAACAGTTTTCCTCAATCAACTGTCCCAGTTCTTTCTGACATATGAACAGCTGAAGAAGTTGGACGCCTGACATGCTGAGATGTATACTGAGTAGTGTTCATGTACTGAGTTCAGAGCAATGTGCAAGCTGTCTTGTATTTGCTCTGTATTGCCTGAGCTGCTGGCCAAATGAAGAGGTCACTGCAAGACTGTTGAGAGTGAGAAAAACCTGGAAGCGATTTCAAGGCAAACTGGCTCCTGTATCCATGGCTTGTGTGATTCAGTGGATGATGTGCAGTATTTTCTAGACTGAACCAAACATGGTGGAATACCTTCTGTTAACTGTTTCATTGTTCTTGAATGTGACGATCTTAGTGCAACTTCATGCTGTTAAAACTCATGCACAGTGTTTTGCAAGAGGTGAAGAACAGGCTTTTTTTCTTCTGTATTTCAGAAAGGAAGAAGATTTCCGTAGAGAAATCTTTTTTTTCTTTTACAGAAAGATAAGCAGTACCAAGGAGCTGGGTTTTTCCTGCTTTCAGAAGTGTATACAATTTGAGTGTAATAACTTAAATCTTCTAATTAATTGGAAGTGTCACAAGACATCCTTGCAGGCTTTCAGGTCAGCAAAATACCTACTGCAGTAAAAAATCTGCTTCTGGTTTTGGCACTTTCCTGTGTTCTAAGTCCTTAGAAGTCTGCATAATTTGCTGGGAATAATCCAGCTTCATTTGCAAGGGTGGTTGCTACAGTTGGCAGTTTTGCAGAGCTTGAAGAAAGTTTTTTTGCTATGTATCATGATGATTTTCTGCATAAGTGATTCTTTGACATTCATATGTAAATTACAAGTAGGAATGAAGTTCAAATAAGTTCATGCCCATCTGCTGATCTTGCAGAGAAACTTTCTGTGCCTCTTCTGTTGTTGGAAGAACTACTTGTATTGGTTACTGGCTGTTACCTGTCATCTGAAGGGTGCAAATTTTACACTGAGCAGTTCAGGCTGTCATGTGGATGTCTGTGTGAACAGAACCAACCCCTCCAAAGGTGAATCTACTATAAAGGCTGCTTTCCGTCTTTAAAAAGACACCCAAACCCAGAACTACTATGCACTTTCATATACCAAAGAGGCTCAAATTGCTGTTATATGTAGATAAACACTATGCAGAAATCAACCACAACTTCTATAAGGCATTACCCTTAGGCTGAAGTGTGTATCAAAACTTCAGGGCCTTTAAATAAAACAGTTGCCTTCTTAATAAATGCTGCTGTTCAGTTCCAGGAAAGGGAATATGCGAGATCCAACTCCTATGATGGATGTTCTGTGTTTAAAGCAGGATGCATAGCTTTGGTTTTTTGTGGTATTGTGTTAATCTTTTACACATTTTTCACAGAATCATGCATTCCACTTCAAGAATTTTCACTTTGTTTTCAAAATTATTGTAATCACTTAAAATTACTAATCTTGAATTCACATATGGATTTTTAAATGCACAAGGCACTTTTGTTCCTAAGGTACCATGTTTTCTATATATATGTGTATGCTGATGTGCAGTGGTTTTCCTTACAACTGTTTCTGTGCTTTAATAGAAAGATTTGTAAATATTTTTGTACAATGTATAAGCAAAGTGTATGTTTTACATTTTTAAGCTTATTAAAAGTGTTAAAATCATTATATAATGACTCTGGACTGCTTTCAGTTTCTAAGTTTCAAAGGGTGTGGGGGGGTGAGGCAAAGGGGCTCAAATACCTCAAGGTGATTAACAAAGGAAAGCTGTTGTTGGCATTGAACTGTGTGGTACTATTGGTTACTTAGCCAAGGTGGACTAAAGTTGCTGTACTTAAAGCCTTGTGTTCCCCTAATTTACTGGCTGAATGACACATGTTAACCATAGGTTTTCACTGTTCTTTGGCCTATGTTAAATTGCTACACCATTTCCCACAGGTTTATCACACTGTAACCAGAGTAGATTTCTGGAGTTCATGTAGGACAGAGGTGATGGACCAGGTCTGAGGGGTTGAGGAATCTGCTGGCTGGGTGTGGTAGGGTAGGAACATGTTGCATCAGTTAGTCTGTGGGACAGCTGGACAAGATGGACTGAAATAAACTGCTCAGAACCAAAGGCATCCAAACAGTTGAAAAGGAGTTCAGAGCTCAGCTGAGGGTGACTGCTGTGCTGAAGAACTCAAGCTATTTTCAAGCTCTTTAATTCTGACATGCCTTAGTTAGGATTTAGTGTGTAATGATAGGAGATTTAAATTTATGAAACAGCAAACCAAGGATAATGGAGGACATTTCTGAAGTGAAGTGAATTCTGCAGGCATGCAGGTTCTTGTGTGTGATGGAGAAAGCAGCTCTGGTTATGGAGTGATGAAGAAAATGAGTCCCCTGATGAGGAAGTTGAGTGGTGATCTACGTGGGTGTGGGGCTGTCTCCCTCTACCTTACCCCGTAACTACATCAGCGCTGTCTTGACCCTTGAGGGAGAGCCACTAGTGCTAACAGATAGGAAAGGGTGTGATGCTTCCCTTCTGGTGGCTGGGGAAGTGCTGGAGCTCATGGAAGGGACAGGCAGACACAGCAGTGCCCTCTCAGCGGCAGGCAGTGGTTTGGCACCAGCCAAGGCAAATTGGACGGCAGAGGACTTGTCAGGAGGCCTTTAGTTGCCGTGTTGGATTAAACTGGATCACTGTCATCACTGCAGCAGTTGATCCAGCTGTTAACACCTGCTTTTCCATGTGGCTGATCACTGGGAAGGGCAAGGTGGTCCGGAGGAAGGTGCCATCATCCCCAGGGTTGTGCTGTGGTCTCTCTGCCTCTGAAGAAGGGAAGAGCAGGGTGGCCTATAGGGAGGTTCCATCATCCCCAGGGTTGTGCTGTGGTCACTCTGCCTTCTGAAGAAGGCTCCAGGGAATGCTGGGCGTGAGTCATCTGCCGCAGTGCCCACTGGTGCCCATGGATGTGAGGTCCCTGCCCAGGAGCACTGCAGGGTCCTCTGTGCCTGGAGGCTCAACAAGACCAAGTGCTGGGTCCTGCAGTGTCACAACGGCCCCAGGCTGTGCCACAGTCTGAGGCAGAGTGGCTGTAAAGATGCCCAGTGCAAAAGGAGCTGGAGGTGCTAGTTGACAGCAGCTGAACCTGAGCCGGCAGTGTGCCCAGATGGCCAAGGAGGCCATTGGCATCCTGAAGTGTGTCAGGAATTGTGTGGCCAGCAGGGAAGTGATTGTTCCTCTGTACTCACCACTGGTGAGGTCACACCTCAAGTGTTGTGTCCAGTCCTGGGCCCCTCAGTTCAGGCAGGACATGGAGATGCTGGAGTGAGTCCAGAGCAGGGAAAGGAGCTGGGAAAGGGCCTGGAGCACAAGTCCTGTGAGGAGCAGCTGAGGGAGCTGGGGGTGTCCAGCCTGGAGGAGGCTCAGGGGGGCCCTCATTGCTCTCCACACCCACCTGAAAGGAGGCTGTGGCCAGGTGGGGGTCAACCTCTTCCACTGGGTGATGGGATGAGATGACACAGCCTTAAGCTGTGCCAGGCGAGATTTAGGTTGGACATCAGGAAGAATTTCTTCATGAAAAGAGTGATTGGACACTGGAAGGTGCTTCCCAGGGAGGTGGTGAGAAATATGAATGTGATTTTAGTGAGTAAAACAAATGAGTTTTTGGAGCTCCTATAGTGACATGAGAAGAAACATACGGCCAGCCAATTAAACAAAATTTCAATTTACACCCACATGGTAAGATAAACAGGATAGTGTTAAATCACTTTATCTCCTATAACTTTATCAAGGACTAGATGAGTTGTAACAGGAAGATTAAAGAGTTAAAATTTTGCCACCTAAGGGGAACAGAATTTATGGTGGGGTTATCACTGCGGTTGTAAGAGTGACTTAGCTATAGTAGTATATGTTAAACTGCTTAACGATGTACTTAAAATGTTTATGCATGAGTCGAATGAATATGTATGTAGAGACTAAATAAAGTTTAGAATTACACTGTATTCGGGGTGCAATGGCAAGCAATGCTTGTGTCCATCGTACCCAGCATGCTGAAATTGCTTTTATCATATAGTAAATTTTCATTAAAAACCTATGAGGTTGAGACTGTTTCTTATACCCTGGGTGATCGGATGAGATGACACAGCCTTAAGCTGTGCCACGGGAGGTTTAGGTTGGAGATCAGGAAGAATATCTTCACAGAAACAGTGATTGGACATTGGAATGTGCCGCCCAGGGAGGTGGTGGAGTCACCGGCCCTGGAGGTGTTTATGGAAAGGCTGGACGTGGCGCTCCGTGCCCTGGTGTGGTTGGCAGGGTGGTGCAGGGTCCCAGGTTGGCCTCGGTGGTCTCAGGGCTCTGTCCCAGTCCATTTGGTGACCCCGGGGCCGTTGTGGCTCCGCGGCCTCCCGCGCTCCTCCAGGCCGCCAGGGGGCGCCATCGCGGCCGCCGCCCCTCGTGATGCTCTTCTGCTTCGCGCCAGTGACGCCACTGCCACGCGACGCGGCGCGGCGCGCGCCGAGCCTCCCCCGGAAGCGCCGCCCCGCTCCCGGCGTTCCGCCCCGCTCCGGGCCCCGCTCCCGGCCCGGCCCCGCTCCCGGCCCCGTTCCCGGCCTGCCGCCGGCAGCACCACCACCATGCTGGAGCCGCCGCCCACGGAGCCGCCGCCCCCGGGCAAGGACGTGCGGGACCGTCTCAGCCTGTGGGACCGCCGCCCGCAGCCCACCGCGCCGCTCAGCGACCGCCAGACCGACTCGGTGCTGGAGCTGAAGGCGGCGGCCGAGAACCTGCCGGTGCCGCCCGAGGTGAGGCGGCGGCGCTGCCCGGCCCGCAGGGGCGGAGGGAGGGCGGGAGCGGCCGCGGTGCCACGTCGCCAGGCGGGCGAGGGTGTGGGCCTGGCCCGGCCCGGCGGGGCCGCCGCTCCCCGCGGCTTCGGGGGGCTCAGCAGCGCTTTGCCGTCTGGTTTGCGCCCGCAGCCGCTTCCCCGGACTCCCTCCCTCCCCGCGGGAGGGCTCGCCCTTCCTGCTGCTTTCCCGAGTCGCCTCATGCCCCCCTGGCTTGCAGGATTTTAGGCAGCGGTGTCAGCTTTCCCTGAGCATCCATGGGGCGATCTCTGCCTGCCCTCCCTGCTTCCCCCAGGTCATCGGAGTTTGTCCTCTTGAAATTGAGAGCTTTAGTCGTGGAGTTAGATTCTTTTGGTCCTCTTAATTTGATCCTCATCAATGCATAGCTGCTGGCGCCAGTGTTATTTCCTGGTACGACTTGCAGGTGATCCGAGCGTGTAAAGCCAGGAGTAGTGGTAAAAAGCTTAAAAAGAATTGTCAGCACCATAGAGGACATGGTCTCCCACTCAGTTGTAGAATACTGAACTCTGAGAAGGTGATTATTTATGAATGCTCCCATGTCTGCAGAGGGAAGTGGAAAGGAATGTTTGCATTCCTTAACTGCACTTTTCATGAGAGGCTTTGTGTTTGATACATTCGATATATCATTATGATATGAGCAGGATCATAGCACAAGATACAATACTATAAAATCAACCAAGTTGGCTCTTGGCTGGTGTCTGAAAGCTCAAAATAACAAAGGGGGAGTGTAAAGCAATTCCTTCCTGAAATGCACCTGTTTAATTTCATTCTTCTGATTTCTTCTCTTGTGCAAACTGTATGCAAAAAATAAATATTGGCAGCCATTCAAAATGATTGTAACAGGATGTGCTGCTATCCCAGAATGTTCTTAAGGATCTAAGCCGGCTTTGCAACAAGGCAGGTACCACATTTGCCAGTCAGGACAAGGCAATGCCAAGACATTGAGCTCTTCAGTGGACTGGGCAGTGGCCTCAGCCATTCTGAGAAATCAGGGTCTGATGGACTCATCTACTCCTCAGTACTAGACATGAGAGAAACCCTGGCTCCACTGCTGGGGTCCTGCCTGTTTTAAGGAGCAGGGAAGAGGAATGTGGAAGTTGAACAACATATGGCAATCTGTCATTTCTCAAATAGTTTAGATCCTGGTGGTTCTTTCTTTTTCTGGCTAATATTGCAAACAGTGAATATTTTACTAAGCAAGTAGTTTTCTAGAGAGATACTAATTTGTATTTAAGCAATGTTTTCTGGTTTTACTTTACTGATGTTCTCAGCATTTGAAAACATGCAGCTCATTATGTTAAGTAAAGAGGCTATTACATTAAATAAATGTATGTAATGGTATTTGTTTTCTTGAAGTAATTTCTTCCATGTCAGCTAATTATTAATCTCTGGCCATACATAAATACAGTTTATCTCAAGTTACTTTTTTCCCATATTTTTCTCACTTAAACAAAATAATTGTGGCTAGCTAAACCCATAGCACCCATTCAGCAGAACTGTTCCTTGTCTTCTGAATGAATTCTGGCAGTGTTAAGTCTTGAACTTTCCTTGAATATCTGACAAAAAGAATCTGACAATTCCTGTGCGATGGTGTTGCCATGCACCATAGGCAATAGTGGCTTTTGTTTTGTTGCTTCTGTGTCAGTTCTGAGTTCTCATGTTCTCAGATACTTTTCTAGTGCATCTCTCTGGGTTAGAGCCAGTTAAATTGGAAATTAAAGTGTAACTCATCAGTATGTCAGGTACATGTACCTTCAGTTTCTGTTCTTACACAAACATGTATTTACATAAAATGCTATACAATATTTTCTGACTTTAACTTAAAATAAAATTATTAGGTGTTTCTGAATGAATAGGTGTTGTAGTTGTTGGTATAATGGATGGACTTGATAATCTTAGGGATCTTTTCTAGCCTTAATGATTCTATGATTATCATATTGATAGCTAAAATGTCCATTGCATTTGTTTCTTCAAAAGTAGAAGCCTGTCATTTTCTCATCTTGTTGCTTTGGATTGTGTTGTAGTTGAGCTGCATACTAATTCTCAGTGAGTTCTCTTAACAAAATTTCATGGGGTTTTGTGACAGCTTCCAATTGAGGATTTGTGCAGCCTGACGTCCCAGTCTCTCCCTGTTATGCTGACAGCTGCAGTGCCAGAATCCACAGAGGATGTCCTTCTGAAAGGATTTGCAGCGCTGGGGATGGAGGATGAAAGAATTGAGACAGCACAGCAGGTAACCTCCAGGATGCGGTAATCTTTAGAGAATTCAGTTAGTTTCTGGGTCTCTCACCTGGCTTTTGGTGGGTTTGCTGAATTTTTGGGCCTTTTTCAAGATGCATAAGGGGGGACTTGGGGGGAAAAATGATTGAAATCTTAGCTCCTAAGTGAGAGATACTTTTCCCATTTGAAGTGGAGTCATGTGAGAGTAAGGCACCCCTTCAGTAAGGTGACATTGCTCTTAATGTAGAAGAATGTTGTGCTCCCTCCCCACTTTCTAGTGTAACATCCTTTTTCTTGTGCAAAGAAAACCAAATGAAATTCAGTCTTTCCCTTTTAATTTAGTGAAGAAATAGAATAGAATGTTTCAATTGGAAGGGACCTGCAGTGAGGAATTTGTTTCCTTGATTAATAATTGGGTTCTGAAACAGCTCTGTTTTTAACAAAAGGTCATCTTCATTTCGTAGATCATAGATTTGATTTTTTTTTAAATTGATTGCATGTGATATCTATATTGTTCACACCATAAAATCTCTTCTAGTTCTTCTCCTGGTTTGCTCAGGTCCAAATTCAGATGGATCAAGATGAAGGTGCCAAGTATAGGTATGTGTTATTCCTCAGTTCCTTTCACTATTATAAGCAGTTCAAACCTTGAAGGACTTCATCTTGTCAATTAATGTCAGCACATGTTTGGATTCAGCTGGCAGGGAATGGGGGGACATGTTGGAGCAGCTGAAGCTTTCCAAGGCAGTGTGCCTCATTCCCAGCCTGACGGCCACTGGCCTTGTGGCACAGCGGTCAAAGGGGACACAGATTTCCTTCTGAACTGCCCAGTGTGTTAAGACAGATGGAAGTTAGTTTGGGCTTGTAGACAAGACTGTAGACAAAGGCAGTGTAAGAGCTTTCCTGTGCTTTCTCAACTGCTGCTGCCAATGGAATGGCATCCTCTGAGAGTGAGACTGTGTTAAGCAGATGTGACTGGTAGTCATTTCTGCTCTCACCATTTGGCTCACCAATGACTATGGCTGTGATTGTGTATCTGCATTCCCTACATTCCTTGACACTTTACTCAACTCCAGTTTGTAGGCTCGTCATTTTCATCTGTTTTTGTCTGACTGACTTTGCCATCAGGCTCAGAACAACTCCCTCCCTCTGACTTAGACATTTACGCCTTGAGAGTCTGAAGTCCAGCTAAATGGCTTAGCTAAGTCTGCTGGTGACTTTTATGGAAGCTGGCATGTGTTTTGAGACTTTACAAACTTGTCCTTGGCTGCAAAGAGGAGCTGCTGTATTATCTCTTCTGCTTTTTCTCTGCTTTTTGTCTGTTATTTCTTCCTCTTTTGCTCTGACATTTGAGGACACATGACTTTTCTTAAAAGCAGAGGGATAGGCACATATTAAGCCCATGATCAGATAACATTAAGAACCTAAAAAGAGTAGGAGCCTTGCACTTTGTCAGTTGAAATGTTCTTAATAGAGCACATGGGTACTTAAGTGTGCCACCCATGCACAATGGTTTGAAGGATGGTCAATATGTAACTGTTTGCAGGAGGCCAGGGGGGCAGGAAGAAACTAAGTTCTTTGCCTTTTGTACACTAAAAGGATACATAGTAAAGGGACACGTGGATACAGGGAACTGTTTTACTTGCTGCTTTGCAAGTGGTAAAAGTAGAGCTCAGAATTTTTAGCTGACATACAAGAGCAATTAATTTTAAGTGATGCTTTAGTTAAGCTGAATGCTTGACACAGTATCTAGTGCTCATTTAGAATTTAGATCTGCATTGAGCCTTAGACAAATTGGGTGACATTAAGTACCAGGTCTGTTTCATCTAAGCCTCTTTTAATCCTCACAGTAAGTTTTGAATCCTCTGGAAAATTTCAGCTGCTTTAGGAGAGAAAAAGTAATTTCTAAATGGGAACTGAAAATTGTATAGAGGAACAGACCCAAATTAGCACCTCTGTTGGAAGGAAGGCAGGTATAATTGCAGTAGTCACTGTGTTTGTGCTGTCTTAGGCAGTATTCACATTGCTGTGGTGCAAGCTGCTGCTTTCTAGGCAGGCTTTCTGTAAGGAATGTCAGGGAACTGAAGTTACTGCAGTGGTTATTCCAAACCTTTTAGCTCTGTTATTTCTGCAGTTCATGAACATCTGCTTATTGTGCACTTTTGCTTGATGTGAGTGATCTTTTATTCCTAGAGAGGGAAGGGTGATGGCACTGTCCCTGCAGGCAGCTGGATTTGCTTATACAGAAAGGGAAATTTTACTTCTGTTATCTGTTGATTCTCTTTTTCTAGACAGATGAGGGATTACTTGTCTGGCTTTCAGGAGCAGTGTGATGCTATCTTGAGTGATGTGAATAGTGCCCTTCAGCACCTGGAGTCACTGCAAAAACAGTATCTTTTTGTGTCCACAAAGACAGGAACGCTGCATGAGGCCTGTGAACAGCTTTTGAAAGAGCAGGTAATCTTTGATGGGAGGATTACTGGAAACTTAAAAGACAAATTAAAGTTTCTTTTTCTTGGGCTGAGAAAACTTGTGAGCTGTGGTTACAGTCCCTCCATTTGCTTTGGACCTTGTTTTTTTGGGTGTGTTTCACCTGGGGTGTCAGGCTCTGCTGTAAAATGTTCAGTAAATGTCAATATATGCTTCAGTCAAGAAAGATAGGTAGCTAAGGGCAGGTTTTTCAACTGATGTCTGAGAAGTGCAAACTGTATTGAGATTAATGATTCATATCACTTACAGAAGTATTTTGAGCTGCTTATTACAAGAAGAAGGATGTTTTAAAGTTGTGAGCTTATTTCTCAGATACTTTCATTTTCCTCATAAACTGCTCCAGCAATGATGTAATGAATATGTTTACTAGGGCTGGATAAGAGAGCACTGATAGTACTACTCTGTTGTACTGCTGGTAGTGTTGCTGTTTGTATGCAGTAGTGTCCTTGGAATACTGACAAACCTATAGAATAATTTTTTAAAAAATACACTACTGAGAGTAATGTGTCATTTTCTGGTAAGAGAGAACAAAAGAGCATTGCTGTACGTTGCATCTTTTGTTGTTCTTGATTAGTTGCAAGTTATCTAGGACTGTTTAACAGTGGTATGTGCTGAGAGTTGAATGGCTGAATAATTTCATATGTATATATATATTTATATATATAAAAACATATATTTAAGCTACTTGCTAGGATGCTGACGTTCTTTTATTATATTTTTATTAGTCAGAACTTGTTGACCTGGCTGAAAACATCCAGCAGAAACTTTCTTACTTTAATGAGCTGGAAAACATAAACACTGTAAGTATTATTTCACTGTTAATAGTCATAGAAGATCAAAGTGTACCGATCTTTTGAACTTTGTCGCCAACAATAAGATACTTCGGTTCCTTACAATGATGCTTTGTCTCCTTTTCCAAAGAAACTGAATTCCCCTACGCTGTCTGTGAACAGTGAAGGATTCATTCCTATGCTGGCTAAGCTTGATGATTGTATTGCATATATTTCATCACATGTAAGTAATTCTGTATTGGTTTCAGCTAAATCTTCAAAACTCTCTGTTCATACCATTTTTGTGTGTTTTTCCCTGTTAAAAGTTCTCTTTGCCAAATACACTAAGAAGTCAAATATTTTACTGAATGTACTTATTATCCTGCTTAATTTTTATAAAGTATTGCTTTTAGTTGATACAAGCCAGCATTTATAGCTAGTTATGAGTATTTTAAATTTTGATACCTTTTTGACTCTTACTGTTTCTATTTAAAATTGATTTTTATATTTCTTTCAGCCAAATTTTAAAGACTACCCTGTGTATTTGAACAAGTTTAAACAATGCCTTTCTAAAGCTATGCACCTTATCAAGACATACACTGTGAATACACTACAGAACCTCACAAGCCAGCTAATGAAAAGGGTAAGGTGAATCAGTAAGTGGTACTCAAGCTGTACTGAAATGTCTATTGTAGCACTATACAGTTTTCTTCTCCTTTTTTTTTAGTTTTTCAAGGGTGTGAGGTGTCAGCAGCTTTTTGTGAAAATAGGTCAGTGCTATGGGGTTTGTGTAGGTTGTCCAATTTTCAGCCAAATATGACAGAGACCTAGAGATCCAAAAGATTTAAAACCAGTAATAATTAAAAAATCATGGAATTTGAGAAAGGTGAAGTATCTGAATTGAGGTGGGTGAGCCGTAACCTTAGTGAAGGCCAGGGATGGATAAGTGGCTGTGTTAGAGCAGCAACAACCAGCTGGCCAGACAGTTTGTTTCCCTAAACCAGCTTGTTCACTGTAGCTCTGAGGCAGCTGCAGTGCATGCTGCTGTCTAGGCTGCCAAATGGGGAGGGTGCACAAGAGAAATAGGGGTACTTTGGGGATCTGTTCAGGAGATGAATTGCTTTGGAGACAGAGAGAGGTTACAGGGAATACTTGGAGAAAGTATACAGGAATTGGGTGCTGTAGATGAGAATTGTTAAGACAAACTCTGAGCTTGTGCCATGACCTTTTCAGTATTATAGTCCACTAATTTTTTTGAGTGATCTTGGTCATCTAAATTTTACATTTTTTTCTGCAGTGGTTTGTGTAGCTGCAGAGAACAACCGTGACAAGTTCCTACTAGTTTTACCAGTATCTTTTGGTTTCTTTTAAAATGTTGACAGTGATACTGAAGTGTCCCAGGGAAGAGTTAGGTGTTTTTTCCCCACTCACTTCAGTGAGATTTAAGCATAAAGGTGAGTTAAGAGGCTTTTTGGTTTCATTAAAATGTTGGTAGTCTTGTGCTGCAATATTTTGGCAGACAAGAAAGGCAAGGAGAATGTCTCCTTCTACCCACTTTGATTCTTTCTTGGTCCTGTTACAGGCAAACGTGGTGTCCTGAGGGAGAACCAGTGAAATTGAAAGATGCTAGAATTGAGAACTGACAGACCTAGAAAAAGGGAATTTTAGACAGCATTCATGGAAACTTATGAAACAGTACTCGTGGAGTGAAGGTTTTTTGTTCAGAAGCATTAAACATTTTTTGTGTTTGGTGCAAACCTAAGTTTTGCTAAATAAAAAGTATCACAGCTTGGTTTGATGCCAGTGGATTGCCGTGACTGATCTGAATTTAAACAGAGTTGAATATCTTTGAGAATAAGCATGTCTACAGAAAGAAGTGTGTCACCACATTTCTGGATTTGTATTGCCACTTAAGAGCTTTAAATTCGGAAAGATACCTCTTTTAGGATTCAGATGACATCTTCTTTACCATGTCCGTGTGGGTTTTGTGGATGTTCTGCTTATTTTTCTGAAACATCTGCTAAAAGTGCAGTACTGAGACAGTGTTTTTTAGTTGTGATCAAGTGTTTAGATTTCCTGTTGCAACAATACTAGAGGCTTTGTCAGGACTGGAAAGGGACTGGTGAGATCTGGATGTCCTTTGTTGTTACTCAGGTGTGAGTGTTTGGGTATTTTTGTCTGTTTGTAGATGGGTGATCAGGTTGCTCAGAGGGATGAAAGTAGGAGGGGGGAAAGGTGGAAGAGTTTTCCTGTCCCCACCATGTTTCAAAAGGCAGCCATTCGTTTTTCTCTATGTCATCAGTAGGGATAAGGGGAAGGAAGCTTCTTCAGTGGCTAAATTAGGTCTCTGCCCTGCTTTGTTAGTGCTAGAATTTGCCTAAGTTCAAGCTGTCTGCCCAGCTAGGCTGGGCACCTGCAGGGAACTGCCTCAACACTTGATATTCCAGTTGGAGTTGAATACAAGCGGAAACTTTGCTTCTCTGCCCTGGGACTGGCAGGTAAAAGAGAAATTCGATTCCATTTTAGTACTATGCATTAAGGACCAACAATCAGTATTACTGTGGCGTGTCCAGAGAAAATTATTGTCTCTAATGGACAATGCCATAATTACTGAAAATGTTACTTTTGCTATAGAGGCTGTTGGTTGGGTTTTGTTCTTCCATTTGACTTTGAGTTCTGAAACCAGCATGCCTTTCTTGGTGGGAAGTGGCAAAGAGCTGTTCCGCTCGCAGTATAAGCATAAAGAACCAAGCCCCTGTGTTAAAGCCTAACTGTCTTGGCCATTATGTACTAGAAACCAAAGATAGTATTTTGCTTTTTAACCAATTACTCGTCTCTTCTTTCAGGATCCTTCAGCTGTGCCAAATTCTGACAATGCCTTCACACTGTTTTATGTAAAATTCAGAGCAGCTGCTCCCAAAGTCAGAGTAAGTAGGCTGGTAACTAACTTTTAAAAAGGAAGTTATGAAAATGGGGTCTGAATTTATTAATGTGAATGCAAGGGTTTCATATTGTCCAAGTGTGAATATCTGAAGATTGCATATTGTGTCCCTGAAAAATACTGCAAGCTATTTTCCAATTTTTACAAAAGATTAATATACTAATAATACTTTTTCCTTTTCTTTTTGAATAGACTCTAATTGAACAAGTAGAGCAAAGATCTGAAAAAATGCCAGAGTGAGTGTGTCTACATAATTTCTCTTCAACAATTTAAGTTTTGAAAATATTTACTGTTTAACACATTATTTGTTTAAAATAAAGCCTTAAGAATCAAAATTATATATACTTATGTGTACCAGAAAATGATCTTTAGGATGCAGCTACTGTTTTAATTTCTTGGCTAGGTATCAACAAGTTCTCAATGAAATCCATCAATGTTACCTCGACCAGAGGGAGCTTTTGCTTGGTCCGAGTATTGCTAGCACTGTTACAGAATTAACCAGTCAGAACAACAGAGATCATTGTGCTCTGGTACGTAAAGTAGTCATGTGTTGTGTGTTTTTTTGTTATGTCTTAATCCCCTCTACCCCAAGTAAAATGTACTTATTTAATTCAATCATTTGTGTGCAGAATTGTTGCTGTTGTCCGTGGTTTTGAATAATAAAAATTGCACTAATATTTTCAAGCAACACATGTGTTTCTGTACAAACTGCCCTGCTACAAACCTCACAAAGGAGGGAGGATAAAAAAAGGCATAAAATGTTGGTACTTAAATTTCAGAAACAAAAAAGAAACAGAACTTGTACAATGAGCGTTTGTTTGTCTAATAACATCTTTTCAGTCCATCGTTTTAATCTCATTAATTTTGAATTTTACAAAGCTTCAGTTTAATCATAGCTATAATAATAGCAACATGATATATGATATATAGTAATAATAACTGTAATATCTCCTGTAGTACTGAGGCAAGGAAAATAATTTAATAATCTAGTATTTGTATTTCTGTGAATACAGGTACGAAGTGGTTGTGCCTTTATGGTCCATGTATGCCAGGATGAACACCAGCTTTACAATGAGTTCTTCACAAAACCAACACCAAAACTGGAGTAGGTGGTACATGCTGGTTTTGTTTTACTGCATGTTGTATTTAGTATGCTATGATACAGTAGAGAATATTATATGGCAGATAGGGCTGTGTTGAAATGGTTTGGTAAGAACCAGCAAGAAAAAAACCCACCAATTGCTTTGTATATCAGAATTTGATATTCTTTTACTTCCTTTTTCTTCAGGCAAAGCTGATAGTTTGCATTCTCCATAAATAAACTGTGCAAGTGCTCTGTAGGTGGTCTGACAAGAGATAAAGACAGACAGCTACTTGGAAAATAGCTATAGAATTTTACAGTGCTACAGCTCTCAGCTGTTGTACAGCCTCTGTGCCACTGGTATGCACAGCCGGTTGCAGAAGTGCTTTTCATTTTCTTCAGTGTAGAATTAAGCTGATGAACTCCAGCTATTTTTCATCAAGGATTTAGTTAATGAGCTGCTCTTACTGTCAAGGGGTATTTGCATGTTGCCTGTATATGGGCTGAATTGAAGGCAGGGTAGTGAATGCCTGATGAGAGCAGCATCTGTATCTGCTCTGCCTAGTTCTAGAAGAGGGGACAAGTTGTTGCTACACATAGTAATTGCATTATAAAAGTATTGTGTGGTGTAAAGGAGAGCACTCCGGACTCTGAATCCCAATGACCTGAGTTCCAGTCTCAGTGGGACCGTCCCCTGGCAGTTCAATGCCTCCCTGCCATCCCGTCCTGTCACATCTCGGATGCTCAGCAGGGTCAGCCCCGGTTAGTACCGGGTGCTGTGACAGTCCCGAGGCCTTCCCTGTCACTGTCCAAGCTCGCTCGGCCGTGGCAGATGGACCTCAGGACTTAAACAGTGGGGGCAGTTCTGCACATGCTGTGCCTCACCTAAAACATCCACTGTGCAGGCTGGAAGGGCACACCCACGTGGGGAGAGCCCTGCCGAAATCTGCGTTTGTGATGTCTGGCCATACATATATACATGAAAGTACTGCATGTTTTTTACAACAGACCCGCAATATTAGAGCAATACCTTTGCTGGTATATTTTAATAATGACATTTCAAAATTTGTGTAGGTTGTGTCCCCTTCCTATGAAGTTCATAAATAATATATTTCTATTCATATGACTGATGCACTAATTTTGAGTTATTGTAGTGTCTTAAATTCAGTGCAGCTTGAGTTGTATAAGTGTGTAACCTGGAAAAAGTCCTGCCCACTACCCTCTACATCCTCTAAAGGTAAAGGAAATCCAAAATGCATAGAGCCTCACTGGACATAAGCTACAATGCCAGAGAAGTACCAGTCTTACTGAGAAGTTGGTCTCATGTGGGACATGCTCAGGATTTGAGGTGACCTGGCTAAATTGGCTTAAGAGTTTTGCGGTCTCAGTCCAAAGCCTGAAATAAATATCCCTAACTGGAATCAGTGTAAAATGTTCCGACAGAAATTTCGTCACTAGTGCTATTCACTCAAAGAATGAGAAGAGACTTTAGATTATTTTTGAATCTTGGTGGAAAGTAGTTACCTTATTCCCTAAGAATTTGCTTCCCCTTTTTTGCCTACATCTAAATAAAATAATAAAAACATTTCTAGTAGTAAACTACTTTATTAGGTTTCTCTTAGCATAATAAATAGCCTCTGGGGTTTTTTTGGACTGCTGAGGTGCTCTGAAGACATAAAGGCCAGGTGTCTATGTATGGCTAAAAGGGTTTACCAAAAATCTAGACAAGACTATAGGTCTGAGGTTGAATGTTGTATTTAAGTCTGGTGAGACTTTCTCCTTTGTTTCTGCTTTGATCATGGAGAGTTACTGTTTTACCAAGTTGCTTTTAATGCTATAGGTTGCAAAGGAAGAAACATTCAAAATGCTTCTTCTGTGCGTATTCTTTTCTGAGCATTTTTGCTCCCTCTCTGAGGGGAACTGAAGTGTCCTTGTCCTATTGACAGACATTCTTTGTGAATTAGAAAAAAAACAGTGCAATAAGCTCGACGTCTTTATCACACTGTAAATATTTAAGTACTCTTTGTGTTTATATTTCCAAGTCTCACTGGAGATTTACTTGAATTTTCAGCTACTTGCAATAGCATTGTTGCCTAAGATGTGATTAGTGAAGGGAGCATTGAAAATAGCAAAAATGTCCAGAGTGAGTACTACTGGTGTCTTAGCCAAGATATGCATCACTTTGGACATGAAAGAAAAAAGTAAACTGAAGTGAGATTTCTTGTGTTTCATGTTGGATTGATATTGTAACTTCAGTTAGATTGAAAGTGTGCTCTGCGATGTTTGTAATTGTTACATAAAACATTACCAAGCTCTTCTCCTGCGTCCTTCTTCATGTGCTTCTGGTTCTAATAAACTGTGGAGTACTTGGAATCAAATGAACATTTTTCTCAAGGGGAAACTGGGATTATGAATCTGAGCTCAGCAGGAGCATTTCTTTACACAGAAGCCAAGAAAACCAGTTTGCAGTATCTTCCCTTTGTGACAGGTTAAGTTGCTCAGTGTGTGTAGGTGTTTTGTTTGTTTATTTGGGATTTTTTTAGTTTTATTTTAAAATTAATTAAAAACTGTACCACCATTTTTAAGCAGTTAGTATTCTACATCTTTTAAGACTTCATAGGAAATAATGGATTCATGTTTTAAACAGTCCTTTCTAAAGTCTTCTGTGGCACTGTGTTGCATTGGTTTCTTGCCCTCCATTCAAAACTCTTTGCCACAAAATAATCTGTGATAAAATCTTGTGATAAAATTTTGTTTTAGTACTGTGGGATCCTGAAAGTATTTTGCTTTGTTTTATTTCTACTTCGTAGTGAACTCTTGGAGAAGTTGTGTCTTTCATTGTATGATGTCCTGAGGCCAATGATCATCCATGTCATTCACTTAGAGACACTTTCTGAACTCTGCGGGATTCTCAAAAATGAGATGCTTGAAGATCATGTACAGAACAATGGTAACTTATAGATGGAAGCTGATTTGTTTTTAAGTCTTCTTAACTGATAAAATTATTTAATTGCACAGGCAAAAAAATCCTAGATGTTTTCTTCTTTTTAGTGGATTTTAACCTTACCTCATTTTTTGTGTTTATGTAAAATGAATTATGTTTTTTCATTTATAGTAAAGGTCTGTGTCTAGGAGTTTGTCTATAGCTTCATCTAAATTAATATACTGATATTAGTCCTATTTTCTGTAGGTTGTACAAATGTATGGTAGGATTGATTTAAATGAACTTTTCAGATGAATGAATTGCTTCACTTGGCGCTGCTAATGCATCATCCGTGTGGAGTTTTCTGCATAATGATGATAAAAAAAGAATGCAAACTGAATTTTTTTTTAGTTCTCCTTAGTGTCATGTTTCCCAGACTAGAAATTGTAACTTCAGTAAACGAATGAAATTAATGAAGTAGATGGTATAGATTTTGGAGTTGTGTAAGTGTTCAGAGCTCAAAAGTCTCATAGGAGTGAGCTGTCCTAGTATCTCATTTCCTTAATATGACCAGTGCATAATGGCATCCTTTCACACTCTTAAACTTGCACCTGGCAATAAACAGAAATCATACTAGTATATCACACAGTGTAGCTCTCTGTTGCTGAAGCTGTGCCAATAATCATTAAGAACTGCTCCCTTTCCTGGAAGTATAATTGTAACACTGTGGGGAATGAGAAAAAACTTGCTGCCATAATCTTTTGGCTAATCTTAGGAACTGTCTTCCTACTACTTAAGTTTGGGCTGATACAGTGGTTCTTCAGTTGGATGTGAACTTCTTTGGATCACCTGTTCTGGTTGGTAGATGAGTTGTCAACTCCCAGCAGTCACACCACAAGCATTGCCTGTGATAGAACCAAAGCCACCTTGCTTTGTCATTCCCACCAAAATGCCACTCAATATACCCATTAATTAGAATTATACCAAATAATTAGAATGCTTAATTCTGACAAGGCCTCTGGTGTAATCAGAGTGAGGCTGAATTTTCACAGTCTAATGAAAATTTGGGGAGCTGAAGCAACTGCAGCATGGAGTTCAGAAATTCCTTGTTTGTCACAAATTTGTCTGCCCGCCACTGTTCCAGAAATAGTCTGACTTCATCTGCAGCAAGCTGGATTTCGGCAGCTCTGTATGTGATACTTCAAACTTTTGTTTCTATAAGCTTGTTTTGTGATTAACAAATTTGTGCCCTGTTTTGCCTTTGTCAGCTGAACAACTAGGTGCGTTTGCAGCTGGTGTCAAGCAGATGTTAGAAGATGTACAGGAGCGTCTTGTCTACAGGACACATATTTACATTCAGACTGATATCACAGGCTACAAGCCTGCTCCGGGCGATCTTGCGTATCCTGACAAGTTGGAAATGATGGAGGTATAGCATCAGCTTTTTATTGTCCTTAGTTGCTTTTCTTTTTATATGCAGCATATGCAATTCTGCAGGACAGTGCTTTGCAGCCAAGGTTTTCCAGTTCTTAGGTGTATTTAATATTATTGGCATTATCAAAGTGGCTCCTGCCTATTAAATTAAAGCCCTAAAATTTTTATTTACATTCATAAGTAGTGGGTATTACCCACTGTATTTTCTAGTTGAGCTGGAATTGAAGAGTAACTTTAGACAGTAAGAGCTGCAAGTTTGTTTTCAGAATTACTGGTCAGCCAGTGCTTGGTAGGCATATGTGTGTGCTTGCTCAAGTCAGTGTGAGGGGAGACTTGCTTGCAACTTGAGACAATTTAACATGTCATTAATCATAGAATCATAGAATTGATGGGGTTGGAAAAGACCTCTGAGATCATCAAGTCCAACCCTTGGTCCAACTCCAGTCCATTTACCAGATCATGGCACTCAGTGCCACGTCCAATCTGCATTTAAAAATCTCCAGGGATGGTGAATCCACCACCTCTCTGGGCAGCCCATTCCAATGCCTGATTACTCTCTCTGGAAAGAATTTTTTTCTGACCTCCAACTTAAATTTCCCCTGGCAGAGCTTGAGCCCGTGCCCCCTTGTCCTATTGCTGAGTGCCTGGGAGAAGAGACCAACCCCCATCTGGCTAGAACTTCCCTTCAGGTAGTTCTAGACAGTGATGAGGTCACCTCTGAGCCTCCTCTTCTCCAGGCTAAACAACCCCAGCTCCCTCAGCCTCTCCCCATAGGACTTATGCTCCAGTCCCTTCACGATTTCGAGTAGCCTTTTTCACGTTCTTATTAGTATTAGCCATTTCTGTCGTCATTCCAAGCACCTCGAGTCAATGTTCTTGTTGAAATGGAACAAACTAATTCTACTTACTTTAAAAGGTGAATGCTATATTGATGAAAGATTTTGGAATGAAACTACTCAGAGAAATAAAAAAGTGGCCAATGAGAAACTTGAAATTAGTTTTTGACTAGAACAAACTGCATTTGATATGCAACTGAAGAATGGCATTACATGGAGGCAGTAAAGCATAGTAAAGATTCCCCCCTCAGGTAACTGTTGCCCTTCACTTTATAATGACAGGCCCAAGCTGTCAAAGGATTGAGTTGACTGAGAATGGCAATTACAATGTGGACTGGCAAGATCCAGATTTTATTGCTACCAGAATAGCTGGTGGTGCTTAGAAAATTGTAGGGCTTATTTCCAGCTGACCAGTTGGTAGAGAAGCTGGTGTTTGCCTTCAGACTCAGAGCACTGCTTACATAAGACACAGAAGGTTTACAGCTATATATACATATATTTTGCTATAGGCTGAAAGAAATAAACCTTGTGTAACTGTACCTTATGGTGCTCAATTTTTGAGCAAACAGGCAAAATACTAGAAACTTGTTAGCAACTTACATTGCTATGATACTGTCTTTATACATGTCTAAAGCTTTTTTTATTTTACAGTTTATGCTTTGGTGATTATAAAGGACATTCACAGGGTTTGGGGAGAGCATTTACACACCCTGAAGCTAGTGAATTTTTTGAATACATGCTCTTTTGTACTGAAAGGTTAAGGACAAAGCAAAAATAGTAATTGAGAAGTCCACCACACAAAATGTCACTAAATGGGATGCTTCTATTCTGGACAACTAGTGATCAGAAGATTTACTAGTATGACTGTTAGGAGTGCAGGTTTGTTTTGTCGGTTTGGGGTCTTCTGTTATTTATTATTGTGTTTTTAAAATTGTGTGTGCAGAACTGGATTAAAAAATTACTTTGAGAGTTTTTTAATGTTAGCTATAACTTCTCTAGGCAAGTAATGCAGCTGCTTGGTCTATATGAGGCCTTATTTTCTACCAAGGGTCCTATGGCCCTTCAGTTTGGAAGAAGAAAGACAAGAAAGTTCATTCCAAATTGAGAAATTATGCTGCTCTTCATATTGTCCTCATAAGACTCCAGTTTTTGCCTGGTTTGAGGTTCATTTTGCTACTTGATTGCTTTTAATCCTCAAAACCTTGCTATTTAGAGAGACCTTCTGCCTTAGCAAATGAATTATTAAAATGCTAAAAGCACAGGACAGAAATATTTCTTGTGCTGTGCTGCTCAAATATTAATGCAGTTCTTTGCCCATTCTTACTGTCTCTTGTTGCTTTGAGGCAGACCAAGTAGTGAAAAAGGTTGAAGTGTGGAAAGGTTTAGTAGAGGAAAGCTTTTGGTTGAACTCCTGCAGGGAATAAACTAGAGAGAACTTTCAGGTCATCTGCACATACCATTTATGGGAATAAGGCTATCTTAAAAAATATCAGAATAAAATCTAAGTGTGTGTTGAATTGGATTCCCCTCTTTTGAGCTTCTCTTTCTAGGTAGCGTCATAGGTTATTGCTATTTAAAGATCAGTAAAAACAGGCAAAAGGGAAGGAACAATGTTTTACACAGATCTGTGTAGTATTTGGGAATCTTGTTTGGTATTGCAAGGTTTCTGCCACTGGTTTAGAAACCTTGTATTTCTTCTAAATGTCTTTCAAACACTGGGAGCTGAGTGTAGCTGATTCCTTTGGCAATTTAGTAAGCTTTTCTCTGTTGTAACCCAAACAGTGTAATGCTGCTTGAGAAAAAAAATACTATAATGTTATTGTGTATCTTTCTTTGCAGCAAATTGCACAGAGTTTGAAGGAGGAGCAGAAGAAGCTGCCATCTGAAGCTTCATTTTCAGATGTCCAGCTAGAAGATCCCGAGTCCTGCAGCTTAGTTAAATCCGGTATGAAATCTCACATTGTCAAATTAATGCATAAAGTCCATGGGGAGTGAGCATTAACTTGAACCATCTCTGAGAAACTTGCATGTATCATAGAGGGTTATTTTCTTAGAGAAGTTCATAAGAGATTTTGACAAGTGAACTTTGCCTCAAAGTTCTTAGCTTTGTATTTTTTATGAGAAACAACTTAATCTTGTTCTCTTGGTGGCATTTCTTTGTGCTTCCAGAGCAATCCATTATGTGAAAGCAAGTACTTTTGCGGCCAACAGTATCTACTGTACTGAGCTTTTGTATTCTCCACTGCAAAGTAGCCCTGCCATCAAGATGTGTACTTGAGGATGCTTCTTACTGTTAGCTATGCTATATGATCCATGTGTGTGTAAGTTAAAGTTAACTGCAGTCATATTCCATAAAATTTGGCTGTTTTGATGCCAATTGTTTGAGTGTTAAAGATTTTTAAATTTTTGTCTATATATTTCTCCTTTTTTTTGCCATTGTTCAGAATGGTACAGCATTATTTTTACCAGTAGCATCGTTGTCAACTCTATATCAACTCTCATATTGTTTTTGATTATGTGGTAGTTTCCTGCTTTTGGCTTGGAAGACCTGCAAAGGTCTTTCTGGACTCCACAAATCCTGTTGAGAATGGAGTTCATCTTACTTCAAGCCAGGTGTATGGAATTTGCAAGTCTTGTAAATCTCACGTGCATTCAGGAAATGGAAGGAACCTATAAGGTGTAATTTGGAGATATGTGTCTGAGATAACTGGGATTATTTGCCCTTCTAAAGTGCCTCTCTCCCAGTGCAGTGCCTGCAGGAGTAGCTGAAGTGACTAATAAATAGCCTAGGAACCTCAAACAGACAGTTTAAGGTCTTAAAGGCTTCTAATTAATGTGACAATAAATTTAAAGTTGCAAAAGGTAGAAAGATATTGCTGAATTATTTCAATTTTCACACTGATCACATGAACACTTCACAAGTGCTTTTCCATCAACAGGTAAAACCTTAAACATTTTACTTTTCTCTAATAGTTGCTAATTGATGCTACTGACTCAGCTGTTTTCCAGCTTGATATAAGGACAAAATAAAAATAATACAGACTTTGGTCTGTCAGGTGTTGTGAATATCCATTTTAAGCATACAGAATTATTATGAAAGTTACTCAGGAGAAACACTTTTTTATTGCTGCAACAACCTCATGACAAAATTGTTTTTTCCATTATTTTTGCAGTTATTAACATGATGTCTAAACCCTGTATTTTCTGCAACTGTTTAATCTATATAGGATTATCCCCAGCAGAAAGGAAAACATGAAGTAGAATTAGTGGAATGGTTTTTTTCTTTTTTTCCTCAACATTTCCTGTAATACTCTGATCTCTAAGCACTTTTTCCCCTTTTATGTCCTATGCTATTTTTTCAGTAATTGACTATTTCAGTTGTTCAGCTGAGTGGGAGGTGTGTCGTTGGAGACATGCCTGTAAAAGTAACTCATTAAAAAGGGTCGAGTTGGGCCATCCCTGAAAGCCAACTTATGTCTTACAGCCATGTGCTCTGTTCACATCAGAACTCCAGTATTGATTTGCACAGAAGGAAAAAAAAATTAACCTGTTTCAGTAAAAGAAAATGTCTTATTACTGTGTAGTCAATATAAAATGCAGTTGATATTACAGTCTCCTTTGGTTGAAAGGACAGATGAGCAAGTTTTTCATGTGTGTATTTTGCTTTTAAACAGGTTCATCTGAATCCCTTAATCCTAGGCACCAGACCACGATTTCACCAGCAGATCTGCATGGAATGTGGTATCCTACTGTCAGAAGGACTCTAGTGTGTCTCTCCAAACTGTACAGATGTATAGACGTATGCAAACATTTCTTTATCTATTTTTTTAAAGTTCATGCGTATAGCACACAAAGTTGCAAAGTGTGTATAGCATCATGTCAAAATATTTTAATATAAATTAGAAATGGACAGTTAGTGACCTCTTATCATCTCTTAGTCTTTTTGCTGCTATCTTTATGTAAAACAGGAGAACTGAAAAATTTAGGTCATCATTTCCAAGACAGTTGTGTATTTGTTGAATTGGAAAAATGGCACCGATTTGTACATCTGTTGTTTTGCTATTGCAGAAATAATTCAGTGTCTGACATTCAAGATACTGGTCACACCAAATTTGAGGAGTGAATAGGAAAGAAATAATAAAAACTTCTGGGTCAATTATAGAGAATGATTTTATTGCTGAAATTACTGGGTGAACGTGTTTCTTTGTGCTTTGCAGGACATCGGACAAGGTGATGTTTCTGGTGTTAAAAGTGATGACTCTATTACTTCTTTATTTTGGAAATGTTCTGAATTTTTTTTTTTGTGGTAGATCTTTTCAAGTTCCAAAATGTAGGAGACATTTCCAAAGTTTAAGAAAGTAGAAATCTTCATGTCTAACAAAAACAAAAGCAGTGTTTACTTAACACATATTTTGAGACTTGCCCATTAGTATCTGTTTTATTGTCTCTCACATAATAGAATAAAAGGCTGATAAGTCTCTGAGGAAAATAATGCAAGTGTTTTTTGTTTTCTGTATGTGTTGTATCTTTATTAGATACATGCTGTGCATTTCAAAGTGTCTTTGATGGGTGTTATATGAAACTGCTACCAAGATGCTAGTGCTTAAAAAGAAGCTGGAAAATATCGATGCTTTATTGCTTAAAATATCAATCTCATTAAAAATAGATGAGTATTTGCCCTTGTTTTCAGCTAGACCTTTGGAGATGAGGTTGTTTTTGTGTTGTTTGCAAGGCTCATTTATAGCATGTCTGCACAGAGTTTAATTTATTTTCCCCCTGAGGTCCTTTAGCAGAACTGGTACCCCCTGCCTGCACCCTGTAGGTAGGAGAAAGCATGAATGAAGTGGTGTTGGCCAGTACTGGAGCGGTCAGGGCTGTGTGTACTTTGTTGCAGTGCTGGTGGAGGTGAGTTCTGCTCCTACAGCAGCTCAGCCATAGGATGTAGTTGCTGCAGCTTAATGAGTTACTTGTGCCACCCGGGCCATGGCAGCTGTCATGTTTGTTTACTCACCTGTCGCAGATGTGAGGTAATTTGAGTTTGCTTGAGGTTAAGTTCACTCGAATGATCTCACATCGTTGCAGGTGTAACTTGCATGCACAACACAGGTGGTTACCGTGGCACACAAAGTGTCTGGTCTGGTTACTCAGCAAACATCATTCGTGCTGTTGGCTGAGTGCATGAGTTGTCACTGGTCATGTCACTACCCGGGTGCCAGTTCAGAGCTGGAGGGTAAGCAGGACAACCTTGAGTGTGCACCTGTATCCAGTCTAAGTGCTTGTAACAAGCTTTTGTATCACGCCATCCTCTCTTAGTGCTTTTAGACAACATGTTTGTGGCTTGTTGATCTAGAGGTTTATAGGTTGATAAGCACATTGTTCACAAATTGCAACTCTTAAAATTCTGCCTGAGCTCTAACACTCTTTTTGTCGGTCTGATTTCCTCCTCCCTGCAGAGGGCAGTGTTTCAGGGATTATCACAAGAGGCCTTATCTGCCTGCATCCAGTCGCTGCTGGGAGCTGCTGATTCCATCAGCAAAAACAAGGTCAGAATCTGTGGTATGTTTTGCAAGCCCCCTCCCTTCCACCCCATGTATATCTAAAGTCATGAAGCCGTTGTTCAGAATTCTATTGAAATCTTAGACAAAGCATGTTGGTCTGCCCCCAGAGACCTGACAGATTTGCCAGTTCTTAGTTACAGTTAATGTACTGCAGAGCAAAGATAATGAGTCACGTGCCAGCCTATCTGAAAAGGGAAATAAAGATCGCAGCAATCGTGTTTGCAGGCTGCTCTTAACTCGTGGGAATTCAATGAAGTGACGTCTAATGAAAAATTTCTGCTAAAGGACTCTGTTTCCTGTATTTATTGTCACTGTCTGTTACTTTTTTCTCTGCCTCCATTGTTTGTTTGAATTTTCACTGGAAAGATTTTTTAAGTATTCTCTCCTCAGAACTGTTTTATCAAAAGGTCTGATCTGATGTGTTGCTCAGATTCAATGCAAATTCAAGTCATGTTAAGTACTTAAGTTTAAATAGTTGGAATAAGCTTTCTTATTTCCTGTCAAAATTCTTTTAATACAAATCCTTTAATTCCTTACAGCCAGGAAGTGAATTTAAAAAAAGAAATAGACTAAAATTGTTGGATTTTTATAAGCAGTAAGTACTTAGTAATGAGCAGTTTTAGATGAGATTAGAAACGAAGGGCTGTTTTGAGTGTCCTTTGAAAAATACCTGTTAAACATAGTACCTCTAAAACCAAATTCAAACTGCATTTTAGCTTGAGTAGGTAACTATTTCCTGTGTAATTGATTCAGAATTCTGCAGTTAAATATCCATTCCAGCACTGTGTCCCACAAAGTATTGTGGAGAATGAAACTTGTTGTGCCATGAACCCTAGATAGATTGTCCCAGAACTAGGATCTGTCCTACTTTGTTCTTGATGCATGTTAATTTAACATTATCTGGTGAAATGGTACATAGAAGAATTAAAAAAACACCAATAAAACGAAACAACTCAAGAAGCCCTTCCACCACTTACTTATAGTGATATTTTTATTTGTTAAAACTGCATATTTTAACATTATATCAAGGAAAGTTCTCTTCCAGCTTGCAAAAGCAAATCTGAATTCTTGAGTTCTCCTCCTTTTACCTCAATGAGCCATGAACTTCAAAGATTAAAACCAGGATGCAGTATAAAGCACGTAGCTAAAATAACAAGCAGTGCAAAACATCCTCTGGGTGGTGTGAATATGGCCTTGTTTTATTCTATCTTTGCTGCACTGTTTAGAAATTAACTAAGCTTTGTGTTTAATGACGAGAAAAATGCCTTGTAAGACCTTTGCAGAATAGCACAGTTAATCAAGGTTATTACAGGAACATTAACTGTTTAACTGTTTGGCTTTTTTTAGTCATCGTAATGATTAAAACAAATTTAGAACTTCATGTTTTTCAACTATAAATTATATGGATTACATTAAGTAATTCCTAGCTCTTAAGAAGAATAAGTTTGTATCTTTCAAATAGGGGATACCTGTACTTAATAGAGAGACTTAGCAATATGACTGTATAATCTAATTCTTCTAAGAAATCTGAATAAAGTCTGCTTCTGTAGAGCAGTGTATTAGGAACAGTACAGAAGTGGGATTTGTTGATTCCAGAATGTAGTTAATGGCACTACTGACTAATGGAAAAAGCTTGTTAACTAATAAAAGTGGAAATGTTGGAACTTTGCTCTTCATCTAATTGTTTGAGGATTTTTTATACGTAATGCATGTTCTTTCTTTTGTGCTATAGACCCAGGTTGATGGACAGCTTTTCTTAATAAAACACCTTTTGATTCTTCGTGAACAAATTGCTCCTTTCCACACTGATTTCACCATTAAGGAAATTTCCCTGGACCTTAAGAAAACTAGAGGTACTAAACAGTTGCTGGCTACAGAATTGGATGTGATTGTCCTCCCTTAATGTGCCAGCAAAAGTTCTTGGTTTATTTTATGTTCACTTGCAATGACCTGTATGCTTTTTCTAATCTCTTGCTTTGTTCTTAGCTTCGCTGAAAAAAACCAAAAACCGTTCTCTTACTGAGGACAATTCAAGTTTTATCTAACAAATTCTTTTTTTTGTATGAAATGCATTTGTCTGCTTTTTGCTGCTGACCTAACTTATTTATCCGGTCCTTTTTAAGAACAGCTAAGTAACCTACATTTCTATTGCACAGAGATGTCTTTCCTCTCTTCTGACCTGTTAAAGGAATACCTTTTGTTACTGATGTTTAGCAGGTGAATTTATCAATACATCGGCAACTTGCCTAGAACAAATTAGAATTCCTAGACGTTTCTGTGAGGTTTTTGTTTTGGAAAGGTTTTCCTATTTTGCAAGTTCAATAAACAGTATTGTTGAATGGTATTATGTAGCAAGCATGTCTGTTCTGGGAAGTGAAAATAGAAATAGTGGCCATGGTCACGGTTTTTGAAATTGTGCTATGGTTCCTTTGTAAAATGCAGGAAAAAAGCTCTCAATGCAAAACTGAAGTGTTGTGCACTTTCCAAGTTTATAAAGGTAATGGGAAAAATTAGTGGAAGCATGTCAAATTTTTCTCTTTCCATTCCAGAAGAGAAAGCTAAAGAAATAACTTCTCTTTCCTGCTGTCTACTATGCTGCTCTCTTAACTTGGAAGCAAGCAATTCTCACACTAACCATTTCACTTGTTGCACTTGAACATCAATGAAACCTCCCACCTGTTGAGTGGTTTCTAGTTGACTGGAGGGTAAAGGGCAAATACATCCTTTTGGTGTTTCGTCCTGGCTGGCACACAAGTTTGTTTTCCATCTTCATTTAATGGAATAAATTTTTGTGCCAGCCAGTGCTTTGCAGATGGTAGTGGTAAGTAATGGAAAACACTTTCTTTATGTTGGGTGGTGACAGTGTTGTTGAAAAGATGTACATTGTGCTAAATTCTTACGTGGTGTAGCATAGGCCACTAAGGCTTTTATATTTGGGTTGAGCTGTGGAAGAAAAATAACATGGCTAATAGTTTTACTGTGTTGTAGCCAAACTTTCTGCACATGGATTTAAGATTTAATTTGGAGTTTATAGACAAAGGAATGCTGCTTAATGTAAAAGTCATGCTTTGGCCCAATTTTTTTGAAGCAGTGTGTTAAAGTTCATGTAACTGAAATACACAGTGGGAGAAGGGACTTTTGCACTGAAGCTCATAGGCTTCTAATCAAGATGTTGGGCTGTCTTCAGAGTTGGTGAAGTTTCTGGGAAATAATTCAGATAATAAAAATAATTGTTCTCTGTGGTCCTCTTTAACTGTATAGGAGTGCAGATTCTTCATTCAGTGCTAAACCTACATGCCTGTGTATTTGGTATTCCCTGTTTATTTAATGCCCTGTACAGCACTTCTTTAGCTCTTATGTCTTGTTTCCCTCCCATTGTTTTACACAGCAAGTGGGGCACAGAGTTGCTTTTGAAAAAAAGAAAAAGCAGGTGGATGTGTACGACTGTAGGGCAATAAGCTGTACTGAAACTACTGATAATTTTCTTTTTCCCAATTTGACTACATTTCAGGTTGACAACATCCTGTTAGCACTATAGGAGTATTTTCAGTATCTTGTATTAATTACAGACACTGTTGCTTTTTCTTCTTGGAACTTCTGTAGAGAACATAAATATGAATGTCTATCAACCTTGACGTTTTGTTGTTTAGTTTATAACTAAAACAATTAAGCGCAGAGGAAGAAAGTGCCAATTCTAAGTTACTTCATGCAACTGTGCTTGGTTTTACCAAGCAACATGTGAAAATTCTGCATATTATTTCTAAATGCTTAACTACGTAGTTTATGTAGAAGTCTTTCACTTGTAGATGCAGTAACAAGGAGAGCTCACACTGTTTGCATGCTCATAGCACTGCAGTTGGTATCAGTAACTTGTTACAAGTTTCTTGTAATGTATTTATCTCTTCATGTTGTGCAACTATTAGATTCAGGTTTACCATAGGTACAATCAAAAAATAGTGGATTAAGCTTTGTGTGCTTTTGTACATGTGCACTTGGGCATCCACTACTGGCAGTACTGGAGTCATTAATGTTACAGTTATAATAATTTATGCTGGGCTGCTTTTTATGTGTAAATGAATGATTGGAGTTTGTAATTTCTGGAGTGGAATTGCATTGACTTACAGTATGAGTGACTTTCTGATTTGCAGATGCAGCATTTAAAATCCTGAATCCTAAGACAGTTTCAAGATTTTTTAGACTAAACAGCAACAACGCCTTGATACAGTTCTTACTGGAGGTAATATGGAGTCTTACTGCATAAAAAAAAGTTAGATCATTTCAGTGTGTGGTGATCTCTGGCAAATAAAATGAAGAGTATTGTTGTCCTCTGTTCAAGGGTACTCCAGAAATCAGAGAACATTATATCGACTCTAAGAAAGATGTGGATCGTCATCTGAAATCAGCCTGTGAGCAGTTCATCCAACAGCAAACCAAACAGTTTATAGAACAGCTGGAGGAGTTCATGACAAAGGTACAAATGTGTTGTATGGTTGTTAACCTGACTGAAATACTGGTAGCACAAGGGAATTGGTATTTAAGTTGGATATAGGAGAAGCTGCTAGTTCTGTCTGATTAGCTGAAGGTGATGAGCTTTCCTTCAACAACAATCTTCCAGGCATTTTTGAGATTATTGGACTAAAGGAAAATGACATAGTTTGTTTTTAAAAGCAGCCCTGTGCTCTTAGATCAAGACACTTCAATGTTTGAGTTGAAATGGGTTTGTGAAGGTTGGCAGGAGCTTTCTTTTTGCAGGAAAATTCCTACCTTGACTGCGTTTATAAACCTTCAAAACCAATATTGGATCACGTGTATTCTTGAGGGAGGCCTTAGAGTATGGCTGTGAAGTGTGTTAGAATTTTCTATTCTCAGCATATTTTACACCAATGAAGTGTTTGCTGAGCAGGCCTTTCCTTAAAAGTTCTTCTTGGGACCAAAATCCTTGGTAAAAGTTGGTTAGAAAGATTAGGCATCTGAGGGAATAGAAACAAAAAAGATGCCTTTTTACAGTACATTTCTTTCTAGAATCTGCTCTAGAGCTCAGGATTTCTAGGTATCTTGAGAACAACCACACAGCAGAATCTATTCTGGAAAATGAAGAGTGATGTGGATCCTTATGTGCTGAGAATAAGTGACATGACCTCTCAGAAACTGTCCATTTCATGGACAGCAGATATCCCAGCTGCTGATTTTTGAGAATTTAGAAGATTATAGTGTTAAATTTACTGTTGCCTGTCATGCTGGGGTAGGGGTCAGTGGCGTGCCTAAAATATGAATGGGTAACTGGTGAGACTGATAGATTGACTGAGTGATCCCAGTGATTCATTGGGAATCTGGGGAGTTTGACTAAGCTGCTTAAGTATAAGTCTCTTTTGAGGTTTTGTATCCTTTGGTGCCTAAGCGTCTTTGTAAATTTAATCACATTTTGAATTTTACTTTCAAGAATTGATCACAGTTGTAATTTTGAATCGCTTTTCTGTCACACTGCTTCCCCTGTGTGTGGTTAAGTCAGGCCATAGAAGAGAAAGAGCAGGGGAGATTCTGTACACTGTGATATCTGACAGACTTGTGCAATTTTTACTTGGTCACTTTGTTGTGAATTCAACTGAAAGAAACATCATTTTGTCGATTTTACATTTCTTAGGTAGCTGCTTTAAAAACAATGGCCACTCAAGGAGGTCCCAATTACAGCCTATCACAGCAACCTTGGGCACAACCAGGTATTTGCTTTTGTTTATATTCAGGTAACTATTAGGAATCTGAAAAGGTGGCCAGAATAACTTGGACTGTGAGACTGTGATTGATTTTGAAAAATTGAACAGTTTATCTTTTTCTTGAAAATCTTGACTTCCATTTTAACCTGTGTGGTAGTTTAAATGTCTTAAGCCACCTCTAAATCAAAACCTGACAAACTTGAGAATATGTATTTAATTGGCGCAGTAGATGAATGCCTATCTCTCAAGCCGTGACTGTTTTTGCCTGTAAACAGCATTTCTGCAAATGCGTACAGAGTGTGCCTGAGGAATTACCTGATTATGTTATGAGAAAGCTTTTGCTTTTGTACAAAAGAATGAATCTGCCTTGTAGCCTTGTACATTTGGTACCTACTTTCTTTTCAGTTTTCCTGTCACTATGCAAAAATGGAATCTGGCTTTGTTTCCCTTTTTTTAAGTATTCAAATGTGAATGCTTCATTGGAACATTTGGAGCAGTTTTAGATGTTCCTGGGTTGTTTTGCTCTTCACATTACAAAGTTGTGCTTCTGGTTGAAAAAATCTGATTATTTCAATTCATACATTGGAACTCTGTTGCATCATGTTCTTAAGATGCAAAGCCAGCCATATACATACATAATTCAGTGCTGCTCCATGGGTCAGACACTATCAGAAGCTAACTTGAGCTTCTTCTGCTTCTCCAGGAGTATTTTTAGTGTTTGTTTGGAGATAAGTATGTGTGTAGAGGCAGATCTAAGTAGAGCTTCTGCTGTTTCTTGGAGTCATTTGTCTGGGAAGCAGGATTAAACAAAATATTTGGATATGGCAGAAATTGAGGAGGGGAAAAAATACATAGTATATTAACTTCAGTAGCTTAAAACTACAATATATATTTCCCCCTTGGCCTTTAAGCAACGATCTTGTAAAATCGTTAAAATTCCTAGCAATAAAGAAAGAAGGTCTTGTCTGAGATAGGATTCCTGTCTGATTGATTCAAAATCCAGGTGTCTGCAGCCTTTCTTCTCAGAGGTGTGCCTGTGGTCAGTAAGGAGAATTTGTGATATTCTCTTCTGTTTTCTAGCACTGTTTATTTCCCAGGGTTTCTTTTCCAGGTAAGTTTTCTAGCAGGAAAGCCTGTGTAGAACTTGGTTGCTGTTTAAAGGCTGTGACTTCAGAAACCTCAGGAGGATGTGGTAGCTTGCAGAAATGGGTTGAATGCATTTTCTGCAGTGTCTGGCACGCTGTAGTCATGTGACAGGTTTGATACTGCACACCCCAGCTGCCTCCTCTCTCCCTTTCACTCAACCCTGTGGTGATGATCAGCCCCAGTAAAAGTGAAGGTGATTTTTTGGAGTGTAGTGTTCAGCTAGCAGAACTCCATTTTAGCCTGTTAAGCATATTTTCTTTTACTTTCAGCAAAGATCAACGATCTGGTCTCTTCCACTTACAAGACAATAAAAACAAAGCTGCCATCAACTTTACGAAGCATGTCATTATACTTGTCCAATAAAGATACAGAATTAATTTTGTTTAAGCCTGTCAGGGTGAGTATTGCTGGCAGGTTTTCCTGTGGGTATTTCATGATGGTATCTTTAGCTTAAAACCCCCTAAACTCAAACAGCTATCCTGCTCTCTGTTTTACTTGGCCCACATAACACACACACCACAGGGAAGTAACTGGTGGTGTTTATTCTGCACACCTTCCACTTGGCATCCTATGAGCTACCATGAAGAAAATTAACTCTGTCCCAGCCAAAACCAGTTCAATTTGGTCAGTTATACATGGGCAGAAGCACCAGAGGCAGAGAGGATGACACAGATTCAATGAAAAACCTACTGTAAACTACCAGGAGAACCAGGCTTGAGTTTTAGGATTCCATGTTAAGTCTTTGGGACTCAGTGTTCAGTTTTGCACATCTTAGCTGAAGTTTTTATCTCATGGCCAATGTAAATTCCTTGGAGCTCTTTATCAAACCAGCTTGTTTTAGAAGAAAAGTTCTTAAAGCTCAACCACTTCTCCCTGCCTGATGCCTTCACTTGCTATTCCATGTACATTGTGTTTATTCTGGTTCATGTTTGAGATTGGTGTTGTGTTTTTTAATACAGAGGTTTTTTTTCTTTTGTTTAAAAGAATAACATTCAGCAAATGTTCCAGAAATTCCATGCTTTGTTAAAGGAAGAATTTAGTGATGAAGATCTCCAGATCATAGCTTGTCCTTCAATGGAACAGGTATATATTTAAGCCCTGTGTTTTATCAGTTGCTCTTTCATGTGACTGGCTTTTTTAAACATTGATTTTTTTCATTTTTAGTATTTCCAGTTCAGAATCTTTATTTATTTATTATCCTACTTAATCCTGGATGATTGAACTTTTTCTGAACTTCACACTCTCAGCTAGAAAAGGGCTTTGTTTGGTGTTTTTTTTAATGAATATCTAATAGATTTTCTTAAACCAGAGTGGTGATTGATGTTGTTGGGGATTGAGTTGTACAACATTGCTGAAGAGTTTTGCCATTTCTGGGCATTGTCTTTTTGGAGAGATAGCAAAGTCGGTGAATACGCCTTAAAAAAAAGCCTGTGCATTTGAAGGCAGTCTTGCTTTTGGCAAATACAAAAAGCAGCACCTTTTGCATTCAGAAAGCATGAGAAAGAATTACTAGAGTGCATTTCAAGTAAATTGCGTTGGGAAAATGTGCAAATGTTTATGGAAGTGTAACCCCACGTGGCAGGTAAATCTTTAGTCTCACAGATATTGGGTATAAGAATTCTCTGTATTAGGATTCTCTGACAGAAACCAAGTAGGTTTTTTAAAATGTCACTTTGGCCTTAGTGGTCTAGGGAATATGGATAGCATCTTGCTTATCACAGGATACCAATATTTAAACAGGTAAACTAGTTTGTGGATTAGAAGATGTTTCCTCCAGTGAATGTGGCCACAGGAATGAGTGATAATTGTCCTGGAGCACAGAGTAGGAGTGATGCACCAGAAGGAGGTGGCTTTCTCTAATTTTTTATCTGTTATACATTAAGGTCATATATCCTACAAACTGAATTGTACAGGAAACCATATTGTAATCTGTGGGAAATGAGTATTGTATAGGATCCCAAATGTGTTTCAGA
The DNA here is from genome assembly GCF_047495875.1 of Pithys albifrons albifrons. Classification (NCBI taxonomy): domain Eukaryota; kingdom Metazoa; phylum Chordata; class Aves; order Passeriformes; family Thamnophilidae; genus Pithys; species Pithys albifrons. The sequence goes on from NC_092458.1 coordinate 57,850,489, forward strand.
TGTCTGAGATGAAAGTTAACATTTTTGCCAGTGTACCTGTTTTTTGGAATTTCTTGACAATATGTGAAGTCATCTTAGAAAATTTGACACAGTAGGTTGTGACTGCTGAAGTGAGTGGTCAGCATGGCCAACAGTTGCATTTTAAAAAGCCTGTGAGTAGGCATTTGACTGGAAATTTTGGCCAGTTGTTTTATAGCTGTCTTGTCCTGACTAATGTGCTTTCTAGGAATCCTGTGCAAAGGTTAAAGTTTAACACATCTGTTAGGAAACTTAGGTACTCTAATGTAGGCTTTCCTTTTGTCTTTCAGGTGAACTTACTGTTATCGATGTCTAAGTAACCCAGCGGTGAGGCTGCTTGAAATAAGCTTCAGCTGAATGCCAAGCAGTGAAGGGAATGCAAAGACATTTACTTGAAGTAAACAAAGGATCCCACCATGCAGTCCTGTCTGCATCAAAACTATCCAGACTGCTTAACCCTGTTCTAGGGGAAAAAAAAAACACAAACAGGTTTATTGATTTGTTCAAGGTCTTCCTGTTCCGAGACTTCAGAAGTGGGCAGGAGAAAACAAAACAAAAACCCCTTTGCTGATCACTCTTACAGAAGCTCAGTTACTGCCTTATCCAGATGTTTTCAAAGTTGAAACCTCTTTTTTAATGTAAAAACCGTTTTTGCTTTCCTTTAATAAGCTGATGTATGCGATGGAAAGTCACACTTTCAAAGACATGCCAGAAATAAAGCACAGGGAATCAAATGAAAGCAGTAAGAGATATTTGTGAGAGCAGAAAGCGATACTTGTGAGAGCAGTAAGAGATATTTGTGAGACGTGGGAGATAAGCACTGGTATGGCTGTTTGACTTAAGCAGGCATGCCCTGAGTTTTTCTTTAACTCCCCATATAATCCTGGTAATCCACTATGTGCTTGAACATAATTCAGAGGTTCTTAGTTGGGAAAACTTTACTTCCCACATGGGAAGTGTTTCTTGAAACACTAGATGTGCTGTTCTTCTTACACTGTTCGGACTGGGAGCTGTGAGGTCTGACCTGGAGTTCTGCTAACCTTCCTCCATGTGAAGAGTCTCAGGTCCTTGGGATTTGCAATAGAAAGCTGTGCAATATAAGTTGTGATGTTTCTAGGAAACTACATGTTTTCAGATGCTTTACAGCAAAGTTTATGATTGAGGTTCTCAGGTACTTAGTTTTAGGGTAGAGTTTTTTTGCCTTTCCCAAGATCAGATGGTGGTGTCCTATTGTTTTAAGTGGGAACCAGGAATGGAACTTGCACAGCATTTGTGCCCTGGAGTCAGGGGGAGTGGGAATGCCTGAAATTGAATGTGCAAGGCTATCAAATTAGGATTGTGAACTGAAAATAAATACTTGGTAACTGGGAAACAATGCGCAATGTTCAGTATACATTAGTTGGTCATTAGTGCAGAAAGTTGAATTCCAAACACCTGGCCACTAATGGAATGAAACACTTCAAGCAGCTTCAGGGTGTGTCAGTGTGTAAATCCTTATTGGGCAGAACTGCAAAACAAAAAATGTAGTGAGTGACACGGCAGATTTTTAACTTATGTGTAAAACCCGTCCTGTCCTTCTAAATATGAAGAAATTTCCAGGCACATTGATGGTATTTTGATTTAATAATTTTCCTGTTGTAAATTACATGGCTGAAGAACAAGATGGTAGGATTTAAAGCTACCACAAGGAAGTGTTGCAGCAGTGGTGCTGAGGTACATAAATGGTACTCCTAGAACCTTAAATGACACCTTAAAAGTTAACTAAAGGAACTAACAAAGAGGAAAACTTGCCCTTTCTCTTCACTTATGTAGAAATACAGGCTGTAAAATAATGTCCAGTACATTGTAATATATGTATATTTGTTTTTTATAAAGTTTTTCAGAAGGACTGCATCATCACTGTACAGAGTTATGGCTGACTTAGTACAGACATTGTACAGAAAAGACATGAAGGGTAAACCATGGCAGTAATCACTCTTGCGGTGGGGATCTTTTTCTCTCTTAGTACCCAGACAGCTCGAGGAAAGCTGGTGGAAAGATTAGAAGAGCAATCAGTTTATACAGCCTGTTTGCTAAGTGACCATTTGTTTAAACATGTACAGTTTCAGATATTTACGTTTACAAATAGTGTAAATACTTTCAAAGATTAATTTAAGATGCTTTATATTATCTGACTAGAAACTTGCTGTTTTTAATTTTTTTAAATAAAAATGTTGCCTCCTATTTTGGTCCAAGAGTAAAGCTTTATTCTGTATCCTGAGGCTTGTCTGTCAAGATAACTGTAATACAGAGACAATAAACATCCTGTAAGCACAGGTGGTGCGTTGCTGAGAAGCATTCTTTTTTTAGCAGTAAGAGAACTGAATTCATTTGGCACAGATATATACCTGAGTGCTGAATGTACAGCTAATGGTTAAATTAATGCCTCCTTATGGTTATAATAAAAGTAAGTTTGTATTTTCTTTACTGACAAGTGATTTTGTATAACTAAATGATCTTTTTCCTTACAACTTTGTTAGGGGGAAGAAACCATAACTGTAATACAAAAGTATATTTTAACTGTTGGCTTTTACTGAGAGAAAACTTTGGAACTGGTGGCAGAAAACACAAGTAGTTTTGTATTTGATGTGTTCTTCTTGCCTGGTTACTCGCAGACTCATCAACCCATAGTTTCTCATTGCTACCATAGTGTTCTTCTGGCCCTTGGTATTGTAGCAGCATATCATCCAGAGGCTTGTGGATTGTCTCCTATATTGCCACCATGAAGTTTCCCTTCACCCTCTGTCTTTGGTAATGTCATTTGAATGAACTAACTTAAATAGAAACTCTCCTGTGGAATTCAGTTTCTGTCTGACAGGTATGGGGCAGTGATGTGTGACTACAGCTTCTGAGGTGCTTGGAGCCTCCTAAAGAGGTTTGGCCTTTTGGATTGCATCTTATCAATGAGGTGAATCCCAAAGCAGCTGGCCAGGCATTCACCCTTCTTTTTGTACAGCAGTGATGCCTGCAGCATAACCTTACACTGTGCCATGTGTTTTTCAAGCAAAACTTAATAGTCCTTTCCTCAAACTTCATGCTTGGTATTAACAAAAGTTATGCGAGTACAAAAAGGTGAAAAAGAGAGTCTGTGCTGCTGAAGCAACTGCTGGTGACTGCAGGTAGATCCAGCTCTGTGTCCATAAACGCTGCTTGCTCCTACTCTTGTGTATTTTCATCCTCATTGGGCCCTAGAACCAAGCCAACACTGTGGAGCAAGTAACATCTTTCATATAAAGAGTTCTAAATAGAACAACACAAAAAAAAGAATCAGTTGGCCCCTTTCTGAGGTGTCCAACTATGCCCCTAGGCCATGGGAATTGCCATCTTTCACCAACTGGAGCCTGGAAACCCAGGAGACACCTCATCTTTCCTCTGTTGGGTTGACCCTGGTCCCTGTACCCAAGCTGCTTTTTGCCATCCCGTCTCCACCAGCCCATTCTGGCTGACAGCCAAAGCAGACTTGTCAATCACACTTGGTACAACCAGTTCTCAAAGTTTCCAGTTCATCAGCTGTAGGATGGAAGGCATCTGCTTCAAAGCACCACACATTCGCTGTGTAACCCCAGTGATCAGACTATGATCCATCAAATGTCAGCTGAGGCAAACTTGGTGCTACAAGGACCTGATGTACAGATAGGCATTGTGAGCTTGAAAAAAGGAGATTTATTTTCATTGTGAGGTGACTTACCACCTTGGTGAAGGGAAAATTGATCTAAAGTGCTGATACAACTGCTTGCTGTGAGCACTAATATCTTCATTTCAGTATTTCATTGCAGATAGAAGATGATGAAATGCAAGGAGTGATATCACTGAGAAAGGGATTGCCAAAAGTATTGCAACATGGTCTAGTTTTTGCACAGCAGGCTTCTGAGCTGAATTTTTTTAGACTGAAGGAGAAGCTTGTCTTCACTTTCTGACCATTTCAGTAGGTGGCTTTTCTCTGGGTCTTTCAGCTGCAAAGAGAGCCCCTGCAAAGTGAAGAGTGTTAATGCTAAACTCTCAGAGGGGAGGCCGAGTGGAAGAGCATCCTGTGTCTCTTGGAACCCAACCTTTCACATTCACCCATGTAATGTGTCATGTGTGCCCATTCCCTTCGTGCCCTTGGAGCACACTAACACTACGGTTCACCTTTGCAGCTCATCCTCTTCTACCACCTGTAACAAGGGGACTGAGGAGCTAAACTCATGACTTGAGCCTACTCTGCTGGGAGTGGGCTGCCCAGAAGTAGTGGGGCAAGCAAGATGATCTCCCTACCTAACACAGCAATCGATTGTGAGAAGTCTGTATTTTGGAGATCACAGAGCAAGTAGCCAGTGCTTTATGACTCTGTGTACTTGAGGGCTTGTGTACTTGCCACCGTTCTGAACAGCTATGGCAGAGGTCTGTTTCCCTCAGCAACATGTCTGTGGTCACATACAGACTCTTTCTGTGAGGACTCTCAACATCTGGTTTTTGCCTGCACCAGGGAAGACAACTTGAATCCTTTACCCTGCGCCCTCAGCCCCCAACCAAGCATGAGCAGCATGTGACCTGTGTTTCAGTGGTGACCTGTTGTGTTTGCAGCTAGTGAAGGACTACACACCACACCACTAAGGCTTAGTCACAGTGGCCCTGAGCAGGGCTGAGCCCTGGCCAGAACAGCATTTCCATCTCTGAGGAAGGGTCAGAGGTGGGAAACCTGCGTGACAAATGCCAAAGGATTTTGATGTCCCTCTCCTGAAATGCTTGTTTCACACTAAGTGAAAATCACATTAAGATAAAATCAGAAGTTTTGTGCTTGTATTGACATTTAATATTAATATTTTCAAAAGAAACAGTGTTTCAAAATGAATTTGTGAGTCTTGTTGTTCTTACCCTTCACTGACAGCATTTCAGTCTCGTCTAAATGCTTTCCTGAGAGGGAATTTCATTAAGAGTCACACAGGCAGGAAATTTGGTTTTGAACGAAACAGTGATTTTTCCGCATGAAGATCTGTGACCGGTCATAGGCAGCAGTCCCAAGCTTATCTCCGCTGGGTGGTTTCCTTGCTGCTGTCCAAGGAGCTGCTACACAGGAGTTGACCAGGCAGGGCTGCCACAGCAAGTGCTCGCCCTGAGCCAGGACCCCACGCTGAAACAGGCAGCATTGCTGTGGCTCTGAGGAAGAGTAAGTAAATGTCATTCTAAGGCAGGGTTTTAAGGGTGAGGTGGCCGTTCAGTTTCATGGGGATGGACTGTAAAGGAGAGCTGCGAGAGTGATGTCTGAGGTCATGTCGCTCCCAGTGCTTCTGCCTGGTCCCTGCCCAGTCCAAGCAGACCCCAGAGCATAGGGCCAGGGCGGCCTTGGGGAGGAGCACACAGCTGGATTAATTTAGACCCAACATATTCTTGGTCTCAAATACCATATTTTGTCTGTGATTGGACCAAACTTCCATTTTTCCATTCAAAAGTCACCTCTGGGACTTGATGTATCAAGTCATGGACTAGTTTTGGTAAGCTTTTGTCCTTCACTAAAAGCATGCTACAGAAATTAAATGGCCCTGGGGGAGCAGTGAGTCCCTGAAGGGCAGAAAAAATCCTTGGGCAGTGTGGGCTCTGAGAGTGTGTGTGTGTCTGTGTGCGTGTGTCTGTGTGCATCCTTTCCCTTCTCCTCATTTCACGTCTACATCTTCCTAAAGTCCCTGGACATGGAAATTTCTTTTGCCCTGGCAGCCTTTAGGCTAAAAAAATGTCTTCCATGCGTGTGTGTTGTGCTTGCGGCTGGGTAAAGGGAATGGCCTTGCCAAACTACGAAGCAGAGAGAAGGGCAGAGTATGAGGGAAAACAGCTCATATTTATGCATACAAATACAAATCAATGTTCCCCATCTCAAGACGTCCTGGGTGCTGGAACATCCCCCCAGATGTGGCACATGGGGAGCTTCCATCATTCAATTTGCAGCACATATTACACAGAGCTTTTCCTGCCTAAGCATGAAGAAGTTGATTCTCACTGGACTGCAAAAGTGGCTTGGCCTCCCCCAGCATTACCTTGTGCTGCAGCTTGGAAAAACAGCAGGGAAAAAAATAAATCTAAAGCAGGAAAAAAATAAATCTAATTTTGCAGCTGTGATGTGCCACAGCGCCAGCCATTGGCAAGCCTGAACCAGTCCATAAGCAGGACAGGCTGTTGGTTTTCTCTTTTCCTCTCATCAAAACTATCCTATTCTCTTTACAAATATCAGAGTGGTCACTTAGCATTGTCCTCAGTTTAGAGGTGCTGGGTGGGTTATAGCAGCCAGCCCTGGCTCAGTGTTGAGCCAGCAACTGGTGTGTGGCTAATGCCAATGGGAAGTGTGTGGTCCCATGAAGTCAGGAGAGACCCACAGCAGGTCAGCGGTGGTTTAGCACTGCTAGGGATTGCCTTGGTTTTAGGCTATAAAACCTGGTTGCTGTGTGATGGATCAACATGTCTGCAGGCAAATAGTAGGAGTCTGTTGGAAGTGTTATTGCAAAAGCTATTTAAAATGATTTGTAGTAGCCAGTTAGACATTTAAGATGTCCATTAATTAGCCGCAGCACAGGGAGGACTTGTAAAATTGAGATGGGATTTACTGATTCCCCCAGACACTAGCTCTCTGAAGGGAAACTTTGGAAACTGGGACTGGGATGTCAAAAATTAGTATTTGATGGCTCAAACACTAGCAATTTTTACTGCAGCCATCAGTCACCTCATATTACAACTTAGACTGCAAGAGAGAGACTGCTCTAGATAACCCTCCCTTGACTGGAGGGTTGGAGTAGATGATCTCCAGGGGTCCCTTCTAACTCTTAACTATTCTGTGATTCTCTGAAATTGGTCACCTCAGTCATTCTTTAGTGAGAAGCATTCACTGGGTATGAGAAACAAACCAGAGGCAGTGCTGACCTCAAGCTAACTGACTACAGCAATTGTGGATTCCTGTCATGTGCAGATAACAAGCCCAAGTTTTTCCAGCATGGCCTCTTGGAGCTTCACAGGAAGCTGGTAAAGTAGATGCCAGGATCAATCCTCACTCCAGGGGATGTGAGGACATCTGTGGACAGATGTCATTGGCAATTGAGATGGGGCAATCCCCAAATGCCCTCATGCTGTACACTATGTCTGCACCTGGAACCTTGCTATGCAACACAAGAAGCTACCACCTGGTGGGCTGCACTTCTTCTCATGAGCTGTCACATAGGAAAAAAATAAAACTGGAATTAAAAAAGTGAAGGTGCTTTTAGCATGCATTAATGCCCTGGGATGCCACTGGGGCAGGTTGGGGGTGAGCTGGGACCCAGTGCCACCACCAGGCTTGCAGTCACCAGAGGTGGCCATCAAAGTGTAAGCAGACCCTGTGACCGTGACTCCCAGAGGCAGTCCTCATCCCTGACTATCTGTTGTTCTTCTGGATGTAGCAGGTGAAGAGGGCTTCCCTGGTGAGCATGATAAAACCAGCTACGTTGCCCAATGGGTAGCTGACAAAAAGTCAAGGAAAGCTGAGCCCATAGAAAGCCCACAAAAAGTACACTTTGGAAGAAAACCATCATGGAACACTGTCTGGGGGAAGTGATCTCAGCCTTCACGACCCTTCAGACAGCCATGCCCCAAGATGGCCAGCTCTGTAGACCTAATTTCCTTGCAGGAGCAACATGAGTTGTGTAGCCAGTCCAGGAGGCTGAGTGGAGTTTATCCAAGGGAGGAGGGTCGTGGTGACCCACATCAAGATAGTGCATTCCTGCAGGTGTTCCCCCAGCAAGTGCTATTGCTGCTGGATACTAAACCTGACCACTTCCATCTAGGAACAGGAGAAAAAACATTTGTCCATCAGGATAACATTGTCTTAGAGGCTCAGGAGAATGGCAGTGCTGCAGTAGCAAAACCGAGGTGGTGGGGCTGTCTGTCTGGACACAGAGGATGGGGATGCTCTGCCCCAGGCCTTCTTTTCCCCACACCAGTACCAACCCTGGAGCACTGTCAGACCACCACAGTCTGTGCTTTCCACCTAGACTTGGGGGATTTTTTGTTTGTTTGCTTACTTTTTAATTAAACCCTTCAAAATAACAAAAGAAAACTGATCCTTCACTTCTGTGTTTTCACATTTCATATACAAAGCTCAACTTTTCTTATTCTATGTTATTACCTGCTCTCTGATGATATAATTTGCTAAGGGCTCTGTTTCCATCAGACACACAAGTAACAAAGTACTGACAAGCAACACAGAAACATTTCTTTCCTAAGGGCTTAACTCCAAGCATTACAAGGAAGTTGGGTTTAATGCTTTCTAATAGAAATAAGCAGCATTGCCATCTGCTTCTCTAGGAAGAATGGAGAGCAACTAGGAGAGGGGAAAGCAAAGAGATCATCATTAATACAGTAGCTAATTCTCACCTGGAGAAAGGGACAGTGCTCACTCTGTGTCTGTCACAGAAACCTGAGGGACTTGTCCACAGCAACTCCCAGGCAGTGGCATTTTATACACATGAAGTGTCTGACTCCAGCTGTAACTGCAGCACTAATTTATATATAACCTGAAGATGTACATTTTGGCTCTGCAGAATAGCTAAGAATTTCCTTTCTTGTTGGAAGGGATAGAGGGGAACAAAAAAGCAACAAACTGATGATTTTGTTCCTGCTTTCATTTTTCAGGCTTTTTATGAGGCCAAAAAGACAGACAGTCCCAGGCAGGAGGATTTGCTATCCCTATATTTCAAGATGGAAGAGCAGTATAATGTGCTTCTATGTTGAAAATAAAAAAGCCAAGAAAATCACTGAGTGTGTGATAAATCACAGGTAATTTTCTTTCACCCTGGCAGGAACTGCAATGCTGTCTGGCTAGGGAGGGGAGAGGAGAGGCAGGGAGTGAAGAGAGGGCTGCAGTGGCCTGAACTGTCAGGGGGATCCCATTCAGCCCCTGACTGATGAGGCAGAACTCCAGTCTGCTTGCCCTCCCAGGGTCACCAAGGCTGGGACAACAGGCCCTGGGGAGCTGCTTCTCTTCACAGCTGGTTGGAGTAGACACTCCAGGACACCCCATCCCTTGCTGGACACAGTGGTGATATCCCTGCTGATGAATTCAAGGCTGCCTGGACACTGTAAAGCTTTTGCTTATGCTGTTAAATTGTTGGAACACAGCTAGACCTGGGACCAGTAGTACTTTCCCTCCTAATTTCCAGCTGAGGAGTCTGGATCTGACCCTGCTAGGCACTTTGGATGGAGCAGCCTGGTTTGGAGGATGAGAGGTGAATGGTATGAAAGTGAGTAGAGCTTGTTTCCCTGCCTTTAGGTCAAGAGGAGATGCAGCGGATGAGGGAAGGAGTGTGTATGTACTTGCATAGGTGAAGTGAATCCCAGCTGTTGGGACATTCAGCTCACACAGCTCATCACGCATGTGACTGAGTGCCCTGCATGCTGTGCTCCTGACTGCCACTCCAGTCTCTCAAGGCAAAACTCATCTTGTGTGGCTGGTGGGACCAAGCAATGCACATCACTTACACTGCTGATCCCTGCAGAGACTGAAGACAGACCCTGCCCAAAGGGCTCAAAACAGGTCTGATCTGGAGACCAAGTGGCACTCAGACTTTGTACTGCCCCTCAGTACCAGAGGGAAATTTCAGTGTGGGCTGTTGCTTCCATCAAAAGACATGATAGTACTTGCAAGTCTAACTCCAAAGGACCAAAATGATGGGAGAAAAGAGGAAACAGCAACAAAGCATGGATAACTCAAGTGATGCAGAAAACCTTTTGCCATCTGGAAAGTATCCCCATTTCTAGGGAGCTTCCTAACCTGCTAATGACAAACCTTCAAGGCCAAAATGGCAGAGATGGAGCAGGTAATGGGTGCTGAGCCCTCAGCTTTAAGTGCACCTCATCAAGCCATTTGGTGACTACAGTGAAGATTTGGACTCTATAGTGAAGATGAGCAGCATGAGGACTCTCAGGCAAGTATCACCTTGGCAGCACTTAACTGTCGTGGTCCAACATATAATTCTGGACTCACTCAGTGCTGTTGCCTGCTCAGCATGTCCTGCCTGGGAGCAGCTGATGGATCTTTTCTACCAGCCGCACTGTTGTAGGATTGACATGAGGATACTTCAATGCTTGTTGGTGCATGTGGGCAGCAGTGTAATGCCACAAGCAGTTTCCTAACAGAAATTCTCGTAACAGAGTGAAGGGACCTGGTATGGAGCTTCTCTCTACTCACGTAGGACTGGGGCTGGTCTTCCCCAGACCCTTACTGATGCCTCTTCTCAGATCAGTGTGGGAAGCATTGGCATGGGGATTGATGTGCAGCTCTTGCTCTGCTTCATCTTCACTCATCAGCTCTTGGATGACCGTGGCAAATGCTTACTTACATCTATTGCAGCAAAAGAGCTGTGTGTGGTGTGCCTATCAGGAGCGGTGGGGCTGGCATGGGACAGCTGCTTGCAGTGGAGACTTCCTCACCCTCCAGCTCCCTCAGCTCACAACCCTCTCTGCCATTGTGATTCCACTTTCCTTTTTTGCCAGGAAGAACCTTATGCGACAGGCATGCTCCCACTGTACCGATAGATACATTTTCCTGGGTCTGTTCCTTCAGATCAGCCACTGTTGGGATTACCTTTTCAGGAGCATTGCAAAAAGTGCACTTTGCAGAGTCTTCTGTCCAGGTGGTCTCCTCAGAGGACAAAGGAAAAGAAAACAAACATTGGAGCCATTAATTTTTAAAATATTAAATTGGACTTAAGTCTAGACTGTTCTCATAACGGCAATCAACCCCACTGCATTTAGTGTAATACCAGAACTCCTTTTCAGGATGTAGATATATAATGCCAGGAAATGTAGGTTATGTTTCATTTTCTGTGCTCCCACATAAATACAGTTGGCATATTTACATTTCCTTCTTAAGGGTTCAATGGAAAGTTATAGCTGTTTTTCATATGAAAATTTGAAAAACTTGGGAATTCAGTCTTCTTTTAACATACTGTGAAACACTGATAAAGTGGAAAAAAAAGAGGAAAAACAAGGCTTTATGTTTTTTAAAGGCTTAAAACTTTAAAAACTATTTTTTACAAAAGAGTTCCTGTCTCTTCTTTAAAAAGAAAACCCTGGGAAATGACGATAAAAATGACTATGTGCTCATTTTTTAAGACAATGTTAATATGAAGAATTTTCAAGGAAAATTAGAAAATTTGCATTTGGAAAGTAAAACAGCCTTCACTTGCAAAGAATTTGTAATGGAAACATTCATGATTATCACTCCTCCTTCCTGACTGGGCAATCACAAGCAGAAAATGGATTGTGAGCAGCTCTAAAGAGAAGGACTTGGGGGTGTTGATTGACAAGAAGCTCAACAATGTGCCTTCACAGCAAGAAAGCCAACTGTATCCTGGGCTGGATCAACAGCAGTGTGGCCAGCAGGTTGAGGGAGGTGATTCTGCCCATTTACTCTGCTCTCCTGAGACACTACCTGGAGTGCTGCTTCCAGCTCCAGGGTCTCCAGCACAGGAAAGACATGGACCTGTTGGAATGGATCCAGAGGACGGTCACAAAGATGATTACAGGGCTGGAGCACCTCTCCTATGAAGACAAGCAGAGAGAGATGGTGCTGTTCAGCCTGGAGAAGAAAGGGCTTCAGGGAGAGTTTATAGCAGCCTTCCAGTACCTAAAAGGGGCTCATGAGAGCTGGAGAGAGGCTTTTGACAAGGGCCTGTAATGATAGAACAAGATGGAATGGCTTTAAAGTGACAGAAGATAGATTTAGATTATATTCTAGGAAGAAATTCTTTACCGCAAAAGTGGTGAAACACTTGGAAGAGGAGTGTATCCAGAGAAGTCATGGATACTCCATCCCTGAAGTGTTCAAGGTCAGGCTGGATGGGGCTTTGAGCAACCTGGTCTAGCAAAAGGTGTTCCTTTCCATGGTGAAGGGATTGGAACTAGATGACCAATTAGAAGACCAACCTAAACCATGCTGCCATTCTGTGATTCTATGATAAAGGTTCAAAAGCAGTTTAAGACTGGGTTAGCTTTAAAGGCCCTTTTCCTCACTCCAGTAATTATAGTAGCCATTCTGGTGTCTTCTACCATGATCAGTCCTACCACTCCATATTTCTTGAAGTTGCTTTCTGGAAGAGTTTTCCTTTTCCGTCAGCCAGCTCTGGTCCAAGGCTGGGTGGGCTGGTTGCCAGCACAAACCCTGGTGTCACCAGGAACAATAAATGGCATCCACACTTTTTTTGCATCTTACTCTGGCTTTATTTGCAGGCATTGTGGGTTTGTGCTGTCTGAGTTACACAGGCTGCTGCTACTGCAGCTTACACAAAAGCAGTGCTCTGCCTACAATCCACAGCTGCCTCTCTGGTGGTGAGAAGAGTTGTTATTGATTACTCATTCCTTCCACAAACCTCTCATTAACAGAGGAAGGCAAAGACACTCCAGCTCTGACCTGAATGAAATGGGAAGTTTGTAACAGCAACTGAAGGGACTGATTTTATACCCCTTGTCAGTACACCAGGGCTGGGCAGACATGTGAGCCAAGTTGGTGTGGTTCACCAGCAGTGGGGCTGACACTGGGCACTTCACACAACTGTTACAGTCCCAAACCTTACCCTTAAACAAGTGAGAGGTGAAGGCGCAGCTGAAACATTCAGCCACACTGCAAGAGACCCTGTCACTTGCCAGTCCTCAGCTTCAGTCCCCAGAGTGGGCAGTGGCATGGCCAGGAGCAAGAAGGCTGAAATGGAAATAAAGATTTCTGCCTTGGTATTGCAGGTGGCTGTGTGCCTTCCCCACTCAGGTGAGGAGGGGGTTGATGGCTGCAATATCAGTGGGTCTGCCACTGATCTTCTCTTCAATTTCTGTTTTGACATTAACTTTTTCTCCTTGCAGCTACAGGAGCGTCAAACAAACTCCGCAGTGCATTTTTCTGAAGGTCATGTACCTTTTCTGGAAGGCATCTCACCAAAGAGTTGGCAAATCCAGTGCTGCCTGGGTCTAGAGGCTGCAACAAGACATTACTAGTGTCAGGGAGGAGAGAGAAACATGTTCTTTGTGACCCTGTGGCTCTGAGTTGCACCGCTGGACAGAGATGAGGAACCATCCACCAGAGCAGTTCATTGTTTTTTCCTTAGGTGAATTAATTTCATGCTCGCCTCTGGTGCTGGAGTGATGCTCAGTCTGACTCTTTTGGGCTACAAATAGCAGTGGCAACGCTCCAGCCTCTTCACCCAAACAAGGATGCCCCAGGCAGAAAGAAGTGCCCCGTGTTGTTGCTCCCCAACACTGATCCCCTTCCAGGCACTGCTGCAAGGTGCTGCTTCCTGGGGAAAATACATCATGGAAAGAGTGTTCCTCACTGGTAATTTCTGAGTTTTCTCACTAACTGATTAGCTGGGTCTTACCTTGCCTGGGCAGAGGGCAGTGACTACTCCATCATCCTCATGTTCTCTGCCATGAACAGAGGCTCTTCATCTGATTCTGGCCTTGGACTCAAGCTCAACAGGCTCCCACACCACTTTTTGCAAGGAAGAGTTGCCAGATATCTCCTATTTGTTCAACACAACTTTGTGTGAAGAGGTTTTCTCAGAGAAAGACTTTGTCATCCATTGCTTCCACTCTGCCTCCTATCCTTGGGCCCCAGGACTTCTGCACACCTCCTTGTGCTTGGGCCCATCTTCCAGTGATCTGCTACAGGAGGGAACAGACACATATCCCAGTGTGCTGGTTTAAAGGTGAACCAGCAGGGGAAATGAACTCACCACGAGAGAGATTATAAGTCAGACCTAAAATTTAATAATAATATTACAATAACAACACTGACACACAAGGGAGATTGCTTTCAACTCACAAAACCCCAGCAGTATAACCCAGTGTCCTGGGGCACAAACCCAAGGGGTTTGTTTGCCCTTGTGCTGAGACCCCTGTGGTTCCCCCAAGTCCAGAGCAAAAGGAAAAGAAAAACCTGTTGGTGCAGGCGAGGGCTGTGGTCTGGGCGAGAGCGGGGATCTCCTCCTGTCAAGGTCCTGCTGCTGCTCTGGATCCGACGAGAGGTTCCCGAGGTCTTCTTACCCACCCCTTATGTACCCTCAGGGAGCTCTCAGTCCCTCACCCTGGGCGGGGACTCACACAATGGGTGATTAACTCTGGGAGCCAGGGCGTGTTGAACTGTTGATGGCCCATTAGCAGCTCCGCCCCCTCAGGCTGGGTGTGAAGTGATAATGGCTCCCTGGGCAGCTGCTGCTAATGGCCCATTGACCTTGGGGAATGAATAGAGGGGGTAGAATACACAGCTTTGATCACCCCCACACAGGGTTAGCTGGTCCCTCCTGCTGAACTAGGACACCCAGCAAGTGGCGTCACCCCCCATCCTATCTGTGCAAGGGACAAGGTAGTTTTGCTGGTTAGGCACAATGCCATTTATTCCCAGAAATGCCAGTTGCTCTCCAGTGACACCCTGAGAGCTTGGGAAACTGCGTTTCTTCCCTCTTCTTGGGAGCTGGCACTTAAAATTTGAGAGAGGAAGGTGTTAAATTAGACTAAACATTGTTCCATGCTTTAAAAATATTCATAAATAATCTCAAAATAGCAGCAAGCAGAGAGAGGAAAAGTGTGCTGATGATATTAAAGGTGGTTGAGGTAAAGGTCTGACTGTGAACAGTTGAAGAAAGACCCTCGTGGCACTGAATAAAAGGGTAATAAAATCACAGATGAAATCTGATGTAGATAAATGTAAAGTGATGCGCATGGGAAAAGACAATCCTAGCTTTACATACAAATTAATGGGCTCCGAGCTGGCTATTTCCACTTGGGAGCAAAATCTTCATGTTATAATGGATAACTCTATGCAAATGTCAGCTCAAGACTCAGCAGCAATCAAAAAAGCAAACAAAAAACTAGGAATTATTAGGAAAGGAAGAGAGAGCAAAACAGGGGAAATCATTATGCTGCTGCACAAATCCATGGATTCCCTTCTCTTGAATACCATTGTGCAGTCCTGATTTACTGATCTCAAATATGATACAGAAGAAAAAAAAAAGGTACAGAGGAAGGCAATTGAAGATGATCAAAAGCACAAAAAGGCCTCCATTCAGGGAATGACTGAATAGATTAAGACTTTTTCTTTGGAAGAAAAAAATACTGAAGAAGAAATACGACCAAATTTTGTGAAAGGAAGAGTGATGTGACCGGGGAACAGCTGTTCATATTATTCAGTGCTCTTCAAAGGAAGAGAGTGAACATCAAAGAAAACTATCAAGTGACAAGTTCAAAATAAACAAAGGAGATTTTTGTCTGTGACACTCCTTGCCATAGGGTACAGTGGATGTATAAAATTTGTGTTTTTTTCAAAAGAGTGTAAGCCAGTCAATGGCAAAGGAATCCATCAAGTGCTATTACATGCGGAGTTGGCATACACAGTTCAGGAGGTTTGTGAGTTGCAGACCACTGGGGAAATGGAGAGTATTCTGGGAAGTATAAACAAATGTTTGCTCTATTTTTGTATTACTTCCTGAGCATCTGCTTGTCCAGGGCAGGATACTGGGCCAGGTGTATTTTGGGGAGTAACCCTTTGCAGTCATTCCTATGTCCTGCATTTCACACTAGGCCATGTCTCCCGATAAGCCAAAGCAGCTGAAATGTAGCCAGAGGTGTCTGGTGCTGTTGCCTCTCACTGTTTCTGATTCAGTCCACTTCACCACAGAAGCAGAGCTGTTTGGTGGCTCTCCAGGCTCAAAGGCTAAACACCAGGACCAGCTTTCAGTTTGGAAAGTCTCCCACCAAGACCCACAGGGAGGTGCATTCCATTTTCCTTTACCTCCCAGAGCAAAAGCCTTCTCCTGCATGGACAAGACTTCTCTGCAGGTCCTCAGCTGGAAGCCAAGTTTTTCTGGACTGCAGCATTGTGCTCCATGCAGACCTCTCATGTGCAACTCACAGTGGAGTGAAAATGTCACCCATTGGTAGCTGTGTCTCAGAAAAAGGATGTTCTGTGGTAGTCAGCTCACAGTCTGCAAGCCTGGCCTGGGTCACCCTGGGTTTCCAAGGCATCATGGAAAGAGAATGCCTGGTTATGAGCAACAGGAGATTGAGATTAAAAAAAATAATTCAGCAGTGGCTCTAATGGCCAGTCCAGATCTTAGTGATTCACTAAGATTTCCCCAAGTAAATTAAAAGCAAACACTTGGATGCTGCACTGACATAGTACACAAGTGCCTCTTTCGGTTGAAACCTCAGCATCTTAACGACAGAGACATTTGTGTTCCTGAGTATTTTTCCAAGGTGGCCTTAAAAACCATGCCTTGGCAGTTTACTGGCTGATGGACACAAGCTAGTAACCTCACTCTGCACTTCCTTTTCAGCTAAAATTGAGAATTAGTGGCTCTTAAAAGGTGATCACACCCAGTGGGAAATTCCTGAACTCAAGTATCTCTGTTCCCCAAATCAGAGTAATCTCTTGCAGTTGGCCAGCCACTGGCAAAAAGCTTGTCAAGATAGGATGGCTTCTTGCTCTCAGCATTTTTTCTGGAGGCTGCTGCACTGCCCAAGCAGCCTCATATGGGCATTGCATGTTCAATACTATGGAGGTGGGGCTTATTTTAAATGGTAAAGCCCAATTTAAAGTAAATTTAAGTCCAAATTCTGTTCTTATTGACACCTGTGCTATTCCACAGCAATTCTGAAGGAGTAATGACTATATACATTGAAACATGAGGACAGTCAGACATCTGTCCTGTCAATTGATCTGCAGGAGGGGGAGACAAAAAGGTCCATTAAACACACCGAAACAAATACTCTGATAGTGACTATTATGGGAAAAAAATCTCCACTCACATTTCTTGCCCCTAGATTTCTATTAGGAAGATGGAGCCCTTGTTCTGGTTGGCTCTGGAAGGAAAGTGTATGACTCACCTTCGCAAACAATTTGGGAAGGGCTCTACCCACATGGGTGTGTCCTTCGAGACTGCACAGTGGATTTTTTAGGTGAGGCACAGCATGCGCAGAACTGGCCTGACCGTTTAACTCCTCAGGTTCATCTGCCACGGCCAAGGGAGCTTGGACGGTGACATAGAAGTCTTTGGGACTAGAACCTACAGTCCCTGGTATTCGCAGGAGGTCTCCCATCCAAGTACTAACCAGGCCTGACCCTGATTAGCGTTCCAAATCTGACAGGATCAGACATCAGGGAGGCATTTAACTGCCTTGGAAGGAAGATGAGAGTCTTGGATTTAAGTGTGAACTGCAAGTGGGCAAGTGTAGGAAACCCCAGGTTCTGACTTCAACCTAGGGAAATTTGGTGGATCCCTCTTCCTCTCTCTTTCTCTGCCTTCCCCTTCCTCTTCTTCTCCTTCTCCCTATCCTTCTCCCCCATCCCCTCCCTCTTCCCCTTCCCCTCCTCCTCCTCCTTCTCCTCCACCCCTCAGTGGCCAGGGGTCCTGCCACCCTCAGGATGTCCCCTTGCACCAGAGCCAAGACTATGAACTGGGACAAACTCCAGCCTAGTTCCCATAAGGAGGGCTGGCACCATCCAGCCCGTGCTGGAGGGAGTTTTTAGCTACAGAAAGGCAGAGCCCTGGCACCCCATGGCCACACACCCTATGCATGAGCTATTGGTGCAGCATTGCTGGCACAGGCTCCTCACTGCTGAAATGGCCTTATTTTAATATATTTGTGCTGAATAATACATATTTCCTGCGAAGAAAAGTGTATTTCTGTTCAGGGGAAACTTGGCAGCTCTGAATACTGAGCAGCCATTTTCTCAAAGCAGTAGGATTCAACCCCTTAATCAACCTGATTAGCATTAAAAGGAACTGTCTAAATGTCAAGTCAAGTTCAATAAATAAGCACTAACACATTTAGAAATGGCTTAGAAAGGGGAATTAAAAGTTTTGCTGCTAATTATGTTTCTTATTTTAGATTTTCTATCAATTCTAGCTCTTCCATTCCAATGGGACAAACATTTACTGCCAAGGTGGAAGAAATGAGATGGACTAAAAGTGGGCAAAGCTGTTCATCCATAATAGAGAGATCTCAGCCCCTCTTGCAAGCCTCTGGAAGCACAATAAGGATGGAGTCAACAGACCTTTCAGTAAAGGTGCCTCCCAGCCTCCTGCTACAGTGAGTCCCAGATCCTCTGATACCTCTTGATCCTACCAGTCAGAAAATGCCAGGGGACAAAGAAGAGGAGGGCAGACTCCTCTGACTAGCTGAAGGTAGGCAGCCCAGGGAGTAGGAAAGCAGAAACAGGCAGTACAGCTTGCTAGAGGCACATTTTATAAGCAGCTGCAGAAACCTATGTTGGTTTCAACAACCAACTCTGCTCCTCCAGACCCAGTCACCTCAAACACTGCCTGAATGGAAGCAGCTTACCCCGTCTGGTGCTTTGATGTGGTAATGACATATAACTGATACTGATGGCAAAGGCTAATCCACTCTGCCCTGTAATGTTCCCAGTCAATCACACAATATTCTGTTATTGGAAAAACTAATTTTTGCCTGTCTGATGGTAATCACTGTATGCCCTGAAGCGCAAGGCTTGATAGCCACTGTAATTTGCAACCTAGCTAAGTGTAACTGCAGATGTTAATCCTATTTATACAAATGCCTGGCAAGCAAAAGTAGGGTTGGAGGGACAAGATGCAGGGCAGGGTAAGGCATAGAGCTGGATTTCCAGGAATTCTCCTGCAGATTTCAAGATGCTGCACCTCAGCAATGGAGATCAAGAGGTTTGGGTGGGCAAAGGGACGTAGCACAGCAGTGACTCTGCAGCTGTGCTGCTCCAGTTGCCTGGTATTTATTCTGGAAAACACTGGAGCAGACATCACCATGATCCTCTCCTTCAAGCAATCACTACCTAACAAGTGCAACCCAGGGGACCCTGACATGCAAATGTCAGGTGGTGCAACAAGGTCCCACACCTGGGTCAGCTCAACCCCAAGCACAAATATGGGCTGCACAGATGTGCTGGTTTAAAGGTAAACCAGCAGGAGAAATGAACACAACTCAAAAAAGATTATAAGTCAGAGTTACAATTTATTAAAAATATTACAATAAATGCAATGATACAAAAAGAAATTGGTTTTAACCCACAAAAACCAGAAACATAACCCAGCACCCTGGGGCACAAGCGGAATGATGTTCATTAGTCCTGGTGCTGAGACCCACATGGTTCTCCTGAGTCCAAAATAAAAGGAAAAGAGAAAATCTGTTGGTGCGGATGATGGTCACAGTCTGGCAGTCGCAGTCCTGTTGAGGTTCTGGGCCTCCTCTGGGTCCAAAGAGTGGTACTAGAAGTCCCCATCCCCAAGATTATATATGCTTAGGTTCAGGTGGGAATGCCCAGTAACTCCCCCAGGGCCAGGAGTTTCACAATGGGTGATTCACTCTGTAAGTTATGGGATATTTTTGGACTCCTTGATGTCCCATTAGCAGACATGGACCCTCAGGCTGGGTGTGAAGGTGCTAACGACCCCATGGAGGGGAGTTGTCACACCTGGGGCATTGATGTGAAGACCTTATCTCATAGGGTTTTCTAACACTCAGCTTATAGCCTGAGGAGTCAGGTGTGCCCTGGGCTGTAAATGATCCATTATTAAGAGTTTGTTAGAAATTATAAAGATGGTGTAGAGTACATAGTTTTGGTTACACTCACACCATAATAGCCGGTCCCAGCTACTCTAACTAGGACAACAGAGAATGGATTGAGAGCAGTCCTGAGGACTTGAAGGTGTTGGTTGATAAGAGGCTCAACATGACCCAGCAATGTGAGCTCGCAGCCCAGAAAGCCAATTGCATCCTGTGTGAGCTGAACCAAGGCCCAAGGTCAATTCTCTGAGTAAAGCACTTGAATTAGGAGTCTAATATTATCAACAAAGGAACACCTTCAGCAAGCAAGTGAGAGTAGTAGGCACCTAGCTTGGCGGGGTGTGGAGATGTAGACACAGCTCTCTAGTTACTCACTCCCAAGAGGGCAGGAAGACATTTCCTCAACTCACCAGTGTGCAATGAGACCTAAACATGTTAAATGGCTTATTCTGGGTGAACTGAGCCCCAAATGCTCAGCTTCTCTACTCATCTGCTCAGTTCTGCAAACACCCTCCTAACTGCCTGATGCAGGACTAAACTGTGGGAGGAAGGGTTATGTATTCAGAGAGGCACTGAATCTTATCCCATCACAGGTGGGTACTTAAAACAGACTTGCACTGTGCCTTTGATGGCTCACTCCACCTGTTTCACCAAGGACAGAGAGAAAGGAGGTCACTGACTTGCAACCACAGGAAAGCCCAAATTTCCAGGAATTCATGCCTTCAGGTGAAAACCCACCAAACAAGTTTCTCAGGCCTTAAAGAAAAGAAAGGTTTAATACTTCAAGCCTGGGCTTTGCAGGAGGTGTGACCTGCTGATGACAACAGTCCCATC
This sequence comes from Pithys albifrons albifrons, assembly GCF_047495875.1. Taxonomy (NCBI): domain Eukaryota; kingdom Metazoa; phylum Chordata; class Aves; order Passeriformes; family Thamnophilidae; genus Pithys; species Pithys albifrons. The sequence goes on from NC_092458.1 coordinate 57,870,919, forward strand.
AGCACAGTGACCCAGTGCCACAGAGATCCAGCCATCCAGCAGCATTTTCAGACATGGACTTCCCTGGACTGACTCCCATCCCAACAGGCCTGTAACATGCAGCACCTACACCCTGATGTGATACTGCTGGCACCATCCCTTGTCCGGCAGGATTAATGGAATAACAGCATTTCCATGGTGTTATTCCAGGTTTAGCTAACATGAACTGAAACCCAAAAATTCCCCAAACACAATCCAGGGAAACTCAGCCCCATGGCTATTTCACTAAGAATGATATCTCTGGAAAGCATAGTCTTAAACTACGTTGAGTTCGCTATGCTTTGTTTTTCTGCTGTTCATCTCTAGGAATGTCTCCCGCTTGGGCAAGAAACATCACATGTGCTAAGAGCATGCACTTATGGGTATATGAAGCATTTTACCTTACCAACAAATCCTCCCTGTCTGGTGACACTGATCGGGTTTTGTTTTTAGAGCAAGGCTGTGGCAACTTGGCTCTGTCACACAATCCTATAGCTGCAGGACCCCCAGTAGTGGAGCCCCCATTTGCTGTGGTTTGAGCTGCAGGGTTTAAGGTCAGCAGCAAGGATGAGCTGGCAGAGAATGGTAATATATTTAATTACATCTGTTAGTATAGATGGAAAAGAAGACATAAACATTTGTGCCCATTTGCTTTCTTCCAGACCTGAGAAAGAGTTGGTACAGCCAAGAACACATTTTCCAACCCAACTGTATACTACAATTGGTCTAATAAAAATGTGTTTCATTTGACTACAAAAATCACTTTTCTATGCACTTTACAACTGTAAAGGAAGTTGTTTTCTATTCCTGGCTTCTTTTAAAAGGCCAAGTCTTGCTGCTGTGTTATTAAATTCACCAGACACATGGTACAGCCCAGTGAGCACTGCTGTAGGAATCTTCACATTATAGTTCTCTAGGCTTGATCTTCCAAGCACATAAATGGATTTTACACTCATGGTACTCCTGGGACAGCAAGGCAGCTGCTTCAGGTTTTCACCAGTTTAAGTAAGATTAGTATCGGACCCAAGAGCTTGTGTGCCTTGCAACAGCCTACATGTTGCAGTCACTTTAACCTTGGTGAGCTCATGTCTGTGTTTCCAGAGGACAAAGAGTAGGACTGGGATACACAACTGGGATGTGTGCAAAACTGATGGTTAAGAGTGGAAATGGACAAGTAAACCCAGATGAAAACAGGAAAAACTGGTCTACTATTTGATTGTGATGCACATGCCAGCAAGTAGTTTGTGGTCCTTTTAGCATCCCTGAGGCCATGTGTAAGGGATGGTTTGGTCAAAAAAGATGTATTAAAACCAGAAACTTATGTCACCCCCATTGGTCTTCTGTGGGCTTAAGGCTGCTCCTGCCACCCACTGCCTCTAAGCTCTTATTCTCCTCTCTTATTACTGAAACAGCCTAAACATCATGTTTTAGTTATAAAGTGAGTTTAGTGGATAGAAGGGTGGGAGGGAAGGGGGATTAAATTTACTGCCTCAGTGACTACAGATCTGAAATAAATCTCCGATTCAATGATAGATCAATAACATCAAGATTGGGTTTAAATTATTAATAAACTATGAGAAATGAGGATAATTATTCTATGAGTCACAGCTCTCTAATGCACTGCACATTTTTTCCTGAGACATCTGCATTGAAGCCCGATCTGCCCATCTTTTGGCAGAAAGCTGTAGCCAAGCAGTTAATGTTTTTTGTTTTGCTAGCTAAGCATTTCATGAACCCTCATGCACTGAGACAGCCTAGTGACAATGTGCTTCACTTATGGAGAAACCCTTAGGCCAGGATCCCCCAAAACACTGAGGTGTCTAATGAGTCTCTGGACATCAATGTGATTGATTTGAATCACATTTGTGAATGGTTCAGAAGGCCTTCAAGTGTAATTTGAAACATGGATGTCTGGAGATGAAGGAGTTGTGCCAGCCTAAAAGGAGATGGAAGCCTTGGATGGTTGCAGAGGTACTAGTGGAAAGGAGGAGGGACAATTTGAGGACTGCTGGAGGCGGGGAGGAGAGGAACAGGTTTTGCACACTGCTGGAAGACTGCAATGACAGCACCATCAAACTGCTGGTGCATTTCAAGTGAATTACCTCCACCTTTACCAGCAAAAAGAGAAGGAACCATCCACCCAAGGAGGCCTGTTAAAATCAAGAAGCTGAAAACTATAATATTCCTTCATTCTGGGTCACGACCATCTCTATGACTGTACAGCCCACACTGACACAGTTGGGCTGGAGATGCTGAGCACCTCTGTGGGAGAATACCCTGGACGATTTCTATTGCCCTTAATGTTGAATTCAAAGTGTCATAAATATGTCTTCCCTATTGTATTTTCCCTTAGTCATGCCTGTCCCAGTTTCTTCTTCCCATAATCCCTCAGGGCTCCTTTCCCGCCACTCTCTCCTATTGGTTAAAGTTCCATGATTCTATTGGTCTTTACCCCTGCATGTTGATAGGTTGTTATCCCTGTTCGGTTATTGGCTGTTATGAAGTTCCACCCCTGTTTCCCATTGGTCCGTTTTTGATCCCTCATTTGCATACCCCTGGACCAATGGGAAGCTTGGTACCACCCACTATTCCAGAACCTTCCGTGCCAAAGCCTATAAAAACCCTGTACTCCCAATAAAGTTGCTTCCTTTGTTGCCAGTGAGCCTGGAGTGTGGCTCTTCCTTCAGGGTTCTGTGTAGGATTAGTGCAGAGGGTGCAGAGGGAGCCGTCCTGAGCTTTGAGAGGCTGAGCCTAAAAGAGCTGTTATCACTTAAGTTGCTGATCACTGAGCCCCTCAGAGCTGAAGACCAATGTTTGGTGGCATCATCATCCACCGTTACACCTCTGGGCATCCTCCCACCTCAGCAGGTGTCATCCCTCAGCTTGAGCATCATGGCTTGGGGTGGGGATGAGTAGCAGCCTTCTAGGGGCAGCTCACTGCAAAATCAGCTAATGCCTGCTCTTTGGCAGAGTGGGGTCATAGTGGGTCAGAGCACTGCTGATGGTGGTCATCAGTTGCTGGGCTATCAGGTGAGGTGCTCAGCATAGCCTTGGCTTATCAGGAGGGTACCTTCCTTAAGAAGAGAGGAACAGAACTCAGGTTATTGGTAATGAAATGCATTTATCCTTGTGAAAGCTAAGTCTGCAGCATGCAGAGGGGAGAGATGCACTCAGGAAGCTAAAAACAGCAGAGTGGAGAGGGTAACTGCCAGCACACCAAACAGGACAAGGAGTATTGGTAGCAACTGTGCACAGTCTTCTATGGTCTTAGTGGTTTTCTTCCCTCGTTCACTGGATGAAACAACATTGTATCAGCCCTAGAATCACTTTCCTGTTTATCTCAGCTTACACAGTTCTGCAAATGGCCTTAACTGACCCCCACTCGGCTGATGATACAGTATCACTCTGCATCCACATGGACTGGAGCTCTGCTGGGACACCTCTCCTTTACAATAGAATGTCCAGCAGCAACTGGGGCTTTCCATACCCCCTCTCTCTGTCTTCTTTCAGTTGAAGTTGTCAGTCAGGGTGCAAAATCATTCTGTGCCTACAGCATGGAACTATCAAGGTGTCCAGGTGCTTTTACTTCTGCAATATAGGAATAATGTTTTATAGCTCCTGTGATACACTAATTTAAAGATGCCTGTGGCTTTGGCACATTATAAAAACCCAAAACAACACAACTCCCCAAAACAACAACACCACCACCACCAGCACACACAAAATCATGAAAATGAGATACTGACCACACTGTGTTTGGGGCTTGACTGTGATCTGATTCAAGGTAAGGAATGAAGGGCTTTTTAATTTTTTTTAAATTTATCTCTATTAGAAATTCAAGAAGGCCTTTACACATCACTGCTTTCATATTAGCTACCTATGAATTATAAAGGATTCTAGGCACAGCACACACAAATTAATAAATCTGTGGATGAAAACTTTTCAGGAATAGGGGGAGCAGTGGTGCCTCCATCATATGTTTGCTCTCCCAGCTCTGCTGAGGGAGTAAAATGCCATCATCTCTGTCTTACACATGAGGAGCAGAGCCCAGTAAAGGGCCATGTGAAGGTTAACTGGGAAGGATATCAACCCCAGATCTTGTGGAAGCCCCAGTTCCTGGGCCCAGGTGGTAGGTGGGCAACTCAGGGTGCTGCATGGTGTTTGCTTGAGGGTGGGACGTGATCACACTGAGCAACCTGCCTGCCCTTGAGGGGTCAGAGTGCAGCCTCAGCAGTGCATGGGCAGCTGCCTGTTTGTACCCCAGATCATGGCCAGTCCTTTAAAGACAGCTCAGACCAGGCCTTCAAGGAGGGGGACTGCTAGATCCCCTCTTGCAAACCCCTCAAACGGAGGGAAATTCTCTTTTTTCTTGCATTTTTGTAGTGACTTGCTGCTAGCCAGAAGAGTGTCAGACTGATTTCCCTTGATATCACATCAGAGGTTTCACCTCAGTCCATAATATTTTCAAAATCCGGGAAAAAAATAGTCTGCACTCTTGCAGGCTGAAAGTTATGAATGTATAACATTTATTTATAGAAATAATAAACAGATAAATTTATATAGATATATAGAACTTATTACATATTTAAAATTTATATTAATTTAATTTATAAACTATAATTAAAAAACACCTTGCTGCATGCAAGAGCCTTCCCTTAAAGACCTGTTATATCTGTATTGGTGCCAAGGGCATGTGGTAACATCTTTTAAGTAAAAACATCACTTGGATATTCATATAAAGATTTTTATCAGTGAACTGAGTGCCATATAAAGTAGACAGAAGAATTTGGTCTTTCTTTGTCTGTTGTACAACTGTCTCTATTCAATTTCTTTTCTCTGCCTGCTCTCTGTGAGGAAGATTAGATGTGTCTGTATGTTTATGTCGGACAGACGAAGGGAGTGAGCTATGTCTCCAGCTGGTGTAAATCCGTGTTGCTGCAGCAGTGTCGGTGGTGTGAGGGGTGGTATTATGCTGATTTACTGTGGCTGGGGAATCAGACTTTCTTTTCCTCCCCACCTGGATGCTGTAAAATAAAAATCACTCATTTCAGTTGATTTGAGAGGTACTGCATGGGATTTATCTGTCTAACAAAATAAAACAAAAAACCCCCCAAAAAAACAAAAAAACCCTCTGCAGAGGCTGGCAGCACTCCTTTTAACAGTGAGTGTTGAAGGACCCAAAGACAATCACTCGGACAGACATAACTTCCAGTTTATTAATAGCGGGGCACAGCAGTGGCTGCCAGGTAGTGAATGTCTCAGGCATTCTGTAAATTTCCAGTTGTTAGGTGTTCCTGCTGTTCACCTGTGTATGGCATAAATACAGCCTAATATGACTGAGTTATATAGAAAAATGTTACCAGTTACTCTTCCTACCTGGATTTCTTTGGCACAGGTCCTGTGGGCTGAACTGGTGGAGAATATGTCACTGGTGCTAAAGGGGAGAGAGAAAGCTTGCTTTAAAAATAAAAATAAAAATCCTCTTTTTGTGTAGAACAGCAGGGGGATTTTTTCCTGCCTTGAGATTTCTTGCCATTTCATTATTTTGTATTTCAGATAAAACCTTCCCACCTTAACGAGGAACATTTTTCCCCATTGGTTTTAATGGTACGATAAATTGTGGAAGAGCAGAGAAAAAGCTCCTGAAAATGAACCATAAAAAAAGTTGCTGGAGACCGAGGACAGGTTTTGCAGAGGAAGAGACAAGAGTTACAAGCTAATTTACTTTGCCTTTCTGTTCAGGTTTCATCTGTAAACAGCTTGGGCCTCATTATTTTATGGACTATTGGCGGGGGACATATTCCTGTGGGTGTTTAAGCTTCCCTGTGGCTGCACAGGGGCAATGGGGTGAAGGGGACTGGGGTTGCCCCTCCGTGTCAAGGTAATGATGCTACAAGAATGAGCAGGAGACTGGTAATTTTGGTCCAAACACCCTGTATGGGCAGGTGCCCTGAGGGGTTTGCTGTGAGAACACCACGTTTCTCCTCCAGATTTGCTTTAATTCAGTGGCCACAGGCTGCTCTTTGTGCAGAGCACAGCAGACCTGGGGTTTGTTACAGCTCCCATCTACGGCATTAGTTGTACCTCTCAGCTTGTCTCAAATGCTCTATCAGGTAGAACAGCTCTTATGCAACCTACCTCAGTGTCTGCATACCAAGTGGTGTTATTTCCAAAAAATCAGAAAGGGCAGATGGAAGAGATTTAGGGCAGGCATAAGCAGAAGGTGGTGGGGGAGAGGAGAGGTGTCTGTGGACATGCAGTGGTCTGGGGGAAAAGGGTGTACAAAGAGGCATTTGGGGAGGGCAGGAGGGTGGCAGAGGAGATTGTAGAAAAGAAAATGTAGAAGACTAAGACATGTGGGATGAAAGAAAGGTATGGCTATGACAGGAAGCCAGAAAAAGTATAGAAAGCATGGAAATGAATGTTACTGCTCAGGTTGCGTAAACCACTCTTATTAATGACGGAAAAACAATGAAAATAGATGAAAAAAAGCCCAAATAGCCCCATGAATCACTGTACTGTACAAATTCTTGAAGACATATTAAATGTTGACACTGGGTCCCTAATGAGGCATTCCCATATTTGATTTTCCTTGGTAAATTTTCTTGAGTCTAAATACTAGCTCTCTACTGAAACAAGCTGAAACAAACTTCATATATCATCTGAATTTTAATTGTGGTGTGGATAGCCAAGAAATGACTGCTTGGGATAGCACTGAGAGATATTTCTGCATGCGTTTGCTTCCTATCTTTTATGGCTGTTTCAGAGCCTCAGCTTCTTGCCAGGACACATTTTTCCTCAAGGATGCAGCTTACATGTATGCCTGATAAGAATACTTGATTTCCACAAGGAAAGCTCTTAAAAAATAAACCTTACATGTGTGAACAGTTGATCTTTCTCATTCTTAGCAGCTGGCAAATTAGTGTTGAGAAAAATGCAAATGTGAGCAGAAAACACTTCCATTGATCAACCCCCAAGGAGGACCAATGCATGAATTCCTTAGGAAATAGGTAACCTTTTACTTCAAGGAATAGCCAGTCTCTTTCATGCTGGCTGTGCCTTTCTGCCTGTGCCAAAGCAGGCTGTGCTAGGGGCTCTCCCATAGCAGGTGAAGTTCTTGCTTATAGCATGTTCAAAGAATACAGAAAAAGTAAAATCTTACCTCCAACAAAATGATTTATACTTAGGATAAGGCTAAGGGGTCCCACTTGGACCCCGGCTTGTGATCTAGCCCCTGTTGCAGAAAGCCAGGCTTTCTCTGTGTAGGCAACCAGTTGCCATTCTCCATGGCTGCTGTGTGATCCCCTTCCAGTGGCTTTTGGTGGAGCCACTTGTCCCTTCCTCATTCCCTTGCAGGGGACAGCTGTGACCCTGTCATGCGTACAGCCACAAGCCACATCCTGGCTAACAATTAGTGTCACCGCAGGCAGCCAGAACCAAATTGGGACAAGTTTTTAGTCCTTATAAAAGGGGGTTTATCCCCTATAACTTAGAGAGGATTCCTTTCTATGGTTTAACTATACTTTTGTCCCTGCTATCTGCCTCCAAACATTGGCTGAATTACTTAATAAGCTGTAAAAGGTTATTAAAAGCACTCTGTGTGTATGTATGTACATAGACATATATATATATGCAGTAAACATAACTTGAGATATCTAATAAGAGAGATAAATGTCTAATATTAATTTGCTTATGTTTATATTCAACAGAGCAGCTCTGATCCAGACAAAACTAAAGTGGATGCCATCTAAAATGTGTCAGTGGGTTTTGTGTTTAAATTCTATCCTGGTTTCATTGTGATTATGTTGAAACTAGCTAATGGTAAAATCCCATTCTTTTCAGACTAGTACTTTGCACTTGTAATAAGTTTTCTCCATGGCTGGGATCAGGTCTGGATGCTGGTGTGCATACCATGTTCCCACTGCTCAATATATTTTCCCAAAACATGGTACAAACCAGCCCAGCAGTTCACACAGCTGTGACTCTCACTAACAGGCAGGGAAGGGCAGGCCTGTGTTGCTTCTAGAAATCCATCACCATTTTAGGTGCACATGCATGGCACTCATATTAACCATATGATGGAGTGACTGCAATGCTCAACAAGATAAGACTAACTAATGTCATCTCCCTAGACTTCTGTGAGACCTTCAACATGGTCCCAGATAACTTTCCTATGGCCAAATTGAAGAAACACAGGTTTGAAGGGTGGAGTATTTGGTAATAAGAAACTGGCTGGATGGATGCAGCCAGAGTTGTGGTGAATGGCTCTATGTGCACATGGTTACCAATGGTGTCCCCTCAGGGCTCTGTTTTGGGATCAATACTCTTTAGTATCTCTATCAATGACACAGACAGTGAGATTGAGTGCACCCTCAGCAAGTTTGCAGATGAAAACAAAGCTGAGCAGTGCAGTTGACACAACAGAAGGATGGGATGCCATTCAGAAGAACCCAGACAAGCTTGAGAAGCAGGCCCACGAGAGCTTCATGAAGTTCAAGTGCAACGTGCTGCACCTGGATTGGGGCAAGCCCAGACATGGGTACAGACTGCGAGAAGAACTCACAGAGAGGAGCCCTGTGGAGAAGGACTTGGGAGTTCTGGAGGATACAAAGCTGGACATGACCTAGGGATGTATATCTGCAGCCCAGAAAGCCAACTGCATCCTGAACTGCATCAAAAGAAGTGTGACCAGCAGGCTGAAGGAGGTGATTTCAACTCTCTAATCTGTCCTTGTGAGATCCCACCTGGAATATTGCGTCCAGGTCTGGGGACCTTAGCACAAGAAAGGCATCGACCCATTGGAGTCGGGACAGAGGAGGACCATGAAGATGATCAAAGTGGTGGAGCACCTCTCCTATGGAGACAGGCTGAGAGAGCTGGAGTTATTCAGCCTGGAAAAGTGAAGATTCCAGGGAGACTTCAGCAGAGACCTTTCAGTACTTAGAGGGGGTTTATAGAAAAGAGGGAGAGGGACTTTCTACATGGACAGATTGTGACAGGACAAGGGGGAATTTTTTATATTGAAATAGGGGAGATTTATATTAACCCTGAGGTTGGCTCTGTTGGTCAGTGCAAGTGCTCACAACACCAAGGTTGTGGTTTGATCCCCATACAAGCCATTCATTTAACAGTTCAACTCAATGATTCCTGCAGATCCCTTCCAACTCAGAGTACTCTGTGATTCTTCTGTGACTAAATGTTAGGAGGAAATCCTTTACTGTAAGGGTGATGAGACATTGGCACAGGTTGCCAAGAGATGTTGTGGATACCACATCCTTGGCAATGTTCAAGGCCAGGTTGGATGGGACTTTGAGCAAACTGGTCTAGTGAAAGGTGTCCCTGTCCTTGGCAGGAACGTTGGAACTAGATGATCTCTAAGGTCCCTTCCAACCCAAACCATTCTATGAGGGTTCATTTTGTGTTTATGTGATATACAGACAGAAATGTAGAAAATATCAAGGACAGCTGACTTATTCTCTCTCCTTCCTTCTACAGCTTGATAAAAAATACCTGTTGATATCTTTCCTTTCTTCAAAGGTCTTCCAGGAATCTCAGCTGCAATTTTTTCTTGTTTTGCAGGAGGGGATGAGGAGGCTCCTTCAAGCTCTGCATCACAGACAAAACCTCTACTGGTTCTCCTAGTTGTCTCTTTGTTGAAGAGTGCAAGATTAGTCTGCTCAATATAATCTTGTATTCTCTGCATTTTGAAGGTTTCTTTAGAAGCCAAATATTCCTCTTCCAGCCTTTTCAAATTTTCCACTGTGAAACCAGAACTGGAATCTGATGACCCAGTCCCAAGGGTAAATATTTTTGGTTGGGACTGGTTACTGCAAGACTTCGACAGCTTGTTTCCATTAAACGTATCTGCAATGCATTAAGGAGATGAGAATCTTTAGCAACAGGCAAAGTCAATTCATCATTCTTGTAACAAAGAAAGAAAGAAAAGAGAAATCCCATTAGTCATTTACTCCTGACAGACATATTGATTGATGTAGTTAAAATGTTCACACTAAGATAACCTTATTAGATTGAAAATCACTTTCTTTTCAAGAGGATCTACTAGGCTCCAATTCAACAAAGCACTTAAACAAATACCTGATATTAAGGGCATGCCCAGGTCCTATTGGTGGGATTTCCTTAAATAGTTCCCATCTAACACTTAAAGGCCAAAGCTTAAGATAGCTGCAAAGGACAGCATAATGCCTTATCTGTGTTTCAGATAGGACCAAAGCCGAGCAACCAAATACCTCACATCATAACACACAATGGTAGCCTCTGCCCCACTAAGGCTGTACTAAAGATTGCATCAGTAATTTCATTATTAACCTAGTTTGCTTTGGCTGTAAAATGCTGTACAGCTGAAACTTACTGTGTGCAGGCTGGAATGGAGTGCACTTTCTATTCATTACTAGTACTCAGACAAATTATTTTGGACATTTTTTGCTGTATGCTGATGGAGAAAAAAATAAAATTGTACGGTGGAATCTATTGAATCTGTTTAATTGGACCTGCTGGTGGCCATCCGACCATGCCAATTAAATAAAGACAAACAAAAGCAGCTCTCAGAGGATCTGCAGTGAATAAACTCAGGATAAATACTGCATGGTTTTTGTTATTGCATTATTCTGTATAGTTGTGTGCCTGAAACGTAAAATAGACATAAAAAGTATCTGCTTAATTGTGTCTGCATCTTCTGTTCACCCACTCAGTCTGTTTAATGTCAAAAGATAAAAGAAGGAAACATAATAAGGTTACTTTGGCAGAACCAGTGCTTTTCAACAATTTCTTTCCCTCCCTGCCCATCTCTGTCAATTCCCATCAGGCATGATGCTCCTCTACTCAGTCTGACTCCAAACTGAGATGGCCGTTTCCAGGTGTTTTGTCAATGCAGGAGGCCCAAACCCTTCCAGTGCTTGGGGTGTCAGCTTTGGGGTACCCATGGATCACCTCCAGACTTTGCAGCCCTCTCTTGTCCACATGGGCAGAGTGGTCTCGGCCAGACTGTGCTGGTTTAAAGGTAAACAGGAGGAATGAACCCAACTTGAGAGAGATTACAAGTCAGTTACAATTTACTTCAAAAGATTACAATAAATACAATGATACAGAGAAAAACTGGTTTTCACCCACAAACCCAGATGTATAACTCAGCACCCTGGGACACAAATAGAGTGGTGTTCATTAGTCCCTATGCTGAGTACCATTTTGTCCACCTGAGTGCAAAGTAAAGGGAAAGCAAAACCTGTTGGTGCAGATGATGGTCACAGTTCTGCCAAAGTAATGATTGCAGCCTTGTTGAGAGTGGCATTTGTAGTTCTGTTGAGGTTCTGATCCTCCTCTGGATCCAACGAGTGGTACCAGCAGTCCCCAAACCCAAAGATTATATACGCTCAAGTGCTCAGTACCTCCCCCAGCACGAGTAGTTTCCCAGTGGGTGATTTAACTCTGTGAGACATGGGATATTTTTGGAATATTTGGTGGTCTAGGTTTTGCAGCTGCCTATTGTGCCAGTCCCTAAGAGCCCATTATCAGACATGACCCCTCAGGCTGGATGTGAAGATGCTGATCCCTCCCTGGAGGAGAGTTATCACAGCCGAGTCATTGGTGTGAAGAGAGAAACATTCCCGTGCCTTGCAGGGTTCTCTAACACCCAGCTTGTAGCCTGAGCAGCTGCTGCAAATGATCCATTATTAACAGTTTATCAGAAATTACACAGAGTGTGTAGAATACACAGTTTTAATTATATCTACATAGCAATAAACTCGTCCTGGCCCTTTTACCTAGGGCACAGCACAATGGGAGCCCAGAGACACACTTGCACTCAGGCACTGCAGGTGTGCTGGGGATTGCTCAGTGGGATGTGCTCTTCACCCCTCATCCAGGCTTCTACAAAGGAGTAATTTTTGAGAAGAGACTAGGCAAAGGCCAAGAAGGACCATTACAGCACTGTCCAAGGTGAAGATGCTGACTAGGAAAGGTCCCAGCCAGCACTCCTCCTGAGGTTCTCCGGCAATGGTCATCCCTTACCATTTCTTGCATACTGTGACACAGTGGTTAGCTTGTTTTAATCCAGAAGGCTGAACTAGTTTACTTGCTTAATACAAGTGCCTGACACTATGAACTAAAATGCTGGAGAGAAGCAGAGGGTAATAATAATATCTCTCTACCTTGTGTTTGGGAGTCAAGTCTAACCAGGCTGTTTTGGTTGCCACTTCTTCCAACTCAGGGCTGCCTCCATTTCCCTGCCATAATACCCTGCAATTGCCATTTGCATTGGATTGCACTGTATACACCTGAGCAAGCTCAGACAATGCTCTGGGGCAAGGCAGTGCCATTTTCACAATGTCTACATGGCAAGGGATGTCCTGACCTTGTGTCTGTGCACAATGTTTCACCTGGGTATGTCTGTGCACACCACCATTGCTTAACAACGGCTGCTATCCTTGAGCTCTTCCTCTTGCATGAATGTTTTAAAGGGCGTTTTATAATGTATTATTAGTAAGGCTTTTAGATAATTTTTCCTTGCAACCCTGAAAATGGAGAATTGGAATAAATAAAAGCACAACTGAGCTGAGCATTTTTCAAACCTAGTGGAAGAGCATGAGCCGTGAACCTGCAGGCTTAGCTCACTGACTAGTGACATGCAGCAGCAGCAGCAGTGCCTAGGGGCAGGATCTTGTTCTTCATATAAAACTTGTCTATGTTGCCTTGTTACACTTCCTATCCTGACTTTCCCCAAAACAAAAGAGAAAAATCCCCTTATACGGCAAGTGTAGAGAACTACTCTTCCAGTGGTAGAAAAATATTTTGAATGGATTTTCCCATTCTCCCTGTGTCCTTCTGCACAAAAACATATATCTGACCCCATGGAAATCATATATCATGGGGGCAAAGTGTTCAGACAGTTTTTGGCTCTGTGTTTGTACTGTACCTGCCAGGCTGAGCTTTCACACTCATTGGGAAGGTCCTACTGAGTAATATGAATTACAGTAGCTTTTAGAGGACCTTCCCTTGGCACTTGGCACATCAAAGCTGCAGAACTCATGGATCAGCAGTTTTTGCACAGTTTAAAGAAATGCAGCACTTGAATGTTCATATTGAACTTTTCCATGAAATTGAGAATCAAATGAACTGTTTTATAGAATTCTAAATACAGAGCTTTTTTTCTGTTGTTGTTTGCATGCTTGCTTTCATCAGAAGAAATGTTCCAAACAAAAAGCCCATGGGAAATTAAAGGGATGGAATGCCATATTTTGAAAGAGCCAAAATTAAATATTCCTGCTTTGGAAGTTTGCCTCCCCCTCTCAATCATATGCCTTTCTGGGATTTTGATATCAGACCTATTTTTCACTTGACCCAATGCATATTTTCATTACAAAGCCCAAGCTTTTTTTGCAAAATGCAAATAAAAATTTTGCTAATCTGGCCAGATAGAATCACCACACAAAAAAGAGTGCTCTTTCTTTTGTAAGCTCATTGTTCATGGGGACTGGTATTAAACAGAAAGATCAGTTACATCAAAATGGCAGGCTTAAAAATCTCATGGATAATGGTAAGCTGCCCATTATAACGTCACAGGAGATTGTCCACTAAGTATTCACAAACACATCTGCAGCACTGCAAATGCATCTTCTCCAAAGCCATATCTGCCCCTAACATCAGAACTCACCATAAAAAGGAAGAGAATTCAAAGCAACATTTACTGGCTGTGTCCTCTGTGAAGCTTCACTTTCTCTATGGCTCTTCTGTTCTCATAATAATATGCTGAAACCTAGTCAGAATATTTGAATCTTAGAGAAACAAAACACAGCTGAAGTAGCTGGAAGGCAAAGGGCTTGGGAGGCAATTTCCTCTGATTCATCAGGAGACAAAGGCAGAATGATGACTGTATTTGTGTCAATATCAGTGGAATTGCCTCCCTGGCACTGTTACCCCATATTTCTTCAGCTCTTGCTGTCACACCCCATTCTCACAGCCCCCCACTCCTCTGCTCTCGGTTGACTAGGCTGGATGGAAGGCCACAGCAGGACCTCCTGCCATCCCCTTCCCGGGCCGCTGCCCCAAGCAAAGTGGGCTGGCAAACTGAGCTACTAAGCCCCATGTGGGCATTCCCATCATAACTGCCAGCTTCACCATCAAAACCTAGTTTTTCTTACTCTGAGCTCTCCCATCATCCCCCAGTAAAAATCAAGCTGACTTCACCCTTTCTATGATCACATCCATTTGGTTGGGGTCCCCTATTGGGTGGATGGATGATTAGGACAGCATTGTCAAGCTCTTTCACTGACAGCAACTGGTGGGACCCACTATCCCAGGCAGGTCCACTGGGTGCTGCAAAAGAAATTACACCTTCCCTGTAGAATCATCTCAAGGGAAATGGTATTATTTGCACATCTGTTATGCCTCAGGTAGAGGCAGAAGACAGAGAGTGCAATGCCATCAAATGAGGATTAGACTCTGTGCCATACCTTAAAATGTCAACTAAACTCATTCCAGCTCCCTACACATACCCCAAAAAGTAGAGGAGTGCTATGTACACAAGGCTAGAGAGTCTTTCATACACAGACATTGGAGTCGAATTTCTAAACTGCACTGGGTTTGGAGAGTATGCTCTGTAAATATGAGTTTAGTCAGCCTCTGCTTTCATTTGCTATTGCACAGAATATTTGTGCTTGTAGAGGAAATCTTTCCCTCTAAGCAATGCCTGCTTGATCCTACAGAATCCTCTAGTTTATAGTCCACTGCAATGAAAGACATTGGATGGTGCCTCAACTTTGTTTAGATGTGATTTTGTGGCAGGATTTTGCAATATGATACCTGATCTCAGGAGCTGTCAGACCCACAGGTCAGGAAGAACTGTGGGCTCCAGTAAAATAGCTTGCAGTCTCCCCATTTTGTTGGAGCAGAAGGACTTGCTTGCACCATGGGTGTTATGATGCTGAGAGCTACAGCTTAACACCACCCATGAAGGGCAGATTGGGGTAGTGGACTCCCCACTTCCTGAAATGTAAAGAAGCAGCTATGTTTGTGTATATATGCATATGCATATACATATGTGCATCTATTTACAGATCCAAGGACAGTAGTTGACTACTTTCCTAACAGTGTGCACATCATACACAGAGTACTGTTATTATTATAAAAATTATATACATTTATATATATTTAACATAAAGCCATATAATATTCATATCTCTATCTAGAAAAAACGTTTATGGTCTTTAATTGCCAAACAAGCCTTTTAAAACCAACCCAGATATTTCATCTATTTCTGCCATTGCAGCTGTGTCCAGACTAGTTTCCAAATTCTGAGTTATATCCACAACTCTCATAGAGAAAACAATCTCCTAAAATAACTCTGCTTTTGCACTTGTCACTTTCAAAGATGCCTGGAAAGCAATTGGTTGCTGTAAATCACATGGAAGACTCTTGAGTGGTCTCATGTTGTGCAGCCCTTATGCCTGTTGCATTCTACCCATTCTGTAAGCACCAGCAGAGACAGCAATACTCATCTCAGCTGTGTCTTTCCATTTGAAGGGGTGCATCCAAAAGCCTGACTCTCACCAGAAGTGGCATTGGCTCCAGCTGAGGGGCTGCCTACCTCTCTGTAACATGCAGTGGCCACTAGTAGGCTTATATGGAATATAAAAGGATATGGTAAATATGTAATGATCCAGATTCCAGAGAATTCACTCAGCCTCAAGGTTATAAGGAGCATGCTAATTCTGCAGGTGCAGGGATGAGAATCAAATGGCTCTACTTGCAGCCGGTAACACTCACAATTTAGAACTGAACACACTTATTCTAGTAAATCAGAAAAATTGCATTTGAAATATGTAGCATAAACAATTTAAGAGGGATATACTGAATCAGATTATCAATCTCTACTGTTGAGATTTAAAACCTGACTTTAGCAAATGCCATTGTCTGGGCCAGGACACATGCTCTACATATAGCAGAGGAGATACAGTCCACTAATGCTCTTCAGAAAGCCTGGCACTTTAGGACCATAACAATTAGACAACACAGTAAAACGAAGCAGCTTCAGCCATAAATCATAGTTGCTAGTATGTGTTCTGGGATGTGTGTCATGAGACACAAGAAGTGATCTGAAGTGAGACTGTCTGAAAGCACAGAAATCCCCAACTAACACTACCAGTGGTTCTATCTCTCTTCTGCTCTAGAAGGGTAAAAGTCTCATCTGACAGCAACACCAGGAATTTATTGAGTTTGGCTCTGGGTAACACAGAGCTGAAGTTACTGCTGCCTGTGGTTTTGATTTCTAACACTGCAGCAAACTGCAGGTAGAAACATTTTGTGCTCGTTTTGGCTCACAGGACCTGATCCTCTCATCTAAGCAAAGGCCTTTTGGTAGGATAGTCTCTCCTATTTCATGTCCTGCAGTGAAAGAAGGAAGCACAGGCACCACTGCCTTTTGTCCTGCCCTCTGCAGAAGCCAGATATTTTAGTAGAGATCAGAACAGCATTTCCTAGAGGGAGCAAAGAATGCCTAACTAATCCATTAGCCCTAAACACAAAGTTAAAGGTCACAATCACAATGCACCAGAGGTGTAAATTTGTGGTGATACCAAGTAACTAGAGTTTCTGTAGGTTTGGAGCAGAATAAATCACAGTTATACTGACCTAGTTGTACTGAGATAGAACTGAGAATCTCTCTGGTGCCTCCTTCTACCACTGACTGAATAAACTATCCTTATGCTATTCAACTGTGTCTGTTGTGCTGTGCTCTTTAAAGTATGCATCTAGAAATTGAAATGTTATGATAAGTCTAAGGAATAACATATACTTACAGAACTGTCTATTTAAATTACAAGTTCTGAAGTAGAAATTTATGACAGAGTAATCTGAAAAGAATAAAGAGATAAAGGAACATGATATTGTTTATGAAGAGAACACAGAGAATGAGAAAGAAGCAAAGAGACAATGCTGTCAGGACTAACCCCACTGAGGCACAGTCCTACCAAATGCCCTAAAAGCCTCTTGCCTGCACTCTGTCTGTAGGCACCTTGGCAAGAGGCTGCTTTCCAGGATATGCTGTACCCATGTGCCACTTGTAGGATGTGCCGGTGTGAGGTTCTGCACCAGCATCTGAGCTGGAGGGGAGTGGGGCAGAGAGGGCACTGGCTCCAGCTCTTGCCAGGAGTGGCTCAACAGATGTTTGAGAAAGTTTTTCTTTATTTCCTCTTCTTTTTTTTTTTTTTTATTAAGGTATGTTGTAGTATAGTCTAGTCAACTGTTGGTCCTACATCTCAGGAAAGTCTGATCTCAGAGATGTCTGGGGGGCTGAAGGGAGAAGTTGGCTCTGTATCTGTTTCCCCTCTCATTACCCACCCTTGTGTCTCTACCATGCCCTGTTTCAGTGAAGGAAACAGCCCTGGGGCATCCTACAGATTCCTCTTCCTCCTGCCTCCCTAACTCCTGTATAGGGTGGGTTTTTGTGTCAGGGGTTTGCACCAAAAGGTGTGAAAGTTAAAACAGGAAAGGAGAACAGCAAAAATGTATTCAACAAGGAAACATAAGGGTAAATGGTAAAGTAGCAAATGACAGCCACAGTGGGGCCCCAAAAAATCTTCCTCCACCTGTGTCCCAGAACAGGCTTACCTCTTTGGGCAGGAATATCGAGATCCCCCACCACAGGGAGCAGGCAGAGATCTGCTGACAGGGAGGTGCCCAGGACACCCTCTTGATCCTCAGTGTCCCTGGGTGTTGCTGGGACTATTTCCCTCACTGTTCTGCTGGGCTGTTGGCCCCCCATGTTCTGCTGGGTTTCTGTTTGGATTCTACTGGTATTCTGTTGGGGTTCTGTTGCCATAGTTTCCATGTTGCCACCCCACATGTTGTCAGACAGGGACATGGGGGCTCCTGCCATGTTGCAGTCCTTCCTGAATGTTTTGGCAAGGCTGTGGGAGCCTGACCAGGCCTGGGGGATGGAGGGGATGGGGACTTGCTGTGGTGGAGGATGTGAGATCACATCCAGAGAGGTTGGGATGACCTGGCATGCTGGAAGTGGGAGGCCAGCCTGCAAGGTTGTCTAGAGAAAGGATCAGTACTCTCAGCATCTGAGGCACCCTGTTCCTAGCAAGCCCTGAGCAGAGGCAAGCAAATTACCCTTCTGTGCTCCTCCAAAAGCAGAGTGGGCATCTCACCTTGCTTGATGAGGACAGCTTGGGCCCATCTATCTAAGTCATGGTGGATGGGTTCTAGCCAAGGCTCCCTTGCTGTTCTTTATGCCATGTGCTGCATCTCAAGCCTTCTCTGGCATGAACGACCCCCAGCACACCATCATCCTCACCCAATCTAACTCCTGGTGCTGGGCTGTGGAGTGCATTACTAACCCCTGCTGTCCTCCAAAAGGGCTCTCTAGCTTTTGGGAGTTAGGTCTTTTATATATGTGCCTTTTTTCCTCCCTTCCAAAGGTCAAATAAGGTTGCTACTTATTTTGGCAGCTGAGTGTGTGAGCTGGAAGGGCTCAGTGAGGTTGCAAAGAGTAATGACTCAGGCAAAAGCTGCTTTTATATTTCATTCAGAAATGTCTTGAAAGGAAAGCCAGGTTTAAAGGAATGCTTGCTTGAGTCCAGCTGTGAGATGTACTGATGCTGTCAGGAAGTTGTGGCTCCATCTCTGCTGCCTCCAGCTGTACTTTACACTCTGCAGCCAGTTCCTTTAAATCCCTCCATCAGACTCCATGGGATATTTTCCACTCTGGTGACTGTGTTCATTGTGAGTCCAGAGGCTGGTCTTACAAGGTGCAGAGGGGGAATTTGTCTTGTGCTTGGCAGTGTCTTGGTGGCTTTTTTAACATTTTAAGGGAACAATTGGCAACAGGCAAAACAAAGAAACTGCATGACCGGATCAGCCTGCAGAGCCCTCTGCTTTGTGTGCCCTTCAGTTCGATGCTGCCACAGCCTGATTTTCCTCATTGTGGGACAAGACATAAAAATTGAACCAAAATGCCAGTGCATTTGTCATGTGGTCCTAGAAGTAACAATTGATTTGGTGGGACTGGAGGAGTTTTTCTCCTCCTGGCTCCTGGTACAAAGGATAGAGAGAAAGCATGAGATGGTCAAAGATTGTGTCTGAGGCCAGGGGCAGTGCTTGCCTCCTGTTCCAACAGCTGTGATTTCAATTTTCACCTTTTGTCCCCAACATTTCCCAAAGGAGGCCATAAGAGTGTGGAAGTTTCTCATGCAATGGTAGTGTCATATGTGGGCTGGGGCACAGTTTCCCATTGAAAACAATGAGTGGTTTTGTGGAGGCAGGGAACATTCCTTAATGTACAGGTATGTAAATCAAAATCGTTTATTGTGCAGGGCATACTCCTAATATACTATAGATTTTATAATTGACTTTAATTTTTCACTAGGAAAAAGCCAATTCCTACATAGCAGGGCAGCCAGAGGAAAGAATACTTTAGTCTGCTCAGCAAACAGGGACCTGTTTTTAATCCAAAGGCCCTTTGTTAGCTCTTACCTATTTAACATAAAACTAGGATTTACTACACATACAACTTAATCCCCTTTTTATATTTGCATAGAGTTCCCAGAGCATGTGTACTAACAGTTTTAGAGATAAGAGAGAGAAGGCCTCGGGGGTCAAAGTCATTGTTTTTGCATGAAGTATTTAATGCTAAACATAAATATTGAGAAGAATAAACTCCTGTGCACTTGCAGACTTCACTCTTGTGCTCCTGAGGATTTTTTCTTTATATCCAATTATTAAGAGCCTGGTTGTAAGTGAATAATAATAAAAAAAATACAGGAAGCCTTTACAGACCCTTACTGGCCTTCATTTTCCTGTTATAAGGAGAGACAGATTATAGACAAAACAGAAGCAAATGTGGTGTACTTCTCATCTCCCTCAAAACAGTGTGGCTAAGGAGTAGATATGCCAGGCAGTAGAAACCAAGCTCTGGAAAAGGACTTTCTCCAGTGATGACCTCAAAAGGGATTGAAGCTAGACTTCCTGTGGTGCACATTCATCAACACCGCTTGTTGTAATTCACATGATTTACGTTCTCACAATCATGATTAGGTGGTGAAAAAAAAGATATACATGTAGGTTGACTTCAGAAAGCGACATTCTTTGTCCAAATCCAATCAAGCCCCGCAGCAGGCAGTCTTTTTGATTTAGCATTAATTTTAATATGTGTGTCCCTGAAAATAACCCTCCTGGCTTTGGAAAGGACTGCTAAGTAAGTACTGGGCAGAATATTGTGTCTGAGAGCTGTCATGGCTTTCTCCAGAGGCAGTTTTGCTGGAGTGAAGAATGGGAGGCACTGGCATGAAAATAATTTTTAAAATATAGTTGAAGACAACTTTGTGGGGAAATTTACTTCTCCAGACATAAAACAAGGTTCAGAGGAACTCCACCAGAATGGTTTTTGGAGATGCTGTGATCTCAACAGTTCAATGCAGTGAACAGCAGACTTTTGCCTTACTGTAGGCTATGTAATTGGATTAAATTTTTGCTTCTAGTGGCTGTGATATGACTGGCTAAATGCATCTACCTTGGTAAAATCCCTTACTCACTTGATGTCATTGTGACTTCAATAGGCCAAGATTTTACACTGAAGCCTCCTTGTTGCTGTGTCTCAAAGTTTTCCAGGATAGTCAAGTAACAGTCTGATTCTTGCCTGCTGACAACTTGGGCTCTTCATTTCAAGTTAAAGAACAGAAATTACCAAACTGCATAGGTATTGGTCTGATTCTGACTCCTAAACCAGTGTGAAACAGGAGGATAAAGCCCTAGGCAGCATCTCTTAATCGTGTCTTTCTACATCATCTTGCTGTATCAAACTTCAAAAGCAAATCTTGACTAATGGGCAGGAACAGTTTCTGGCCAGTCATCCAGGCAAATGGCTCCATGGGTATGGGGGAGGAAGAAATCAGAAGAAATCTGTTACTTAACTACTGCAGGCTGAGCAAATGAGCTTGAACCCAAAAGTTGTGTGATTCACAAAATCAGATAAACAAGTGAACAAGAATGTTTCTATTAGCATACTACATACCAAAGTTAAGGAACTGTTCTCTCCTAATGTTTTTGAAACCATTAACCAGATACATTACACTGGTGACAGCTCTTTCCTATGCTTTTTTAGTGGTTCTACTGCCCTCCAATTTTCCTCCTTTGAACAGAAATCTGTAGTGCTGACTGCAAAGAACAGATACATAATTATAGGACTTATTATTAGCAGAGTCTGGGAAGATAAAAGTCTGCAGTTCATATGATGAAAAGAATGATGAAGCATCTCAAATCACTAAGGTCTCAAGGTAGGGTCTATTGGAATTTGCATATTTATTTTCCCCTTTAAATCTGTGGGAAAGCCCATTTGCAGCAAGATTTTGTTGTTTTTCTTGACTTTTGCCAAAACTAAACTTTGACTGCTTTCCTGACATCTTACCCCATCAGTTTGTCAATCAATCTCACAATGTCCTTCATGCAAACCTACCAGGGCATTCTATAATCTAGTGTTTAATAGGTGTCATGAAGGAAAACAGTGTTTGACAACACCTCAAAAGCTTGAGATCCTGCTGCATGCAAGCACAACTCAGCAAGTTTCTGGGACATGTTGTCTCTTTGCTACACCCTTGGTGCATGAACCTGGCTGATCACAACACAGCAGGCTTATTGTCCTCAGGTGTGGCTGATAGGGAACAAACTTGGGGAAAGAAGGGAGCTTGGGCTGCTTCCAGTTGGCACACAGGTCTGTCCCTGCTAGCAGACTGCTTCATGATTGCACTCAAATCAGATACATCATTATGATCAAGTTCTCAGATAGTACTGGTTGGGCTGGTTTTATGCTGCAGTTTACCTAAACAAGTCTTGGACTCCTTCTGACCCCTCTCCCCTTCAGTATTTTCCTCCCCTGCCCCTTTTAGTGAGATATTGGGTCCTTTAAAGAAATTGCACCTCTTCATTTTTCAAAAGCTCATTGTCAAGTTCAGTGCCTGCCTCTTAAGAACAGTTCATCAGGCAGAGTTAACCTCATTTGGTGACAGTGTGAAGCAAATCTGAGCTTGTCTCTTTCAGTGGACATTCCTAGAAATTTCCTGTGCTGGTACTCACTCAGTTAATGAGTGCTGTGTCTTCATGGCTTGAAATACCCAAATCCAGAGTCCCTGTTACATGACACATGATATACATGGAGAGAAAACTATATTTTCTCCACAATTGTAATCTGGGGGGAAAATAGAGAAGAAATGGTCAATTCTAATTCCAGGCTTTTCAATTTTCACAAGGAAAAATATAGATTCTCAACCCTTCTTTCTTCTCACACCCTCTTTTGGAGCTAACATATCTTAGGATAGTTCTAAACTTTGACCAAACCCCAGAAGAGACACAGCTCATAATCAACAAATTGTGACTAGCCAGACACAGAGTCATCAAGTGCAAAAGGGGAAAACAATGAAGAACAAAGATAAGAAAGAAGAACAGTACAGTCTTGAAACTGAATGAAAAGAAGTAGACAGTAAAGCAATGTGCAAATACATGAAGGAATGCCAGAGCAACTTAGGTTAGAAGCATGTGGCAGTCAAACCCACTTAAATACTGGAAACCTTAGTCCTTATAAGTTTTGGGGAAAATGGAGGGCAGGCTCTCAGAAGAAGAATAATGTGATCTTTATGTTGCCAGTGAGCTGGTGACTCTGGAATTCTGAAGCAGCTGCAAGTGACACAAAGAGTTTACTAGGGATACGAATATGGAAAGAAAACAATAAGTAGAGAGAGAGAGAGCGATAAAATTATGTTTCAAGGATTCTGGTTCTCCTTGATAGAACATGTCAAAAGCTGGAAATATCCAGTCATGGGCTGTAAATAGCTTTGACAATCTGATTGATGTGTGCATTAACTGAATTCATGACAGCAAATATATGATCCTGCAAGTGCTTATTTTTCCCCATGAAAATGATTACCACAAGCACTTTTCACGGTGACACATATGTGAACTTGTGCCTGTGGTTTCTCAGACACAGTACAAAGAATTCAGGCTAATGAGGGGCCACTATCTATAATTTACTTTATATGTATATGCAAATGACAAGGTCTTTTAAACAAGTACCTTTAATAAACTTCATGTTTTGACCAGATTTTAGTTCAGCTTTTGTTACCCACATCTGCTTTTCTTTACTTAGGCAGTTTTTCAGTGATTCTATTGTTTGGGTGGAAAAAGGAAAAAGGCTGTGTGATACTACTTCTCAGGTCCTGATATTTTATGTGCTTTATATAGAGCAAATGCTGCTTCAGATTTCTATGAGCATCTGTGCTTCCAGTGCTATGTTTTCCTCCCTAAGAACACACGTATCCCAAGAAGGATGACAGTTTCACTTGGTATTAACACTCACTTAAATCTCAGAAGAGGTTTCTTTGCCAGGCTTCCCAAGAGATTTGCAGCTCAGCCCTCGCCATCACCCAGGTATGTTTGTGCATTGGTGTCTGTGCATCAAAGATGATATGTTTCAACAAAGGGGCAAGCAATTTCTCATCTCATTTGCTCAAGCACATTTATTGCATCTCAATATTTGCTTTTAAACAAACTGCCTGGGGCTTCTTCAAAAGAGGAAATATGAGGGTTATATGTAGGTGTAAATGGAGATAATCGGAAAATGTCTCTGAGAGCCGAGTGTTAGGTAAGGTGGAGTTAGTGCAAGGAGAAGGAAATGGAAATATTGGCAGGTGACAGAATGGAGAGGACTGTATGTCTGCTAACAATTGCACTGGCCAGAGGAGTTGTAGGTAGCGACTGTCTGGTCTGTCTGCTTTTCTCTTCTGAGGTGGAGTTTCATGAAATAGATGCTCAGAGTGTGGTCTTTTACTTCCATAACAAGGGTGCTCATTCTGGAAAGAAAACCACAGAGCCAAGATAAATATAGCAAAATGAAGACAAATAATTAGGCAGATGCCTCATTATATGCAATACAGCATTTGCTATTATCAGATAGAAAGTAACTTCTCCCAGGGGTGAGAAATTTGACCACTATAAAGATGCAGAATCCAGATGTCAAAAAAAGAGAACCCCCCTTTTTTAACTTTAATTTTAGCCAGCTTTATGATTGTTGAAGGCTTGGAGTTAGCAAGGCACACTTAGTCAATGAGACTGTGGAGTACAGCAGATAATGGTATCTTTGATCAATCAGGCAAAGCAGATAAAGATGCACTGCAAAAAATTGGCCCGCAAGCCACAGAAATATCTTTTCTGTCATTCATCAGTTCTTGGGATGAGACTGTAGAAATTAATCAGCATTGAGGTGGAAGGTGAGGGAGATATGGGCTGATGACATGTACCTTGTCTGTAAGATGATGACAGGCTTTGGTTTAGTCATTTCAGATGAAGCTTCCCAGGTCACTGGAGTGCCCCTTTCTGCCTCAAAAAGTGGTGTCTGGATGCTGTCTTCTTATTAGTGTCAGGTAGAAATCTTTGCTAGAAATAGGAAGACAGTCTCCAGATACCTTGTTAGATACAGAAGATGGAAAAATCACAGCAGCAAATAATACAAAGCATTTCATGGCTCTGGAAAAACTTGACTGTCTCATAAAAAAAGGGCTGGCAGAGATCCAGCAGCCAGAACAACTGTTCTTTTCCACATAGTTCAAACTCGTGAATAAACATGCAATCAAGTACAGGTGTAGAGGAGTAGTTGTGCAGCTTTCTACAAGCTACAGACTAATGACTACTTGGCTTTAGACAGGAACTATTTACACATTACTGTCTTTCTATTATAAGTACAAGAACCCATGTCCTTGGTTTTTGTCCCTGTGGTTCATTGTTGTTCTAGGTCTGTGATCACCTGCAATGCAGTGACAAGCACAAATAGTAAATCATATTCCTGGTACTCTGTGTATGCAGAAAGTGACTTTGGTGAGATAGGAAGAGTAACACCAGCACAAAGCATAATCTCAGCATTCGTGTAATGCAAAATGGTGTTAGCTAGTGGATTGACTGCCACATACTGTATGTTTGTTTTGTGCAGAAAGTTCTGATGGTTCTACCACAATGCTTAGGTTAAATACCATGTAATATATTTTAATAGGCATTGCATATTTCTGCCACTTCATCCCTGCATACAGATGGAAAGAGAAGAGCTGTCTTTTCCCTAAGTAGAAGAGGCTTAACTTTGTTTCTTGTGCAGCCAACTCTGCTCAGACCAGGAGGGATACCTGGTGGTGTTGACATGGCTGGCATCTTAGTCACATAACATGACTTATGCTGTAAGAGACACTTCACATAAAGAGACAGTGTTCCCTACACTGTAAATCACAGATCCAAAGCTTATGTATATGTGTGACTTCATTGGACACCATAACAGAAACCTTCCAAAGGGGCAGTTGCATTCCTTGAGTGCACTGGAGAGGAGCTGATATAAAAAGGCCATTGAAGGAGAACTAAGGATATGTGAAAGCTAGTAGTGCACAGCTAAAGTGCAGCTGCATGGCCACAGAGCCTTACAATTGTCCACAGAAGAAGATACCTTCACCTTCACTCTTCCCATCAGCAATTTGACTGCAGTTCAGGTTTAGCAGTGCAGAACAAGGTTGCAGATTTTTTTGAGGAATGTCTCTCCCCATCTCATCACACGACTTGCCCCACATAAGCCTTTTTCTTGGACTTTGCTCACTGAATCATAGACATTACTGTAATGTGGACATCTTCATGGAGTATGTCCCTTCACTTAAGTCTGTGCTTTGACTGAGATGTGTGAGGTTTTTTCTTCTGGATGGTTGGGAGTAAAAGCTCTACACCAAGTAAGGAAAAGCAATAATAATAAAAAGTAGTGTAATATTTTTCAAAGCTCAATAACTCTGCACTTGCTCCTGCTGAGATACACCTTGCTATGAAGCTTATGTCACTGATGGGACTGTTCATTTGAGCGAGGCAGAGCAGCAGGGACATTATAATTAATAATGCTTAGCAGGAAACAAGTTATTGTGCTTGGGGCAGAAGGGCAAAAGCTATTCTCTATTATTTTTTGAAGAGTTAATTGGTTGTAGGCAAAGATTTGCTGCGTTGAGCCAGCAGGTGCTGCTTTATGACTACATTAATGTTAATGATATCCTCCAGACACATATGAAGACAGGTTAACCTATTTCTTTCTCATTGCATTTCTCTGGGTGGATGTGTGTTCTGGATTCCGTTAATTCTTGAATGCTACCACCAAGCACTTGGACAGACAGTGACCCCAAATTTGCACAGATGTTTGCAGGTGGTTTTGCAAAACCAGGTAACTTTTGTAACCTCTATTCACCCTGGGACAGACTGCAGATTGAAAGTTGAGGGAAATGGGTAAAAGGGGCTGCTTCTCCAGCATAAAATCTCTCCTAGGGGTTGCATAACATTTCTACAATTGCCTGTTTAACTGTTCCTAGGTGTGCTTAACAATAGTACCTGGGATCTAACTGTTTATTCTCTTCTTTCATCACTGAAACATCTATACTTTTGGCATACCATTAAAAGAACATTCTGGCAGCAATTTAAACCCTGAGTTGAGCAGGTGTCAAATTGTGTTCCTCTAAGCAAAGCATGCCATGGCCCATCTGAGCTTGATACATGCTAGAATAGCTAAACCAGTGGCTCCACAGAGCTGGTAATGGTCTTGTTTCAGTACCGCTCCACATCTGAAGTTTAGTTATGAGCCTGTGATTTTTTTTCTTTATGTGCTTTTTGAATATCTAATTTGGCAAAACTGTACTGTCCGGCACTAATCTTCAGAGCCTCTTCAAGATATTTATATTTTTCATAGATGTTTGCTTTGCACAAGCCCATCAGCTCCAGTAAAAATCTGAATGCCGTGGCAGGCAGAAGAGCTGTAGAAGGACAGTCCTGGGAGCGGATGCAGAGCTTTTTACAAAATTCAGGTGACAGAGAAATTCACAGGGTAGAGCCTGATTCTGAATGCCAAATTTTTAATAAGATTACCAGGTGGGTCCTGTGCCTTGTTAGAAGTATGCTGCTGTAGATCTAGTGATAACAAAGTGATAACAAAGTAGGATAACAAATCTTGCATGCTATACAGACTAGGAGAGTTGTACTCAGCAGTGTTTGGACATTAGAACACAGATACAACTCCAAGTAAGCTATTCCAAAATTTCTTGGAAAATGAAACATGAGGAATCAGAAAGGGGGAGAAGAGTCTGTATAAAGTCTTAAAAGTGAGTGTTGGACCTTACATACTGTTTTTAGAAATGGTGTCTCTAGGACTCAGTGCTGCTCTAGGATGCCTCAGGCCTCCTGGTCAAAGTAAGGGGGTTTGAAAGGGTCACTTGAATCTGGCGAATCAACAAATGGTTACATCACTGGTGCCACAGTGAGAGGTTTGGCTACTTAGATCATGGGACTCACTTTAGAAACCTGGTCTACTGGGAGCTGATGAGGTTTGTCTGTCAAAGAAGGGGAAGAGCACCTTTGGTCAGAGGCTTGACAGCCTGGTGAAGGGGGCTCTAAACTATCATTTCCAGGGGAAGGAAACCTCAATCCATTCCATTCCTACTGGTTTGCTGCCAATGCCAGCCAGAGATGCTCAAAGCCTGGAGAGGGATCTCAGCAGCATTGGGAATAAATAAGAGGAATTATAGAAGTATGCATGTCTGCAGGGCTATGATCTTATTGGCATCCTGGAGACATGATGGGGTGGCTCCTGTTACTGGAGTGTCAGAATGAAGGGATACAGGCTCCTCAGGAAGGACAGGATGTCAGTGACCAGCTGAAGTGCATAGAGCTCTGCAGGGACAATGGATAAGGAACTGAGAGCTTATGGGCTAGGATTAAAGGGAGAGCAGAGACAAGTGATGTTACAGTGGAGGTCTGCTACAGGCTGCCTGACTGGGAAGACCAGATGAGTTCATCCTCATATTTACAAGCCATGGCCCTTATGGGGAAATTCAGCCACTGTGGTATCTGTTGAAGGAACAATGCAGCAGCACATAAACTATCTGGGATGTTCCTGGAATGATTTGACAACAAATTCATTCTCCAAGTGATAGAGAAGCCAACAAGGATAGCTGCTATGTTGGACCTTGTTCTCACCAACAAGAGAATCTGTTGAGGAATGTGAAGCTCAAGGGCAGTCTTGGCTGCAGTGACCACAAAATTATGGAGTTAGAGTACTTAGGACATGGAGGAGGGCACACAGCAAGCTCACTTGGACTTCAGGAGAGCAGACTCTGACCGCTTTAGGGATCTGCTTGGTAGAGTACCTCAGGATAAAGCCCTAGAGGGAAGAGGTGCCCAGGAAAGGGAGTTAATAGTCAAGGATCACCTGCTCCAAGCTCAGAAGTAATGCATCCCAACAAAGAGGAAGTCAGGCAAAAACACCAGGAGGTCTGTGTGGTTGAATAAGGAGCTCATGGAGAAACTTCAAAACAAGATCTGGGTTTCCAGGTTCCTTGATAATTCCTTGGGTTAGCATCCGAATGGAATTTTCACATTGCTTTAGTGATTCTTCATGTAGCATTGTTTATGGTACAGTATTTCCTAAGTCCTAATAGCATACTATTTTTTTTAAGTATTCTGTATTGCTTTTAAAATAAAATTAAATGGTTAGATTTATACAGATTTTTATTAAAGTAGGAGCTAGTCTGATAATGACTTAAATTTGTGTTATGTGGACATCACAAGTTATTTGATAACCATTCCATTATAATTAAGATGTGGCTAATGGACAATTAATATACAGGATTACGCACTTAGCTAATTAGATGATTTTAATTTTTTTGTTAGATTAAAATGTACAGATTCCCATAAATCACTATTAGAGATTGTTTAATAAGCCTGAACTCTCAATTTTCTTCTTGTCAATCAGGAATGAAACCACCGAATTTCCTCTCACCCAGAGAGACTTGTCACACAGAAGAACTGCAGAGTTCAGCATGAGTTGAAAAGCCCTCAACTCTCAGATCTTGCATCTGTTTGTGGGACATCACAGCTCAAGTCTGTGCTGTCATGTTCTCTTCCACTTGTCAGGACTCTCAGCTCCTGCCCTTGCACATGATAAGGTAATGCTCCCCCTGTCCCCACACTTTTAGCAGTGTCTTACTTACGCCCATGAGGGACAGCAGTTTTGCACATGGCTTTTTACAGTTGCTATCAAGAAGGGACAGTTCTTTCCTGTTCTGCAAAGCTGTTCCCATTTAGGTGTCCTAGACCATGCAGCAGTTGTTGGCTCAGCAGCACCTTGCCTTACAGGGTACATGTGAGAGACAAGCTGAGCCGGAGGTCTCTCTGATGTTTGAGGCAGTTTTAACCACCTTAACTGAGGAGGCTAACAACTGCAGACTCCTCAGCACTCAGTGCAAGGAGAGGAGCTATATCTTTAGGAGGTGGCATGTCATGTCCAACAATACTGCTGGCTGGGAAGAATTCACCTCCAAACTGTAGACAGTGACTTTGAGATGTCTACATGTAATACCTATAGGACAGAAAAGTGTTTAAGCTCTACTGCAGTCAGTAGAGATCTAATTGGTGCAGTAATGAGGGCTGAAGCATCACTTGGCTGACAAAACATGAAGGGCTCTAGTCTGTTGCCTGAACACAGCTGCCTATTGCTGTTTGGGATTTGTGGATATCAGAGATCAGGGACAGAATGTTCAGCATATCCTAGTGGCAGGCCTGCCTCTCAGAGGGTCCCCTAAAAGCCATGTGAGATATCCCATGGTCACACATGACACACTGAGATGACTGCACCCATCCAGATTGTCCCTGTGTACAGAAAGACTAAGGAACTCTGTGTGCAATGCCAGCTCTGCCCCTTCATCACCTATGGTGAGTGTGCCTCCACCTGCAGAACTGAAACAAGTGCACCAGTGATCATTTCTTCTAGTATTTACTCAACAATCAACAAGTAATGGGGTGTTCCAGCAGCAGAGAGCGCTCTACAAATTTTGATCTGATCAGACAGAACTAGAGGAGTGATACAGTAATGGGGTTGTATTTTGTTGGCAAGGCTCACAAGCAGTGTATCACAGAGGCACAGCACAAAGGAATAATGTTAACAGGCAATAGCTTAGAGTTGACCAAGAGACTGCACATGGTGTTGACGAATATTTTGAAATATTCACAGCTGAAGCAGAAAGAAAGCTAAGTGGGAATGAGATCTAAGGTGGAACAACACAAACCCTGACATGTCTGTAAGATGTCACTCACAAGCAAAAATCAAATCTTTCGCTTCACCTTGTAAACCATGTGTGTATTCCAATCATGGGGATAAATAAGAGAGGCACGTAGGACTTTTTTACTGTCATGCTTTCATGTTCAAGGCCCCTTACAAGTAAGAACTAGTTTCTCTTGACAGCTTGCATCAGAGTCAGCATCCCAAACTCCTTGAGAACCTGAGAAAACGGGTGTATCTGAACCGATGACTTGACCAATGTCTAAAATGAAATTAGGATCACAGGGAAGGTATAAAAATAGGTACTTCCACCTTTCATTTCATCTCTCAGTTGACCCAGTGCTGGCAGGTGTAAGCAG
The DNA here is from genome assembly GCF_047495875.1 of Pithys albifrons albifrons. Taxonomy (NCBI): domain Eukaryota; kingdom Metazoa; phylum Chordata; class Aves; order Passeriformes; family Thamnophilidae; genus Pithys; species Pithys albifrons. The sequence goes on from NC_092458.1 coordinate 57,901,411, forward strand.
AGTTCAGTGTTTTGCACAGTATTGGATTTGTGAGGGTTACACCCAGGCAAACTAGTAGCAGTGCTGAGATGTTGTCACTAGAATTGAGTCCAAATGGATGTTGACATAGGTGTGTCCCTCAAGCTGTTTATGTGTCTGAAAAAAACTGATCAGGAATTTTTCATTACTGAGTTTCACACCGCTCATCTCTTCCTGGGCAGAATACAATGCTGAAATATCACCCCCTTTCCCCCCAGACTCTTCACTGCCTCAGAAACTGAGAAAACATAATTTTTACTCCCTATTCAGTTACTGAGGTCAGGAGATGATTCAAAAGTACTCAAATATACAAGAGTCTTTTTAGGGACTAGTTGGTATTTGCATCCAGACTTAATGCCCCAGAGGACAGTGGATTAATCTGTGGTGAGACCAGTCTGCATTGACCTGAACAGAGGCTGGCATTTCAGAAGAACAAATGTGGTTGGGCTGGTAGAAAGGGGCACTGGATGCCTTTGGCTTCATCAAATAAATATTTGGGAACATAGCACACTTATGAAAACAGAAGAGAAAAAATGCTCCAAATTCAAAGAAACATGTTTTTCCTAAAAAACCCTCCAGATTATTTTTATTGGAGGTACTTTACCAGATCTTCTGACCCAAAAACAGAGGAAAGAAAGGGCTGAACTTTACTGCAGGTACATGCCACCATTTCTAACAGGAAGGAGGCTGGTACAGGGTCTCCAGGGTCTTTCTTGCAAGATCGTCATGGTAGCAATTCAAACTTCACTCTTCCCCCCCTCTATCAACTCATCACTGGATGATATCTTGCACCCCACGTGGAGCACAGAAAATTATATGAGTGTGTCTGGGATCATACACTCTCTCCCACTGGATCCTTTCTAGAACCAGATAGCCTCCAAGAAGAAGGACAGCAAACTCAGCTGAGCAGCCTGGTACAAAATGTGCAGATGGGATGGAGAATATGGCTGCGGTTCCAATTAATATTTAATTCTTTGTATAGTGAAACAGAAGAATTGAGTAGTCTGAACCTGTGGACAAAGTACTCAGCCGGGAAGTTAGTTCAAACCCTTCTTACAGAGCAGGAGTTACTTGTCTCTTAGCAGGGAGGGGAACACACTCAGCATTATTTCTGCCTTTGTAATCTTGTGAATGACACTTTAGTCCTTTTGAGAGTCCAGCTCAGAAATCAGTGTAACTGCTATAAAAAATTCTGCAGTGAGCTGTAGCATTTCCAATTCTGATGTATGCATAAACACATCTCATGATATTCACTAAATTTGATCCAAATGTATTGGCATTTGAATTCATTATTATCAGCAAATAAAGGACTTGGCAGAAGAATTTTACTCATCTTTAAGGAAAATACTGCATACGCAAAGGCAAAGCTATACTACCAATTTAGTTCTCCGTGGTTCTCGATTAAATGGGCTTTGTCTGCTGATCAATCCCTTGCTGCACTTGTCCCTATTAACTCAATTTCTAGTCAGCTCTTAGGCCTCTAAATGTTCATCAAAGTGGGCTTTCAGTGCCCAGTGCCTCAGTTCTTCAGAAGTTTAGACTGACCATTTCAGTCACCTCTCCTGAAAATTGGTTGCACTGGGTAACACCCTTAAGTTCCCATCTGATGGCAGGCCAAGCACAACCACCCCATAACAAAATCTTTCCCTTTCTCTTTTGAACATGTTTTTGTGTTCTTCTGCACAAGATCCTGGAGTGCAAATAAAGAAGAATGCTCCCTGGGGAGTTGCCATAGTAACCTGTGATTTTTGTTTTTGGTTGTCTCAGATTAAATACAAGCAAGGGAGAAATTACAGAGAAGAGTTTTCTACCTGAGTTTATGAATTTCATATAACACAAAAGCTGAACTGTACCTTCAGCTTCCTAAAGCAATAACAGTCACCTTGGGATTGATGTCAACATAGTTATTTTCACTGGAAAAGAAATTAACTCCTATATTTATTATTCAAGAGCTCTAATTAGAAAAAAATCCACATCTGAAAGATGTAGCAAGTAGGAAAGAGAATGAGATCATTAGAAAGGTAAGGACATGGGTGTGGGAATAGCTGCTACAAATAATATCTAAACTTGCAATACATAAATGTCCTGCATATTTTATTTTCTTCTTAATAGGGTTCAGTGATAGTCTGCTCTTAAACATGTAGTCAAAGAACTCCAAACCCATGTTGTCCTCGGAAAGTAACTTCAATTCTCATAGCACATACAATGCTATGAGTAATTTTTGAATGTATCTGTATCAGTCTAGCAAGAAACATAATTTGAAGACTCAGAATACAAACAAAATTTGTTTTAAGAAGGTGTGATGGATAAAGAATCCATCCAAACTACTCTCAGTTATGAGCATCAAAGGCAAGATCAGGAAGTCTGGGATCAGGAAAGGGCATGGGAGCTGAGCTAACAGAAAGGTCATTTCCTTGAGAAATAACCCAAAAGAGCAGAGCTGGGAAAGATTGAAGACAATCTTAGGACGACACCAGGGAAGGAGTGCAGATGTGGGCTGTGCAAGGAGGGTGTGCATGAGCTCACCGCCCCTGGTCGGGGGGTAGGTGGGTGCTTCTTGGGCAAGGTCCCTGCCAGTGCTCACATCATCATCTGTCCCCTCTGTCCCCTGCCATGCACTCCTGCCGCCCTTGGACATCCTGCAGCAGCAAGACCTCAGACCGGGCTGCTTGGCTGTACTGTGGGGAGAGGGAAGACTCCTAACCTTGGTGAGAAGGTGAGCATATGCTGGTGTGCAATTTAGTGCTTCCAAATTGCTCAGCCAGTCTTGATTTTGTATGGCTTCCCTGCAGCTGGCTACTTTGCCCGTCCACCCCAGCTGCCCAGCACTTCCCAGGGTTATTTAGAGGGGGGGGAGGGAGGGGCGGGGATTATATGGGAGATGGAAGAACTTGTAGTATCTCTCTTGAAGCTTGGGTCGATGTCTTTCCTGCAGTGCAAAAGAGCTGACACAGCCACTGTCAAGTTTAATTGTCCCCAAGATAATGTCCTTCAAAGCTGTATATATTATACATTTCTGTTTATCCTGAAAATATGCCATCTCAACACTTTAGCCATAAGTGACTTTAACAAATCTAACTGCTGGCCCATCATACACAGTGGCAGGTGGGTCTGGGCTTATGACACTGCATGTTTTCTGCATCTCCTTTGGATACTTAGGGGTCTGTTCCCCATGTGGCTGATTTACTTCTGGCCCCAGTCTTGGGACTTTTGGGGGAAACAGGATCACAGATTCACAAAATATTCTGAGCTGGAAGGGACCCACAAGGATCATTGAGTCCAACTCCTAAGTGAATGATCCAATGAACCTGGGCATCCCAATGGAATGGGATGGGTCAGAAAGGCTGCAGGGGAAGGGATGCAACGGAGGGAGCAATATATGATTCTGAACATGCTGTGAGTAGAAACAAAAACCTCCAAAAACAGTTTTTGAGGAAATCCCTTTTAGCAGAGGAATGATATGATGAAAACACAAAATTTGAGATAAAGTAGCAGGTGATGTAGAAGGCAACCCTGAAAGTCAGATGGAAACCCTATTGAACTAAAATCAAGTGTTACTGCAAACAGATCTATATTGAAATAGCCTTTGTCTATATTAAGGAATTTGAGATTTTAAATGAAGCAATAATTTTATGACCATTTGGACAAGTTTGGTAATGAGGTGAAGGTTGTATCTATTCATGTTGACTCTCAGTAGAAACCTGGAGGGGCCCAGAAATGCAGTGTAGTTTGGTGGAAATGACAGGGAAAGGGGGCAGCAACAGGTTTGAAAAGGAGAGGGTAAATATAGGACAAGGGGTGCACAATGTGATGGCAGAGATGGAGGCCATGAGGAGGTTGTGTGTGGTGGTCATTTAGTGCTCAGTGCCTGGAAGAGGAACATGAGGGCAAGATTCATGATGGCAAAACTCTCTTCACAGATTAAAAGGCAGAACTGGACTTACCAAGGGAAAGAGGGCAGCTGGGGGACCTCACCTAGGGGGAAGAGTAGACTTTAGTGAAATTTGACAACTAACTTCTTTCTTCTTTTTCTTTTTCTTTTTCTCTTTTTCTTCATTTTTTTAACTAGAAAAATGCACACATTTTTTTCCTGTTAAAAATGCTGTTCAGAAACACCAAGAATTCCAGTAATCTGGTTATAAAAACAGTTCAACCTCTATTCAAATAACTTCATCAGGAAAATCACAAAAATTTAATTTTGATTAAAACTTCAGAAAATAACCTTTTCTTTGGCACAAAATATTTTTGATTGTTTGCTTCATTGCCTTGTTGGGGTTTTTATAATCTGAAAGACTGAAATCCTTCATTTGCCCTGGTTTACTCATGGCTAGAAGGTGATTTAAACTGCAACATTTTGGGTAGGGGAAAGGGGGGAAGAGTGTTCAGCAGATAAGTCTGAGGTTTCTGTGACAGAAATGAGAAGCATTAGAGGTGAGGCTCCGCAGTATGGATTTTAGAGATGAGTTTTCTGATGATGTGAAAAAGAGGCAGATGGACTGTAGGAAAAAGATAAGCAATCACTATTGCAGGGCTAGAAAGCAAGAAAAATGACAGAGCTATCAAAAGATATAAAGAAAAGAGTGACAGGAGAAATGAGAATGAAAAACTGAGAATTATCTATGCATTGTGACAGTTTTTGACCATGGTGATGGGAACTTGTCAAAAAAACATGCAAAGGGCAACAAAACTGTCTTGGTCTTGATGTCTCAGGGTTGTGGTTTGGAGTTTTAAATTATCTGTGCATATTGTATCATTCAGTGCTCTTCCTGTTCACAGTTCTGTGGGTTTTAAGATCAAAAATGAAAACTGCTGCTGTATTTTTGTGGTGTCCTGTGAACACAGACTACTCAGCATCAACAAGAAAAAACTGCTCTATAGGCCAGTTTTTCTCTATGATCCTTTAAAAGTGCTTTATTTTGAAAAGTTGGTTTCAGCCTCATAACAATTTTGAATTCGTTTGTCTGTCAGTCATTTGGGAACTGGCTATTCTGAGGCAAAATTGTTCTTGCATTTTACTCCCTTACAAGTCTGTAAAACTGAGGTAGAAACACAAAGTCCAGGTTTTTATATGACAGCTTTCAGTGCTGCCACAGAGGTGCTTTATCTACCAATGCCAATTTTCTGAGCTTCTATAAGCTAAGCATCTAGTGTATTCCTTACTCTTCAGCATCAAAGGGGCAACAAGGGTGTGTCAGTTTCAGGGAAAAACCAAAATGTTTACCAAAAAGCAGAGTAGAGGATTCCTCCACAATAATCACATCACTCCTTATTAAATTTAAGAAAAAGGAACTTTAATTAGACAATGGATATAAGAAGAATAACTGTTCTTTACTACTATATATATATACATATATATGTAGATATAGATATAACTGTAAACAGACCAGAGCAAACTATTCCCCTATAAGCAAAAGTAAAAACAAAAGAGAACAACCCCCAAACAGTAGGTTCCTCCTTGAGCACTTGTATTTATGGACAGTGTCAGTGTCACACCTCAGCTGGCTGCAAGGTGAATTCTCACTCTTTTCCCAGCAAGGCAGAGACAAGGGGTGAACACTCACATGGACTCTCTATCTCCTTGTCCTTTGTCCGAAACGAAAAAGGAAAAGCTGGGAGTGGAGGGATAGTGATAGTTCCCAGGAAGGAGAGGTCTGCAGTGTGTCCTGAAAGCAGCTGTGACTCCTCTCTGTCTCTCTGTCTCTCTGTCTCTCTGTCTGTCTCTCTGTCTCTCTGTCTGTCTCACTCTCTCGCTCTCTCGGGTTGCTGCCGCAGCGAGGTGGGCAACCATGACACTGCGGGCCACAGTGAAACCGGAATGGCAACCAGGCCCACAATGCTGAACCAGGAGGACAGCAATGGCAAGAAAAACCAGCTCACTAAACAGCAGCGGCAACGAGCAGGAGAACGGCCTCTCTCTGACAGCAGCACACACAGCTGCAGCGTTCAGCCAGAGCTGTGGAAGTTCGCAAAAAACCAAAAGAGACCGTGTAAACCCGTTCCCTCGTTCCCTGACACATCTTGCCCCAGTCTGCCCCCACCCCAACCATCAAGCAGTAATTCATAGCAGTTGACCACTTCTTTTGCTAACTAATGGCATGGGGAACTAGGCATTCAGTCTTTGTATTGGCAGGGAGAGATTTTTTTCTTTAACATCCCAAATCTACAACAAAGGGCAACTGTGAGAACTGATTTATTTGCTTATTCCTGTCATTAATGTAGTTGAATTCTGATTTGGACTTTTTGCAGTAAGTCTATGCGTTTTTCTTCCCTCTTCTTTCAGTCCCAATCAAACTTCTCCAGTCCCACTGTATCATCTTCCTCTCAACAGTGGACAGAACTCCTGGAAGAAGCCTTTTCACACAGTTCTCCTCAGTTTACCAAAGAAAGCCCACGTCTGCATTTGATTTGAGGAACCAGGGCATGCAGTGTACAGAGCCTGACACAGACTATATTGTTCCCCAGATGAAACCAAGGGATGAGGTGTTTGTCTTTATTGATGGTAAAAGGGTGAATGAGACCTACTGCCAGCCACCTTCCCCTTCCCACCGGAAACGCTTTACCAGGAAGGCACAGAATGAGTGGAGTATCTGGGAGGAGAACAGAGTACTCTGGCAGGAAAACCAAATCCTCCGGATCAAAAACAGGATGCTCTGGGAAGAAAACAAGTCTCTACAGTATCTCCTGTCACAGAATAAAGCTGTCCAGGTTATTTACACTGATGCTATTCAGCCAAGACTCCAGAACGAAAACAAACCATTTCCATTCTTCCAAGAGGGAAACACGGGCTTTCAGTTCAGCCCAGGCAACAAAGCTTTCCAAGCAGTCCAGGAAAAGAAAGAAGTATTTGAGGATTTCCAACAGGAGAGTAAAACAGTTCCTACTACCTGGAAACATCAAAAAGCTATCAAAGTCCATAAAGTGAGCAAAGATGCCCCCTCAGATCTTCAGAAGAATACTGATACCATCATAGCTGTGGAAAAAGGTAACCCTGGTCCAGACCCCCAGCACAAACATGAAGGTAAAAAGAAGAGCGCTACTCCAACCCAGAATGAGATCAAATCTGCCATGAGTATACATGGTGAGCATGAAGTGCTCTGGGTTCTTCAGGACTTATGTGAGCTCCTCCACATCTTCCTGAAAATGAACCATTTCCCTGAGCAGAAACAGGGCTGTCATAATCTTTATGAAGTGAATGGATCCTTCCAAGAAGATTATAATAAACTGAAGCTGCACTTGAATGCTGTGAAACACACTGTGTCAGACATTACAGCTCAAATGGAAATGCTGGAAAAGGAGATCATTGCCATCACTTCCCCAGTGCATGAAGAAGCAGGACAGAAGCTGGCAACTGAGCATCAGCTTGGAGACATGTGAAGCTTGGTGCTAAGGGCTGTTGAATTCCTAGAAGGCTTCTCTCCTTTTTTCAGGAAACCTAATAAAATCCAGTAGAGTCTGAAGACATGTGAGGGAACTTTGTGTTACTCTGAAGCTGTCTTGCAGTACTTAGATTTATTTCCCTTTCTGCTTATACAATGTGGGTGACTGTCATGAATTTACCTAGTGTCAGGAATCATGGTTTTCAGTATTTTTTTTCAAAGTTTCTGATAATAAGGCCAAGATTTTCAAAATGTAATTTAAACTTGAGGATCCCATCTGCAAGATGAATTTTAATTCCTGTCACTTTCTCTCTTATGAATGGCCAAGTTCAATGGCCAAACTCTATCTTCTGCCAGCATTCCCTCTTTCATGCAGGGTAAGCAGTGGATTATGGAAAATGTAGCCTCCCAGATGAGATGGACCCATGAAAGACAATGGGACACAAGAAAACACACTATATGAGCCACATTCTTTCTGGATAAGCCCCAATGTCTTTATGAGCCCTGCCCCATCAGCCGGTGGGCCTCATTGACCAGACCACTGCAGGCATGAGGGGAAGGCCTGACCTCCTCTGCACCTTGGTCCTGCTGATGCTTCTCTTAGGATTTTCACACCTTGTCCTTGTAGCGCCTTTTTGTTTGACTGTCTGATAATTTCCCTCCTTTGTTTTAAACTGTTGATAACTGATTTTGACTCAGCAGTCCCCTCACCATGTGCTCTCTTCAGGTTTGCTTTCAAATCTTGTACAGCTTAATGGCCACCATTGTCTCTTGCATATAGACCAGCAGATGGGATACCTGCAGTTCACCATTAAGCTGCCTTCAGCAGAGCTGACCCATTGACAGGCAACTCAAAAATTTGGGCCCTGCCTTAGGGATGCAGACTCAGAGTAAAAGAAACAAGGTGAGGGGTATGTCCTCACCTGTGATAGAGGAGGAGAGAAAGAACAGAGGTGTTGCACTGATGTGCATGCTTAGGCTGCAGGGACACTGCTTATGGGGAGAACTTCCTATTTTTGCAATGCTGCTGAACTGTCACATGCAATTGTAGCCTGGGACAAGTGAACAAGAAGATTACAGTAAGAAATTTGGGTCCCAACTACTCACAGGTCTCTGTTAGATAGTGATGATAAACAAAGGACTATCCCTCCTCCCAGACATCATGGTGAGGTCACAGGAGAGAATGGAACAGGTAGGGTGGCATCTCCTGCACAAAGCAGTGAGATCCCTCTTGATTTCTTGGATGGTGTCCTAGTTACAGCATAACCAAAACTGTATTCTACGTCTTCTAGTCATTTCTGATGAACTGTTAATAATGGATTGTTTGCAGCAGCTGCCCAGGGTACACCTGAACCCTCAGGCTACAAGCTGGGTGTTACAGAACCCTGTGAGATAAGGTCTTCAAACCAATGACTCGGGTGTGGTAACTTCCCTTCATGGAGGCATTAGCACCTTCACAGTCAGCCTGAGGGGTCATGTCTATTAATGGGCCACCAAAGAGTCCAAAAATACCCCATGACTCACAGAGTAAATCACCTATTGTTAAACTCTCTGCACTGCGGGAGGTACTGGGCATTCCCACCTGAACTTGAGCATATATAATCTTTGGGTTTGGGGACTTGGAGTACCACTCATTAGATCCAGAGGAGGACCAGAACCTCCACAGGACTGCGACTGCCACTCTCAACAAGACTGCAATCATTACTTTGACAGAACTGTGACCATCATCCTCACCAACAGGTTTTCCTTTCCTTTTACTTTGTACTCAGGAGGACCACACGATGCTCAGCACAGGGGCCAACAAACACCATTCTGTTTGAGCCCCAGGATGCTGGGTTATACATCTGGGGTTTGTGGGTTAAAACAAATGTTCTCTGTATGATTGTATTTAGTTTAATCTTTTTGAGTAAATTGTAACTCTGACTTGTAATCTTGCTTGTCTTCATTACACCCACCAGTTTACCTTTAAACCAATGCAGATGGTCAGATAAGACAAGTTTTTACCTGCCCCAGAGAAAGTAAGTAGGCTGCCCAAAGTGGTATTTTGATGACATTTCCATGGCTTAATCTGGTATTTGGAAGCACATCTGCTCACGCTATAGTGAGCCATTCTCAAGTGATTTCCTGATATGGGAGGTGGAGAGCCTTTTGATATGCTCATGTGTAAAAATCTGGTCTAGACTCAGTTGTGTGGCCAGAATGGCAAGAAATGCTTTTTCCTCTGTCTTGGACATCCTGGATACAGTGCAATTTGTCACAATCTTTCAGGCAGAATATGGGAGCCTTTAGGTAATCCAACAAGACAGTTGCAAGGAGACTTCTGCAGAGAAATTGTAGGAGCATTATTGTAAAACAAAGGAATGGTTATGGTGAGGTTTATCTCTTGCAACAGGACCTCAAAAGTAGGTTTCACTCTAGTTTATAGGTCTCTAAGTGATTTGGCACAAAATAACTTAAAGCAAGAATTATGTTTCACCATTTATTTTACTCAGACAACACCATGCCAAGTACCAGTGATGACTGTTTACTTCAGAGGCTTAAACCAAGCAGCATTTTCTTTTGCTGTTAGGGCTCCAAGATGCTGAAACAAATTTCTTGTGGTTGAAGGTAAAGGGCTGTATCTCAGTGGTGCAGGGAGGGCTGCATGTGTAAAGATCAGGTGAGAAGAAGAGTAGGAAAGTTCATTAAGAGGTGAATGCACAGACAGCAAGTTGCTTCTGCTTAATGACTGTATCACAGATATAAATAGCTAAATATCTCAGCTCTGTGCTGGGAAGCACATTCATGCTTCTCTGCCTTCAGACAGGCTGCTTTTCTTTTAGTCCTCTCCCTCACCATCTCTGAATGCAGTATTGTCCTGGGTTGAGCTGGCAAAACGCCAGCTGTCCAGGACAGAGAGAAAGGGTTCCTCCTCTCCCCAACCAGCTAAGGGAAAAAAAGAAGAGGGAGAGGAAAAAAACACTTCCAAAGCCAGGTCTATGCTGAAACTAACTACATGTATTTATACAGAGAAGAGAAAACTAAGAGAGAACTACAATATAACACACACTTACACAAGTTATGCATATATAACAAGGAATAATTTCCCACTCCCCAATTAATACAAAGCCCATTACTCTAAATTCATAAGCACTCCAAAAGACACTCAGCAAGAAAGTGTAACAACAAAATATCTCTTCTTCCCTGAATGCAAACAAAATGCAAGCAGAGGCAACAGGAGCAGGGCTTAGCATAGTAGAGGAGCTGCTAGATGTCCTCCTCTTAGTGCAGCCATGATGGAACTGACCAAGCCACTCCCACACACTGGATTTTACCCCCTTTGAGATGATGTAGTATGGTATGGAATACAATATTATTGGCTGGAAGAAGTCAGCTGTTAGCTAGCTCAGCCCAGCTCAAGTCAGCTGACAACCCCAGGCCTAATTTGAACCCTAAAGCCTAATTTTAGGCCCATCTGGCCAAACCCATAACAAGTATTTGTTCAGAGGGAGAAACAGGACTATTAAGACCCTAACACAGAGCTCCAGAGGAGGGTAGCAGCAGTGACAAGCTTTGATCATGTGCTCATATTTAATAAAGTAATGTACATCCTGGTAGAAGAAATAAACCACTCCTTTGGCAGTGGTCAGGGCACTGACTCCTGCCATGTCCCTGTACATGGGCAGGAAGGGCAAATGGGAGTGTAGCTTTCCATCAGGTGTTTGGGAGTAGTCATCTCACCCAATGTCGAGTGTTCATCCAGGACAGGACATCCAGATCTCAGATAGTCACCCTGGGCTTCCTTTCTAGCCTGTAGGAAGAAATGGGGCACCTTCAGGCTGTGGTTTATCTGACTCCTTTTAGACAAAATTTTAGGGTAGGTTGTGTCAGCAGCTGGAGTCCCCTGTTTCTCACCATTGCCTCTATAATTACTTTGGGGACAATTATCTCCAACTTAAACATTCAGTTAGGAGCTCTCTCAGTGAGCAGCTTGGCATTCCCAGGCAGAAGAGGTGCTTCATCAAGCAATAAAGTGGCCCCAGCTTGGGAGTGTGTCCCAGTCCCTGGCTTTGCTTTCTGTGAGATGCCTTCATTAAGCAGCTGAATGGAGAAATTATTAGTCTGTGAATAAAACTGAGTCAGTTGAGGCAGAGAGTAACTGTCACAAACATATGTAGGATCCTGAGGGGAACACGCTACTTCTCCCAAATGCTAATGATGTTCCTGGAGCAATTTAGATTTTGTGAACCCTTTACACTTTGATCACTGCTTTGGATGTTTGCTCTTCCTGGCTATAAAGAAGTCTATACCTGGGGTATGTTTTTTGGCATCTCTCACAGAAAAGTTGAATTGACTTATTCCTTAAAGATTTCTCAAGCCTGTTATGTGCTGGGATGAAAATGACCATAATGGCTGCCCAGCACTTAATCTTGCAAAGGACTATGTGATAAGTAAACTCCAATAATCCTAGAAGGTACCAAATCTACAGTCTGTGCTTATGTCCTTACAAACCAGAATGAGATAGTGACAACAGTGGAGAATCATTTCTGTGTGGTTAGAGACAATCATGACTATTGCTCCGTCTATTAATCTTGAGGGCACAGATCGTGAGATTTGACTGAGTTGCCCTCAGAGTATCACAGGACTACACAGGGACAGCCCCAGGCACTGCCCATTCTTTACATTACTCAATATCCCCAGCCAGAGTCCTTAGTAAGTTGGAATTGATGTTCTATAGGTTGGACTCAATGATCTCAGAGGTCTTTCCCAACCTAATTGATTCTGTTGCTAATTCTGTGATTAACCACTTGAGTGGAGGCCACTACAGTATCCTACAGATCTCCATCTGAAGTGTGCGCTGGTGAGACGGGTTGGACTTACAGCTTTTGCACCCTATTTAAAGTAAAAATACAGGAAAAAATGTAACAGCAGGAATTTGTAGAAACAACTTGGTATCCTAAAATTTAGGCAGGTTTGGGAAAAAATGGGATAAGCTTAATAATTTTCCCTAGCATGTTCACTGATTTACAAATTCTTGGAAACTGATAGCTATTCTGGCTTGAAATGGATGGATGTCATTCTGACAGTGTGTAATTTACCTTTTGCAGAGAGACAAACTTTCTGTCTCTCTTCCTATTGTTGCTGATTAGCTTTTTATTTTTGCACTACTCATTTCTCAGTCCTATTTTTGGAAAGCTGGGTTTTTGGCAAGGTCACCGTCAGCCTCTTATTTCCGTGTAAATTGAATTATTGCCTGTAGCTGGGCTCTGTGTAAATGCTGACTTTCCTGTTCTCATTTCTTATTAGACAGTCTAATACACCTGGGTTTGTGCTTGTCTTCATTGAACACCCACCTTGGCCTTTTGTGCTTGTCTTAGCAGTCCCACAACATCTTCCCATCCCTAAATTGCAAGTAAGGAATTTTTTCAAAGTGTTTTGAACTTTCTTGAGCCCTCCTTGTTCCCGTTAAGTGCTAAAGACAGTTTTCCCAGAGTTTTGCTTGTGATTTGATGAAGTTGAGGATATGCTTCATGAGCTGAGCTCCAGGCCAAAGCCCATGGTCTCCATAGCAGTGCAAACATAGTGACAAAACATGAGGAAAAGACTGTAGGTACCTAATGCCTTCTTTGCCTCAGGCTTTATTAGGAAGACTAGTTGCTCTCCAGGTCCCCAGCCCCCTGACCTTGAGGATAGGGATGGAATCCACACAAGGATACTGAGTGAGCTGGTGGAAGTGCTCACCAAGCTGCTTTCTGTGATTTACCAGCACTCCTGGCTAACAGGGCAGTCAACTGACTAACATTCAGTCATCTGAGATGTTGACTGGAGGCTGGCAAATGTAATGCTTGTCTACAGGAAGGGCTAGAAGGAGAATCTGGGGAGCTACAGGCCTATCAGACTGACCTTGGTACCAGGGAAGGTTATGGAGCAGATTGTCTGGAATACTATTACGTGACATATGCAGAACAACCAGGGGATGCCCAGCCAGCATGGGTTTTGAAAGGCAGGTTCTGCTTGACCAACTTGATCTCCTTCTGTGACAAGGTAACCCATATAATTGATGAGAGAATGGCTGTGGATATTGTCTAATTTGACTGTAGTAAAGCCTTTGACACAATTTTCCACAGCATTTTCCTTGAGAAACTCTCTGTGCATGACTTGGATGGGTGCTGGGTTAAAAACTGGCAGGATGGCTGGGCCCAGGGAGTGGTGGTGAATGGAGTTACGTCCAGCTGCTGGCTGGTCACAGTGGTGTTCCCCAGGGCTCAGTGTTGGGGCCAGTCCAGTTTAATATACTTTTCAACAATCTGAACAAGGGCATTGAGTTCACCCTCAGTCTGTTTGCAAAGAACACCAAGTTGGTTGAGAGTATTGATCTGCTGAAGGGCAGGAAGGCTGCACAGAGGAATCTGGAGAGGTTGGATCAGTGGGCTGAGGCCAACTGTATAAGGTTCAATAAGGCCAAGGTGGGTCCTGTGCTTGGGTCAGAACAACCCCATGCAATGCTACAGGCATTCACACAGCCTTAGAGTGAGGGATTAGGCACCAAGCATGTTTTATCATTGCCTCTGAGGGTACTGTCCTGTGTTCCTTGGAGTCTGTGGCAAAACTCCAGCTGAGCTGAGCTACAGGACAGAGGATCATAGTTAGATCGCACAAACCAATCTCACTGAATTCATTGTAAATATATACCGTTTAGTTCTTCAGCCTGGTTTACCTACCTGTCCTATGCCTCTGGTTTCATAGATTTTTTAATATTTTTTAGAATGTTTTTGGTGCAAAAGGTAAAATTGCTGAACTTACAAATATTCAGAAAAATATAATGGGCAGAAGTAGTTTCTACATGCAAATTGAACATTTTACTTTTGATCAGGGGCTATGCCAAAGCTCTAACAGACATCTTTGATCTTATGGCAGTGTCTGGAGAAATTATGGGATTCTAATATGGAATAATAGATTCTCATCAAGACTTCTAGCTTAAGGAAACTGTTTAATCTCCATTCTCAGTGGCTGTTTCTTTGATGCAGCTGTGACTGAAGGGCCCCAAGTGCTGGAAAAACAGCTCACCAGCTCAGAACAAAGCTGATTATGTAAATTGTGCATTAAGATTCAGCTTCAATTTAATTTTATTCTGTAAATAAATATCCCATTAACAACCATCTATTAAAAGACAGGTAAAACATTTTCAAAATCTCCATTGCTATGGCAGGTGTGACTGTACCATAAATAGTGACAGGATGACGGTAGGAGGATGGAAAAGTATAAACTGTGAAGCACATTTGAAGATGTGAGGAAGATGATAACATTTAATTATAACAAAGGGACCTTGTCTGATTGTTTGAGACAGACAGTGCTTCCATTTGTGTTGTTCCCTTTGCATTATGCAAAATGCTTTCTCTGATCACTGTCTCCAAGATACCTAATAATTATAGCTCATTAGTTCACTTAAAATACAAAAACATTTCAGCTGATGAAGGTCATTACTGAATTATGTCCAAGCCTTTTGCTTAATAACTTTTTGTTTCAACAGCTTACTTGGGAGTTGTCATCTTCCCTTGATCTAGCTGGTACTTCACTTTCCACGATGTAATAGATTATACTGATCAGGAAGAGAATGATGAACCCCATCAGGTTTTCTAAATTAGTCTTCAAAGAGCATGAAAAGGTTCAAGTGGTCTTAACCCATAGCTATTTTTAACTATTTTAAATAATCAGAGATTTTATATGCACTGCAAAAGAGCACTCGACTAGGGAGCAACCAGGGGACTGGAGCAGCTTGTACTTTTACTGGAAGTATAAAACTCTGTGTGTCTGTCAGCTGGAGATCAGAAACAGGTTCCTTATATATTCTTTAACATCCGGAAGGAGGAATTGTAATGCTGCTAATTAAATTTCACAAGGAAATACAAAATTATTTTCTATGTGACACACTGTAGGGAGTGGTTAGAACAGTAGACTGCTGTATGCCTCTAAAGGAACAAGAGAGGACAAATTACAATTCTTCAAGGTGCTATCAGACTTGAATACAACCTTCCAGTGCTCTGCTATTCCACCTAAACTCCTTGATTATAGCAATCTGCACCATCTGTGCAAACCCTTACTGCTTGGTGGAAGATAGCCTTAGGCATAAATCACATGCCTGTAAATACCTAATTGTTGATACAACAAAATGCCATATGCCATGTTGAAGCTGACAGTCTAATTCCAGGTAAAACCAGTGTGCATTAACACTGCATTGAAACCTTTTTATCAGAGCAAAAAAAGCAGAGTCTGGCACCAAGTTTCAAGAATGGTTTACTGCTCAGTTTAAGCATGATCTCAAGTCCAAGACAGTTCAATGGTCCTTCAGGTACTAGATATTACAAGCTACATCCTCATTCCTGTCTAATTTTCCAAAGAAGTTGTGAGGTCATGGGGACTGTAGATACAGCTGAAGAAATATGCTGATATTATGGGCTCTTCCCATGCACCAGTACACAGCAAATTTGCTTTGACTGTACATTTTTTCAGCTATCTTAGGCTTTCATCTTCATCTGGATTTTACAGTGATGTGAGTGTTGGACAAGGAATAGAGGGCCATGCAGCTTTGATCACCTCCCATGTTTCCAGCTGTCACAGGTGCAGTTGAATTAGAAAAGAGAGGTTATTCCACCTCACCAGGCCAGAGTCAGAGCTTGGACTGGGCATAAGGCTCTCTAAGGGGCCCTGAGTTTTGCTGTGTTCAGTATTGCTGACCTAGGGATTGTTGGATAAGTCATAAAATCACAGAATTGATTGAGTTGCAAAAGACCTCCAAGAGCATCAAGTCCAACCCTTGATCCAACTCCAGCTCGTTTACTAGATCATGGCACTCAGTGCCATGTCCAATCTCAGTTTAAAAACCTCCAGGGATGGTGAATCCACCCCCTCTCTGGGCAGCCCATTCCAATGCCTGATTACTCTCTCTGGAAAGAATTTTTTTTTCTGATCTCTAACTTAAATTTCCCCTGGCAGAGCTTGAGCCCGTGCCCCCTTGTCCTATTGCTGAGTGCCTGGGAGAAGAGACCAACCCCCACCTGGCTGGAACTTCTCTTCAGGTAGTTCTAGACAGTGATGAGGTCACCTCTGAGCCTCCTCTTCTCCAGGCTAAACAATCCCAGCTCTCTCAGCCTCTCCCCATAGGACTTATGCTCCAGTCCTTTCACCAACCTTGTTGCTCTTCTCTGGACCCGTTCCAGCACCTCAATATCTTTCCTGAACTGAGGGGCCCAGAACTGAACACAGTACTCAAGGTGTGGCCTCACCAATGCAGAGTACAGGGGAAGGATCACTGCCCTGGTCCTGCCATAGTCTGTGAGCCATAGAATTATTTGAGTTGGAAAGGACCTCTAGGATCACTGAGTCCAATCAAGGCCAGTATGGATCCCTTCTTGAATACCCACTCATGTCTCCCCTTCTCCACCATGCCTGTAGTCAGGTCTTGGACAGAAACACCATCTCTATCATATGTCCTCTAAGATTCACAGGCTGCAAAGATATAACAGCCTGGGGAAACTGGACTGTGATAATGGAAGGTACATTGAACATCATCACTGCAAGCAAAGCTCTGCTTAGGTGTGGACTGAGAGACCCTGAAGGGTTTCTTGGCTCTAATACTATGTGTGAAATACAACTCACAAACACAATCCTGCTCAAAAATTTGGATATTCCCTTTATGACATTATTCAGACTGATGCACTCTGCTAAGATGGCAGTGGGGAAAGCAGCAAGTGATCCTTCTAGAGAACATCTCCAGAGCTGGAGAATTAGGTTGACTAAGACTGCCCAAGAAAACACTGTTTTCCCGGCACTGACACCAGCTATTCTGTAAGTTGAAAGCTCAGGTTCTTCCTGGGAATAAACACATAAAGATCATGGATGCACACAGTCCATGAAGTTGTTCTTTTTCAGGCAAATAAGACAGCCACGGATAAAGCATTTATTGCCAATCTGTACTCTTTTACTACATATAATAAAGTATTCATTTGGTCGGTTTTTCAAGATTGTGTCTTAAAAAAGCAAGTGTTTCTGTCCTCTTTCTCTTGACAGTCTGTGTAACAGCTTAGCTTTGCCCTTCTGCCCAATGATGTAACATGGTGGTTATGCATTTTCTCACCATATTCCTAATCTCTTCTCAAATCCTTGCCTGCTCTCATCTCTTAAACCCCAAGAGCCTTAGCTGGAACAAGTTACTGTGAGTCATATAACACACATGCTGAAATTGAAACTTTTCTGGAGGATGAGGTTCCTGGGGACTCGGATATGTCACTGCTATTCCTGCTATCTAAAACTGGACTTGGATTTCACGCAATTTCAGGAAATTAGTTG